>NC_090989.1:174075714-174685357 GCF_041146395.1 Eulemur rufifrons
CATATAATATTTGTATAGTGGAGAAATAATAAATATATTTCTTTTTATCAAAGAATCTGAAGCAAATATGGCAAAGTGTTGACATCTGTTAGTTCAGAATGATGACTAGACTAGGTATCTAGTGTAGTATGCAGTGTACAGACACTATTTTAAAATTTTTCTCTCATACAAAATTAAAAGATTTTTGAAATTAGTATAGTTCATTAAAGACAAATTTAGAAAAATAAATAAAAATAGGAAATGTTAATGCCTAGGTTTTGTGAGTACATATGTGTGTATATGCAGATATATATTATATAGCTTTATTTTTAAATAAAAATAGACCATATGTTTTTAAATAAAAATACAAAAATAGAAATAGTACAGGGTTTCATTCTGTTGTTGTTTTTTTTTTCACTTTATCCT
Organism: Eulemur rufifrons; assembly: GCF_041146395.1. Classification (NCBI taxonomy): domain Eukaryota; kingdom Metazoa; phylum Chordata; class Mammalia; order Primates; family Lemuridae; genus Eulemur; species Eulemur rufifrons. The sequence continues at coordinate 174,076,120 of NC_090989.1, forward strand.
TTCACATTTTCTGGAAGTTGGCACTTTCTGCAGATGCAACATGATCTTAACATCTGCACATTAGACAGCAACCTGGCAGAGGCAGCCTCATAAAGAGTTTCAGGGCTGGATTTTATGCCTGCTCTGCACAGGTTCAAATCCCAGTTCTGACACTTTCCAGCTACATAACAATGGGAAAATTACATATATACGTCAGGGTTGTTTTAATATATTTTTTTTAATCTGAAAGATGGGGCAAATAATAGTATACACCTTGGAGGTTTTAATGTTTGTAAAATACATTATAAAACACATTTTACCCAGTTCGTGGAGATGTTTGCTTTCTAACTGAAGATTATGGAATTCCTTCTCCCACTCCTGTTACCTAAACTTCTCATGCATAGCTATTACTAGCATTTCCCTAGATACATTCTAAGGAACACTAGTTCTGGTTGAGATCAATAGACAATAACTGAAAAAAGAGGAGGGGGTTCCAGGGTGAATTTGGGAAATTCTTGTTAAACAAGTGTAATGAGATATGTTTTGTACAGGCCTTTAACATGCTAGTCTGCACTGGCAATTTCCAACAAAGGCTATATTATGATGTGTTTGCCGTCCTTTCTTTAATTAGCACTTTGGGGACTAGTGTTCTGCCCAACATACTTTGGGAAATGCTATTTTGTACTTCAAACAACAATTTCAATTGCATAATGCTTTGAAAATGGAGGGCTCATGTTATCCAAAGTCCTGGCAATCTCAGGCTTAGGCAGAAAATCTTTTGGTTCACTCGTTTTCGTAACTGTTTTTGGAAAACCTTTCCCAGTATTTCCTCCCAAGAATACAAGTGAATTTTCTATTCATTAGGTGGCATCTGGGCCTTCCTATCAGAGGATCATGACATCACGGGGTTGTATGTACTCAAGCAGCAAGAGATGCAGAGATCCGTGAAGTGAAGCTGCAAGAACCCCAGGACATTTTTTGGAAATTGGTACATGTATTAGTTTCCTATGCTGTGTAACAAACTACCAATTTATAATAGCAGCTTAAAACAATACACTATATTATCTCACAGTATCAAATTCTGAGCATATTTTAACTGGGTTTTCTGACTTGTCTAGCTATTTCTGCCTCATTCACAGGCTGGCTGGGGCTGAAGTCTCATCAGAGGCTCAACTGGGAATGAACTGGCCTCCAAGCTATGCAGGTTATTGGCTGCATTCATTTTTTTGGCATCTGTAAAAATCATGGCAGTTTGCTTCTTCAAAGCCAGCAGGAGAGTCTCCCCCCACTGTACCAAGACTCTTACATAATGAACTGTAATCATGAGAGTGACATCCCATTACCTTACCATTGCCATAGTCTATTGGTTAGAAGCAAGATATAGACAGGTCTTGGACTTGCTCAGTGAGAGGGAATTATACAAAGTGTGGATCACTGGAGGACACCTTAGGGTGTGTCCGCCATAGTACATTTTCTAAAAATCCTGAATGGGACATTATTTTCTGTGGCAGAGCTGAAATCTTATTAATGAATGGTTGCATCCCAGTTAATCTAGTTATTTCTTTATGTCATTTGTATCGACTGATGTATTCTAGTTTTTATTTAAATTGTGTCTTCTTTCTGAATCTCTCTCATCTCTTTGACTAGATTTTAAAACTCAGAGGCAAAGATAGTATTTCTTAGTATTCTTCTTAGCTATTAGTGTGGAGCTCAGAGTAGGCTTTTAGGTGCTTGTTGCATACATGAATGAAGTTCTTGGCCTATGTTAGTCCATCCCTTCTTAGCTGGGGGATCTTTAGCACATGGCTTAATCACTCTAAACCTCCGTTTCTTCAACTATAAAACAGGAATAATAATATTTCATGGAGAAATTTTGTAAAAGGGTAACTCAAATCCTATCACTGCCCCCTGCTTTTTTTTTTTTTTTTTTGGCTTTCAACTTGTTTTATTTTTCATTGATTAATAAAAATGGCTTGAGTTAAATAAAACTTTCTATCAAAACATTGATTTCACCCTTTTTTTAAGTTGGCAACTTTTATTTTATTTATTTATGTATTTATTTATTTCATCTTATTGTTATGGGGGATACAGAATTGCAGGTTACATACGTTGTCCATGTACCGCCTTTCCCCCCAAGTCAGAGCTCCAGGCGTGTCTGATCCCCAGATAGTGCGCATTGCACCCATCATGTAGGTATATATCCCTCCCTTCCCCAACCCCCCTTCCCGAGTCAGCACCTTCAAGTGTTACCATTCCCCAAACGGTGGGCAATGCACTCATTGTGTAGGTATACACCCATCCCCTCCCCCACACCCCACCTCAGTCTGATATCCGATTGGTGTCGTTCCCAGATGTGTATTTAGGTGATGTTCAGGGAAACCAATTTTCTGGTGAGTACATGTGATGCTTGTTTTTCCATTCTTGGGATACTTCACTTAATATAATGGGTTCCAACTCTCTCCAGGAGTACCATAGAGATGTTGTATCTTCATTATTTCTTATAGCTGAGTAATATTCCATGGTATACATATACCACAGCTTACTAATCCAATCATGTATTGATGGGCACTTGGGTTGTTTCCACGTCTTTGCTATTGTGAATTGTGCTGCTATAAACATTCGGGTACATGTGTCTTTGTTACAGAATCTATTTAGAACTCAGGAAAATCAGCAAGAAAAAATCAAACAATCCTATCAAAAAGTGGGCAAATGACATGAATAGAAACTTCTCAAAAGAAGATATAAGAATGGCTAACAAACATACGAAAAAATGCTCAACATCCCTAATCATCAGAGAAATGCAAATCAAAACCACAATGAGATATCACTTAACCCCAGTGAGAATGGCCTTTATCAAAAAAACCCAAAACAACACATGTTGGCGTGGGTGTGGAGAGACAGGAACACTCATACACTGCTGGTGGGACTGCAAACTAGTGCAACCCCTGTGGAAAGCATTATGGAGGTATCTTAAACAGATTCAAGTAGACCTGCCATTCGATCCAGCAATCCCACTACTGGGCATATACCCAAAGGAGAAAAGGTCATTCTGTAACAAAGACACATGTGCCCCCTGCTTTAAACCTTCAATAACTCTCCATGCACTTACAGTTAAATTCGAATTCCTTAATTTTGGCATCTAGGCCCTACGTAAGCTGCCTCTGCCCTTCTCTCCAATCCCATCTACTGTCACTCTCTCCCACTCAATCTGCTGAACCACACAGACCCTGTTAATGTGCCTAATTATCTCCAGTTCCTCTCTGCCGCAGTGCCTTTGCATTTACTGTTACTCAGCCTGGAATGTTCTTCCCACAAATCATATCGCCGGTTTCTCCTTATCACGCAGGACTCAACTCCAAAGTCAACAGCTCTAAAGGCCCCTGCCAGCCACCTCCATTTGCCATGGTGTATTTCATTGCCCTGCTTTATTTTGTTTATACCAGTTATCACTTCTGAAACTCATTTCTTATTTGCACATATGTTTATTGTTTGCATTTCCTTGCCAGGATGTACGCTTTCTAGAGGCAAGGACTTTGTCTAGCTACTTACCACTGGATCCTCAGTTCCTCGCACAGGACCTGGCATATTTGTTGAATAAAATGGTGTCACTTGGTAGTATGTGTATGTATATGTATGTATACATATTCTTATATATTATATATTTATGTATATTATATATAAGCACAATTCTTGAGATACCGTTTAAAACAGACAGACATATAAACAGAGGGCAGTATGCAAAAAAATTAGTAATAAATTTATATTCAGGATAAGTAAAACTGGGACACTAGTCAGAACTGACACACTCTAAATTCTTTCCCTTTAACACTTGATTTTTGTTTCTGTGTTTATTAGTACTTGGTTCTAACAGGAAAAGGAGATGTCTGGCAGGTAGATTGTAATTTAGTGCCTGGCATACATTGATAGGAAATTGAATTGAAATAATAGCAAAATCTAATGATATTGCTACTGGAAATTCATGAGGCAAAAAAGAAATGACGAAACACCCCTATTAATCACTATTTCTTGAAAAATGACTCCCACTGGTGCAAATTTATTTATATTATCATAAATTAATGTATACTGATGGTACTGATTTATTAAAATAAATTGAACCCATTATTTGGGATAGTTAGAAAAACAATTCAGAATAATCATTTTATTTTACTTTTCCAAAAGATTGAAACATTTGGTTTCAGCTGCAGTGTGCGCTTGTAAGAAGTTAGTATTGCCTATATTTTTGCATAAATTTGCTATAGCTTTTGAAAAATGACTTTTGGCAAGATGGGGGAAGGGAAGGAAAAAAATATCAAAACTCTGTCGGACACTGCCATCTGCTGGTAAATTTTCAAAATGCAACCTTGGACTCGTTTCTCGTTAAAAATGTAATTTAGGGATCCAAATTCCTGTGTTATTCAAATTCATGTAAAACCTGGAATCTAGATTAGAGTTTTGTTTGAATATTAATGTAGTATAAATAAAATTTCAAGCTATCAGAACAACTGAATGAGCCGTTTCCCTATTGTGCTGCAGAAATTCCAATTCCAGATTTTATTTTTAAATTCCCCATTAAAAAATTGATTATCGCTATCATTTAACCATCTGCATGGGGCTAAATCAGCAAATTAAAGAGCCCGGAGCCCTACCCTCTCTGCAGTTTACTAGATTGGAGCTAAATTAGTTTAATTTTCTTGGTCAAGTGCCCATCACAGCACTTTCCCTTCACTCCATGTGGAGATAATAAAAACTGACACATCTAAAATATGAGACTTGCCTTTGCTCAGCACTAATCCGGGGCCCGTGGCCAACTATTGTCTTTAATGTGTCCTATTCTGCATCTACTTAAGACTCAGGCTGTAGGCTACCGCAGAGATCAGCACAAAGGGAGGTGGCGATTCCCCTGCTGGGTCCGCGGACCTCGGAGACCAAGCCAGTATTGCACTCAATGGTCGTGAAGGCTGCTCTTCTTTTTCAAAATTATTTTTTAGAGACGGCAGTCTTGCTATGTCGACCAAGCTGGTCTCGAACTCTTGGCCTCAGCCTGAACTCTCGGCCTCAGCCTCCGGAGTCCCTGGGATTACAGGCATGAGCCACCACACCCAGCTGTAGATTGCCCTTCTTCTGTGGGATGTGCCCCAGCCAAATGGGTGGTTGTGAATTTTCTGGACTGAACTTCTCTCACTTTCAGATCTTTGCTGAGTTGGAAAGCAGATGCACTTTCCCCAAAGTGAGTGGAGTTTTAGTAACCATTGTGATCTTTCTTAAAGTTAACATTCTAGAGTCTGTACAGGAACATGCTTTCTAGTTTGATCTGAATGCGGCTGGGTTTGAATTGACTGTCACCTCGTGGGAAAGGACAAGGACATGGATTGTGTGTGTAGGAGTGTCATGTAATTATATACATTTTTTTTTCCCCAAAGCATCCCTAAGCCTTCATCAGATTTTCAAAGTGGCCTCTAACTTCTTCCCCTTCCCCCAAACAGTTAAGAATTCCTGTGACTCTGCCATGAAATGAAGATACTGATGGCACACAATCCGCAGGGCTGTTGTGAGGATAATTTGAGGTGGGTCAAAATCACAGGCAGAGTGCCTGGTGCATGCAAATATTAGTTTAGATGAGGGAATCAGATTAGGGGTGAAAGCTATTACTAAAAATACAAGTCACAGTAGATGTAATTTGGATTTATTGAGAATGAACTTATTTCGAATCACTTAATACTGGCAGCATCCTCCTGATCTGGCCACATTGTAACTCTAGTAATTGGTCTGGTGATGTCATTGCCATTATCTTAACCGGGCCTGATTTGCCTGAAAGGAACTGAGCTGTGACCTTGGATGAGTTCACATTTTTACCAACAATCCTCGATTACCTGCAGAAGAAAATGGTCCAAGGTCCCATCAAGGGCTTCCAGATATCTATAGGGGTTTTGAGAGGACATCTTCCGCGATTTCGTTAGTGAGGAACTCAAATAATGCTGAGGTAGATGCTTGACAAATGTTCATTCCCTATTTAATCTAGGAAAAACACAGTTTCATAAAAGAAATTCAGTCCCTGCTGAATTAATCATGTATTATTTGGGGGCTAACATTGTTCAAAGTTCTATTTCATTACTCAGTGAAAGCAAGTATTAGAGAGTGAAAAAGGCATTGACTTGGAAATTTGAAAGACTTGATTTTAAATTTCGTTTTTTGGGGATGATCTTGAGAAATGATCTTGGAGAAATAACAAACCACCTATGACTCTAATTCTTCATAAAATGAGGGTTTTAATCTCTGCATTATTAGGGGAGTCACTGAAGTAACTAATACACACAGAGCACTCCATAGATGGCAACCAGTTGTGTGAATTAAGAAAAGTCCCTGTGCTCACAGAGCTTACATTCCTGTGGGAGGAGACAGAGACAAAATACTTGCCAGATTGTCCACTTGAGGGACATGGGACATTTATCAACCAGCTCCAGACCCCAGGGACATTAACTCCCCATACTACGGAGCTGTGCTTGGACGCAGGCTGAGGGGGCCTCGTAGGCAGCTCTCCAACAGGGGGAGGAGGGGCTGCAAGCCTGGGGCAGGATGCTGCAAGCATAAAGGGAGGCTGAGTAGATGGAACTGTCCACTGCAGTTAGAGTGGGCCAAGGGCTGGGAAGTGGGGCATGGTAGGTTTCTGTTGCACTGGGGTGGTGGTATTTCATAGAGAGTTGCCAGAGATGGTCTCTTGAAGGAGGAGATCTTTTTTTTTTTTTTTTTTTTTTTTAGAGGTGGGGTCTTGCTATGCTGCCCAGCTGGCCTGGAACTCCTGGGCTCAAGTAATCTTCCAACCTCAGCCTCCTGAGTAACTGGGACTCCAGGCATGCACCACCACACCCTATAGGAGGAGATCTTTAAATCAAAATCTGGATGATGAGAAAGGACCAGGGATGTAAGATCTGGGGAAAAGCATTTCATGCAGAGGAAACAGCAAGAGGAAAGTGTGAAAAGCCATGAGGCAGAAACAAATGTTGAGTTTAGGGTGCAGTGGGGGAGGAGGGGAGTGCAAGAGGACCAGGCACTCTTCAATTGCTCTTCCCTCTGTCTGGAAAGCTCTTCCCCGGATCTCCACGGCTACTCCTTGTGCTCACGGGGGTCTTGTCCTGCCTCATCTAAAACTGCCCACCTTAGCTGTGCCCCCATCACTCTGCTTCCTGTGGGTAGTGGGTTGAATGGTGGACCCCAAAAAGATATGTCCACCTCTAAACCCCTGGCACTTGTGAATGTGATCTTATTTTGGGAAAAGCGTTTTTGCAGATTTGATTAAGGTAAGGATCTTCAAATGAGGTCATCCTGGATCATTCAGGTGGGCCCTAAATCCAAGGACAAGTATCCTTGTAAGAGACACAAAGAGAAGTGGAGAAGGTGATGTGATGATGAAGCAGAGATTGGAGTTATGTGGCCACAAGCCAAGGAAAGCCTGGAGCCACCAGAAGCTGGAAGAGACAAGGAAGGCTTCTCCCCTAGAGCCTTCAGGAGTGTGGCCCTGCTGACACCTTAAAATTTCAGACTTCCAGCCTCCAGAACTGTCAGAGAATGAATTTCTGTTGTAAGCCACTCGGCTTGTGGAGATTTGTCACAGCAGCCACAGGACACTAATACACCCGCCCAACTGTGTGGCTCCTTTGTGTCTTTGCTTATTGCCTGGTCCTCCCACTAGGTCATAAGCTCTATGGGGGTAGGGACTTTGTCTGGGTCACTGCTCTGTCCCCAGGCGTGTGTTGCCATTTTCCACTGATTCTGTTGTCTGAAGTTGCCCTCCTAAGTAGAGAAGAGTCAAAACCGGCATGTTCTCCTGCCCTGCTTGACAGAAAGTATGCTGTGCTTCTACTTTGTGGATGGTGCTGGGCTCCGAGTGAACTCCTGTGTCAAGCAGGCTTCAGTCAGGAAAATGAAAACCACACTAGGTATGTTAACAGAGGAGATTTAGTACAGGGTATTAGTACACAGATGTTGGAAGGCTCTAACAGCGAAAAGGGTATACATTTAGACAATCCAGTTGTCACCTCTAGAGCTGGTGAAACAAATGGGAAGAGTTTGAGGTTATCAGATTTTAGGAGATCAGAGGAGGGAACGACCCTGTGACTGTTGGCATCTCTGAGGGGGCCCAAGGCTCATCCTGGGAATGCCGGAAGGAGCTGGAGGATGGAGCCAGCTGCTGCTGCTGGGCTGGGACAACTTCTGCAGGAACAGTAAGCAAACAGGCAGAAGGAGGTCCCCTCTCCAGGTCCTCATACCTTCTTCTCACTTCCTCCTGCCTTCCAAACTCCTGCTATGCTTCTTGTTAACAGAATCCAACAGGAATCCCCTGACAAAGACATCTGAGAAATGTGGCTTGTGTGTAACCAAGTAGAGAGATGGATTTGGAGCTCAGAGATAATAGCTCAGTAATGAGCATAGACAGTGATCAAGCTATTTGGCCTGGCATCAAAAAACGTAACAAAGATGAATAGTTCATAAACCCATGCGTATGTGTAATTGCTTCGTTAATCATACATGTCATTTTTTGCTTAATGTCTGTCTTCCCCACTAGACTTCAAACTCCGTGAAGGAGTCTATTGTTTATTTCCTACCTGCTGCATCCCCAGTGTCTAGAACAATGACCGTGATGGAGTTGTCACTTCCAAAAAGTTGTTAACTGGCTACCTGCTTTGCTGGGTTTTTGTTCTCACTTGATTTAATGTTTCTGAAGGGCTATGCTATTCTTCATGTTATAATGAAAAGTCTTTCCTTGTATAAATATGACATAGCCCTTATATTTAGTGCTATTATTCCAAAGGCAGGACGGTGAGTGAAGGAGAAAGTTGGCAAGTGGCCACTCTGGAGTCTAAATTACCTCATTGAGCTGTCTGCACCAGACCCATTATTGTCAAGTCCTCAATATCTGCTTCTATTTGTTTCATGTCAACATACTCACGGACCCTTCAAGCAGGCTTTGTTTAGAAAATTCCTTTACGTCTGTCTTTATGAAAACTGAAAACTGATCATTTTTCTTCTGAATAATGTGAATATGATTGAAACATGGTTCTTCACCAGGGATGATTTCGCCCTCCCAGAGGACTTTGGCACTCTCCGGAGACACTTTTGGTTGTTATAACTGGGAGGTGTCGCTGGCATCTAGTGGGCGGAGGCCAGGGATGCTGCTGAACATCCTACGATGCACAGCACAGCCTTCCCTCCACAACGAAAAACTGTCTGGCTCAAAATGTCAACAGTGCTGAGGTTGAAAAATCTTGATCTGATTTAAAATATGTGTATTTCATTTACTACTCCATGAGAGAAGTATAATATAGTGGGAAAAGTATCAGCTCAGAAATCCACAAGATTTGACTTTAAATCTTGCTTCTTCCTTGCACCAGCTGTATCATCCTATGGAAGAAATTGCTTAAGAAGTTGCTGAAGACTTCAATGTCTCATCTATGAAATGGGAGAATTAAATCCTGGCTTATTGCATTATTTATGAGGGTTGCGTGCATTAACCAATGTACGGTGCCTGCCACGTAGGAGTCCCTCAATAAATAGCAACTGGGTATATGAAGAAAGCATGTATGTTCAAATGCATTTGTGCTACAAAAGGCCACTCTAAAAGCACTTCTCTAAATTTTTAGTTGCTTTTCCCCCCTCAAGGGATAAGAATCTGGAAAACCAAGTAAAACCCACATTTCCCAGAGCAAGTTTTTTATTAATGGTACTTAACAAAACCTTGATCTGTACAATCTGACTTATTCTAAGGGCTTTAATTGGCATCAGCATGTTCTTCAAAGCAATAATCTCATAAGAATCGGAGTTAGAAGACATCAAAATATGAATACATGGGGACAATAAAAACAAATGTTGAAATTGGGATATAGCAATACAAGTGCTAGGAGACACTTCCCCAGGGTGTTAAACGTTAAAAAATAAAAGCAATTAGACTTAGGTCTAACAAAACAAAAAATAACTTGAAACATTCACTCAGTTATAAAAGATTACCTTCACAATATAAAAATGCTCATTTAGCTATACTATTATTATAATACAAATTAATTTAATTTTTGCTCTTTTTATGGCTTGCCTAAGTGAAAAAAATATATATAGGGAGAGAGTTGAGAAGGGTCTTGCTTTGTTGCCTGGGCTACTAGAGTGCAATGGCCTCATCAATCATCATCATAGCTCATAGCAACCTTAAACTCCTGGGCTCCAGGGATCCTCCTAGCTCAACCTCTCAAGTAGCTGGAATACAGGCATGCACCACCATGCAAGGCTAATTTTCTTTTTTATCTTTTATAGAGACAGGGTCTTGCTATGTTGCCCAGGTATGTCTCAAACTCTTGGCCTCAAAGTGATCCTCCTGCCTCAGCCTCCTAGTGCTAGGAAGTGTGCTAGGATAACAGGCATGAGCCACTTCACCTGGCCTAAGTAAATATATTTTTTAAAATTTGTTTTTCTAACTATTAAAGTAATGCAAGTTCATTCTAGAAAAACTTAGAAAATAGAAGAGAGTAAAAAGAAGAGAATGACAAAATGACCTATAATCCAATAACTTAGAGATAGACACTTTTAAAATTTCAGCACATTTCTCTTATAGTCACTAATGAATATTTTTGGGAGCTGGGGCTACTGCTTCAGATTCATATTGGACTTGGTTCGCTCCTCAGGGTCTGGATTTATAGCACTTTGCACCTTATCTGGCATATTTTGGAGGTATCTTTTCCACCAAATTGTTTGTTGGCTGATGGAAAGGGTCCTTGATTCAATATATGTATTAGACTGTAAAATTATATGAAAATAGCGTACCATTAAAGACTTAAAATCACAAGTTACCTTTTATAACTGCTTATGTATTATGTTGTATCCTATGAAATTGCCTATATATAACAGTTTTATACAAAGGTAACAATTTGATTACAGCCTTTATTCTATCACAAGCTTTTTGAGGACTGCTGGTGAATCTTGTTCCTCTTTTATACCACCTGCAAAGCTTGGATGAGAGCTTTGTAGAAGGAAATGCTTAAACATTAAATACTGCATCATGTATCCATGTGGGTATGCTCTGAGGCCCCCAAAGACTTCACACGAAGCCAATAATTCCATAAGCTCTTTTGTGGAATTTTGTGTTTTATTATCTTTCCTTACACTTAAAAATAACTATGTTTCTACATTGTTGGTGGGAATGTCAAATAGTGCAGCCATTGTGGAACACAGTTTGGTAGTTCTTCGACAAATTAAACATAGAATTACCATATGAGCCAAAAATTCCACTTCAGGGTATATACCCAGAAGAATTAAAAGCAGGTGTTCAAATACTGTACACAAATATGCATAGCACCATTCACAATAGCCAACTGTTGAAAATAACCCAAAGTCCATCAAGTGATGAGTGAACCAACAAAATGTGGTATATCCATACCATGGAATATTATTCAGACATAAAAAGGAATAAAGCGCTGATACATGGATGAACCTTAAAAACAGTATGCTAAATGAAAGAAGCCAGACAAAAGACCACACATTGTATAATTCCATTTATATGAAATATCAACAATAGGCACATCCACAGAGACATAAAGGAGATTAATGGTGGCCAGAGCCTGGGTGCTAGGTAGGTATGGAAAGTTATTATTTAATGGGTATAGAATTTCCTTCCTTTCTTCCTTCCTTCCTTCTCTCCCTCCCTCCCTCCCTTCCTTCCTTTCTTTTCTTTCTTGCTGTGTTGCCCAGGCTAGAGTGTCGTGGCGTCATTGTAGCTCACTGCAGCCTCAAACTCCTGGACTCAGGCCATCCTTTTGCCTCAGCCTCCCAGGTAGCTGGGACTACAGGCACATGCCATGATTTCCATATAATTTTTCTATTTTTTTGTAGAGATAGGGTCTCGCTCTTACTCTGGCTGATCTCAAACTCCTGGCCTCAAGTAATCCTCCCACCTTGGCCTCCCAGAGTGCTAGTATTACAAGGGTGAGCCACCGCACCTGGCCTTAGAATTTTCTTTTGAGGTGATGGAAATATTCTGGAACTAGATAGCATGATGGTTGCACAAGGCCTTTAATTGGCATCACCAATTAAATGTGATGTATTAAGCATCACTAATGGTAAATTTTACGTTATGTGTGTTATACCACAACAGAAAACAGAACCAAACAAAACCCATGTTTTGTTAGCTAAATTAGTCAGGATTCTTTTGTTTTCAAGGGACTGAATCAACTCAAATTGGTTTTAAAAAAGAGGGTGGGGAGAAGATTCATTGTCCCACAAAACTGGCAATCCCGAACGTAGAGCTAACCTTGGGGACGGATGTCAGGAACTCAGACAACATCATCAAAATACTGTCTTTCCCTCCTTCCATTTCTCTCTCTCCCTCCCTCTACACCCTCTCTTCTCTCTCCTCCGTATGTTGGCCTGATTTTCTCCTTTTACAGGTGCTCTTTCCCTGTGTGGCAGGAGAAGGCAGCACAAAGCAGCACCAGCATGCAGAACCAGGCTTCCATCATCAGCTGATGGACCCCAGAAGAAAGAGGAAGGCGGCACTCAGCTGGCCAGGTGGTATTGAGTGGGGGTGAGAAGATAGACCTCCTAACACTCCTGCTTTACCAGCTATGTGATCTTGAGCAAGCTTCTGAATCTCTTTGAACCTCAGTTTCCTTATCTGTAAAATGGGGATAATCCTAGTGGCTACTTTTTTAGGTTGACATAAAGGTTAAACGAGTTAATATATGTAAAGTGCTTAGAATGGGACCCGGCACATAGGAAGTACTTTATAAGGGGTAGCTAGCCTTATCACTGTCCTTGTCACTATCATTATCATAGCATCTATTAGTCAAGTCCAGGGGAATGACTTGATTGGCCAGCTGTGGGCCACTGAACTCCCCTGTGCCCAGGGTGCTGGGGTTGGCAGGCCGACCAGAGACAGTCTCACAAAAAATGAAGTCAGTTACCAGAAAACGGGAGTAAGGGAGCTGGGCAGACACAAACACCAGATGGCTGTGCATTAGCCTACCACTGCTACAGAGCTCCAAAATCCCCACTCCCTGCACCAACGTATGCAAATGTATAGTTGAAGTTAGTGCCTGTTTCTTCACCATGTGTAAGTCACTTATGTTTATTATGTCATTTGTTCCACTGAAGACCGTGTAAGATAAACTATCACTGTCATTGCAAACGAGGCAACCACAGTACAGAGAGATTAAAGAGGTTGCCTGGTCGCTCCGCCAGGGTGTGATCTCAGGCAGCCCGTCTGCAAAGCCTGAATTTTCAACTGTTAGGCTTTATTGCCTTCTCCCTAACAGTAGCTAAAAACAAGTTAATGAAAAGGTAAGAAAAAAGCTGGGCAATTTGCACAGGTGACATTTGTGTTAGTTAAAAACAACCACAACAGGACTGTTGTTTTAAGAGTGCAAATATATAACAGATTCTGCCCTCCAGCCAACATAGGAAGGAGTAACAAACCCATGAAATAACGTTCTGTTTGCAAGTCCCACTATGAAGAATAAATGTGTGTTGACTTGAATAAATAGTTATACTTTCCGAAGTTTAAACTCCTCAGTCCCACCGAAAACTTTGAGAGACTTGGAGGCAGGAATCTTTGAGGAAACCTGAGACTAACGATTCTCACATATTTCTGATCTTCAAGTAGGCATCTCTTACTGACGGGCTTAACCCAGGGCCTAGGGAGCTCAGGTTATGCAAACAGGTCATTTTCCTTGACAATGGGAGGGTAAACATGACGCCTTGGTGTGAATGAGTTAATTGTTTTCCATTGCTGAGTCTTGCTCAGAGCACCTCTGGGTGAGAAACAGGTTTCAGGACAAAGAAAGTACCGTGGCTGGCAGTTAAATAAAGTGAAATTTGCTCGTTTGGGCCAAACACTCCATCCCACAAAATAAAGAAAGGGAGACAAAAACTGTTTAAATAAGCAAATAGGACAAAGGAGAGGCTCTGCTCTGTGTTTTGCAGACTGTGATAGACTGAAGTCAAACATATTTACTTAATAAAAGTAAAAAAGAACAGCTGTGGAAAATATTTACGAGATGATACATAGAGAATCACACACACAGATATAATTACAGCGTAAACATAAGAATGGTGCCAGGGTATCAGAAGGTTGTTTTTTTTTAAGTCTTATTTCCCTGAAATTAAAAAAAAAAAAAAAAAAACCTTGTGATTGAAATGATAAAATTAATAAATGCCATTTATAAAAGATCAAATAGCACAGATATGTTAATATCTATCAATTTTGAGTACCCATTACGTGCCAAGTAATATTCTAAGCATATGAATTTATTCAATTCTCTGAATTCTATGAGGATAGTTATTCTCACCAACCCTGTTTTAACAGGTGGGCAACTCATGCTCAGAGTTGGGAAGCATCTTGTGAAGGTCACTTGGCTTCTAAGCTGGACCCAGGCAGTTGAATTCCAAAGCTTATGTGCACAACAACTGCTCTAACTCGCTGAAGTCTGGAGAGGTTGTTTGAAGAAGAAAGGAGGAGGCCACAGTCCGGACCCATCACTCCTACACCTCCAATCCCCTCACTGCCCAAGGTAAGGAGACAACCCATCCCTATGTGCCTGAGACTATCCCAACTTTAAAACTGAAAGTCTTGCTTCCCAGGAATCCCTCCGTCCTGGTCAAACTGGGTTGGTTGTTCACTCTAATGCAGAGCATGCATCACGGGTAATGTAACAGACAGAACTGCCTGGAAAAGGGAAAAATGTATTACAAGCTGTCTCTTTAAAACCTCCCCCACTCTTTTTGGAAGTTGAAACCCGCATTCCTGCCTGGGGCCAGTAATCAGAGGGGCAAGGGAGTGTCTTTTGTTCTTTGTTCCACAGGAGATGGCTCAAACAAGAACAGCAGAAGTCATGAAGTTGTCCCCCCACCCCACAGATGAGGTTGATCAGGACCATCAACTTTAGTTAAAAATAGCCTGAAGCTGACCACCCCCCACCCCAAAAGCTCTGTATTTTTGCTTATACTTAGGACAGTGGTACTTTAAGATGGGAGTCTGTCATTCTTCTCATTTGTGGGCAAATTAATAAACCTCCCTTTCCTTCTCCTCAAACCACTTGTCCTGGTTCTTCTGATGTGGCCTCTGGGACAAGTGCTGAACTTTCAGTAACAATAACAGTTTCTTTTGTATCTTTTCCATGAATATATGAATGTACTTTCATGATTTGCTGTCTCATACGCACAGATGCACCCACAAGTGCTCCTCTGTGACCTGCTTTTCACATGTCTCAATGTGCTAAGCAGCTCTTTCCCTCTCGTCTCTTCTGATGACTGCGTGTGCTTTCATTGCAAGGACATACAGCTGCTCATAGAACCAGCCTCTCTGGCTGCTCCGTTAGAGAGAGAAAAAAATGTATTATAAATGAAGTGGAGTAATGGTGGTATTTGAGGAAGAAGCCAACACTTTAGGGAGAAAAACAAAAGGAAGAAGGGACATAAACGTAATAATAGTAAAATCTCAAAGAAGCAGAAACAAAGAAGACAAAGTGCTTCAGACCAATAATGAGAACAATTTTATTTTCAGAGGAAGGGAAGTCTCAGTGGATGAAAGTCAGGAGGTCAGGAGTCAGTTCTGGTTTTCCCTCTGGAGAGCTGTGTGACCATGGATGAAACTCTCTACCTCAGTTTCCATATCTGTAAAAGGGGTACAGTAAGTCCTGCCCAGCCAACTGCAGAGAATGCTTGTGAGAATCAAGCAAAGCATAAAGCACTTCAAGGAATTATACAAATATAAGGCATTATTATTAGTATCCTAAGGAATTTGCCAGAAGTTTTCATTGTGATCACTGAAGCCTGGTTCAAAGGAAAATATCACAGGGTGATTAAAGGGTCTAAGCTGGTGATTCCCACATTAAGTATGTATGAGATTTACCTAGGGAGAGTGTTAAAAATGAAAATCAGTCAGCCTGGACAATATAGCAAGACTCCATCTCTACAAAAAAAATTAAAAAATTAACCAGGCATGGTGACACATGCCTGTAGTCCCAGCTACTTGGGAAGCTGAGGCGGGGGGATCACTTGCACCCAGAGTTGAGAATGCAGTGTATGACCATGCTACTGTACTCCAGCCTGGTGACAGAGCAAGATCCTGTCTCTAAAAAAGAAAAAAAAAAAAAAAAAGAAGAAGAAAAAGAGAGACAATCAGGGACTCTGTTGCAGACTTATTGCATCGATTCTCCAGGAGCGGAAACTGCACATTTGTCACTGCAATGAGCTCACCCAGGGAATTCTGGTGCAAATCATCTGAATTCGTGACCGGAGGGCCAGGGCACCACACCACAGGGTGCACCATTCACTCGCTCAGCAACGTGGATGGCAGCAGCTTTGGCTGAGCAGAGCCCAGCCTGGAAGGAAGCCTGGCCCTGTGACAATCAAGCGCCATTGAAAACTGTCAGAAAGGGCCCTGGACCCTTTGCTAATAACAGAGAAAGGGCCATGAACTTCTGCTGAGCACCTGCTGTGCATGAGAACCTTTCATATACATTATTATTTTTTTTTAATTTATTTTTTGGAGGTGAAATTCGCATGACAAAGAATTAACCATTTTAAAGTCTGCAACTAACTCACTGGCGTTGAGTACACCCACAATGTTATGCAACCATCACCTCTCTCGAGTTCCACACACGCAATCTTTACTTAAGCCTCCCAAAATTTCAAGAGATCAAATATTTGTTATCCACATTTTCAAGTGGCAGAAGGAAGGCTAAAAGAGCTTTAGAATTTGTCCAAGATTGGACAATTAGTAAGGGGTGCAGCTGGGATTCAAATCCCCGCCAACCAACCAAAGCCCTTTCAAATACGTGAGTGGGAGGAGGGACCCTCAAGATTTATTTTCATGGAAAACACTGAAACAATTTAGAATGTTGCAGCTTTAATTTCATACTGTTAGTCTAAATAAATCAATAGCTATAATGCTGTACCTCTCCCCACCTTTCTCCATTCCCTACTTCCAATCTGTTAGTGTCCTTTCTTAAGGCACGTTCTACATGGATGCCCAATCACAAGTTTAAGTTTAACCGCAAGGTAAATCAACAACTTTGCCCTGACATATAACTTCAAGAAAAGAAAGGGAACCCAAAGCACTTTCCCAGACTATAAGTAAACCAATAGAGAACAGTATTTGATAGGATGTCTCTTCTGTCCCTGGACCCAGAGACCCAAGTGTATATTAAATTCTAGTCTGCTGACTAAAGTGGCACAAATACACTTTTAGATAAGGTGGCCATGTCATATCACCCAACTGGGACATTTTCGAATGGTTGCTTGGACTGGACACCAGAACCACAAGCCGAACCAGGGCTGTGTAAGACAAGTGAGGATGTGTGGTCACTCTACTTACATGGCCTCTTGCCAGGAGGCTGAAAAGCCATCACTCCTCTGTCATGTCCAGAAGCAAGAGATGAACATGCGTGCATACTGAGAAATAAACAGTTCAACTCAACTAGGAAAAACCAAGCCAAGTGAAATAACCATGAAGGTTTAAGGCAAATTGATTGCAAAAGTCAGTAGGAGACTGAGGGGTGAAAAGGACGCAAGAAAATACGGACCTAGACAAATCCAATGAATCTCAAAAACCCAGCACTTATAAAACAAGCAGAAACATAAAACTTCAGTGAGAGCCTGTACCAGACCAATTAAGTCCAACTGCAATAGGGCTGTAAAAGAAAATGCATCTTGAAGCTAGAGCAAAATCTAAATGGAAATCAGATGACTTCGGAGAAGAAAAGCCAGCCGATGACTCATAAAAATACCCCTTGAAAAGGAAAGTGAACAGAAAAACAGAGAAACATCCAAATAAAATGAATTTTACTAGTTCAGGGTCTTGTCCAGCAGGAGGTTCCTCGTGGCTTATCAAGTCACACACACAAATCCTCCGTCTGGAACAGCTCCCTCCACTGGGTTGGGAAGGTTAGGCAGAGGGCTGGTGTGCCTGTGCGTGTGCGTGTGCGTGTGCGTGTGTGTGTGTGTGTGTAGCTGAGTGAGATAAATGTGGAGCTGCCTAAGGCTTAGCAAATGAGTTCCCTAACTCCCAGCTTCCCTGACTCCCAATTCTCAGTCCGTCTGCCTGCCGGGCCCTTGCTGCACCCCCGCAGCGTGGAGGCGTCAGCCTGTGTGGGCTTAGAGTAAACACCACCTGCTCCTTGGCTGCAGGTGTTGCAAGTAGCAAAGACGGACTGAAGCTCCGAGCAGGGTATTTAATGAAGAAGGAACGGAAGAAGGAAGGAAGGAGAACTTTTTTGGGCACAGCAAAACCCTTTAGCCATTTGGGGAGAACACCTGCTTCCTCTGCGTTGCACAGCTCTGCAGGAAGTGCTGCCCTGTCTTGTTGGATTGCTTTCCCCACGCTGTCTTGTGTGAGGGAGGGAAGGGTGTCAGAATTTTAAAGACCTGGACTCAAAGCTTTTTTTTTTTTTCCTTGGTGGCAGAGTGACCTTGGGCTTATATCTTTTGTTTAGTTTTCCTGTCTGTAGATGGAGAAAAATATCACTTCTCTTGGTGCTTGTGAAGGCGGAGATAAACCTCAAGAATCCCCAGGGGATTGTCTAGCACATGGTGTGTGCTCACTGTAAATGTTGCTCCCTCTTCTTTCCCCATGTAGGAAACAAAGGGTTAAAGGATCTGAAGACTTAAGTCCTTACTCAAAGTTAAACAGTAGTGAGTAGCCAAGTCAGGACTAAGAGTCAATGCTTTTGCCTTTCCCCTCAGCCTGGATGCTGACCTCGGCCTGCTCCGTGTCCCTGCAGCCCACCCTGTGTGCTGGGTGGCCAGTCTTCAGTACGCCACAGTTTCCCAAATCAAGCGCCCGAATGGCTCTGTTCTCTGCCTTAGGACTTTCTCTAACAGCAGGCAAGTGCAAGATGCAAGAGGCATTAATACACCCCAGAGGCAAACTCCAACCTGTGATGGTCAGAAGTCCACAGAAAAATGACTCCAGGCTCCTTGTCCTGGTTTCTCAGAGGTTCCCCATTACGATTGTGTTCCAGTTGCCCAACATGGTCACTTGCTTATTCTACACCTGTTACTGGCTTTTATCCCTTCCCCTGTCTTACTCCCCTTCTGCTTCCTGGGTCTCAAATAAACCACCTTGTCTCTGGCCCTGCTTTGGGGAAATCTAACCAAGACACCATTTGTTTACTCTGTCTTGTATAAAAACCTACATGGTTTTGCTTTCTGCCTTCTGCTCTTGGAACTGTGAGTACCTTACCCCAAGAAAAGCATATATTAATCATAAGCGTTCTTGTTGTTGTTTTTGTTTTTTTTTTTTTATACCGGGTCTTGCTCTGTCACCCATGCTGGAGTGCAATGGTGTGATCATAGCTCACTGCAGCCTCAAATTCCAGGGCTTGAGTAATACTCCTGCCTCAGCTTCTCTTGAGTAGCTGGGATTACAGGTGTGAACCATCACACCCTGCTAATTTTATTTTTTGTAGAGATGGGGTCTGGCTATGTTGCCTGAGCTGGTCTTGAATTCCTAGCCTCAAGCAAGCCTCCCACCTTGGCATCCCAAAGTGTTGGGATTATAGGCGTGAGCCACTGTAACCAGCCAGGGTTCTTGTTTATTGAGCATGCATTATGCACCAGCCAAAGTGCAAAGGGAAAAAGGTTAATATGGCAAGTTAAATATAACAACAGCAACAAAAAAGACCTTTCTTCGAATGGTGCTGACATAAGTTATATCAGTGGGAGGACAAATATTTCTACTGCTTCTTTCTATATCCGGAGAGCAAAAGGAATTGCCAGCCAGACCTGAGATTTTAATCATGTTAAAGAACGGATGGAATGCTGTAGGTTCTGTGGCTGCTTTGCCATGCCAGAGGTTGGAGACTTCTAGAGCAGAGCCCCTTAATGAGCTCTTGGAGTTGCGGAGGTAGGAGCAGTCTTAATTTAAGGTGGGGGCTGAAAGAGCTAAAAACACAAACATTTAGGAAGAAGTTGTAGACAACTATGGGAAGGAAAAAGTGGGCGAGGCCTGGGAGTGTGGCAAGAGCGAGGTCCCAGCAGTGACACATCCAGTGACCAATGTCCACATGGGTCTACAGGTAGGTTTCCTTGATTGTTGTATTGTGCTGGGAGATAATTCCCCTCCACTGCCCCCACCCTTTTTTAGCATGGGCCACACAGTTGCCTTGTGTTAGCCAACTCTTGATGGGGATGGCTAATGAAATATTCCACATTTCCTTCGACATGGGGCAAAGAAAAGAATCTAGCAGCAAAATACAAGTCCCAATACAGAACAAATGGGGTTTCACAATGTAGAGGGGAAGATGGACTTGGCCTGAAATTTTTTAAAAGGTAAAGTGACTCAAAGAGCATTAGTTTGGGGGCTTAAGGGGCACCAAATGATTGGATTATAAATTCATTATCTCATTTAATTCTCAGGGAGGACGAGGAGGCTGTGGGGACTTAATGTGACTTGTCCAAGGTCTCAAAGGTGGGATTTGAACTCAGCTCTGACTTCACACCCTCCCATGACAGGCACTC
The DNA here is from genome assembly GCF_041146395.1 of Eulemur rufifrons. Taxonomy (NCBI): domain Eukaryota; kingdom Metazoa; phylum Chordata; class Mammalia; order Primates; family Lemuridae; genus Eulemur; species Eulemur rufifrons. Next base: position 174,096,592 of record NC_090989.1, read on the forward strand.
TCCCATTGGCTCTGTTACACTGGGAAGTGATTCAGTTCTCACTCAGATCTGCCCAGCCCATTGCAACTGTGCTTTTTAAAACCCTGGTTTAAAATGTTTTTCACATTGGCTAAAAATAGAAGATAAAGGACTTGAAGATTCATCAGATTTGTTCTTCCCTCTTTTTACCATCTAATCATCAGAGAAGAAATTAGTTCTTCTACATTTTATTCATCTTCAAAATCTTGAGCGGGTCACACACACACACACACACACACACCCTATAGTCTATTTGGGAAAGTGCACACTGAAGTTATATATACGCCACTGCATTTTTATTGCTGGCCACATACAGAAAGAGATGTTTTTGCTTGGGGCCTCTGTACAGGAACCAGAGACCCAGTTGCTGGAAAGATACCTGTTATGGTATTTGAATTGTGCTAGGAAAGAACACCATAGCCTGTGGTCTTCTGTATATACATTCAGCACAATAAAAATGCCCCCAATCTCTTCAAGGTTCCTAAATATTTCATATCCTGTTACAGGAGAAAACATACATTCATTTATTTAAGAAATACTTATTGAGTTCCTTCTATGCATCAGGCATTGTTATAGTCACTTGGGATCAAATTAGGCCAAAAAATCTCTTCCCCTGTGAAGTAATGGGGAAAGACAGCAAATAAACAATAAGTGTAAGAATAAATAAGCTCTATATAATAGTACAGAAATGCAATGAAAAAGAGAAAAACTAGAGCGCCATGAAAGGGGTTGGGAGTGGGTATGTTGTGATTTGCTGTTTTAAATAGGATAGTCCAACTAGGACTCTTGGAAAAGGGGAGAGTTGTATAAAGACTTGAATGGGAATAATATGTGCACAAAACAAATAGGAAGCCCCGTGAATCTTACCGACTCTGGCTTGGCATTGACACTGTGGGCTGGAAGCTTTGCTGGTCTTGTGACTGTGTCTGTGGAATTCCACAGGGAGGCAGCACATGCTAGTGATGACTGCAGCCCGAGGGACTTGGAAGGTGACGGCTTTTGCTGCCAACTGCAGAGGAGGGTCTCAGGAAATCTGCTCCCTTTCCTAATTTTACGATGTCAGCTGGATCTATGTAGACACACGGCTCTTTGTAACAATGACAGCGACGCTAGCTTGCACATATTGAGAATTTACGACATGCCACGTGCTAGATGCATTATCTCATCCAACCTCCTTGTAATCTCTTGGCTTGATCTTAGTATAATGTCACCACTTCTCAGATGAGGATACTGAGGCTAAGAATCATGTCACAAACCAAGGTGGGAACCAGGATTTGCCATGAAGTCCTTGGAAAATCTTTGGACCCTAAACTGATAGAAAAAACAAAATGAATCTTTTTACATGGGCTTATGAAACTCACTTGTTTCAGATCAGATGTGATTCAGTGAATGTAAAAGCTAGAACCTTGAAAACCAGCAACAATAGGGTGATGGTAATTATCAGTATTTATGGAGAAACACTAAGTCCTATGCTAAATGCTTCACATACCCTGTGTCATTTAATCCTCAATCACTGCTGAACTGCTTCAGATGCGGAAAGCAAGTCACCCACTGTGTGCTCACTCATGGCAGGCATTGTAGACATTGCTCTATCAATGTCCCTCCCAAAATAACTCTGTTCTTAAATGTAACGTGTGATCAATATAAATATTCAAACAGCACAAAGTTATGTAAAGTGAAACAAAACCAAGACAAAATCACTTCCCCCCTTGTCAACCCCTCATCTGAGAGTCTGTATGTACTTTTCTATAATTAAAAAAGTAATTATCTGTATCTGAAACTATATAAACATAATTTCTAAACACTGTACATTTTTTAAGCAGTGTAGAATAATAAAACATGAAAATTATGTCTCTTTTAATCTCACTACCTAGAAAGAATTGGCTAGAACATTTTTTTTCTGGCAATAACTGTTATAACTTTAATTCATATTTTTATGGCTTTAGTTCTTGATTTATCAACTTCAGAACACAGCTACGGACTCCTTGCTAGCTCATTGTTACTCAATAACCTCCCAATTTTTGTTAAATCTTATTTTTTTAGTTCTTTTTTCTACTGATTAATTTTGGGGCTTTGGATAATGCATGTAAGTCTCATTTTTTTTTTTTTTTAGAGATAAGGTCTCATGCTGTTGCCCAGGCTGAAGCACAGTGGCATGATTGTCATAGCTTACTGCAGCCTTGAACTCCTCCCAAGTGATCCTCACCCCTCGGCTTCCCAAAGTGCTGGGATTACAGGCACGAGCCACTGCACCCAGCCTCTATTTTTGGTATATAAAATTTAGAACATGCCAGTTAACTTTTTTTTTTTAACAAAGAGAGGAAATTAATGCATTTGTATTTTTCCATTTCCTGTGGTCCGGCATCCTCCTGTTTTCTACAACTCCCTGATCAAAGTTTGCTCTGACAGGAGTTAATTCACCCCCAGTGCTGGTCATATCATCCAGTCCCTGTGGCTCTTCTTAACCACTGTGTAACACATGGTGTTGCATTTGGTTTATGTTTAGATTTTACCTTGATCAAACTGTTACAACGGTAGTGCAAAAGTCAATGGCACTTGTGGGAACAAGTTCTAATATCCAGTCTCCTATGCTTCCACTGTAGGACATTGTTTAGATAGGCATGTGGCTGTCCCCAAGATAGAACATTCTTCGGAGGCTCTCTTGCAGGTAAACATGGGCGTGTGATAAGTTCTGGCCAAGAGGATGTGAACAGAACTGTTGTACGGCTGCTTCCAGGAGCCTCCCCAAAGAGACCACTAGCCTGTGCCTGATGCGCCTTCTCTGTTGACCCTTCTCCAACTCGTTGAGAGGAGGGTGGCTTTGGACTGTGAAGATGGGGGCCAGCCCCTAGGCTTGGGGGACGGGGGAGTTGAGAGAGGTCTTGCTGCCCTGAGCACTGCATGGGATGACTCTTTCTGATCAGAACTGAACTACCCCCCTGTGAATTTTCATGTGAGTGAGGAATAAACTTTCTGTTATTTAAGCTATTGGTTTTTGTGGACATTTTGTTGCTGCTGCTGTAACTTGCAACCTAATATGATCCCGACTAATAGGGTTTTAAAAGACTTACAATAAAAAAGCAGCAGATGCCAGGCCCATGTCTGGCTCCTCAGCCAAGAGCAACACATTTTGCTGTTTCTTCCCATATTTACATCCATATTTCTAAATAATATTCTTTGGCTACTCTTTCTTAATTTTGGCAACGTTATTGGCTATTTTTATGGTTGATGAGGACTTTATTCTCTTATATCTTTCCTTCCCCTTCACTCACCCTCGTGATATAGTTCTATCATAATTTATTTAGTTAAATTGATATTCTTTATTTATTAAATATATTGACATGATTAAATAAATATTATTCACTGATGAGGCAAATTATTAATTTTGCTTACATTTCTTCTTCTTCTGTATAATTTTCTTATTTAGAAGTGTGAGTTTTCTTGGGAATTGTGAACGTTTCTTTAATCCTTCTATTAGATATGTATTTTCATTTCCATTTTATAGCTGAAGACTTTGAGGCCTCTTTTTGTTCCCACTCTAATGATAACAGTGAATAATTTATTGGGTCTGTGCCTCGTAGCAAACACTGAGCTTGATGCCCATTGAGGACTCAATCATGCCTGTATTGTCCCCACTTTACAGATCAGGAAGTCAAGGCAATAGAGCTTACATGACTTGCCCAGGGTCATGGAGTCAGGATTGAGACTCAGGTGTTTCTGACCTCAAAGCTCATGCACATCTTAACCCTCTTCCTTGGGAACGGCATGAGGAGAAGAGAGGGACATAGTCACAATATTTAAATTCAGGACAGTATGAGCATGAGCAGACAGAATAGCTCAGACTAGCCTGATCGGAAAGGAAGACAGATGTTATTAACCAGTGCACACCAGATAAATATCAGCCCTGTCTTAACTAAGGACCCCTACTCAGCCTAAGATGGGAACACAGCCTTCCTTTGTTTTTTTTTTTTTTTTTTTGGCTCCTGGTCTGCAGATGAACCTGGATATCTTGCTTTAAAGTAGAAGAAGACCAAATAACAGGTGCCTAAAGGATTCTACTTTCCAAATAGAAACTCGAGTCTCCAAGGAATTAAACAACTTGCTTTGGTCCCACAGCTAAAATGGTAGGAGGAGGAACGTACCCAGGGTCCTCAGTTTCCAGAATCCAGGCTTTTTTTCCTTACACTGAGACATCCTTCGTGGTTGTGCTCTCAAACTTCGCTATCTGGAGGACTTGGCAAAGATATTTGGCAAATTAAAACCCGTACATATATGATGAAAAGAAAGATGATTCTGCTACTTGTGTGTGCTGGTGTCTGTCTGGGAGATGACTTGGGATGCTAATACTGACAACTCCTGGACAGATATCTGATGATTTCAGGGAGACCATAACAGGATCTTTAAAATCAGAGCTGTTCCAGACAATCTGGGCACCTGTCACCAGGATAGAGATATTGGAAGTAATGAGAGTCATAATGAGACGTTAATGAAGTAATGGCCTCACTCCTGCCTGTTGAGTCAGCGCCTTCCTGTGTGTAAATAAATAATGAATTACAGGAATCACATTACCTGAGATTTACAGAGTATCTCCCAGCTGTTTGAAAAAGCTGTCTCTCCCTGAGGATCAGTCAGGAGGAAGGGTTTATTTTTTTTAATTATCTTGAATTATTACGATTACCATTTAGTAGTGAATAATTGTTTCCTATTGGACTCTCAAATGTGCTTAATTATACTTGGAGAACAATTTGCTTCAGCTTTATAAATAAACCTGAATATTACCTAAGTCTCATTTTTTTAAAACCCCTAGGGGAATATGCTACTAATATAAATGAAACCAATGTCTACGCAATTCCCAGAGTAGCAGTGTATCCTTACCCAGTCTATAAAATTAGTAATATAATGCTCACCTCATGGGGTTGGCGAAGGCTGAGTAATGGTAATCGGCCGCTGGCTACACACCGGCCTGTTCCGAGCGCTTTATGTACATTAACTCATCATCCTCACAGTGACCCTATGAAGTGAGAGCTATGGTTATCCTTAAATGGGAGACTGAAGCACAGAGGGGTTAAGTAACTTGCCTTAGTCACACAGCCAGTGAGGGATAGACCCGGGATTTGAACCCAGACTGCCTGACTGTTTCTGCAGAGCCCATGCTCTAGGAAACAAGAGGGAGGTCAGCTTGGTACAGATGGTGTGTAACAAAATCCCATGGGAAGCAAAAGCAGCTAGCTAGAGCAGGACAGCATAGTTAGGTCATGGCTAGATGATGAGTCTAGGTGCTTAGAGTCTCAAGAAACTGGAAAGAGAGAAGGAACAGTGTTCTCAAAACTAGGAAAGGACTAGAGGTCTATGTGCCACACCCGTACCTCAAGGACCCACAACCACTGGCTGGCCATGCCCTGGGTCAGAAGGGTGGGGCTGGCAAGACCTCAGGAGGGAATGGCTTTATGGGGCACCTGGGGAGGGTGCACTCAGACACAGGGCCCTGGAGCACTGGCCACACAATGATTCCCCTGCCCTGCAACATGGTGGGGAAGCAGAGAGCCTCTGACTTCAAGGGACCACTTAGTTTTTGTCAGTGGGAAGCTCTATGGTAACCAGAGTAGAACAAACACTGACGGTTCCTCCTTAGACATTTCACGCTGCACAAGACCCCAGGAGCTTTGAACACTGCGAGGAGAGGAACTGAATTTCAGATGGTCTGTCTTGATAGGGGTTAGCAGTTGAATTTAATTGATTGTTTAAGGGAAGAAATGTATTATTTTAGATAGGAGTATAAATGAAACACGACTGGCTATGAGTTGATCATTTTTGAAGCTAGGTGACACGTGCATGGAGATTCATTACACTGTTTCACCTACTTTTTTGTTTCTATTCAGAATGGAAAGATTTTTTTAAAAAAGAAATATATTATTTCTTGGCCGGGAGCGGTGGCTCATGCCTGTAATCCTAGCACTCTGGGAGGCTGAGGCACGAGGATCGCTTGAGCTCAGGAGTTCGAGACCAGCCTGAGCAAGAGCGAGACCCCGTCTCCACTAAAAATAGAAAAAAAATTAGCCAAACAACCAAAAATAGAAAAAATTAGCCAGGGATGGTGGTGCATGCCCATAGTCCCAGCTACTTGAGAGGCTGAGACAGGAGGATTGCTTGAGCCCAGGAGTTTGAGGTTGCTGTGAGCTAGGCTGACGCCACAGCATTGTAGCCCAGGCTAGAGAGTGAGACTCTGTCTTAAAGAAAAAAAAAGAAAAGAAAGAAAGAAAGAAGGAAATATATTATTTCTTGCACATCTGAGATTATGGTTATACATTCTGATCTGCAACTAAAACCAAAAGGAATCTAATCTGCGTGTTTTGTTTGTTTGATTTTGAAAGATAGGGATACATGCTCAGTTAAATACATATGAACACACTGAAGCAAATTTCTGCGCGGGGCGGAGATACCCTTCTTTATCGCCTTCAACAGCTAACATTTGCATTTAGCCCTATTCGGGCCTCTAACATACCTCATCCTAACTGATTTTCATAACACCTGTGACACGAGTAAAGCAGATGTTATTATTCCTATTTTTCAAGATAAAAAAAAATCAAGACAGAGAAATTGTGATTTTTCCAAAACTCCTGTGGAAAGCAAATGGGAACGAGGAGTCAAATCTTTGAAAGTCAAGCCCCAGAATTGCCTTCATTAGCATCTCCCAGAGGGCTTTGTACAATATTGGGGCTGTAACGGGCTTTTGCGTACTGATTAGCTGGCTGCAGTTGCCATGAGTTATTTAGAAATAGTTAAATGGAAATGGATTTAAATGAGCATCCCATTCTATGCTTTTTCTATTTAAAAAATGTCTTTATTTCATTTAAAGACATACCCTTCACAGCTAAGGTCTGTTTGCAGAGGTCCAGAGAAATAGAAGGAACTCCATGAATATGTTAAAAAAAAAAAAAAAAAAAACTTCACTGGGCCAGGGAGTCCCTGAAGATCTGCTGGCCAGCTCTGTTCATGGCGTGAAATTTACACTAGTGGTTTCCTCAAACTTCTGAACATGATAGTGGAACAAGAGTGGACTGCGTCACTCTCAAAGTCCCTTCAATTATTAGAGCAAATGTTATCTAGTGTTTGAAAACCTCATTCTTAGTTTTGCCAAATGTAAGAAGAAAATATTTCTGTGTGTCTATTTGAAAAGGGCCATAATAGTTAGCTTATTTCTTTTTAACTTTCTTTTCTCAGGGAAACTTAGGAGGTTTTTTGCTCAGTTAAACATAGCTTTTGAAAAACAGAAGTATAAAATCTCTCCACTTTCCTCTTCCATTCTTTTCCTCCTCCATGGAAATATGGCGTCCATCAGTATCCATCCATGCCAGGCAGATGGAGGGAGGGAGGAAGATGCTGCTTCCTGAGACCTCTCATTGGGGTTCTTTGCACCAAAGAAAAACCTATGGAGTCCAAGGCATCAAGATTTTTGACAACCTCTGTGCTTTTGGAGGAGTATTTGCATTTGATCCATTGTCGTGTTCTTTATTTCCCACAAACTTCTTTGAAGTAAGGGATATTCCTTGGGCTTTGGACTAAAGTGTTTAGATGGATTTGTCATTGATGAGCTCTGTAGTTAGGTGACAGAGTTGATTTCTCCTGCTCTCCTCCATCTCCTCCTTCTTTTTCTCTTCCTTCTCTTCTTTGTCTCCGACCCTTTTCTCTTCCTCCTCTTCTATCTCCTCTGCTTCCTTATTCTCCTCTCTTCTATCTTCTCCTTTTTAAATAAGTCCACACAATTTTCAAAAAGAACATGGAGTTTGCCGTGATCAAATTTGGCTTTAACTTGCTTAGGCATGTGGCTAGAATTGAGTAATTACATCTACAGCAGTGAATTAAAAGAGCACTGCATTTGGAGTTGGTTGTCCTAAACTGTAGAATTGATTCGACTTTTATTGATGTTTGAAATGGGCCAATGAACAGCATGACATTCCTCTCTCCCCCCATCCCTTTCATAACCAATTGAAAGACGGACTCATGTGAGACAGAAGATTAAAATACACATTCATTGTTGGTAAAAATCAATTGAAGAATGTGGCCTGATCTGCAGCCACTTCTAGGCCTCTTAAGTATTTCGCCCAAGTCTAAACTTGGTGCATCTCACCTGCATAAGTGTTCATATTCGTGGAATCATTGCTGTACTCACTGCCTGGGACAGAGGAAGAAAGAAGAACTTCTAGACCCGACTGTTAAGAGAAATGCTGGGTTCAACTCTTAGATCCTTACTATTTGAAAGTAGCAACAGAGTACGTAACACCCATTTCATCCCAAGTGCAGATTCAAAACCAAAAGGAAAAGGAGGTCAAAGCAGTGACTCCACTGTTTCTCCCAATGTTGTCTGAGGGCTTTCGGTGTGCCAGGCAATTTTCCAAACACTTGCATGAATTCATCCGTTTAGTTCTGTGAAAACTGAATGAGACAGGCACAATTATCACCAGCCCCATTCTTGCACCTGAGGAAACCAAGGCACAGAGAGAGTAAATATTGTGCTGTAAACTGCTGGACTTGAGATTTGAATCTGTTCAGGCTCTAGGGCCTCACATTTCACCTTTCCCCAAACTGCTTCGGAAATGTTGCCTGGGCTGGGCGCGGTGGCTCACGCCTGAAATCCTAGCACTCTGGGAGGCTGAGGTGGGAGGATTGCTCGAGGTCAGGAGTTCGAGACCAGCCTGAGCGAGAGCGAGACCCTGTCTCTACTAAAAATAGAAAGAAATGACCTGGACAGCTAAAATTATATAGATAGAAAAAAATTAGCCGGGCATGGTGGTGCATGCCTGTAGTCCCAGCTACTCGGGAGGCTGAGGCAGAAGGATCGCTTGAGCCCAGGAGTTTGAGGTTGCTGTGAGCTTGACACTGTGGCACTCTAGCCTGGGCAACAGAGCGAGACTCTGTCTCAAAAAAAAAAAAAAAAAAAAAAAAAAAAAGAAATGTTGCCTGTTTCTTTGGAAAGACTGAAGGAGGGGGGAGGAAAAGAGGACTGGGAACTGACAAGTTCCTATTATCATCACTGATTGTGGGGCCAAGAGAGAACAAGTCACTTCTGTCCAGACCCCCGTTTCCTCTTTCGTAAAGCAAAAGGTTGGATTGTAGCAGAGGGTTGCATTTGTGACGTGCATAAAAACTCTCTCCTCTCTTGCCACAAAATGCCATTATGATCAATCATAGCACAGGTTCGTGGGGCCTGACACATGTACAATTTGGGGGACTTCTTTTAAGAATAAGAATACAAAATCAAAATTTAAAAATTCTGTATGAAAGTAAGTATATTCATATAATGATAAAAGACGGAGTTTGTGATTCAGATTATAAGCTGTCTTTTGGGGTAGGCTGGATATTCTTTCTCTCAAAGCTCGTTTGGTTCTTCTCCTACAGATATCCAAGGCTTTGTAGACCAATTAGCATCCAGTCAGTTAGCATCTGTCTTGCCCCTATTTGTTAGACAAGGTGGGTCTCTTCAAAGGCTTCACCTGTCATACACGAGAGTTTAAGACAAACCCTACAGTTTAAGGAATAGCCTTTGTTGGAGAAAGTGGAAATTTACATAGACTAAGATCAGCAAGAGAAGAGAAGACATGAGTCTGCCATCTTATTATTCTACAAAAGTTCATACCAGGCTAGGGAGTTCTGCTGTGTTCCCGCCTATGGAGGGGAACCACAGGCTTCTTGGTACTAGGCAGTCTGGATTTGGGAATTAGCCACTTGGAAGGAGTTTTCTGGCAATACCAGCTGCCCAGCACCTGGAGACCTGGGAGTCTATGGGATGTTGCAATCCTTCCTGTAAGGGAAAGGGAGGCCCTGGTCCCATGGGAAGCTAAGCTTGAATGCAGCCCTCCTTGTAGAAGAAACAGGCGCCTCTGAACTGATCCCAGCTACTCTGTTGTCTGGTTAATCTGGAATCAATCTACTGGATCATCTTCTGACATTTTTACTTATTGAACCTAATTTAGGCTCATATTAACTGAAGCTTTAAAATAGTTCAGTATATCGTCTACCACTTATTGGGCACATACTATGTGCTCATCAAAAAGATTATATCTTGTAAAACCCTACTAACTGTGGGGTACTATTATCATCCCATTTTATAGGGAAAGGAACAGAGGCTCAGAGAGATCATGAAACTCACCTTTGTCACACATCTAGTACATGACAGACCTGGAAATCTGACTCTGATGCCAGAGCCAGTGTTGTGAAACCTTTCGCCATAATGTCTCCATAATGCATGGCAGGGAGGGAAAAACCCAAGGTTTAGAGAATCAAGTTTTCAGTTATGGGACTTGCTCTGTCAGTCTTCACCCTGCATTTGTGGACAAGTGACTTCCAACCTTAGAGTTAGCTCCTGTAACATGGGGGCAGGAATAAGGCCCAGAGCTCAGAGTGACCGGAGGATTAAAGATCATTTTCTAAATGGGAGCACTACAAAAATGAAGCAGAGTTTATGTCTTTATTTTTGGATCTTTGTTGTCTACTGGATACTCAATGATGGACATTAAATAAATAAATGAAATGAGAAATTTTATTTGTTCAAGACCCAGAATTTTGGTGTGATCTGGAAAACAAAAGGCAAATAAAAACAAAATAAAGTAACTTGATAATACCCTATTTTAGTTCAAACACCTTTGATGATAAGCCATCAAAGGGAACACACACCAGAGAGAGAGAGAGGGAGATAGATAGATCACACTGCACACACCACACACTGCAAATGATTCTCAAATTTAAGTGTGACTACATTACCTGGCAAAGTTTTCAATGAGACCCAAGGACTTCCTTTCAAATTGGTGCTGACATCACGCTACCAGATTAATTTTTTAAATTGATCTGTCTTGGGTGTATCTTGGAGGTAAAAATGAAGAACTATATTTCTTCCTTTCTCACCTTTCTAGTGTAATTTTCAGGTACAAATATAGATTGAAGTGTTGCTGTTGTTAAAATGACACACTTTTTCACATAGGCTAAGATTAGAGAGTTTCAGAAGAGAAATTCACAAGCCTGTGGTCCAGTCTGGGAGCCCCTCATTGCTGATTTTCCAAAGCAGTAAAAATATCAATCAGCTCACCTGAGTTTATTGAGCACCTATTATGAGCTATGAGTGAGTCCAAGAGACATTATGAAGATGTTCTTGTCTTAGTGTATTTGCAATGTGGTTGAAGGATTAAGACATAAATATAGGTAATCTTACTAACAATGCAGAATTAGGACTCCTCTGGACTGAAAGTAATGGAACTCTGCTTAAGCTATTATATGAGATTTATTATTATTATAATGGTAGTGGCAGATCCTAACTCCCTCACCCAAAAGTAATGCTGCAAGGCCTTATCTAGAACCAAGGGTCCAACTCCATCAGAGTTCTTATTTCCTCATATTTCAGCTTTCTCTGTTTCCAGGTCCACGTGGCGTAACACGGCCACCCAGAGCTGCAACGTGTGCATTTCCTCAACTCAGAAGAAAAGATGGACAAGTACTGGGAGTCTCAATTCTAAATCTTAGGGCTTACTAGCTCCGTTTGAGTCAGATGCCCAGCCCCGAGCTAACCACCTGTGACCAGGAAGCCACGATCATATGATATAGACATCACCAAAGAAACCCTGCCCTGTAACCAAATGGCTCAGGGAAGCGGGGCTGTTCCCAGAAAGGAGCTATCTACAGAGTCCAATATGTGTTCCCTACGTTAACAATACAATTTTACTAGCAGGATGTTCAAAGGCTACAAATAGCAGAGAAACTAACAGAGGCTTAAATAATAAAATATTATAATTTAACCACATACCAAGATGCTGAGGGCAGTCAGTCCTAGGCTTAATTCAGTGGCTTCATCATTTCAGGGCTCTGAGTAGGTCTCTGAGATGGTCTTGGCATTTCCCCCATGGCCACAAGACGGCTGCTGTAAATTTAGATGAGACATTCTCACATGATTGTTTCCAAAGGCAAGGGGGTATCTAGAAAAAGACATCTCCTTGCATACTTCTCTCTTTTTATCATATAAAAGAGCTCTTGCCCAGAAACACTCCCAACAAGCATGTACTTTAGTTACATTGGCCAGTGCTGGGTCACAAGGACAAGACTGGCTTCAAGTGAGTCTGGAAAAAGGAGTCTGAGCTTTTCAGGCTCTGCAATCAGAGGCAACTAAGATAAAAGGGAGTTGAGAGTTGGCTATTGAAAAGCCAACCCAAAGTCAGAAACAGTGATGAACCACCAAAAAAGTAGCATAGACCTTGGTGTCCAATAGAATTTTCTGAGATAAGGAGAATGCTCCATATGTTTGCTGTTCAATCTCACAGCCACTTGACACTTGTGGCTACCGAGCACTAGACATGCAGCTACTGTGACCAAGAAACTACATTTTAAATTTGATTTAAATTCATAAAAGCACAAGAGGCCAATGACTACCGTATTGGTTAGTGTGAAATTATAGATGATATCTTCTTGGAGATGTCCTCACGGAGGTCAGAGGCAAAACAGAGACATCACTATGAGCCAGAATAATCTGGTAGCCTTCATGGGTGGGGGAGGTTGAGGAACTTGAAATGGATTTGAAGAATGGTTGGGGTTTGGGAGTTTTCCAAGAGGGTAAGCGTGCTCTAAGGCAGGGAGGCAGAAAGTAATAGAGAATTCTTAGGAGGTGATAATCAGGTTAGTTAGAAATAGATATTTGTGGAGGAGTGCGCAAAAAGTGGAAAAGTAGTTAAGTGAGATGGCAGAAATGTTTGGAACCCAGCTTGGACTACGTGCAACAAGCAACTTACATCGTTGAAAGAAGAGTAAAATATGAAGTAGTACTTAGGAAAGATTAACCTGGTAATGGTAAGAAAGACAAATAGAAGGCCAGAAATTCAGCTCTGATAGCATTTTCTAAATTTTTCATGTTACAGCACATATGTATGCATTGCTCACTGGGGAAAATGGACAAGATAGCTGCTGGCCAAAGGTAACCATCCCAGGGACTTCAGCTTCCCTACGCATTCAAATGAGGACCACTATCTTCTTACACCTATAACCCGTTTACAGCCCAGTAGTGAATACCAGCACACAGCTGGGACCCTGTAAGGTAGTAAACTGTCCTGAATAAAAGAGGTAGTTATGCATATGAAAAGAGAAGGAAAAAGAATGAAATATTTTATAGAGGAAATTGAAAGGAATTGGTAGCTAATTAGAGGTTTTTAGGGTAGATGTAAGAGATGACAATAACTCCTCAATTTTGAGAATCATTATACCAGAAATAAAAATACCAATGTGAGATTATTTTGAAGGGACATGGTGATTTCAGTGTAAGATATGGGGGTGACAATTGGATCCCTGTGGTGAACTATGCCATTGGTGCCCCCCCAGCAATCCATGGCCCCAGTAATCATGCTCTTAAGTATTTTGCTCCCCCACATTGACTCTGGGCTTGGCCATGTGACTGTTTGGCCAATGAGACATTAACATAGTGCAAGCAGGAGGTTGATAAGTGTTTGTGTGTTGAGGCTTGTCTTCTTGGAACCAGCCACCATGCTGTAAGGAAGCTCAAGCTAGACCACTGAATGATGAGAGGTCATGGGCTGAGATGCAGGACTATGAGAGTCCCTCTTGCATGTTTCAACCCCAGCCAAACTCTTACTTAAATGTAGACCTAGGAGTGACCTCTGCAGAAGAACCACTCAGCTGAACTCAATCCAAAAATTGATCAAAAAATAATAAATCATTGTTGTTTTAAGCCACTGAGCTTTCAGTGTTATATTATAGGTAACAATAGATAATGGAAAAAATATTGAAATAAAAATGTACAATAGGTCCTTGGTGAATTGGGCCTGGAGCTCTGGGCCTTAGATGTAATTTTGCAATATATGCATGCTTCTGTTGTAGCAGTTATAATTAAACTGGATGCTTGCATTCTTCACTAGACTGTGAGCTCTGTGAAAATAGGGACTGAGTCTTTGGTGGTTCCTAATACACTATACCTGGTTCAAAGCAGATTCTCAAGAGATCCGCGCTGAATAATAGAACAAGAGAATGGATAAAGACAGTGAAGCATAGTGGAAAAGGAATGGACTTTGGAATCAAACAGACTAGGCTTGACCTTCAACCCTCCCAATTACTAGCTGTGTGACCTTCAATAAATCACCAATCCTTACTGTAAAATGCAGGTAATGTCAGCTACTTCTGAAGAGCCATTGAGAGGAGCCAGTAAATACTCAATAAACTGTAGCTATTTTTTTTTTTTTTTTTTACTGTGGATGAGTGAAGTGATCATCACAATGTGAGAATGAATGAAATTAATAAATGAGGAAAAGTAGAAAGAGAAGAACTATGAGCCTGGGGAGGATATGTAGGGAATAAAAGAAAGAAAATGATTCAGAAAGAGATAGAAAGCAAGAGTGAGAGCACGAGAGAGGAAGCATGTTATTCAAGTGGAATGACAAGAAAAGAACCAGAATAGGGTGTAATTTTTTGCAAAAAAAAAAGGGCAGCAGATTTTTAAGAAAGAACTAAGTCAACATTGCTACACTTAATGGTTATAGTTTACAGGGTATCATTTTGTGTGTTTATTAAATCTCAGGTATTGGTCTAGGACTGTCAGTAGGGAGATCTACTTTTGAAGAAAAAGATTTGACTGTTGTGCATAATCTAACTGTATCCTAACTAAGGACAGTATTAGATCCTAGATAAGACAGCATTCTCAGGCCTTTTCTATCCTTTATAATGTCGACTGAGTGCCTGCTGGTTGATGAGAAAGTGAAAGTTTAAACTTTCTGTGGTTGGATTTTCAGCTTCTAGAAGAATCACTGGAAGGAAGGAATTTATGTAGAATAAAGAAATGCTCCAAGAAAGGAGAACACTATCCACATTAGTCTTCTTGGGAGAAATTAAACCTCAGAGATCCAATTCTCTGAAGTCATCTCTCTCTGGAGAGATAAACAATATAATGACTGAAAAGACGTAGGTCTTTGAGACATTGCAAAACACCCAATAAAACCATAACCTACAAAAACAGAGTCATAACTTACGCAAATATCTCGCATTTCATTGTCTTGGAGTTAGAAAGGAATTAGGCCAGACTCTTAATGAGATCGGATTTTGTTGGTGAGAACTTTGAAGTTTACATTTCTGAGTTTTGCTGCCCACTGCCCATTCTTTATCAAATAACAGCATTCCGATTTTGCTTTGGGGGATCACTTCTCTCCCACTCTCACTCAGCTCATGTAGTTAGGAGGGGTTGATGTCACCTGCCCTATTTGCCCTGCTCCAGGAGATGTGTGACTAAGGCCTAGTCAACAGACTATCATATTCATGAGACCATGATGATTGGTTCAGAGATGAGCATGTACCCTAAAACCAAGCCAATCAGGTTCAATCAGCACTAATTCTGAGATTTTGCTTGGGTACCTGACAGATATGCTCTCTTTCCTCTTGGACTTGAATTAAAGATAATATAAACTTGGAGCTGTCAGATACCGTTACTGAAAGAGAACTTATCTAAGAATATTGGCCACACAATGGCATTGCCTAAGCCTCTGGATTCAGTTATACCTGAGCTTTTTAGCAATATAAGCCAATAAATATCTTTTATTATTGAAGCCAGTTTGAATTGTTGTTTTCTATTACTTACAACTGAAGTAATCCAAACTAATAAAACTAACAGGATATAAATGGGTTAAGTTATGGAAGAGGAAGAGTACCAGATATATACCATTTAATGTAAGTATTTCTTTTACATTGGGCCCAATAACAGCTCCATTATAAAGAAGAGGACTCTGTAGCTAAGAGAAAGAAATAACTTTGTACAATGTCAAAGAAGGAAAAAAATGTCATTTAAACTGTATCATGATGGTAGGGTAACAGTCAATAAATTATTGTAAGATAGCCAAATCCAGCCTGTCACTTGTTTTTGTATGTCCCACAAGTTAAGAATGGTTCTTATATTTTAAATGGTAGAAAAGAAATGAAAAGATAAATATTTTTCCATGACACATATGAAGTTCACATTTTAGTGTCCATAAATAAAATTTTATTGGAATATAGCCATGTCCACTCATTTATGTATGGCCTATGACTGCTTTTATGCTACGATGGCGGAGTTGAGTAGGTGAGGCAGAGACTGTATGGTCTGCAAAGCTTAAAATACTCTCTAGCTCTTTATGGGAAAAGTTTGCTGTCCTTTGTGGTGGAGGATATATACATGAAGAAATCTCTCTTCCTGTAGCAGGATATGTATATGTTGTATATCAACATACATGTGCACATACATTTATGTGTACATGTACTGGGGAGGATGGGGGTAGGAAGAAAAAGTTTGGCTTTTTTGTCCACCTGGCTCTGGACCACCACTTACAACAGATGTCATAGGAGTATTTGCCTTCAAATGGAACAGTAATTTAAAAATATTTTTAGCAGTAGAATCCCTTTATGAAAAGAAATTTCTAGAGGTCTCCCCATAGTGAGCAGTTTCAAAGTGAGCAGTTTTACGTATGTATCTAGTAGTGCCTACTAATTGCTGCTCTTGACTTTGCTGCCATTTTCCCCCAGTGTCTGCTGCCCCAACCAGTTCCAACCATGGGCTCCAGGTACTGGTGTGACACCTTAAGATATTTTAAGGAAAATTTGGAAAGCACTGGGATCTTGACCCTAAAATTAGTGGTTGCCAAACCTGTCTGCACATCAGAAATCAATGATGTTCCCTCTGACCCGCAAACCCTCTAACTGCTCCTTGAGAGGCATTCAGAATTGCCAGTGTTTGGTTTATCTGTCTAAAGATAGTGTATATAAATTCTTGTGTCTATCCTTTTCTTTTTCTTACTAAAGCTAGGAAAACATACACACTTGCTGTTTTCACTTAATATTATCTTTGATATCAAATTCTGAATATACAGAATTACCTAATATTCTTATTGTCTACGTAGTGTTATTCCTACATAGTATTATTTCTCCCATCCAAGTACAAACCGGGCCTGACCCTGCTTAGCTTCCAAGATCAGACGAGATCAGGCACATTCAGAGTGGTATGGCCATAGACAGTATTTTTTCTATTGAAGGATGGCCAGGTTATTAATTCATAATGTGATATGTACATAGTGGACATGTTTGCTCACATATGCAAATGTATCTCAGGGATACATTTCAGAGAGCTTTAAATTAATTTCTTACGATAATGACAGGAAATTGAATTAAGCACCCTCTTCAGACATTTTGTTTTTTCCAAATGTACTTGTTTGTCAACAATGCATAGGAAAAGAAGTGCCTGAAAATTTTATTTTTCAAAAAATCTGTCTAACAAGAGTCCTACTTTTTTAATTTTCAAAAAAAAATAATGGCCGGGCGCGGTGGCTCACGCCTGTAATCCTAGCACTCTGGGAGGCCGAGGTGGGCGGATCGTTTGAGCTCAGGAGTTCGAGACCAGCCTGAGCAATGAGCGAGACCCCACCTCTACTAAAAATAGAAAGAAATTATATGGACAGCTAAAAATATATATAGAAAAAATTAGCCGGGCATGGTGGCGCATGCCTGTAGTCCCAGCTACTCGGGAGGCTGAGACAGGAGGATCGCTTGAGCTCAGGAGTTTGAGGTTGCTGTGAGCTAGGCTGACGCCACGGCACTCACTCTAGCCTGGGCAACAGAGTGAGACTCTGTCTCAAAAAAAAAAAAATATTGCTGACCACCTACTGTGGTTGGTCACTATGCTAATGGTTTTATCTAATTCACCTTATTTAAAACTCTGTGAAGTAAATGTTCTTTGTCTTACAGATGAAGAAACTGAGTCTCTGAGTGGTGACATAAGGCGGTGAGAGGCCCATGTATTACAAGTAGCAGGATTGGGTTTGAGACTTTGTCTTCTGTCCTAAAACCCAAGTTCATTTCACAAGATTCACAAGCTAATTTAGTGAGATGCTATCTATGCAATTTCAGATTTAGTTTCTAACAGCCCTCCAGTGACAAGTAGAAATAATGACACAAAATTCTCTTCCCACCAACATACCATTGAAGTTGAAGGAGAAAGGGCCAAATCCCTTTTCTTCCAACACGTGAACAGAGAGATGGGAGATTTACTGTGTAAGAGGACTATGAATAGGAACAATAGAAAATAGTCATCCTAACTGAATTCAATATCTGCTTATTATCTAGGTCTTTCTGAATTTCTCTCCTTGACAGTACCAATTAGCTACATCTCGTGAAGAGATTTATAATCCTGCAAGGCTGAAACCCTGGTAATTAGGAATCTCCTCATTATCACTCATCTTCTGAACAGTGCAGACTGGCAGGCAATTGTCAGCTTTAAATTGGCCAAGAATTCCTGAAGCTTTTCCTTCATGTCAGACAGAGAAGAGAACAAAGCTGCAGACTTGGGGACCCCTGTCTCCAATTCACTGAAACAGGGTACTCAGGCCAAATAAGAGGGTCATCTTACCAGCTGGGGCTAAAAATCTATTCTGAACTTTGACTTCAAAAGTTTAATTTTTAATTTTTATTTTATTTTTTTCAGAAAACTTTGACAAAATAGGCTTCCAGGGTTTTTAAATTGGCAGTCTCCATAAGACAGCCTGAATTTTCCAGTTTACATCACTTGTGTCCTGTCCTAATATGTAAGTTACTCAACGTATTATAACTGTGAAGCATGAAAGCCAGCCACACTCTTAATTAGTAATGGTGATTAATATTTACCGGGCTTAATTTTTCATTAAGCAAAAGAGGTGTGAAGGTTTCTTCAGTGGATTTCCGTACGTAGTCTCAGCAACAACTCTCTGAGGTATGTTCTCTTAACTATTCCCATTTAACAGCTGAGAAAGCTGAAGCACAGAAAAATTAAATAGCTGTCCAAGGACACTGTTAGGAAGAGACAGAGCTGGGATTTGAACCCATCGCTGACTGACTTCAGCATCACTGACTGTAAACATTAAGCATCAGTGCTCAGAAAAACAAATCTGGTAATTACAATTCTCCCAAATGGGACAATTTTCTGTTTGTAGGAGATGGACTCTTCATGTTATTTTGGGGCCAAGAGTCCCTTGGTTTGGGGAAAACGTTGATTATATAAATGTGGGAAGACGCTTTTCTGGAGGAACTGTGATTTGAAGAGTCGTAATGCACAGCAGGAGCACATAGACTGTTTGACTCGGTGAAAACCTTCATCTCTGACGGTTGATTCCTATGATGATTCTTGTGGTGTCTATATATTATGGCTTAGTTTTGGAGGGAAGTGTGTATCTTTTATTATTTACACCATTACGTGCTGAAGAAAGAGGGCCGAGAATACAAACTGGCAGGTGGGATGTAAAGACCTGATTGTCAAAATGAACCAGAGAAGGAATCCCTGGGTAATCTGTGCTTTCCCTTGGCAGAACTCTTGCTGTCCGACAGTGCTTCTCGGAAAGACTTCCTGAGATCAGCCTTGGGAAATACATGGTCCCGTTGAAGACCTCAGAGCGATGGAGAGAATGGAAATTCCTACCAGCAGTCCGCCTAGAAGGAGGCCAATCTTGACTTAAAAATAAGATCTTCATTGGAAAGCCTAAGACTTGAGGGGTAAAAGGTCTTCTCTTTCTTTTGCTCTTATAGACACAGACGAACGAGATGGACTGAAGAGCCTATAAATGAAGAAATGTTGGTGATTCCCTGAAGCATGGGGCAAAATGAGGATTAATTAAACACCTAACTGATATCTCCTGAAATGAATTAGACCTATAGACTCTCGGAGAAGCCAAATTTAACATCTCATTTTAAATTTCTCTGTTATGGGAATGCATTTCCATTACTCAGCTCTTTGATAAGGTCTTGCTTATCTGAACAGTGGCAGACTGAATAAAGACAGTCTGCAACTGATGATTCCTGGTTCAAAATGCCAGAGAGACTGGATCTGTTTATATAGTTTTTCTCCCAAATTCCAGAAAATAACAACAAATGATAAGTAAGTTATTAATACACATAGTAGATGTGGTTGGTGACCCACTCACATCTCTTAGGACTCACCATGTCTGTAGATGACCACACCAAGCACATTGAAAAATAGAGTTGAAGAAACGTCTCGGGATACAAATTGAAATGATTGAGAGATGGTCAATGGAAGAAGAAAGAAAAGATTAGAAAGTCAATCCTGAAAGAACAAAATATGACTCATAGAAAAAAAGAAGAAAGAAGAAAGGAAATTATCAAAGAACAAATATGAGAAAATTTCTCAAAATGGAAGGACCCAACTGTTCAGATTGAAACAGTCTAGCAAGAGCTCTGCATGATGCTTAAAATAAGACCGATATAAGCATGAATACTGCTGTGCGCCACCCAGATTTCCCTACAGGATGACCAAGGCACTCATTCCCCCATACTGGGGACATGTGTGTGCCTGATAGTCCTTAGATGGCTGATGGTCTCTTGGGCAATTGCCCTTGACCTAAGGGTGCTGCCTCACCCAAGGTTAGGCTCTTTTTATGGATAGCCCAAATCTATGGCTGGTCAATGGGGGAAGAGGCATCAAGGCCCAGCCCACCTGCCTATGGTGTGAAAACTCTGAAAAGCTGCTACAGTTCCAGAACTAACCACAGGATTGGCTGAAGTCGCTGTTGCCATTGCATTGTGTTCAATTTACAAGTGTTTTCAAGAGCAGTCCTCAATAAACTTCCTGCACAATAATCTCTGTCTCTGAACCCAAACTAAGATGATACCAAGGCATAGTGTGATGAAATTGTAGTGCTCAAGGGGTAACAAGAAGATCCTAAAAGCTTCCAGAAAGGAAAAACCATAGATCAATTACAAAGGAACTAGAAAAAGAATGACATTAGATTTCTCTACAGCAACACTGAAATCTAGAAAAGTGCCTTTATTAATTGGTGAACATATTTTTATCCCAGATTTAGATTTAATCCTAAACTCTAGATTTCATCCTAGAAGTATATAACTGTTTAAATAAGTGCAAAGATGGCATAAAGACATTTTAATACAGGCAAGTACTCAATAAGTCCACATCTTTCTTAATCTTTTTTTGGAAGCTGCTGGAGTAAAGTGATACAAGGAAGAACAACAGCTGACAGACAGTATACCAAAATGAAAGAATAAACCAAGAAGGAGGGAGACATGAGATGTAGGAAAATAGACGATGTTACCCCAAAGGTTGGCAAAGAGACAGCCCCAGGAACGCAGCCAGGCAGCAAGCTAAGAGAAACATCAGCCCAGATCAGATCAGGACAGAGGGTTCCAGCAGGGAGGGCTTTAGGAAGCAAGAAAATTAATAATAAAGTAACCATTAACTCTAGCAGAAATATATCTTTGTACACAAAAAGAGGCACAATTCTAGTGAGCCAAGTAATATTTGCATAATAATTTACTAATGTAAGCTTTGACTGCTGGTTTAGTAAAACCATTGACTATGTTGAAGTACTAAGAAAGAGGAAAATGGTCAGACATCGTGGTGAGCTAGATTTTTTTTTTTTTTGAGACAGAGCCTCACTCTGTTGCCCAGGCTAGAGTGCTGTGGCGTCAGCCTAGCTCACAGCAACCTCAAACTCCTGGGCTCAAGCAATCCTCCTGCCTCAGCCTCCCGAGTAGCTGGGACTACAGGCATGTGCCACCATGCCCGGCTAATTTTTTCTATATATTTTTAGTTGTCCAGATAATTTCTTTCTATTTTTTTTTTTTAGTAGAGACGGGATCTCGCTCTTGCTCAGGCTGGTCTCGAACTCCTGACCTCGAGCGATCCACCCACCTTGGCCTCCCAGAGTGCTAAGATTACAGGCATGAGCCACCGTGCCCAACCCTGAGCTAGATTTTTATGTAGCAGGTAGTGAAGTCCAGGATACCTTCTTAAGTTGACTAACCAGGAAATGGCAGTATATGTAAAATTTTAGAAATATGAAAGTAAATACTAGGGGAGATAACTAGAAGAATTAAGGGGAGATTGTTTCTGAAGAGCAGAAATGAAGTACAGTGCAAAGAATGACTGTTTTTCATAATAAAACTTCAAGTACTGCCTATGTTAGACTTCTAAAGTCATGTGCACACATTTCTTCAATAAAAACTTTAAAAGCTTATTTGATTAAAAAGTTAGAGGTGGTAAAAAATGGCCTGCTATGTTGTGATAGTGGCAAGTGGGGAGTGCCGAGATGCAGAGGTGGATGAACCAGCACAGATTCTTAGAACATACTAGCTTTTCCTGGAAGTTGCTAGAAAAACTTGACAAAGGAATCCTGGTAAAGGAATGAACTTCCTAGAATCAAACCATCGTGATATGCTACTTTCTCACTTAGGTTCTGCTGACAGGTTTGAGCCATAGTGGCAGGTGCCTGCCACCTGTCCTACCATAACCTCTTGTACCCATGGCAGATATGGCTAACTCAGCATGGATCTGTTTCATACATAAGTATGATCAATTAGCAATGTCCATCATGGGCACAGGAAAGAGGAGTGGCTTCACATTTGCCAAAACCTTTGTAGCCTCAGAATCCTTCTCAACTTAGGGCTCTATGAGCCATACCATTGGGGCAGTGGAACAGCTCTGGGGGACTCTTCCAATTCCAAAACCCCTCATAGGATTGGCATCCATATATACAATTCACCATCCCTAGTATAAAAGCCCACCTTCCCTAGGTTAGTTTGGGTCCTTTGAGAAACAGATGCTAGGGCAGGATTAATTGTGCATACGTTTATTAGGGGAAATTGCTGTGACAGAAAATGGAGAGGCCGGGACAGCCATTGGACCGCCAATGAAAGGAGAGAGGGAAATTTTAAGTCCAGTTCTAAGGAAAATTTAGCAAGGCCACTGGGGATACCTCAAGCCCTTGTCACCCATCAGAAGGGTCCTGTGCCTGCCAGGAATGGGCCTTGGTATCCCCGCCATGCTCAATCACCAGTGATGGGAAACATGGCCTTGGCTCAAGCACAGCGATGCACTTCAGAGCATATGGAAGCTGGGGCCCCAGAAGTTGGAGCTCTGCCATTGTGACCCTACAGTCACGAGAGAAGACTGAGGAACTGGAGTGTGGGGCAGGGCCAGAGCTTGGGCAGTAGCAGACAGACTGGCGTTGTTGGCATCTTCCTCCCAACATGATGGCCAATGGCCAGATCTAGACAGGAAGGGTAGGATAGGAACTTCATTAGCCTGAATTTGGATAATGAGATAAAGGGAGGAATCAGAATCAAGAACTAGGAAGACCCTTAGGAATCCTCCTATGCATTGTCAAGAACTCTAGGGCACGAACCCAACATATTTCTGTTCTCTTCAATGGCCAGATGAATCTATTTTAATCAGTAATTACATCAGAAGCTACAATTAATTACTGCACTAACAACAAAAACCATTAGTAGACACCCACAAGTATTTTTTTGTATGTAGTAAGTATTAAAAATATAACTCTTGACCTCAGGTGTTTTTGGTGGAGTTGTAGCATTAGCAAATTCAACCAGTGTGTGTGCAAACACACACACACACACACACACACACACAGAACAATCCCATTCTCTCCAAAGAGAGACATTTGCACAAAAGAGCCAGGAAAAGTCAGTTACCCTATCTGGTATTCCTTCAAAGAAAGAGAGATTTGCTTCCAATGTTAGAAAACATATTTTTGGACTCTAGTTTGAAGAGCTTCTCTACCTTTTATTCATGGCCTCATATCTACAGGACCACACAGGCCTAATCACTTAAAGAAAAGCATCATTTGTGCCAGTCGGGGTAAACGTTGGTCATTTAGATATGTCTTTGTAGTTGATTTCCATTAGAGGCTAGGGCTATTGATGCAATTGTCCAAACATGGACCACTGTAAACAGCAAACCCGGCTGGAGGTACTTACAAAATACTCCTCAAGACTGTCTCTCATCTAACTCAGTATGTGGTGAGTTGTGCCTTTCCCTGTTTCCACATTTGAATATCTGAATAATAAATAGTACAAGGACCATTCCAAGTTTGGCTTATGTACACTAATTAGGCTTCAATAATCTGAAGTATGAATTTGTTACCCATTGAACAGATAAGGAAGCTGTGTTAGAGAAGTTATTTGAGGTCGCATGATGAGTCATGAGGCCATATCAGAACATGAACACTTGGCTTAATCTGTGCTTTTTTGTCAGATCATATGTTTCAACTAGTCCAACTCGCATTGCCAGCAGAGGTCTTCACCAAATACACTCTGGCGATCAATCAGAGCACTTGGCAGAGGAGTCATCTTTGTCATCAAATTTCTAAAGCAAAGTCCAAACAACTCTGCCATTGGTTATTAAGTGACAACACATGTCTTTTTTCAAACCCACCTTTTGAATATAAAAGAAATAAATAAAGAGCTTTAACCCTAGCTGGGTAACCGTAGTAAAATAGTTAATCTACCATTTTATCCGTTTGTAGAGAAGAATTCTGCTTTCAAAAGGTGGCATGAAGACCAACTAAAAGTGATGGGAAGACACTCTCTGAAAAATTAGAGCCCTTCAAATGACAAATACTAAAGGTGTTGATCCCTGAGATGCTAATTGGCCTTCCACGTAATCTAACACTTCAAGGGCTACACATTTATTATGTACATTGGCCACGTCCCTCCCATTAGCACTAATGAACATCTCCGAGACCTGCTTGGCCACATTCCCATCATATACACCAAGTTAAGGACATGCACCACATTGGAAATTCAAAGTATTTCCCTTCCCTGGGAGTCATTTCATCATGTTTTGTTTGGAGTGTATTCCTAACTCTATTGTAATAAAAGACAATTGAGTTAATAGCATGTTGCATTTGGGAGGATGATTCAGGATTTGTCTGAAAAGCGGTGATGCTTTGGGATTTTTTTTTTTCTGTTTAAATATTAAAAATAAGAAGGAAAATTTGGCAGAAACCCAGCTCCTAAAAATATTGTATCATTCTAACTACTACATATGAGAAAGTTCAATATATGCTTCTTAATTATTATTTTTGTCAAATATGTAATTCCTGTAATTTCCTCCACTAGTCTTAACTGTATCAATTTTACCGCAGCTACAAAATCAGTAGGAAAATCATACTACAGTCTTACTTCACCCAAACAGTTGTTCTATGGTTCATGTTTAGATTTAAGAAAAAAATATAAAAAATTTAAAATATTCATCTGAAGAGTGCAATTTTCATGAAGAAATCAAGAAATCAAATAACATTTTACTGTAGAGACCATCATGAGGGAAAAAAATGATACATTTCAATTTTATTTTATTTTTTTTTTTTGAGACAGAGTCTCACTTTGTTGCCCAGGCTAGAGTGAGTGCCGTGGCGTCAGCCTAGCTCACAGCAACCTCAAACTCCTGAGCTCAAGGGATCCTCCTGTCTCAGCCTCCCGAGCAGTTGGGACTACAGGCATGCACCACCATGCCCGGCTAATTTTTTCTATATATATTTTTAGCTGTCCATATAATTTCTTTCTATTTTTAGTAGAGATGGGGTCTCGCTCTTGCTCAGGCTGGTCTCGAACTCCTGAGCTCAAACGATCCGCCCACCTCGGCCTCCCAGAGTGCTAGGATTACAGGCGTGAGCCACCGCGCCCGGCCTACATTTCAATTTTACTTTAAAAAAATCCATTGGTAATTTCCAGGGTGTGCAAACATGCACATGCACATGCATGCACCCTCCCCTGTCACGCCATAACACGCACCATCATGTACACGCACCCATCACATGTGCATTCCCACACACATCTCACACACATGAACCCTCACACATCCATACACATTCCCTCACCCACACACACCCACACATACCCACACATCCTACAGTAAAAGAGTCTCAAAAGTGGAAAATCCAGTTGAGAGGTGTTAATTGAGGCGGGGAGGAGTTTCTATATACATTATTTAGAATTCTTCATATGGGAAGCTGTTCCCCTTCTCTCCCATGTATTGATTTATTCCATCATTTATTTATGCAGTATGGACACATAAATATTTATTTTATTCTTTGGGTTATAACCCAACAGTATGGTTATTTTGTTGCTCAAATTATTCTACTTTCTATTCACACACAGAAGCAGAAAATGAATGAGTTATTGCTACACAATTGGGAATGGTCACACAAGATGCTCCTGAGGTAATATTAATTAATATTCAGTTGATCCTAGCACTTGGGAGGCCGAGGCGGGCGGATCGTTTGAGCTCAGGAGTTCGAGACCAGCCTGAGCAAGAGCGAGACCCCGTCTCTACTGAAAAAATAGAAAGAAATTAGCTGGACAACTAAAAATGTATAGAAAAAATTAGCTGGGCATGGTGGTGCATGCCTGTAGTCCCAGCTACTCAGGAGGCTGAGGCAGGAGGATTGCTTGAGCCCAGGAGTTGGAGGTTGCTGTGAGCTAGGCTGATGCCACGGCACTCTAGCCAGGGTGACAGAGCAGGAGACTGCCTCAAAAAAAAAAAAAAAAAAAAAAAAAGTTAAGTTGAGTGGTAGGTACCTGGGTATTTATTTTATTAGTAATATTCAAATTGTATGTCTCTACATATGCATATTATTTTGTATATATTTACAATAACGAAGTTACCTCCTCAAAATGAAATAGATATATTTTTTTACCCAATAAGCTGGTCAAAACAAATGTTCATTAATATTAAATGAAGGCAAGGATATGGGCGATATGAATTGTAGTTTTACAGTGTGGAGCATTTTGATAATATTTTAAAAAACTTAAATTGGGCATTTCTATGAACTGCAAGTTCACGGCGCAGCACAGACCTAGGGAAAAACCCTGGAGGCACCTCAGGAGGTAACGTGCATGTGTTCAGCACAGCAAATTTTTAAAAGACAAACAAATTGGGAGTAGCCTAGATACCATTAATTAAGGCAACGACCAACCTACGGTCCAGCCATACAACCGATTGTTATGAAAGACTAAAAAGAATGATCTGCAACTATTTATGCTTAACAATGAGTAGATCTTCAATACACAGTGTTCTGTAAAAAGGCAACATAAGAGAAGATACCTCTAGGGGTGTATGTGTTTGTATTTTTTATTTGTTCAGAATTATCTCCAAAAAAGAATTTGCTGTTTTAAAAAGCCTAAAATAAATTGTTCCGCTTAGGCCATTGGGAACTGTTTCAGGTTGGCTCCTGTCTCCTCTCTGCAAACTAGTCTATGGACTAGATCCAGCTTCCTGAAGGCAGGGACAGTGTCTTATTTGACTTTGCAGAATGGAAAATGCCTTATTCATAGATGTCACTGGGCTAGAAGTTAAAAATCCGAATTATTCTTCCAATTTAACAAAGACTTTTGAGTGTGAGATTGCACAAGCAGCTTTCTCTGAGACAGTACCTAACATGTATAGAGCGTGTAATGTGTGGTGTGTCCTGCTACATGATGCCATTGCATCTCTACAACCACCCTGTACAGGTGATGTTCAAAATATTTAACAGCCAGTATTGGTGTGAGCACCACGGACAATCAGAATGCACATTGGCCTTGGCAGTGGAGCAAGGTCCTGGCAGCCTCCTGCGGGGTCAGGTTTGAGTTCCTCAGCTGCTGGAGATGTCCAGGTCCAGGGGTTTCTGAAAAATGAGACAGAGCTGCTGGGGCAGTGGGAAGGGGGCACACAGGTGCACACCAGCAGATGCTGAAAATGTCTCCTGTCTGTCAGGCCAGGATTATTATACCCGTTTTATAAGTTGATATCAAATAATGCGCCCAAGGAGACAGAGTTGGAGGTAAGTCTAGGCTTTCCAGTATTGCTCTGTTCACAACAGCATGAGTGTTGCAAATTAAGGAAGTGAATTTAAAATTTTAAACTAAACCGGATTCAAAATCACTTTCTACCTTTTCTCAGAATTCCTTCTCATGATATGAAATGAAATGACACATTGCATTCCAATTTTAAACCAAGCACTCTCAATTGACCCCTGACACTTTGGCAAGACTGCTGGTTTCCAGGGGGAAGAAAAGACATTTTTATCTTGTGTTTTTTGATATCCATAAAGTATGAAAGTACATTTTTCTGTTTTCCAACCTAGGGCTCCATCCTTCCGCAGCAATGCCTTGCTCCGACTTAATGCCTGTGGCCACAAGGCTTCCTCCTGATTAATCTGCTTCACTTGTCCGCCTGTCGGCCTGCACAGCTGGGGCTGATAAGAGGCTGCTGTTCCATTGGGCAGGTCTTTCCATGTTCTTCATTTTATTCTTCATTCTTTAAAACAGATCCTCACCCCTGGGTAGAGGTGCAGGTTTGCGTGTTCTGCCTTCCAACAAGGGAGGCAAGCTGAAGCATGTACCTGTGGAAACGTGTGAGTTCGTGCGTATTTGTATCTGTGTGGGGGGTTGTAGAGCGTGGGATCAGTTTTGCTTTTTGCTGACTCATTCAAAACCCCAGAGGTCCTAACTTTGAACAGGTGCAATTATAACAACAACAGCAACAAGAACAACAACAAAAAAAAAAACCAAAAAAACTTTAGCAGGTGTTTGTATAGGAAGACAATCTTACTAATCTTCTGAGAATTGAATATTTACTCTTTTTGACATAATATGCAGGCAAGATCACCACAGTGCATTGGACTGTGGTTAGGGAATCCAATAAAATAAACAATATTGTTTTTCTACACATTTTATGTGGAGATGGAGGTAAATGATAATGATGTTTACTTTGGGTAGATGTGATTATTCAGTTTCTACATCTAGCAACTCTGCTTTTTTTAATGATAGGAATTATTAAAAAACAGTGTTCAAATAATGGTGCTCATGTGGGGATTGTGAACACAGTATTGAGACTGTGTACATTTCAAACAAAAGAAGGTCTTTGGATCCTTCTAGAAGCAAGCCAAAGCCTTCCCTATTAAAAAAATCAAACTGAATCAATTCCACTAACTAAAAAGTTATGGCTTATATTAACATCATTCCCTTAATGGAGAATCTAATGAATGTTTAAATGTACCTCCTGGCTCAGGTTCACAAGACCTTCCATAGCTTGGCTCTGACCCATGTATCCACCAGGGTCCTTAGTATCTACTAGAGCTGATACATGGGCCACCTGCCCCCACCTTCTCTAGGATGGGCAGGGTCACCAAAAGTGCAGTCCACAGAGAAGATGAAGCAGTAGGCAACCATGTCTGGAGACAGAATTTCTAATTTCTAAGCCTCAAGTGCTTTAAGATGGAGATGATAATAGGACATCACTTATGAGGTTGTCTTGTGAATTAAATGAGGTAATGGATTAAAGGACCCTTACGACAGTTAATGCTTAATTAATCTCGGCTCCCACTGTTGTGCTCAGTCCTTCCTTGAGTGAGGGACCAAGACGGACCGTACTATGGGTGAGGGAAGCCAGCAAATAGATTAACCAGCATCCTGTGCCGGGAATGGCATAACTTAATAAGCTCTCTCAGAAATGTGACTGGGAAAATACTAAGAGGAAAAGGCTATTACTTATAGAAACTGAAGCTGAAAGGTGAAGAAATAGAAGAGAGATCACACTGGGAGACTGTGATGAGCCCCAGGGAAGCTCAATTTTTAGGCCTCTCTGACCCCTGCCTTCTGGGAACACTTGTTGGACTATCCAATTTACTCATTTAATCGTATACATTTGTTACTTTTGAATTTTGAATGTGTGCATGTTATTTTTTGTGTTCCTGTATCATTCCAGGATCGGATGAGACAACTGCAATGACTCCAGGTATCTCAAACGGAGGGAATTTAACATAGGAAATTGGTCACACAGACAAAGAGTGAGCTGAAAAATGAAACAGGGGATGGGGTTAGTAGTAACGGCAAGCTAGTACCAACCCTAGGACTGGAGAGAGAAGAGGGGATATACATTACCAACGTCCAGAATTTGGGGCCATCTCCTGGAAGCTGGAATCATAATAGGCTGCCAGGCAGGAAGCGGGATCAGGAAGAGAGGGGCTGTTCTGCAGAAATGGTGCTACAGACGAGAAATGGCTACTGCCACTTGAAGCAGAAAGTGGAGGAAAAGTCCTCTGACTTTTGTCCTCCTCTTGTCCCTCAGTCTTGCACCAGTGCCTCACATTGGCCAAACCACCTGAAAGCCAGAGGGCAACAGAGCCTGAGGAATGTCGTTCCCTAAGGAATGAAGCAGAGAACAAAAAGGACCAACGATCAAGGCCCAACCATACAACTGCTCAAGGGTAAGTACTATGTCATTTACTGGGTGTTTTCTCCCCATGGATGGTGAAAGAATTATTCTTATGAAAGATGTGTATTATTGCCTCTGTTTGGAGTATGATTCTCTCTCTAAAGATAAGAGCTGTTAGAGGAGGAACACTGAAACACCATAGTCAAATTCAAGAGAACAGACTTAAAAGTAAAAAGGACATTTTTCAACTCAGAGAACTCTGCAGCTCATGTCTAATGTTTTCCAGCTACAGCCTGATGACTCAGAAGGTTTTTTTAAAATTTTCGTCTCAGCAAATCTTGATTATCAATGTGATCAGCCTTCTCTCTTGGATCTGGAGGGAATGATTAGCAGGAGGCTAGCTGTGAACTGATCTAGATAACTTTGCACTTGAAAGGGATTCATTTTGCATTCTTAATCTGAAGGATATTTAAAATGGCATTCAAATAAATGTTTGCACACAGCCCATGTTGGTGATAGATTCTGAATTTTGTGTACTATTTTATGTAATTGCTTCACTACCTTCCCAGTCATTCTGGGGCGTGTGTCTGTGTGTGTGTGTGTGTGTGTGTGTGTGTAACTGCATCTCAATTAAAATATCAAAGCAATTGAAAAATCAGAGGCAGCTCTTACATTGTAAAAACTAATTTTAGCTCACCTTTGCAGTTTCAGAAATTGTATCCACTTGTAGAGTGACACTGGGTGACACGGGCTTTGCCGTTTCCATTGCTTCATAGCAGAGAAATCAGAGAGGTGGCTTTCAATAAGACAGGCTATTAACGTCCTGCTATGGCTGGATACCAACTAGTAAAGTGAGCTAGACATCTTCACCATCTGGAAACCCTAAAGGAACTCCTTCCAAACTTGGTATTAACTCATCCTGATGCTTATTGCATTTGTTCCTACTTTGCCTCAAGGAGTTCAGCCACAGTGTATTTATTTTTAAACAATCTTTGCAACAGCTATCACCTTACCCACAAACAAATGAAAGACTTACTGGACGTGGGGCTGAAAATATCCCTGGATGTCTGTGAAGCCTGGGGTTGCATAGATGTGAACCGCATTGTTTGTAACATAACTTGCTGCATTTCACACATTTGTCTCCTGAGGTCACCCCTTGTTCATAAAAATATTATCTTTCCTGCCGTTTCTAGGTGGAATCAATCCAGCCACAAGGATGTAGGTCTGGCCTGTTTTAGAAGGCAGTGAGCAAGTTCCACATTTCCTATCTCACTTCCAGTTCCTGAAAATGGGGCTCGTGTCTCATCGTTCACTCCTTTAAGTGTCTCGGGCAGGTAGAGCTCGATACTGGTGGGGCATCTGCCAGATTCATGCTCGCCCTCTTCCTCTGAGAATTGCCCCTCTCCACACACACACACAGGGTGGGCCCCTAGGCAGCCATGTTTATACAACTTGACTTCACCCTATACCGATTGGACTGGAGCAGTCAGTCACATGAGCCATGGAGCACCAATCAGTTGAATTTGGAACTGGGGGACCACTATTCAGGGTGATCTGGTGCCTTGGAGGAGATGTTACTTAGGGAGGATATAAGTAGCTATTTTTGCCAAGGACATGAAGTTCAAGAGCAATTACATGTAAACAGAGGAAAGAGCAAACCTGTTATACAACAAATTATCTAAAACTTAGCATCTTTTTTTTTTTTTTTTTTTTTTTTTTTTTTTTTTTAAGAGATAGAGTCTTGCTCTGGTGCAATCACTGTAACCTCGAACTTCTGGGATAATTTAAAAAAAATTTTTTTAGAAATGGGGTCTTGCTATGTTGCCCAAGGTAACCTCAAACTCCTGTCCTCAAGCGATCTTCCCACCTCAGCCTCCCAAAGTGCTGGGATTACAGGCGTGAGCCACCATTCCTGGCATAATTTAGCAGCTTTATACAACAAACATGCATTACCTCACACAGTTTCTGAGGGTCAGGAATCTGGGACTGGCTTAGCTGGGTATTTTTGGCCCAGGGTCTCTCATGAGTCTGCAGTCCAGATGTGAGCCAGGGCTAGAGAATGCACTTCCAAACTCATGTGGCTGTTGGCAGGAGACTTCAGTGCCTTGCCACAGGATCCTCGCCATAGGGCTTCTGACCGGACACAACAGCTGGCTTCCCCAGAGATGAGAGAGAGATAGAGGACCCAAAATGGTGGTGGTAACTTTCTGAAATGTATATTTGGTCTTCATTCCTGTTTCCATAGGTTTAGAAGGTGTATAGGTTTAAGGAGGTGTGCAACTCCTAAAATCCTTAGAATCTCCACGTGATGTCTTTTTATATGCCAAGGAGTTAACTGATAGCTGGTAGCCCCTAGATAGCTCCAGGATGGGGGCTGGTCACCAGAAAGATCAAGGCAGGATTAGAGGATTGGGACTTTCAGCCCCAACCCCAGGGAGGGGGCTGAAGGTTAAGTCAATCGCCAGGGGCCCATGATTTAATCAACCATGACTTTGTAATAAAGTCTCCATAAAAACACAAGGACTGGGTTTAGAGAGTTTCTGGATAGTTGAACACAAGGAAGTTCCTGGAGAGTGGTGCCCCTGGGGAGGGCTCAGAAGTTTCCCATCCCTTCTCCCTCGCCCTATGCATCTCTTCATTTGTGTTCTTTAAAGTACCCTTTATAATAAACCAGTAAACATGTTTTTCTGAGTTCTGTGAGCCACTCTAGCAAATTAATCGAACCCAAGGAAGGGGTCTTGGGATCCCCAATTTATAACCAGTTGGTCAGAAGCACAGGTAAAACAAGCTAGGACGCGAGATTGGCATCTGAAGTTGAGGGGTGGCAGTCTTGAGCCTTCAATCTGTGGGATCTGAGGCTACCTCTGGGTGGATAATGTCAGAATTGAATTGAATTAGAGGACACAGAGTGGGTGTCCACTACAGAACTGATTTGTTGGTTGTTGGTGGGGAGAAACCCCCATATACTTCTTGGTGACCAGAGGTCACAGAAGTCTTCTGTGTTGATTGCTGGTGAGTGAAAGAATGGAAGAAGCACGTTGGCTGGGATTTTCCTACATCCACAGAGTGCTAGAGCTTAATTCTTCTTCTTTTGAGTATGAGCTGGCCTTAGTGACTCTCTTCCAAAGAATAGACTGTGGAAAGGGGAAAAATAGTAACCGTTTAATGGAGAAATTGGGCAGGCCTTTCCACAGCAAGTGATCAGGGTTAACATCACCAGCGGGTGGTAAGGCATGTTGATACTATGTGCCCTGATATGTAATGATGAGTGGGGAATCTTGCCTTGTGGTAGTTTTCCCTAAATCCATAATCCTAGACTAATTCCAAGAAAACAGCAGATGAACCCAAATTGAGAGACTTTCTATAAAATACCTGACCAGTAGTCTTCAAAAATTTTAAGGTTATGTAAAAAGAAAGAAAGAAAAACTTAGAAATTTTCATAGCTCTTAGGTGATTAAAGATACTTGATAATAAATAAATGCAATGTGGTAATTGGATTAGATCCTGGAACAAAAAAAAAAAAAAAAGGACATTAACGGGAAAACTGGTGAAATCTGAATAAAGTCTACAGTTCAATTATTAGTAATAGTCTTATACCAATGTTAATTTCTTAGTTTTGACAAATGTACCCTGGGTATGTTGATATTCAGGGAAGCTGGGTGAAAGGAACATGGAAACTCTCTGTAGTATCTTTAAAAGTTTGGTGTAAATCTATATCATTCCAAAGTAAAAAAGAATTTTAAGTAAAAAAAATAAGAAAACCAAGTAAGCAAACAGAACCAGAAATTATATGTAAAGTGATGAGAGGGTGATGAGCCCTAGGGGGGACCAGACTTCTTAACAGGGAGATCTAGCTTAGAGTTGCATGTGAGCAGATGGGTTAGTCCAAGGCTTCTCAGAGATGAGGACTGGCAGCCTACATGAGAGAATGAAAAATACAGCTAAACCATCATGAAATATTAAATACTTCTCTAATAGAATTGTACAGGCTCAACAAAATGAGGCAGAGTGTAAGGGAGAATAGCACAAATGATGCTAGACAAATAGTCCCGGGCTGTTCGGTTAGCATTGATACAGCATCGACTCTCTACAGGAGACGTATCAGATTAGATCTGTTAGGGCTTCCATAACAAGATAACACAGTCTGGGTAGCTTAAGCAATGGAAATTTAGTCTCACAGTTCTGGAAGCTAGGAAGTCCAAGGTCAGGGTGTCAGCCTGGTCTAGTTCTGGTGAGGGCTCTCTTCCTGGTTTACAGACAGCTGCCTTCTTGCTGTGTCTTCACATGGAGAGGCGAGAGTGAGCTAAAAGAGTCTCCCTGCTGTCTCTTCCTATAAGGGCACTAATCCCATCCTGAAGACCCCACCCTCATGACCTCATCTAAACCTAATTACCTCCCAAAGGCCCCATATCTAAATACTATCACATTAGGGTTAGGACTTCAACATATGAATTTGGCAGGGGGCGGGGGGAAATACAAACATTCAGTCCATAACAGAGATCTTATAAGGCAATGCTATATCCTCCTGCTTTAGGGTACATCTACCCCAGGCTAGACTTGCTATCCTGAGGCCAACAAAATACACACCCCTAAATCTCAGTGGCTTAGAATAAAGGTTAATTTCTAACATGTGCTCCATGTCCACCATGAGTTTGTGGGGGCCTCTGTTCCATGTCATCCTTGCTCTGGGACCGTAAAGAGTCGCTACCATCAGTGATTTTGGTGGACAAGGGAGGAGAATGGGATGAATCACACGTCGGCACTTCAAAGCGTCTGCCTGGATACAACACACAGATTCACATTTTCACATTCCATTCACATTTCCTTGGCCCAAGCAAGACACACGGCCAGGCCTAGCTTCAAGACTGTGGGAAGTTCAATCTCGCCATGTTCCTGGAAGGAGGAAAAAGGGATATTGGTGAACAGGCCTGATGGTCACCATAGTAAGTATCTAGGACAGAGTACCACCAGGGCGTGTCATTGCCCTTTGCCTCCTCGTCCCTTTCTTTTTCTTTCTTTTTACTTCTTTCTCTTTCATCTTTATATCTTTTTCATTCTTTTTTCTCTCTTTTCCCTCCTTCTTTTTCCTTAATTTAAAAAACTATTTTCTGATTGCAAAACTGATATATTTAAATTGCAAAAAATTCAAATAACACTGAAATATTAAAAAAATTTTGCCCATTTCACCTCCCCTGCCAGAGTTAACTACTCTTAACAGGTGAGGTGTGGAACATAATTTTAGATCATTTTTTATACAATGCAAATATAAATATGACACTGTATTTTTAAATTACAAAAATAGCATCATGCAATACATAGTATTTTGCAATTTGCTTTTTTATTTACCAGTATGTCTTGGATATCTCTCTTTGTTTTTAAGTCAGGAAACAGTAACAACAACTACAAAACATTAACAAAAACCAGTTATTGAATACCTATTGTGTGTCTATCTCTGCTTTAGCGATGGAGTATTCACTGCTCAAGACCTCAAGAATTTTCCATTTCCCAGCCTGAGCAAGAGCAAGACCCTGTCTCTACTAAAAATAGAAAGAAATTATCTGGCCAACTAAAATATATATAGAAAAAATTAGCCGGGCATGGTGGCGCATGCCTGTAGTCCCAGCTACTCGGGAGGCTGAGGCAGTAGGATCGCTTAAGTCCAGGAGTTTGAGGTTGCTGTGAGCTAGGCTGACGCCACCACACTCACTCTAGCCTGGGCAACAAAGCGAGACTCTGTCTCAAAAAAAAAAAAAAAAAAAAGAATTTTCCATTTTATTGAAGAGAGATCTGTGTCTGGTTCCACTTCTATGGCAAATAGTTGTGAGACCTTAGCCAAATGTTTTGGCCTTATTAGGCCTGAGTATATGTTTGTATTTTTATTTTCAACAACAACAAAAAATCAAGGAGTAACCCTGTGAGTCCAATTCTAATTGTACTAGGATTTTTCTTGTTCAAACTATAGATGCTGACTCTTGCTAACGTAAGAAAATGGAATTAGTTGACAGAATATTGTGTAGCTCAGAATCCAGAAGGAATAGTTGAACAATTGTGTCTGGGGTCCGGCAGAAACCAGGGGTCCTTGACAGATCTCTGCCACAAGAACTCGTGGGTTGATTCTGTAGGGTGGTGCTATTGGGTGACGGCTCCAACAGCCTTTCCTTCCAGGGTTTCTCAGTAGAAGATTTGGCTTTCTGGGATGGAAAGGTTTATTGGTCTGGCTTGGATCAGCAACTCACTCTTCTGACCAGACAGAGCTGGGTACTGTATGTAGATTGGCAGCCCTACTACTACCGCCTGGGATGGGGGCTGGGCAGCCCCCCAGAGGCAAACAGAGGCACTCTTGGGAGAGAAGGAAAGAAGAAATAGAAATGGAACAATCAAAAATGAGTGTTCCCACATATACTCACTATTAAATTAGAACTAACTGATGAGCACACATGTGGGTAGAGTGAAGTAAATCTCAACGGAAATCAAGTAGGGGGGGAAGGGGGAGGAGAGGATGGGCAAAAATCCACCTAACGGGTACAATGAGCACTATCTGGGTGACGGGCACAGTTTTAACCCTGACTCAAGCATTACAAAAGCGATCCATGTAACCAAAAACTTTTGTACCCCCGTAATACTTTGAAATTAAAAAAAAATGTTAAAAAGGGTGTTCGCTGCACTAATTTACTCCCTCTTCTCTCCCTGTTTCCATCTTTCTCTCTCTCTCACTTTCTACTATGAATTTTCTCAACTTTCTGCATTTCTTCTGCTTATCAATGTCTTGGGTTTGACAGCATACGACAGGCTTTGTTTAATTGTGCTGGTGGGG
Organism: Eulemur rufifrons; assembly: GCF_041146395.1. Classification (NCBI taxonomy): domain Eukaryota; kingdom Metazoa; phylum Chordata; class Mammalia; order Primates; family Lemuridae; genus Eulemur; species Eulemur rufifrons. The sequence continues at coordinate 174,133,416 of NC_090989.1, forward strand.
TTTCAGTGCCTGAGGGTGTCTAATCTCTTCTCTGATGCCTCCAAAAGAATGCCTTCTGTATAGATGGGGGAACTGCAGCACATTCGCCTATTTTTAAACTTGTGGAGACTCAGTGATATCGCAGTACTTTGTGCCTCTCATGTTTTACAGAACAGCAAAATTGAAAACTCCTCAATTTATTTGTAGCACTGTTTATGGTGGTGAAAATTGGAAACAAGCAAGATGATCAAGAAGGGATTGGTTAGATAAATCCCCCTGCGTCTTCCACGGCCCCATCATCCAATGAGTCAACTCTTTTTTTTTTTCTTTAATTATAGAACCCTAGAGAATCTGAGGACAGCTACAGGCTCTCCCTCTAGAAAAATGCTCATACATTTTGCATAAAATTTCTCGCAAATGTTTTAGGCATTTGAAAACCCGTAAGAGTTTACCTATAAATCCAAGCGGGATTCATAATCATTTTATTTGTTCTTGATGTAATGGAATAGGCATAATCCTCATATGAGTATATTTTTAATATCAAAAGCTATTTAAAATATACGAAGAAAAACAAGTCACAAAGCAGTGCATACAGTATTGTCCCTTACTTTGAAAAGAACAGTTTGTGTGTGTGTGTATGTGTGTGTGTGTATATATATATATATAGAGAGAGAGAGAGAGAGAGAGAGAGAAACAGTAGGAATAAGTTTGGACAAATGTCTAAAAATGATAAAAGCATATCTCTCTGGTGGGTTAATTACAAATATTTTTTTTGTTCATTGTAGTATTTTCCAATTCTTCTAAAATTAACATGTATTATTTGTGAAATTTAAACCCAAATGGTTAGACCAAGTGCAGTGGCTCACGCCTGTAATCCTAGCACTCTGCGAGGCCGAGGTGGGAGGATCGCTTGAGGTCAGGAGTTCGAGACCAAGCAAGAGCAAGAGCGAGATCCCATCTCTACTAAAAATAGAAAAAATTAGCCGAGCATGGTGTTGTGTGCCTGTAGTCCCAGCTACTTGGGAGACTGAGGCAGGAGGATTGCTTGAACCCAGGAGTTTCAAGTTGCTGTGAGCTAGGCTGACGCCACATGACACTCTAGTCCAGGCAACAGAGTGAGACTCTGTTTCAAAAAATAACAAATAAATAAATAAATCACAAATGGTAATAAAGAGTAATACAGGCAACATATGCTCTACTGACTTATTGCTCAGCCTTTTTTTTTTTTTTTAAAGAAATGCTTTATTGAGTTATGACTAACACACAAAAAGGCTATACATATTTAATGTATACAACTTGATAAGTTTGGAGATAAGTATACACTTGTTGCTCAGCCTTTTTATGCTGTCTGGTTTTCATGGCTCTTTGACTAATGGTAGAAATAATTTGGAAGATTAGATAAAAGAAGACCTTCTTCAAGCACTAAAGAGAATCCTAAGGGTTAAGTCTATAGTTTATCGCTTTTTCTCACCAGAATCATAGCATTCTTATCACTGATTTAAATGGCATATTTAAATATTACCATTCCTTCATTGCCCCTGCTTTTAAAAGCCATAGGTATACATTGTAACAAAATAAAACATTAAAAAAGTGTGACTTTGAAAATGAAATTTCTTTATATTCCTTTTCAGCCCCAATAGTAGCTGTCAATAGTTTAATAATCTACCTAAGCATTATACACACCCAGACCCACATATGCACACACAGTTTGTTTAGTAAATGCAAATAGAATTGACATATATTGTTTTGCAACATGCTTTTTTATTTCATGTAGAATTTGCTTTGGATGTCTTTCTACATCAGCTCATAGAGCTCAATCTTATTTATTTATTTATTTATTTTAACACTTGCATAGCATTCAATTGTAAGGATGCATCATACTTTATCTATATTCCCTATGCCACAGATCCGGTTTCTCAATATTATGAAAAATATTGCAATGGAAATTCTTGTGTGTACATCTTTGTACCTTTGTGAGAATATTTCTGTAGTATAGATTCCTGGTAATGGAATTCTTATTCTTAATTAATTTTTCACCAGGTAACTGGCTTGCAGTCCCAGTTGCTTTGTTAATCTGTGTGTCCTACTGAAACAGCTGCAGAGTTGTTCAGGCGGCTGTGGATTGACGTTGCTCAGGACTCTTGCTTGACTGAACAACTTAAACGTTAAGAAAACATGCCTTTCTTAGTCTGCAGCAGCTAACATGTTTGCTTTGGTTTAATCAGTCAGAGGAAAATATATTCCAGAAGACAGTGCCTGTCTCTACCCTATCCCTTTCTGATCTCTATTTCAGAGAAAGAGAAGTTCAGGGACTACTTGACATAATATAGAAGGACTAGTGAGGTTGTCACTCAGGATGCCAACTATGTTGGTATGAAAAAAGGTAAGGATCATTCAAAAAAAGTTCTTGTTTTAGTGATTCAAGATATTTGGATTATTAAAACACTGATGATAAATTTGATAAATTTGGCCTTAAAGGTGATCAAATGCTATTTATCCTTTCCTGCCCCCAAATCAAAAAGTATCCCTTTTCTAGCTGTACAGGTTAAGAATTTCCTCCACATATGGAAATGTTTATGAAAATTAAACCAAAACAGATCCATGCAATGGAGTGCTATAGAGTAATGAAAGTAAATAAACTAAGCTGCACACAGTATCATAGATGAATCTTTTTAAAAAAGTTGAGTAAAAGAATCAAGATACAAAAGATTTTTTTCAGTATAACTCCTAGTTAGTTATCTACTGCTGCATAGCAAATTACTCTAAAGTTTCTTGGCATAATGCAACAAAAATCTTTTGTTGTTTATGGTTTCTGTGGGTCAGGTATTCAAGAGTGGCTTAGAGCAGTTCTGGCTCAGGGTTGCTCATGAAGCTGCAGCCAAATGTCTTCTGGGCTGCTGTCATCTGAAAGCTTGACCAGGGCTAGAGGATCCACTTCAAAGGTTGCTCAATAACAAGGCTGGTGAGTTGGCCCTGGGTACTGGTGGGAAGCCTCAGTTCCTATCCACGTGGGCCTCTTCACACAACTGCTTGAGCTTCCTTCTGGCTCTTCCCAGAGTGACCAGTTGGAAAAGACCAGGCAGAAACCTCCATAACCTGTTACGACCTAGCCTTGGGAGTTGGTCACACAGATCAGCCCCGATTCAATGTGGAAAAATACTCCTAGGAGGCCAGGATCATTGGGAGCTGGTGACCACAATTTCACTTATAATAAATCCAAAAATAGCAAAAAATAAACTGCATTGCTTGGGGAAGCATATTAAGGTGTTAAAACTATAAAAGAAAAGAAGGAAATAATTACCACAGAAGTGTTTACCTCTTGGAGAGAGGAAGTTGTGAGTGGGCACGTGTCATCATTTGTAAAAGAATACATTTATGTTTTATGCACTTTCCATACGTGTGATATGTTTCATAATGATAAGAAAAGGTTCTTTCAAGAAAGGAACAAAAGTCATTCTATGACAAAGACACCTGTACCCGAATGTTTATAGCAGCACAATTCACAATTGCAAAGATGTGGAAACAACCCAAATGCTCATCAATTCATGAGTGGATTAGTAAATTGTGGTATATGTATACCATGGAGTACTACTCAGCTATAAGAAATAACAGTGATATGGAGTCCCTTTGGTTCTCCTGGATAGAGTTGGAACCCATTCTATTAAGTGAAATACCCCAAGAATGGAAAAACAAGCACCACATGTACTCACCAGCAAATTGGTTTTCCCGATGATCACCTAAGTGCACATTTGGGAATAACACCAATTGGGTATCGGACTGAGGTGGGGGAGTGGGGGGAGGGGATGGGGTATAACTACATGATGAGCGCAATGCGCACTGTCTGGGGAATGGACGCTCTTGAAGTTCTGACTCAGGGGGATGGGCAGGACATGGGCAGTGTATGTGGCCTGAACTTTTGTACCCCCATGATGATAAGCTGAAATAAAAAAAAAAAAAAAGAAATTAAGCCAAAAGAGAAATGACATAAGAAATAGAAAGTATTCTTTTCTCTAATGATAATAATATGAAATTAGCCAATAGTCCTTACTAGTTCTGGACAATTATATTGATTTCTTTATCCTCACAACAACCAGTGTGGTTGTATCATCCCCTTTTTACAAATAAATAAATTGAGAATTAGGGTGAATTATGTATCTTAGCTATCCATCAGCCAGAAAGGGGTGAAGCCAAGGTTTAAACCCAGCCAGTGTGCACTTCTCATGCAGAAAAGGAGGCCAGACTATTGGTATACCTTTTAAAACTCTCTTTAGTTTTGCCTAAATTGAACAAACTTTTGAAACACTTAGCTGGATCCGTTAACTAGTCTTTCTCAGTATGTGACTAGCACCACGTAAATAAATGGATATTTGTTTACTTACAGATAGCACCACCAGGTAAATGGATATTTGTTAAATGATTAAAAAATATTTATTTATTTTACAAAAACCTTGTATGATGCTGTCATGTGTCAAGCACTGTTCTATGTGCATTACAAGTATTAATTCATTTATAGTCCTCTGACCATCTGGTAGTCACTCTAATCCATCTCTAAGAGGTAAACTCCTGGGTAACTTTCTTTCTTCACTTGCCCCTAGGCAGGAAGTTCTCTGGTTTTCTAACTTCTTTGCCTTTGACCCCTGGATCTTCATATTTTAGCATACAACTTTGGCAAATCAGTTCAACAGCAGTTCTTTGAGCACCTACTCCATGCTGGGTTCTAGGGGGAAACATAGATGAATATATTTTTATCTGTAACCCAAGAAAGGAGTACTTGTCTCTTAAAACTTTCCAACAACTTTTTGTGTTAACATGGATGGGAACATCAAATCCCTTGAGGTTTCTTCCTGTAACCTTCACAACAGGACCTGTGCACGCATCTTGGCTTATTTCTGTTTCCGATTTTAGTACCTTAATAAGTGCTAAATATGCTTCATTCAGTTATTTTCCAGCATGATATTTCTCCAAATCACCCAGTAGCAAGTGCTAACGTGTCTGCTTTTGTTTTAATGAAGAGATCTCAGCCTCCTTATCAGCAATACCACTGGGATAGGCTAACTTCTACCCTGAGAAATCGGTTCAGACCAGGACAGAGCCCTCGTGATGGAAGAGAAGTTAGTTATTTTGTTCAATCAATATTTGCCTAATGTACACATGAACACTGTGGAAAACTGAGTGAAAATCCCATTTTCATTTGCGTTATCCTTGTTATCATTATATTAATAAAAAGGAGCCAATATGACTTTGTTAGAAAACTTATTTTCTTTTTTATTTTTATTTCAGCTCATTATGGGAGTACAAAAGTTCAGGTTATATATATTGCCCATGCTCCCCATCCCCCCGAGTCTGAGCTTCAAGCGTGTCCATTCCCTAGACAGTGCACATCGTACTCATCATGTAGTTATGCACCCATCCCTTCCCCCCAGCCCCCACCTCTGTCCGATACCCAATTGGTGTTATTCCCAAATGTGCACTCAGGGAAACCAGTTTGCTGGTGAGTACATGTGGTGCTTATTTTTCCAGTCTTGGGATACTTCACTTAATAGAATGGGTTCCAACTATCTCCAGGAGAACCAAAGAGATGCCATATCGCCATTATTTCTAATAGCTGAGTAATATTCCATGGTATACATATACCACATTTTGCTAATCCATTCATGAATTGATGGGTATTTGGGTTGTTTCCACATCTTTACAATTGTGAATTGTGCTGCTATAAACATTCGGGTGCAGGTGTCTTTTTTATAGAATGACTTTTGTTCTTCTGGGTAGATGCCCAATAATGGGATTGCTGGATCGAATGGTAGGTCTACTTGAATCTGTTTAAGGTTTTCGCATACTACACATCAGATAAAGGACTGATAACAAGAATCTATTTAGAACTCAGGAAAATCAGTAAGAAAAAATCAAACAACCCTATCAAAAAGTGGGCAAAGGACATGAATAGAAATTTTTCAAAAGAAGATATAAAAATGGCTAACAAACATATGAAAAAATGTTCAACATCTCTAATCGTCAGGGAAATGCAAATCAAAACCACAATGAGATATCACTTAACTCCAGTGAGAATGGCCTTTATCAAAAAGTCCCCAAACAACATGTTGGCGTGGATGCAGAGAGACAGGAACACTCATACACTGCTGGTGGGACTGTAAACTAGTGCAACCCCTGTGGAAAGAAAACATATTTTCTTTTACTTATGGCGAATCCATTCCTTCATTTAATGGGACAGATTTGAATATCTATCATGGTCACGGTCCCAGCCCTGTAGAAGCTCACAGTTTGGGGAAGGGTAGGGGTGATGGGGTATGCGTGTTTCCTGGTGGTGATGGTGGATGTGTATGGAAAGATAAACAGATAATTATAATACAATGAACTGCAGATGATGTATCTGAGGGATTTAGGAATGGGGCCCTTAAACCCTTCTGGGCATCTGCTGAAGTTTGGTAGGGTTGGACAAAGCTTCCTGAGGAAGATAAAACTTGAGTTGAGTTTTAAAGTCTAAATAATTGTGTCAGGCCAAAGGGGAAGAGAAAAAAAAAATTCCAGACAGAGAGAAACAGTCTGTCAAATTCTGGGAACTTCAAGCATTTGGGGTTATTGCAGTTGCTTAATATGAAAATCAAGGAGTGACCTAAGAGGATAAGAGAAGGGTGGGTGGAACCAGGACATGGAGAGAGAGCTGGATGTCCAGGGTTAAAGAACTTGGCCTTTATTCCGTAGCAGTGGGAATCCCGAAAGGGTTTCAAACAGGGAAAAGGCAAGGTGAGATTTGTGTTCAGGAAAGATCCCTCTTGGTGCAAGTTTCAAAAGTAGGTGTGCTTTTTGGCCTAGCTATTCAATTTTTAGAAAATTATAGTGGATGGGAGCAAAGATTTAGCTATTAGGAAAATAGTGAAATTATCTTTACCTATAATAGTGAAATCTTGGAAACAATCTAAAAGTCCAACAACGTGGAGATTAGAAAAATAAATTTTAGTACATTTATATAATGAAAAGTATTACAGATCGGGAAACCACTCACAATAAATACATGAAGGGGAAAAGTCAGTGACAAAGCAGTATATTCAGCGTGATCTCGTTTTGAATAGTTCTTTAGACATACATTATATATGTGAACATATGAACATATTGAAAGGGCATATGCCAAGGTATGAATATCTCTGAATAGTGGAATTATGGATGTTAATTTTTTTTCTTTTTACTTATCTGCATTTTCTAATTTTTGAAATATTATTACTTTTCTAATATAAAAATGTCTATTTAAAATATTTTACATAAAAGCAAGTAACTTCACTTTAGCAGCTATTTAAAGGAAGACAGAGAAGCAGAAATGCCCGCTTTGGAATTTATATTCCTTCTTTTGCAATATTATCTCATGAAATGTTTTGTGTTTGCCTTCTTGCACCAACCTTGTGAGCTCAGACACTTTGGGACAAGAATTAAAAGCACAACCCTCAGTTTCTGCTCAGCATTGGGTTTGGAGTCACCCGGGTCTCACACTAGGGTCCAGCTACTCTTTCCCCCGCCTTGGTAGCTCTGGGGTGACAATTACCTGTTGCCATCTGTTTGGCTTTTGGGTTCATGAGCTGCAAAGGCACTTAAGTGTTTTAAGCAAGGTAAAACCATCCCCACACTCACTGCTCAGCTCTTAACCTTATCGACTCTTCGTAATTGCTCCACTGCAATCAGCTACGCTTGAGACCTACTACAATGTCATTCCTACATCATTTAAGTCACCCTCCACATCTCAGCCAATCCTTTCCCAATCTTTTTATGTTGCCTTTTATATTCACACCTAAGCTTCAACTTCACCTTGGATTATTTTTTAATCATCTTCTTTTTACCTTCTAGCTTCATGTTGGTGCCTTCCTTTTTGCTGTGATTTCTTTCAGCCTGGCTTGGTGTCATCCCTTAAAGTGGTGGTTCTAAAATTTCCATGTGCATAAGAACTAGCTGGGGAGCTTGCTAAACATGCAGATTCTCAATCCCCACCCTTTGGAGAGTCTGATTTAGTAGTTCTGATTCTGGGCTTGGAAATCTGCATTTTAATGGGTTCTCACAAGTAATTTTGATAGACATGGCTTGTGGACAACACTTCGAGATAACACTTTCCTTTCCTGGTCTACACAACACAGCACTCCGCTCTCCTGCCCTCTCTAGTTGCTCCAGCACCCACAAAAACAATATATTTAGAAGCTAGTAGATCAGGATCCACAGACTCCAGGAGGAGCAACAGGTAACCGCAGGGTGGTCCTTGGCACCTCTGAACTTGCAAATGACATTGTGAATGGGCACTTTTTTCCTGGTAAGAAGGTCTACAGCTTTCATCATATTCTCAAAGAAATCTATTATCCAAAAAGTTAAAGGGATACTAAAAAGCCCTTAAGTAGATTTATGCCTCGAAAATGAATTACCTTCCCATTTGACATGCTTCATGTCTAAATTTTGTGTAGTTTAGATTGTTTTCTTGGGGCCCAGCCCATATCTTGGCATATATTGCACTGCCTTGGCAGTGGAAAGAACACGTAGAACATATGCTGGGAGAATCGAGCAGAAAACTCACCTGTTGACCATCTATCTCCTCATCCCACCCCATCATCCTGTTTCCTTGGTACTTTTTTGTTATTTACATGGTTCTTCATCTGGACCTATCTCACTCCCTTTTAGATAACTGAATATCCACTTTACTGTTCATTCTTGTGCTCATTAGAATATATAGCAAATAACAGAAACAAAAATTGAATTATCTCATATTTAAAAGTGGGGGGAGGGGAGAATAGGAAGATTTGTTGGTTTTTGAACACACGATGGACTATTGCTGCCAGGGAGGCTGCAAAATAGTTTCTTTCTTTCTTTCTTTCTTTCTTTTTTTTTTTTTTTAAATTTTACAGTCTTTAAAGTAGTGAGAGAAAGAGGGTGCTGAATGGTTTGGGTAGCTAGCATCTCTTGCAGTTAGGACTTGGGCACAAAACCTAGATCCACCAGTCAAATCAAGCCTTGACCTTGGACTGGGAGATAAACAGGTGAAGTAGTCAGGACGTTGCTGAATCCATTCTGGCGGTAGGTGGTGGCTATATCCAGTACCCAGGGGCAGCATTTTGACAGTGTCCTGTGTGCAGTGCCAGAGGTGCAAGCTGTGACGTTTAGTGACACCAGGGTGATGCAGGGGTGCCTTCACTAGCCCAGTTCTGTGGCGTAGATTCCAGAGTTGTTCCCAGTTGCACAGTTTATATGCCAGGGTCTGCTGCTCTTCCCAAGGGTCTGTGAGCTGCTTAGTATCCTTTTAGTAAATTCCTTTCTGTTGAAATCAACCATAGTCAGTTTCTGTTAGCTCTTTTCTCCAAACATACTATGCACAACTCTGTTTCCATATTTTCCTTATGTCCGTTTTCTTTTTTTGAATGACGTGTCTTTTTATCTAATTTCATCGGAAACATTTTTTAAAAGTCATTATGATAGATTCCTCTCTCTTATTTTTCACTTTGTAAAAAAAAAATTTGATTATGGAAATTTTCAAACTTACATAAAAGTTAAGAAAGAACAGTATATTGAATTCTAGCAACCTGTCACTCAGCTTCAACATTCTACCATTCACGTTTCACCTTTCCTTTCCCGTGCCTTTTTGGGAAAAGATGGACAGGAGATGGAGTATTTTATGCCAGCTCCAAGATATCATATCGTCTCACCCATTAATACTTTATATGTATCTCTGATAGACAAGAACTTAAAAAATAAGATAAGTAAAATACTATCACACAATTAAAATTAACAATAATTCTTTAATATCATTCAATTCTAGTTCATGTTCAAACTCTTCCAGTTTTCCTCAAAATGAATTTTTATACTTGGTTTGCTCGAATCAGAGTCTAAATAAAGTCTGCACAATGTATTTGAGTGATATGACTCTTTTTTTCCAATTTATCTTTTTTTTTTTTTTTTTGAGACACAGTCTCAGTCTGTTGCCCAGGCTACACTGCTGTGGCATTGGCCTAGCTCACAGCAACCTCAAACTCCTGGGCTCAAGCGATCCTTCTGCCTACTGAGTAGCTGGGACTACAGGCATGTGCCACCATGTCTAACTAATTTTTTCTATATATTTTCAGTTGTCCTGCTATTTTCTTTCTATTTTTAGTAGAGACGGGGGTCTCACTCTTACTCAGGCTGGTCTTGAACTCCTGACCTTGAGCGATCCTACCTACCACCTTGGCCTCCCAGAGTGCTAGGATTATAGGCATGAGCCACCGCACCCTGCCTCCAATTTATCTTTTATTGAGATATAATTCACATCCCTCATATGTCTCTTAAATCTTTTAAAACCTGTAACAGTTCTTCCTTCCCCTTCATTTCATGCAATTTACTTTTAGAATAATGTTTTCAATGACTCACAGAATTTCTAAATCTCTGGGTTGTCTGATTGTATCCTTGTGGTGTCATTGACATGTTCCTCTCTCAAGATCTAGAGGCTTGATTACATTTGGTTTTCATATACCTAGATTTTTGTTGTCTTTTCTTTTTAAGATCTAGCTTAGTCATATCTCCTCCAAGAATTCTTCATTACTATCCCTGCCCTCAGTGGTTGGTCTTTTCTTAGACACTTGTATCATTTACTTATCTATCTATCCATTAAATCATGTCCATTCTTATTCCTAAAAAGGCAGGGATCATGTCCTGAGTACAGGAACCACATATGTGTCATCATTGCCATTTCCCCCAGACCTAGGGCACAATGTGCCTGGCACAGAGTAGATGCTCCATAAATAGGTGTTGAGCTAAGAGGATATGAGAGTACTGATCACACACCAGTTATGTGCTGCTTGGCATTGCTCCTTTGTGTGTGGTTTCTCATTGTATTATTAATACAAGCCTTGACTCTATTCCTGGACTGGGAGCCCCATGAGGGCAGGGAGGAGGTCAAATATATTTTTGCAGTCTGAGTACTTAACACAATGCCATGTACACACCTACCACATATTCAATGCATAGTAAAATGGGGACCCTGGCCTATCCATTTTTGCAGGATTTTTGTGAGCTCAAATAAGAGGTGCATATGACAGGTGTACATAAAAAGTAAAGTATTACATAAATACAAGTAATATTAATGGCAATAATTATAATCTCTAGTCATTGCTTTTGTACATTTAATAGACACCGTCCTCAGTTTAAATGTATGGAACTTTTGATTTTTATCACCTATTTTTAGAAAGTGGTACCTGTCTCTAGGGTTCAATGAAGAGAGATTACAAGGGATATCTATCAGGTGGCCAACTTTTTGTTATTTGGATTAATGGTGTGGCAGTCTGCATAAAATTATCCATTTAAAGGAGTGAAAGTTTTTATGGTGATTACTCAGAGCTCTTGTGGTTGCAAGTGACAAAAACTTAAACCAAAAGAGTTGCAGCAAAAGGGACTATTTTTTAAGGCAGGAGGGTTCATATATCTGGGAAGTCCAAGGATATTTGACTTCAGGTATGGTTGGAACAAGGAAGTGAAACGATGTTATTGTATTTTTCTCTCTACTTCTTATCTTTGCTTTTTTTCTGTTTCTCTTTGTTAATCTCATCTCATTCTCTCCCATCTTCAATCAGCTTCCCCAAGTGGCCAAGAGTAAGTAGCTCCAGGTTCTCTTCCTTCCAGCATCATGCTTCCAAAAATCAGATATCCTTCTTCAGTTGCCCTAGCAGAAAAGTCCCAAGGAGGACTTCTAGTCATGTTAGGGGTCCCTGTCCATTCCTAGAGGAATCACTGTGGCCAAGGAAATGGAGCCCTCTCATATTGGTCAGGATTGGGTCACATATCCACTCCCGTTGGGTGGCAGATGGCACTGTGATGGATAACCCTGCCACTTGGAATGGAAAAGAAGTTTTCCTGAACAAAGAGTAGGATGAGACCAGACAAAAAGGTGTAGAAGGGAAAATAGCAGCTATCTGTGTGTACCTCAGGGCAACCTCAGTCAGACCTCTGCACCCCAGAGATCTCTCTGGAAGATATACTTAGTTGAAGGTTAGTTCAAGGGTCTTGGCTTTCCTGATAATTTCCCCCCGCCCCCACTTTGAGGCTGGTCCCTTAGGTCTGGTAGGTCACTGTTTGATAGAACAAATGATGTAATGGACTGTTTCACGACACTTCTAAAGAGGTTGCAAGCCGCTGTTCTCACGTGAAGTCTGTGATACCCTTCAGGGGATCAGCAGACCAACATTATGCACAGAGTTTTGTTTACATCTGTATTTTCTAAGGAGAGCATCCATAAATTTCCTTGGATTAAAAATCTTCTGGTGAGCCAAAAGGTTAAGAAGCCTCCAGTGTTTCTTAATAGGGATACCACTGACATTTGGACAAGCAAATTTATTATTGTGCAAGATGTTTAGTGTCTCTGGCCTATCCTCCGTAAGTGCCTGTAACATCCCCAAGTTGTTAAAACAATCAACCCTGCCTCCCATACTCTGAGTGCTGGTAGTTGAGAACTCAGATCAGATTAGAAACTAGACTGCATGTTCTTTCTCTGGTAGAGAGTTAACCCTTCTTTACTTTTGACATCTGATTTCCAGTAGTCTGTCTATCAAGGAATCTGGGATCCCACATTCATGAGTATAAAATGCTCACTTTCTTTTTATTTTAATTGTGATTTTCTTTCTTTCTTCCTTCCTTCCTTCCTTCCTTCTTTCTTTCTTCCTTTCTCCCTTCCCTCCTCCTCCCCTCCCCCTCCCCCTCTTCCCTTCCCCCTCCCTCCTCCCCCCTCATCCCTTCCCTCTCTCCCTTTCCCCTTCCCCCTTCCTCCTCCCCCTTTCTCCCTTCTGCCTTCCCCCTTCCCCTTTCCTTTTGACAGAGTCTTGCTCTGTTGCCCAGGCTAGAGTGCTGTGGCATCAGCCTAGCTTACAGCAGCTCCTGGGCTCAAGCCATCCTCCTGCCTTGCCTCCCAGAGTGCTGCGATTACAAGCGTGGGCCACTAGGCCTGGCCTCTTCAGGGGTTGTTCTCAGGTATTCTGTCATATTTTAATAGTTATAGCAGAGGACCTAAAAGCACTATTTAGGGGCTAAATTTAATTATGGGATTTTGGTAATTGCTACTGCAACACAGTGTGCCTCCTGTAGTTTTTCTAAGTCTCCTTGAGATTCCCAGCTCTAAAATCAACCCATGCCACCAGCGGTCTTTTCTGATGTGAAATTAAAATGTTTCATTGTAAGGAAAGAAGTGCAAGCAACTCCTAGGAGATGCCCACTCATTAGTGTAGCCTCCTAAGAGTTTTCTCATAGGATGATCATTTGGTTTATTACTTCTGAAAGCACAAACACAAAGATGAGATGTTAGCGTGAAAGCAATATCTTCAAGATCTAATAAGGAAAAGAACGACCACTGGCCGAGCAGCTATTTTATAGAGTACAAATAACTTTCTCTTACATTTGACCTTGCAACACCTTCTAAAACTGATTTGCCAATCTCCTTTTACAGATGAAGAAATTGTGGCTTTTAGGAATCAAGGGACATGCTCAAGATTGCACAGCGCTTCTTAGAAGGACTTGAGATTTCAACTCTGAATCTTATACTTTCAAATGCCACTCTGCAACTCTATCCCGCCTGTCTGACGCCTCAAGACACTTTTAAAAGAAGGTACACATGCTGCTGGAACTAATCAGAGGGAAGGACTGGTAGTACAAACGAGCCATAAAGGAGAGTTTTAAAAAATTCTGTTCCTTAAGTGATGCTGGGAAGTTTACGAAGTTTGACACTTGTGCGGTTTATGTGCCCTATAACTTCACTCCTGAAATATTATGACAATCTCATTTGAACTCCCAGCCAACTGAGAAATTAAAAGCAGAGAGCGACGACACTGTTTTGTAACTTTGTGCCTTTTAAAATTAACCGAATCTTTCAAGTGCTGCTTTACATTAGAAGTAGTTAATTGGATAAAGGGGAAAGAAAGCCATTCAGCGGCTGAACAGTCCTGTAAAAGCCCCGAATGAGTTAGTTGTACGAAAGGAACCAATATCTCCAACAACGTTTTCACTACAAAGTGCAGGAAAGTTCCTCCACGCTGTTCCAATCCGAGGACAAGTTGATGTGTCGCAGCAGCCTAGGGAAGCATGCGGGTTGATAGAAATCCTTTTATTTATATTTTAAGACAGACTTGAACGCTAAAACTTTTCAGCGCCCAAACCCTTCACTATTTTATTTTTAAAGTAAGCACTTGGCGTGCCCTCGCAAACGTCTGAGCTGGGAGGGGGGTGGTGACGGTAGGAGAGCAGGCCGAGCCCGTTCTTATTAATATTAAATAGCCAAGTCTGTACCCTTGAAGCAAGTGGGGAGAGAGGAGGGAGAGGAGCTGCTGACATTGACAATGAATCCAAACAGGAGTTGCTCTAGCGGTGTCCAGCACGCTGCCTCCCGGCGCCTGGCCTTCTGGGAGCTGTAGTTTTCGCGGGAGCGGCTCCCGCGGCGAGCCGGGATGCCCGGCCCGGGCCGAACTACAGCTCCCAGGCAGCGCCCGGCCGCCGGCCCCTCCCGCCCGGCTGCGAGTGTAAACTCACCGCGCTGGGGCTGGCGGCGGCGCGCGGGCGAGCGGGCTGAGCTGGGCACTGCGCGGGGGCGCAAGGCTCGGGGGACCCAGGCCCCTCCACCCTCCCTCCGCCCCCGGGCTCTGTTCTTACTTTCGAGCAGTGGGAGGACGGGAAGCGAGAGCCATGCAGTCGGAATCCGGGATAGTGCCGGATTTCGAAGTCGGGGAGGAGTTTCATGAAGAGCCCAAAACCTATTACGAACTCAAAAGTCAACCCCTGAAGAGCAGGTGAGTGGTGACAGCTGGAAGGAGGCGCGGCGGACGGCTGGGGGGCACTGCGTCTCCCACTCTGGGGCGAGGAGAGCCGGTCGTCAGAGCTCTGGGACAAGGACCCCGTGCCCTTGCCCCGGGGCAGAGGGCGAGCTGCCCCCCGCGCCCGCCCGGCTAGTGCGCTTCTAGGAGGCGCCTATTGAGCGCACTTCGGGGCGCCACGGGCCGCCGGGGATGGCGCATCCAGGCGCGGGGACCCTCGGCCGGGGATGCCAGCTGCTGAGACTGGGTGGGGGCTGGGGAGCGACCTGGCGGGAGAAGGGGGAGGAGGAGCGCCGCGCTGGGACGCTGTCCCGGTGGGATGAGGGAAATAGAGTTTCTAGTGGACCCCTTTTCTTAAGATCCCAGCGGGCTGAGGAGGGCTAGGAGAGGGAAAGCTCTCTGTGGATTGAGATGCGACGTTGGAGGGAAGCAATTAGCTCGCTTGTAGTCGCCCCTTAGGAGTCCGGCCCCTCTGGGAAAACCAGCCCCCAGCCGCTTCCAGGTGAGGTTTCCTTGGGCCCCGCCTCTCACCTTCCAGACCGCTGCTCGCGGGCGCAGGAGGGGCCGGGGCAGCGGGGCAGCGGGTGGGCGTGTCTCCTAGTCCAGGTTAAGCTCCCTGGAAATACAGTCCCATTCGCATCCAGGCCTTCTCTGAGCGGGGGTGGTGGGGGGAACCTTGGGCCTGGGGGTTATTGGGAGCGTCCCCTGCTTGGCAGCGACACGTGTTTAATTCGTTGGGGACTTCAAAAACTTTGTAGAAGAGGAGTGAAGATACCTGCTGGTCTGGCGCCCTACAACCTCGAATGCCTCCTTTCTTTGCGCTACCCTCTTTTGCTGCCTGCATTCCTACTTGTCTGTTGGAGTGGAACGAGTGTCTTCCTTTCTCATTATCTTCCTGTGTCCACTCGGGATACCTCGCACTTCTCATTTCCAGTGTTTACTAAAAGGGTGATGGTCAGTTGAGGCTGTGATAGCAGGGAAGGGTTTATTTCCCCCGTCTCGGTTGTGAGATGAGATAAGGACGCATACAGCCCTGCTCTGCCCACGTCTAACCCGCCCTGCCCTGCCCTTCACTGTGGGCAGGGCCTGGGTGAATGGGCCTGGCTGGTGGAGGAGAAGCGGGTCCAGAAATCAGGGTGAATGAAAAAGGGCAACTGAATCAGGAAGTGAGGTGGTGTAGTCTTTGCTTCTGGAGAGCACCCTGCTGGTTCTTGCTCTAGTGGACAGTGGAGCCAGGGTTCTTTCCTTCAGGACTGTGGCAGGCATCTGAATCCAAGTTGGGGAAGAAAATCTGGGCACAGCAGACCTACTGACTGCAGTTGCTGAAGCAGCCTCTTTGTAGATGCTTAACACAGATTGGAAGGAAACCTCCTAAGCAGTTAGACGCATAAAACCAGCCTTTAGTTGGTGGTTTTTCTTCATAATGGCTGTTTTGTGTGTGAGCATAGATTGTGTGTGTTGGGGGCTGGGGGTTTTGAGTAATAGTGTGTAAAGGGTATTGTTGGTTATGCTCATTGGGGCATTATCTGCATTCGGCTGAAGGGACCAGTGTTTTACTGAGCAGTCTCTGCTTTTGCTTCTATAAGCAAATGCTTACATGGCCAGAATGAGGGAGTGAGTGTGTGTGAAATCCTGAAAGAAATGAATTAACTGGACTGTTTGGAACATTTTTGATGGTAACTGATACATAACATTAAATGAGTTTGAGAGAGTGAGGAAAATACCATCTGGAAAAACCCAAATGAGTGCCACAAAACTCATGTTGAAGGATGGGGGCCTGTTCTTTATAAAAGTCAGCAAAAATTTCTTGCAAGGGTGAACATCCTCGGTAGCTAGCTAGCAAGCACGTGTCAGGGGAAAATGTGGGTACGTGGGAAGAAATGGCTTCACACGTTGATGCTAGAAACAGGTGCGGGCCTGAACCAGCATGGAGAGGAAGGCTAAATTAAAAAAGTTGTTGTAAAACTTGTATGTGAAGCAGACACATGCACTTTGAAATAAACCAGTTAAATAAAATCTGTGAATAAATATATGGAGTTGGCAACCTTTCCCTATACTGTTTTCCACAGTTGTCTAATGGTATTGTCATCGACATCTGTTGTGTGACTTTTAAAGGGCTGTTGTCTTAAGTCTTTGTTGAGTGGGGCACTTCACCTCTTGTATGTCTTGGATGGAAAAAGTTGAAATTAAAAGGTTAAGAATGCTGTGGCTATTTTGTCTGTCACTTGGATTCCTCCAGATGATCTGTTAAAGTTGAAAATATGTCCAGAATCTGCCCACTTCCCACCAATTCCTCTGCTACCCCTTAGGGCCAAGTCACCATCACCCTTTGCCTGGGTCATTGCAGTAGTCCCTTACCTGGTCTCCTGCTTTCTACCCATATCTGCTTTTAGTGGATTTTCAAGAAAGCAGCCACAGTGTGCCTCTTAAAACTGGTTCTCAACCAGGGGACGATTTTGCCTCCTGCCCTGGGGTCATTTGGCAGTATCTGGAAAGATTTATGATTGTCACAATGGAAGGGGATCGTTACTGACTTCTAGTAGATAGAGGCCAGAAATGCTGCTAAACATTCTACAGAGCACAGGACAGCCCCCACAACAAAGAATTATCTGGACCCCCAATTGTTAATAGCACTGAGATTAAGAAACCCCGTGTTAAACCTTAAGTCAGAGCGTGTCATTCTCTGCTCAGGACTCTCCAATGGCTTCTGGTTTTTCTCAATAAAACTCAAATTCCTGAAGATGGCACAAGGCAGCTGATGTGGTCAGGCTGCCTGTCAACTCTGACCTTATCTCTTGCTGTCCCCTTCCTGGCTCCCTCTGCTCCAGCCAGGCTGGTCTCCTCATTGTTCCCGGAAGACTCCAGGCCCTTCCACCTCTGGGCTTTTGTATATTGCACTTGCTGTTCCCTTGGCCTGGAACATTCTTTGCCCAGACAGCCACAGCGTTACTCCGCCACCAACTTTGAGTCTTGTTTAAATATCATTCCCATCACCCTGATAGTGTGGCCTTCCTTGACCACCAATTTACAATTGCTATCCCTCTAAAATCTCAGTCTTCCTTGCCCAGCTGTATTTTTTCCATAGTACTTATGTTATAACCTACCATATAATTTTCCAATATGTTTATTATGTGTTTCTTCACACTAGACTACAAGCTCCAAGGGAGCAGGAATTTCTATCTGTTCCTTGTTCACTGTTGTATCCCCAGAGCCTAGAACAGAGTTTCTCATCCTCACTGCTATTGACATTTTGGGCCATCTAGATAGTTCTTTGCTCTAGAGCTGTCCTGCGCATTGCAGGATGTTTAGCAGCATCCCTGGCCTCTTCCTGCTAGAGGCCAGTACTGCCACCTCCACCTGTGACGATCGAAAATGTCTCCAGACATTGTCAGAGGTCCCATGGTAGGCAGGATCACCCCCCATTTTAGAACCACTGACCTAGAACAATGCCTGGCACAATAAATATTTGTTTGAATATGTGTGGCTTTGTCCCTTAGTACTGTATCTCACTCAGGGTAAGGTGTTTGATTTTTGTTTTTGCAATCCTTTCAAAATAGGTATCCACCAGGCTCTCTCCAAAGAGGAATTTATGTATCCTTCATTGGGGCTAAGTCAGATATTCAAGTGTTTGATGAGGAGAGACAAGTTTCATTCTTAACCCAGTCCTTTTTGCCTTCAGGAACCTGAAGTTGCTGGATTTAGATTATGCAAACCCCATTTTGGTCATATTGATGCATAAGGCTGTGTCCTAGGAAGACACATGCTATGGGAAAAGGTTCTAATGAAGAATTATTTGCACTTTGATCCTCCCAACAAGGTTTTTAAAACCTTTGTGTGTTCTTCTGGGAATGAGTTCTGAACTTTGGGTGGCAGAGGAAGAGTGCTGAAGGAAGATCTGGCCTGAGCCCAGAGCTCACACAGGCATAGGCATGGCAGGAAGACAAATTGCGTGAGCTCATCGGCGTGAGGGGTTTCTCTCTAGGCCTTTCAGACCCGGAAACAACGTTTTAAAACATGGTAGCATCTTTAAGGCTCAAGATGCTTTGGTTTGGTGTGCTCAGTGCTAAAGTCTGTGGCTTTGTAGTTGCTAATGCCCTTTTCCTAGACAGGCTTCAGAACTGGCTTAATTTAATTCCCGTTTCTTCTTAACTTTTTAGTACCGTTCAGACAGCTATTATTAAACTTCCTGCAAATTAGAAATGGGAATGAAAGTGAGTGTTAGGTTTATCACGGCAGGACAAGATAGAGCAGTGATCCCCAAATGCTGATTCATAGAGAGGTGTGTGAAGTTTTCCCAGGTTTGGGGTGACGTGAGAAAGACAAAGACCGTTGTGTCACACGCATAATCACGCATGCATGCATATTTAGGTATAAGGCCACTTCCATTTCTTGGATTTATGCTGAGATTGTCCTTCTTGTCATCATATTAAGAAATGCCCTTTCTTTTATGAAATGATAATCAATGGATTGAAAAAACAAAACTGTCTTAATTTTTTTTTTTTTTTTTTTTTTGGTTTCTGAAAGTTTTCTTGATTTTTCTGGTCTGTCCAACCTGCAGGGAACCACTTGCGTAGAGATGAAGAGCCTTGTTCTGGCATCGCTGTCTGTCCCTAACTAGCCGGGTGACCTTGGGCAGCCTGGGTGACCTCTAATTTCAGTTTCCTCATCTGGCAAATGGGGCCCTGCCTCCTAGGGGTCTTAAGAATATTAACTATGACATTGAGTGTGGGAGAGTGTTAGCAGGGGCCCTGGTACATAGTAAGTGCTCTGTAAATGTTAGCAGATGTTGTTCTTGTTGTTATTTTCTGTATTACTTAGCTCTGGGCTCTGGCATCCTGGAAGGTGTTTGCATTTGGTCGATTGTGGTTATCTTCTCTAAGGCAAGTGTCGTTATGCAATAAAATTCCTTTGATATCGGTAAATTCCTTTTTTGCTTTCCTCCTAATGAGGTGTCCAGATAAATTTTTTGCATTTTATATTTTTGATCCAATCCATAACAATTCTTTTATGCTGGCTAAAAAAACCCCTAGCAGTTGTGACATTAGCGCACACATAAAAATTCAGATTCAACACGTATTTATTGAGTCCTAGTATGTGCAATTAATACTAATAATGATGGCTAACATTTATTGGGTATGTACTGCATATCAGCCCATTCTTAGAGTTTTCACATATATAAAATGTACTTAATCTTTGCAAAGCCCTCATGAGGTGATCATAATAATAAAAAAATAATGATATTAATTATCATTTAAAAAACACTTAAAACTTACCTTGTGCTTATTACTATGTGCCAAGCACTACTCTGAATATTTTACTTACATTAACTCAGGTAATTCTCATTTCAACCTTGGGTGTCTGTATTTTTTTATTTTCAGAAGAAAACTGAGGCATGCCAAGTAGATGGGACCTGGATTTAAACTAAGGTGGTCTCGTTCCAGCCTTGTGCTCTTGTCCTCTAGTCTGTACTGTGCACGATTGTGCAAAATCCAAAGATGCATCTGCTGTTCTTTCTCCAAAACTCCTGTTGGGGTGAGGGAAAGAGAACACGTGGATACGGTTAATCATATAAGACGGAATGTGGTCCCTGTTGGGGTGGGGGACAGCAGCAGTGGGAATTTAATAAAGGAAGGCAAGTTGGTGGGGCAGTTTTTTGGATAAGTAGGGGTGGGGAGTGGTCTTCAAAGTGAACAATACTTAAACACGTTTCTTTACAATATTAAATAAAATGCTAGACGCCTTGGAGGGCATAATCCTAGGGTTTAGGGTTTTCATTTGCCTTTTAAGCTTCTAATCAGACTCCCTGCTCTTCCTCATGGTCTCCAGGCGCTTGGTGGCATCTCATGGTGGAGAGAGACTGGATACACATGGACAGGTTTAGAGGGAGCCTGGTTTAAACACTATGGTCAGGGCTTTCCCACTTAACTACTGTGTCTGGGATCAAGATTCTTAACTTCTTGGAGTCTCAATTTCTTTACCTATAAAATGAGGTCAATAGAACCCATCTCCTTAGGGTTGGTAGAAGTTTTAAAACTGAGGCAAAAATGTGTAAACATGCTAAGCACTGAACCTAGCACTGTTAATAAATGCAATTAATTCCTTTTTTCTAGTAGAATTTTACCACAATGCAATTTTTTTTTTTTTGCTCCTCATAATAATAACTAAAACATGAATAGAATCATGTATCTGAAGCAAAATAGACAAGATTGAGGTGCCTTCACCTGGCAGATGTTCAAATCTTATTATGCAGATTTGTTTTGTGGTATGATTAGATGGAACACTTGATTAAAGTGGAATTCTACATATTGCTTTTGTGTGTTATTGGAGATTTCCTTTTCCCAATTACTACTAATTATAGATTTTATTTAAGTGAATGTATGTTTAATTCCTTTTGAGTTCTGCAGTGCAGTTTGCACAGCCTGATGTTTATATCTGCTCCAGTTGTGCAAGAAGTGGAAAATATCCTTTTTTTAGAACAGATCACATGTGCTTACTGTCAGGAATAGGACCTCAGTGTAAAAAAATGTATCTTGGGACAAATCAAAGTTACTAAATTTCTCCCTCCAACTGCTTTGTTTCAGAACTGGCAGTATCGGGATAAATAAATGGAAAAAAAGTCTCTGGTTAATTTTTTTTTGTTATCTTTCAAGGACAATAGGCAAGAGTTTTATTTGTTGTGTGTGTGTGAAATAGAAATTGTACTTTGCTGAGGGTTTGTCTAATCAGAATAAATTATAAAAATGTGTTTGACTGTACTCCAAGTATGCATTATTGGGAGAAAATAATCAAGGAGGCAGGTCAAAGATATTAAATGCAGTCATCACAAGCTTTTGATATTGTAAAGACAAGTTTGCAGTTTATAAGAAGGTTTTTGTGAGTCTAGTGAACATTGTGTCCTCTGAGGAAAGGAATCACACCAAGACATAAGTCTGCATCTTTATTGAAACAAACCAGGTCAAGAAGACCTGCAAGGAGGTCTGTGATCTCTGTGGGAATTTCTCTATTGCCTGTTTCTGTTGCCAAGGATTTTGAGAGGAGGCCCAACTTTGGTTTCTCAATGGTAAACCCATTTCTCTAGCCTGTTTTTGAGACATGGCTTCCTTATTTCTTTGTTTTGTCTTTCCCCCCTGTGGCCTTTCATGCATGCTTTGAAGAATAAAGAAGCACACATTCGAAGTGTCTGTGTAAGACATCTGTCCTGAGAGTCACAGTGATGAGGCCCTTATCTTCAAGGGTCAGCCTTTCTGGGGGCTTTGCAAGTGCTGGGCACAGTGTGGGAGGCTCTGCTGTGGCCACAGGGGATCACATGGAGAACTAGACAGGCAAGGTTCCTGCTAGATGCTGCTAGCTTCTTGGAGGTGGGGCACAGTTAATAATGAACCAAATAAAGGAACAAGATAATTTTGGCTAACTGCTATGAAAACTGAACAGGATGTTATTGGTAGAGTGTGATTGTGAAAGAAGGGGGCTTTATTAGGTTGGATGATCAGGAATGACCTCTTGGAGGAAGTTATTTTGAGGCAAGACCTGAATGTCTGACATAGGTACAAATGTTGGTACTACCACTCACTAGCTCTGTGTCTTTGGACAAGTTACTCAACATCTCTCAACTTGAATTGCCTCTTCTGTGAAATGGGGTAATAGCTACCTTGCAAGTCTGCTGCAAAGGTAAAAGGTAATGTATACAAAGCTGCTAACATCAGGCTCGATGCTTAGTAGGTGTTCAGGAATACCCATAGGACTGGTTTAAGGTAATATATGAATAGTGGAAAAAGAAATACAGACATTAATCTTCATTAGGAGTGTTTATTACTTGGTCTTAAGCATTTTCCTAATGTTGAGTGAGTGAATTAGAGATTCATGTTTGTCTTTATAAACCTAACCCTGGATTAAGAGAGGAGGCGGGTCTTGTGGGTCTTGTTATTTTTGTTATCCTTTCTTTGTTCTAGAATCATCCTACTTGATACTGTCCCTTGCTCTGCTTGCTGGTGTTGCCTGAGATCATTCATGTCTGACCATCCTTAGCTTAGGAATGTTGTTTTTTTTTTTTGGCTGGATTTACTTTTTCGGTGTAAAGGATAAGTCCACCTAACCAAGGATTAAAAAGGAAAGCCTAAGATTGATTTAACGAAATACACACTTCCACCAGGAACAGAGAGCCAGCACAGAACTCCTGACTCCTAGTCCTGTGTTTCAGTCCTGAGATCACGCTTCCTGTCCACTCTGATGTGAAAATGTCAGTGTTGACACAGCAATGAAGAAGAAGAAGCTGTCCTCCCACACACCACCTCAAGTGTTCAGTAACTTTGACATCCACAGGCAATGGCGTGGTTTTAATTCGACAACTTAAAAAAATCTTCAAAGCATTTGGATTTCAGTGGCTGTTTCTTTGCTTCAAGTATACATGGAGTGGTTACTTCAAAAGAAAAAATCCTGGATGGTGTGAGAGCAGATATTTTAAATCCAAATGCACTGCAGTGAGTTATAGGTCTATAGAGGACACTGGTAGAATCCTGTCCTATAAGAAGTTGTGGCTCATTGAGCAATTTCAGGAAGGCATCTGTGGTCTTCACCCTCCCCAGCCCTGCCTCTTCTCCAAAGTGGGATAACTTGCTGAATCATTGACACACGTTCATCTGTTTTCCCATGTGATCAAGAGCAGCATCGGAAAAGTGGTTGTCCCCACTGTTGGGAGAATGCATGGGTTGTATTTGTAGAATAGGTTTTCTTTCTGGGAAGCTTCACTTGCCTTAATGGGAAGAAAATTTGAGGCAGAGAAGATTCATTTAGCCTGAGGGCTGTGGTTATATATAAAATTATGAAATGACATACAGGAATACTATGTTTACTTTGGTACCTTTACCATAAAATGTTCCTAAATACTAACTGGTTCTAGGAAGCACGGTTTTCAAAACATACATGTTAAGTTTATAACTGGAGATTTGGAATTTGTTGAAAGGAAATGCTCATGGAAATCCTAAAGATGACTTTCTAGTTTATCTCGAGACCTAGTGCAATCCTGGTGAAGTCTGTAAGAGCAGAAGTCCCCAGCCTTTTTGGCACCTGGGACCAAAAGGTTTCTTTGGTTTCATGGAAGACCATTTTCCCATGGGGTGGGGGTAGGGGATGATTTATTGATGATTCAAGTGCAGTACATTTCTTGTATAGTCAAACCTCTCTGCTAATGATAATCTGTATTTGCAGCTGCTCCCCGGTGCTAGCATCACAGCCTCAGCCCTACCTCATATCATTAGGCATGAGATTCTGGTAAGGAGCACGCAACCTAGATCTCTTACATGTGCACTTTAGGGATTGTGCTCTTATGAGAATCTAATGCCCCTGCTGATCTGACAGGAGGCGGAGCTTATATGGTGATGTGCTTGCCCACCGCTCACTTCCTGCTGTGTGGCCCAGTTCCTGACAGGCCATGGACTGGTACTGGTCTGTGGCCTGGGGGTTGGGGACTGTAGTACTAGAGGACCTCAGTAAGATGTGGCCACATTGTTCCTCTTGCCTGGGATCTATCCCAAACTGGTGGGGATAGTGATCTACAATTGAGTCCATGAATTGACACACAGATAGTCAGTGGTCAAATTGTAATAATCCCCTCCATCAAAAAGATTGGGTATATTTTTGTTTTAATTTTTTTAGCTTTTGAAATTTTTCAGCAAAAGATGGAAAGGTATGATTTCAGTGTTAGCTTTGTTCTGTTGTATTATGGAGCCTGCTGGTTGTACCATCTAAATTTAGGATGTTGGCACCTTGGCCAATAGAACCCTTTGCAACTAATTCATAATGCTTTTGGCAGAGAATGATTATGAATAAACATTAAAATAGTATTGGCCCATTAAGGTCATTTACTTTCAAGGGAAGAGGATGACCCCAACTATGCGTTCTTGAAAATTCTCTTTATTTATTTTTAAAGGAAGAGTTTACAGTAGCTTATGTGAAGCAATCCCTAAAAGTATAAGCAGCTGGCAGGATTCCTGGTGACATTCCAAATAAAAGCTTGCCTGTTTTCTGCAAGGAAGTATGCTTGGAGGGTAACTCGTAAGAGGTTGGCTGCTGGCTTATGATGTATTGGACAATCAGTGTGTAGACTTTTTGGAACCACTAATAATATTTTTACATAGGTAAATGCTAGATGAGTAAATGCTAAATGAGGGATCTTAGAGTGCAATTAGATACTCATTACATATGGAAGCTTTAAATCCTTGTTGATTTAGAAATGAATGAGAGGGTTTGATGGTGCTTGCTTGGTCGTAGTATCAAAGTCACTGAAATGCTTGATTTAATGGCAGAGAGCTGAATTGCAAGGACAATTAACTGGGTTTTCTTTTTGCGGGTCAGCAATACTACATTGTCACTCTGCTGGCCTTAGGGAATCTTCCTAGTGTACCCCTCTTTCTTACTTTTGGGTTCACATACCTGACATCTTACTAAACAGTTTTCACTGGCAGCCAACTTCCCTTTCCTTACATATTTCTTCTAGTGGATGCTTTTATTTTGCCTGCTAATAATCTCTTTTCCAAATTCTTATAACAACCCTTCCCATGTGCTCAACCTGTGTAGTTTAATTTCATGGATCCAGAAATGGAAAATTTGATACAGGCCTGGCCACATGTCCTTATCACAGGGATTGGTTCCAGGGAGGTGCAGGTTGTCTAGCCAAAGAGAATCCCAGGGTTAGCTTGGGTGCTGCCACTTCACTAATGTAGATCTGATAACTAACTTTCTAGAGAGAACTTTCCTTTTTCTTTTTACTTAATCAGTGAGAAATTATTATGAATGATTATCTCTGGCCTGACAATACAAGCAGCGTCTCTCCCCATCCCATTTTGTTTAACTAAATGGATTCTGTTCCAGGGAATTTTTCATTCCAAAACAGCAATATAAGAATAATTCAATACGGAGACATCAGATTTATGGTAAAAGCATTAGGGCAGTGGTTCTCAAACCTGAATGTGCGTCAGCATCCCCTGGAAGGCTTATTAAAATAACAGGCTGCTGAGACATACGCTCCAGCTTCTGATTCGTAGGTCTGGGTAGGGTCTGAGAATTCGCATTTGTAGCAAGTTTCTAAGTGATGCTCAGATTGTTGGCTTGGGGGTCACACTTTTAAAACCATTGCAATAAGGTGGTGGTGGTGTGATTTTGACCAATGACCTTGGCATAGAAAGCAGTATGTAGAGTTGGGATGCAAACAATGTAGAAGGTTGGGTAGTTTGCTGTCTGGTGACAGAAAACCTAAATTAACCATGGGGTTTTCTTTTAATCAGAAAAGTTTACAGTTAAATAACAGAAAAATGCAACAATAGGGATCACTAGGCCTTCCGACAGTAGGATTCTTGGTTGTGTAAATATGATCTCTGAGTGGCTAGAAGTTAACTTAGCTTCACTACCACAAGAAGCCCTTACCCAGAGCTTTTCAAAAGGGGTTTGTAGTTTAATCTAGACTCTAGAACTGTGGTGTGGAACTTGAAGCATACTGCAGTCACTTGACTGAATGATTTGTTTAAGAAACAGGGTGATGGTGGTTTGGGGCATGTCCACATGACCAAATTGTTTTTCACAAAACTTCTGCAGAAATACGACTGTCAGCCTGTTTTCCTGTCTTAATGAATTCCAGACAGTTTGTAGAGTGTGGGAGCTTCCAAAACAGAGGGGCGGAATGGGATGCAACCGGCCAGCGTCTGTTTCGTCACACACAAGGGTGTCCTGACATAATGAAGTTGTTCTTTGTTCTGAATCTCCCCCAGCCGTTCACTTCCCCCAAGGGTGAGGTATAGACTTCAAGAGGGGAAGGGCCAGGCCAATGTCGTGTCAGACATACAAAGCTGATGGAAAATTTCCGGATTTTTATTTACTAGGAAATTCAACCTGCTCCTGTGTTTAATCCACTTAGACCCAAGCATAGTGATTGTTTTTTCTTTTGATGCATGCTTACCTTCTCCAGAGAGAGAATTCTGATGTTCTTATTGTAAACCAGTTAAGAGTTTTAACCAGTCTACTAAGTCTCAACTTCAGAGTAAGACAGATTTGAGCTTAAATTCTAATTTGTCAACCTCCTTGCTGTATGTCTTTGGGCAAATTGTTCTTGTGGCTTCTGTTTCAAAAGAGGACTAAATAAGGGGCAATGGATAATGATATGATCTAAGTTATAGGGTGATGATGTGGATTAAAAGAAATGTGTGGGTACAGTGCTCAGCCCAAGGCCTGGCTCTTGGTTCCCTTCTTCTGGTTACCTCTGTATCCACAGCATCAACAAGTTTTTTGACTTGAAATGGATTTTTAGTTTTAGGCACCTTAATAAAGAGAAAACAACGTAAAGGCAATCGTTGGGAAAAGAACAGAATCCAGAGAAGAGATTGGGGGGGGGCCCTACATAATCCCCAAGTTGGATAATCAGCATCAGGATCTTTGGGAGTTGATGCGGGTCAAATAGTGGTGAATGGGGAATGCCTAAGGTATTTAAGGACGGCACGTGCTATTTACATGCAAGGCATTATTTTTGTTGCCAGACAATTTTTTATCTTTATCAACATGTTTCCTTTCATCATAATTATAGACTATAGCTAGGTGGAGGAATAAATTATAAGGTGCACTAATTGGGGTTGCACAGTGATACTGTGGCAGGATAGCAGCTCAGCTCTGCTTCTGTCTCAACCTGGACATCTCTCATTCCTAACTGTCATGTTTCAGGCTGGCCTGTGGGGACTTCCTGCTTTATCTTTTCACAGCCTCTTTCTGTAGTTATCTTTATCCAGTATAAGCCATAATGCCCTGTATTCTTGAGCCTCAAAAGCTTTGTATCTTTCACTCTTCTAGAATTTGTTTTGTTTTTTTTTTTATAAAAGCAATATATAGCTAATTTAGAGACCAAAATCTAAGTTTTAATTGTTTCTTTTTCTCTACACTAGTATGATAGTTTGCTTTTCTTGATCATCACTGCTTTCCCTCCTAGCACTTAAGGCCAGACTAGTCACTAGAAAGCAGAAAGGAGGATTAGTCCAAGTAGTGCCCATCTTTCTTAGGGGAAAAATACATGTTGTATTGCACATGTATGTGGATGCCTTAATCAGTTACAGTTTAGTAACTGGATAACAACGTGCGTGCTTCGTAGGATCAGTGTGAAGATTCAGTGAAGTAATGAGATAATACCAAGTAAGGATGCGGTAGACACCAGCTGCTGCTGCTGGTGTCAGGATTACTGCTACTCCTACTACTATGGTACAGTTATTGCCAGGCTCCACCAGTTTTTGCAGGTTTGTGCTTCTATGGGTGCCATTGCCATTAGAACTTGGGGGTTGGCCTAAGAATGGAAGAAGTAGTTAATCATAGAAACATTTCTCTGTGTGGTGGTGTTGATTCTTCCCTTGCTTTGTCACTGTTAAGTAAATGAGTAACAATCTGATTCTCCATAGCTTAAAAAAACTCCAATCATTAGTCAGTTCTCAAATGCTTGGGATATACGCAGGAAGTTTTTAAACCTATGGTGGCATTCGGCTGTAGCCCAGGAATCTTCCAGGCTACTTTCCCTAACTGTCAGATGTAGTGTGCACAGGAATGGGAATGAATTTGATTACTAATTAATGGATATATCTTCTACCAGAATCCAACCATACATTGATACAAACATATGGAATTCTCAAGGCAGGGTTCCTATTCCGAGTTTTATAAGGAAAGAGGGGAAAATGAAGTTCCCCTCTTTCTGTGTGAATAAAAGAAGCAAAAGACATGTAGAACTAGGTGCTTTAGGGTGAGTGCTAATGTGTTCCGAGAAGGAGGGAAGAAAGCCTGAGAAGGATTGGTCAGAAATGAGTTGGTCTGATGGGCTTCTGAGCTCTGCGTGTTAGTGAGAGAACGGGATGAATCTGCTGTGTGGGCTGGAGTTGAGAGTTAGGACACTCAGAACTCGGGGAAGAGCCAGCTCTTGGAGATGGAAAAGGTAGTTCTGGACATTTTCAGAGTAGAGTTACTTACTTCTCAGGGCATCTAAATAGGTGCACATGAAGAGATCTGACTCCCACAGTCATGGCTTGAGAATTATTTGTAGGATCTTCAGGCAGATTTTCTTGTGAGATAAAATAATATTTAATAAATATTTGCTGAGCCTACTGTGGAGCCAGGAGATAATGGTAAGAAGGGTCAAACTGGAACCACTGTCGCCTTTGACAAATGGGTGGCTGCCGAGTGATGAAGTGGATCCCAGATCAGAGCATCAAGGCCCCGGGGGAGGTCTTTTTGGGAGAGAAAATAAGCCCTCTTGGTGGTCACAGTAGTTACCCTGGGAAAGAAATATATTTTAACTGCTATTCACTGAAAATGGCCTTTAGCTGTCACTTCGTTTGAAGGTCTTATTTAAGAAATAATGTGTATTTTAGGAAATCAAGTATTAATATCTTCTTGTTTATAAATAGGCTAATCAGTAATACTTATTTTATTGTCTTTCAGTTTCCACAGCAACAGGGAATTTGTTACTTAACTGAACCTCTCAGGGATCCAGGATACTGACTGTCCCATAAATATTTGTTGTATAAGGAATGACCAAGAAAGATGAAGTGTTTCTGGAGTACCAGGAGGGATCCGTAACTTTTGGGAACTCTGTTAAACTCTTTTAGGAAAATGTATAAGAGGTTTATCTCAACCTACCTCTTAATAGCTATAGGCCCTTGTTAAGTTTTTCTGAGCCTCAGTATCCTTACCTATAAAATGAGGCTAATAATAGTATTTCCTTCTTGGGATAACTGAGGATTCTAGAAGATAATGTGTAAAATGCCTGGCACATGTAACTCCTTAGTACATTAAGTTAATAGGGGTGACTGTTGTTATGAATATTGATCCTAAAGATATACTAAAAATATAATCAATTCTTGTTATCTCTGTTCTATAAAGTCACTACAGACATTGAATTAGCAAATGCTGAACCATTGTCACTAGGGAAATATAGAGTAAGTTCCAAAGAGCCTCTGTTTGCAATGTTTTTGTCAACTGATCAATACATAACCTTATTTTATGTGTGTTTCTGTTTAAAGACATGTTATTTAGTATTTTTTATTGGTTCACTAATATTGAACTCACAGCCAACAGTACTGTAACTCATGCCTGAATGAAACTTATCTAAATCCCGTATTTCTTGTGAGGCACATCATGGCTTTCTTGCCCATAGGAACAGTAGAGAGCTATGCTTGGGGGCCGTTTGAAATAGTGGAGTCACCAACAAAAAGCACAAAAATGCAAAAAAACTGGCACTAACTAGACCGTGAAAAGGACACTTGTTCATAGTATGATATGAGAGCTTAAACAAGAAGGCAGACCATCACCTTGTTTGACCTCAGTTAGGACTGTGCTCGTTGGGCTACTCAAATTTCTTGCTGTTCTGCGCATGCCCGTGGCTGCGAAAACATGCTGCAAATTCTGATTTTGGGGTTGCAAATAAATTTTAGTGAGTAGGTGAATTCGCAAATGGAGCATCCATGAATGATGAGGGTCGACTGCATTAAAGATTGTTTTCTTTAAAGCTTTTCCGGGAACCTGATCTTTCATTTTTGCTAGTTTGTTTTTCAGTAAAAATGACCCATCTCTTTCAGATCTTAAAAGCCGGCTGGGGCTTCACTTTTCAGATATGGTACTTTCTATTTTTATATAGTTTCTGTTGCTCTTGAGGAAGGTAGAGTGTGAGGGTGGGCACCTAGGAAAAGAGCACAGAAAAATTATGGGCCATGGGTGAAGAATCCAGCAGAAAGCAGTAGGATAGCTTAGAATTTCTGGTGTAGGCAGTTTTTGAAGATAACCAGGCCCAGCCTACTGAGGGCCTAGAGGATAAAGGTGATGATTTTGACTTCTGCATGCATTGGAAATTAGCACATTATAGTTATCAGTGTGGTCATTATCGTAAACATTAACTGAGTACTTGCTGGGAGTGCTTGGAATTCTTTTAGAAAAAGAGAGAATAGAATTGTTTTCAGTCGCTTTGGTAGTTTCAAGTTGCATAGCAGATAGATCACACAACTAATAACAATGAAGAAAACACAAAGACAAATAATAGCAGCAGCTTGGAGCATTGTTTAAAGCCCTCATTATAGGCTGTGCTTCAGCCTACCTTTTGTATTTTCATACAGTATCCTTGTGTATTATACTAGTATAAGGAAGGTACCTATGTAATTTTTTTTCACATTTTTTCCATGTTAAAAAAGTCAAGAAGCTGAAACAGCCAGAATTAATAATGGGCATGTTGGCTTTGTAATCCTAGCTCTTTGGGAGGCCGAGGCAGGAGGCTCACTTGAGGCCAAGAGTTTGAGACCAGCCTGAGCAGGAGTGAGACCCCGTCTCTACAAAAAATAGAAAAAAAATTAGCTAGGCACGGTGGCACTTGCCTGTAGTCCCAGCTACTTGGGAGGCTGAGGCAGGAGGATCATTCAAGCCCAGGAGTTTGAGGTTGCAGTGAGCTATGATGACACCACTGCACTCTAGCCTGGACAATAGAGCAAGACCCTGTGTCAAAAAAAAGAAATCAGATCTAGGTGAATTATAAACATGTTATGATACTTATTATCTACCAGGTGTGGTATTAAACATTTTAAAGGCTTTATATAGTGTAATTCTAATGTGAGGTAGGTAGGACCCCAGTTTATAAATGAAGAAACTGATGTTTGTCTATCTTCTGTCACTCATCTATCTTTTTCCTCTTGTCTATCTTAAGTCACTCAAATAAGGGTGGAACGAAAATTCAAACCGAGGACTGTCTGACTGCAAAGGTCACCCTCTTATCCACCATTGCTGCAGTGGTTACCATGTATACTGGGGTTTGGGGGAAAGGCAGGATAGGAAGTGATTAAGGGTGACAACTCATGTTGATTTTGGAGTGGAAAGAGGACTAGGTTTCTGATGAAGCAAAGACAAAAGGCTCAGGGTGTGGTTGAACATTTGAATCCAAAATAAATAGATATGTCTATTACAGGTGCTCACAGCATGCCTGTCTGCATAGTTCTTTGTTTTCAAAGCTGTTTCTGAAAAAGGAAAAGGGATAGGTGGTGAAGGATCCAAGAAAGGTAGCAAAAGATGGGATGGTGGATACTTAATCATTCACAAGGGTGTGGTGCGTGTAGATTTTCCTCATTCCTTATTAAAGATCTTCTTCGAATGCTGCTATTTGATGACATCAAGCAGTCTTGTCTATACACCCATCCTTGTGTTCTACTACTGAACATGACGTAGCTGCTAACAGCTTGATGTTTTTTGCTCATTTCTCTCTTTCTCCTAACCTGACATGTTAATTGCTGTTTTTGTGTTGTCTTCATAAAGTTGTAGCCAGTCTGTTTTATTCTGGACTATTTATCTTTGACATGCCAGAGGTCTTGAAACATCATAATGTTGTGTAATGAGCATAACTTCTGCCTTGACATGTGGGTGTTAAGAGCATTAGTCATTGCAAAGTATTGACTTAAATATTTTCAATAAAAGGATATAATGATCTAACAGAGAAGAAGAAGTTATAAAGATCCTAGTTAATGGCTTTAATGGTGAGCCATATACTTCATGGGTTCTATCAGTGATGAGTTAGAGATTCACAGAATGAATGTAAAAGCATTCTTACTCTTAATTAGTGGGAGAAGGGAAAGACCAACAATTCAGAAAAAGGACTTAATTTTCATACATACCCAGAAAAGTGTAAACCATCCACATTTCCAGTGATTCTACTCCTGATTCATTACTTCTCATGTATCTTTACCAACATGAAATATTAATGATTTCCATGAGGTATTATCAATAGGGACTCCTGGGCTGCGTCTTAAGCCTGATCAAAAACCCTTAACCTTGTAATGATCTCTTCTTGGAGGACCATCAGGGAATTCTGTGCAACACTATCAGAGAGCCAGGGCTTTCCTGAGCTAACAAAGTAGGTCTTTACCTACAGAGTTGATTTTATGAAGAGTTTGGTCAGCATTAGTCATTATGAAACTATGTGCCTGGTGCCCTGTTTATTCTATAGACATCTCCCCATGGCAGAAGATTGAATCCTCATCTCTCTGTGTCTCTGGGCATCTAAAGATGTTGGAGGTACATTGGTTTGCTTCTTGCTGGGGCGTATGTAGTAAGTATTGGTCTTCTGGGAATATTGTCTAGATGAGTGTTTGGTAATCAGTTTAATAGGTTGATGGGCTGTCTTCTTTTCTGGGGCTGGAGGTTTAACCTAGAGACACTGTGGGCTAACTCTCTTCTTTACTCAGCAATCCTTAGTCATCCTGGTAAACAACTTCTGAGCTAAATACCTTTTCTTTCCTAGAAAGGTTACAAACAAGGAAATAGCTTTCATGTCAGAGTAGGGGATATAAACTGTGTCTATGGATGCTTTTAAAAATTTCTCATCTGGCTATTTTCAAAGGAAATCCAAGTCAAAATATATCACTTATGGGAATCATTTTAATAATTATTTTCATGATCTAATTAGCAATTATGACATTTTGGGGACTGGAGGATTTGTGGAGAGGAGATCTGTTTTCATCAGATTTTCTTGCAAAGAGTATTGATCTTTAGTCCTGCTATGTACGGTGTTGAATTTATTTACTACTATTATTAACAGAATATATAGATAAGGAGGCTGTTTTGAATGGGAGCCAAGTAACCTGTTGATGTAAAGTCTATTTTACCTTTTATGATTACCATCAAGCACCTCCCTCCTTCCTGGCTGAATTCCCTGTCATTTTAAGTAGGCAGCAATTACTGGTTTGCTAGAGAAGCCGGCTCCTGCTGCCAAGGATCCTGTTAATTATCACTCTATCTCTAATTTAGCCTTCCTAGTGTTGAGAGAAGGTGCGTGTAAGCGTATGGCAGAGTGGCTGCAATCGTATCTTCATAATAATCTCCTTTTTGAGACGGTCCAGTGGATCCAATGTTCAGCCAGGGGGCCGAGGTGGCCCTGGTGAGTGGTTCTAATTCTCTTCTCTCAGTTGTTTGGTCAGTCAAGTTCGGTGTGATTTCCTTCTTCCTTTGCTTCTGACCCAAGTAAAGCTAATGGTTGGTGTTTATGTTGGGAATTCATACCTATTCCCGCTCTGTCTCTGAAGTCGAATGGGATGTCCCAAAAATAGTTCAGTGGTTTTCCCACGAGGTATTTTCTCTATCTACAAAAAGAAGACCATGGAATTGACTCTGTGCCTGTTTTCCAGAAAGTAATACAAATGATAATCAAAGTACCTCAGTTTACAGGTTCTTCTGCAGCATGTTTGTTTGTTTTTTTTTTTTTAAGGATTGTCAATCTTTGTATCATATGGGATCATTGGTTCTCGGCGTTCATATATGGCTAGATCACTTTGTTTGTTTTCAGAAATGTTCACTTCACTTGTTTCAGTGAATATTTTTTCAGAAGTTCCACTGGATCATTTGGTTGGGTTTGGAGAGCTTATGCTTCCTTTTCCACTTTTTATGTTATTTTTGGCAGTGTTGGTGTTTGAAGCTGTAGAAGTGATTCACTGCAAAGTGAATTAATTTTCCACGTTTCCAAATGCCTTTTCCAGTCACCCCCAAATTTCTTTTCCCCCTTTCAGATGATTCTGCAGTTGTCCTTCTGTCGTTCTTGCTGGCTGAAACATAAATGCTGATGTCACTGAATTTCTTAAATTACAGCTGGTGGGGATTAACAGAAATTGTAAGAGAATACCACTTCCTCATTTTGCTGTTTTCTTGACTGATTATTGTCCTTTCAAGTCCTGTAGGAGCAGGGGGATTTGGAAATAAATTCTTTGTCTGGAAGTTTAAGCAGCAATTTTCATCTTCATTTTTCTGTTGCTCTTCAAAAATAATGTAGTGCTTAGGATGCTACTCTTATGTGCCCTTTATTAACCCCAGACAGACTTTTCTCACTCCTGATTTTGCACTTTGTCCTGTCTTCTACCGTGGGTGAAGGGTTTTGAATACTTCCCTTAAGTAAGTTTCCTTATATAGAATATTTTTACTCAACAGTTTTTCTCTAACTCCAGACTGTTACTGGTATTAGGTGAAGGGTTGTGATTCATTTATTCATTTGTTCAGAGCCTTTTGTTCTTTAAAGGAATGCTTAGCTGTGTCCCCATTGTTTTCTTGTTTAGAATCTCAGTGTTATTTGTGACAGTTTTGATTGCTCCACACCCTCTAACAATTAATTTTTCTGGCTTCCTTCTCCGTGTTCTGACACTGGGAATCTGGGCCCCAGGCTTTCTTTGTCACTTGCTTTGTGGTTTGAGTGATGGCTCCATGAACCTTGTCCTGGTAGTTCTCTGGGCTTCTGGGCGGGACGCTGAAGCCACCTGGAAGTGTGCACACAGGATGGCTGAGTGCCGCTGGGCCGTATTGATTGAATTGCAGTCCCGTGGAAACAGAAATAGAAAGGGTTCAGCATTTGCGCTTTCCTCTGGTGGCGTTTTTGCTTATTTTGTGTATTTAGAAAAGGTAGCCATATGCAAACTGCTGACTTACTATTTTCCCTGGAATGGAAACCATTTGGATTATTTCAATGAGTTTTAGCTAAGATTTGTTTGTTCACAGTATTAGTTTTGTTTTCTGGTGGCCTGATTAGAATAAGACCAGAATGTGTCTTTTTACTTTATGGAAATGACTGCTACTTGGTGCCTTGGAATTTTGCAAACCAACATGAATTTGAAAAGTCATATGTTTATTCCAGAGTCAAAATAGAAACACTTTAGTGAAAATTTATATAGATATTTCCATCTTGGGTCATTTACTTTCTTTGAAAAAATTTTTTTGACTGAATTATTTAAAATTTCAGAGCAATCTCTTTTTCCACAAATTAATTTGTCTCATTTTAAAAGAGACAAACAAGATTAAACAGAAGAATTATAGACCAAAATCACATGTAGAATATTTGCTGTAAGGTGGTGACTGGTTCTCTTCTGTTGTCTTTCATGATAGTGGATTTAGTTTAACTGTTAGTGTTAATAGTGAGGTTTGTATGGGAATTAAAAATAGAATTTCCTTACTGTAAGAACCATTAACACATTAACTGCCATGTGAGTTGTATTTAACTCACACTAGTTTTGAGCCCTGGGCCTCGTGAAGCCTTTGTGACTTACATGTCTCTTCACCTTGGGAACGTGAGAACTATTTTTCAAGTTGCATATAACTCACACACGGACAACAGTAACAAATAACAAATTTTTCATTAAATCAGAAAGGATCATTTTGTTTTTGAAGTTTTTATTCCATTTTCATAATAAAACACCATGGCCCCAAGGAAAAAAAATTTTTTTTTTTTTAATTGTGGCAGTCAGTGTTTTAAGCACTGATTTGAGTTCCTGAAGATAAGTTATGATTGTTTAACCTCTGGAAAATTTTCGTTGTAAGATATGTATACAGTTAGCCAACATTTCCTTCTAACATTGTGATGATAAGTTCTTTGAATTGAGATTTTGGGATGGTATAGCTATCTGGAGAATATTTCAAATACCACTGTGGAATTTTTGGTTAAATGTGAGTTTTAGAAGTTTGATAAATAGAAAAGAGAGACAGAAAGAAAGAATAGTTATGAATTGGTTGAAATGCTTGGGATGAAGTATTTTTTTTAAAAAAGTTTTTATATTTATCTAGGAAATGTCACTAAATAAAATAGGAATTTAATAGCTGAAGGGAAGTAGGAATTGGAAATGTATCATGAGGTTGTAAGAGGAACTGTGGATTAGGCATTAAATAAACTATAAATTTCATGAGGGTGGTGACCATGAATGCTTTTGTTCATGATTTTATCCCAGCAAATACCACCATGCTGGACCTAGTAATTCCTCAATAAATATTGAATGAATGGATGTATGTATTGGGAGACCTGGTTGCAGGCCCAGCTGTGCTACATACTAACTGTGGGACCCTGGCTGGCCATTTATGGGGAATCTGTCTCCTCCTGTGTACAATAAAAGGTAAAGACTGGATCAGGGATGACCATGTGGAACCGTGCCGCTCCTTCCCTCTGCTGCACCATGGTGAAGATTGCCAGCCATCACCTTGCCCTTTCTTATGAACCCAGGAGGAGCCTTGGGTCCTTCTGAATTCAGTGTACAAGGCTCTGTGCCTCACCATGGATATGAGAGGTGAAACTTCCTTGCTACTTCATAGTGGTACCTTCTCCTTTTGTTTTTGATAACTCAAGCCCAGTTAATCATGAGCCATAGAAGTAGACAATATTCTCTGAAGTTTGTTGGTCAGCAGGTATTCACTTAAACGGTAGTGATGACATAGCATGCACCATTGTCCCACCATGCAATAATTTTTCTGGTAGATTTAGCATGTATAGATAGAACTTAATGGATGGGTCTAGATGGTAGTCCTCTAATGGAGTAAGATACCAAGAAATGATGAGATTAACAGTTTTTCATGTTTACTCTCCAAAGCCCATTCATCTATCCAGCTTATGATGACTGAGTACCTACTGTGTGCCAGATGCTGTGCTAGTCATAAAATGGCTGGCCCTTAAGACATGGGCTCTGCCTTCTTGTAACTCACGGTGACATAAATATGATGCTGGATCTGTAATTGTTCCTTTAAGGACAAGAGATGGAGGGATTGGTTCTTGAGTTCATTATTGAAAGATAACTGCCAAGCAAATGACAGGAAAGTGTTCCAGGTGGCCCCAGGCACAGAGGCACAGCATAGTGTGGCACCTTTGGGACAGTGTGAGCGTCAAGCATAGCTGGAGCATCAGGGAGCGTGGCTGGCTTTACGCATGCTCAGGCTGCCAAATGAAGAATGGGCTGGAGGGTGGCCAGAGCTGTTGTCACAGAGGCCAGTTAGGATGGTTCCAGCTGAACTGTCTTTGTGAGGAACGATGATACGCATGCACTGTGGAGCCCTGAAGACAGGTTGTGATTGCAAGAGGGCAAAAAACCTCTGTCACGGATTTCAAGGGCAACGAGGACAAAAGTAAGTCTGTGTGCGCACTGCTTACTGGTAACAATAAAGTGATCGCTCATTCAGTCATTCGTTACTTAGTTGGGTGCCTGTTCTGTATCAAGCACTTGGAAAACACAATGTTGAATAAAACAGGCATGGTCTCTGCCCTTAGGGAGACCCGATCAAGCAAACAGACAGTTATAGATTACTGTATATTCTTTATAAGGCTCATGAGCAAAATTCTGTCTATCCTATGCACAGACCCCATCCCCTTTCCTGCAGCTAATTTATAGTCTGACAACATGCTCTCTGATCCCTCTGGGAAGTTTTGGAGAATAAAGTTAGATAACCAGGTAAGCCTCAAGGTCCATACTTTCTATGGTGCACACTTGCACATGCACACACACATACATGCACGCACACACACACACATACACACGTGCGCACGCACCCCAGTTGAAGACCTCTACATTCCAGAGGTAGACAAGTACCTCTGGAAATCAATATATAAGGCATATAAGGATTCCTGTAAGTAAATGTGCTTCAGGGCAAGTTCTGGATATTTTCCCATATTTTCTGAGCTTTGATGTTATACGTGGAATAATCCTGTATCCAAGAAGAGTCTTGGTTCTTGTGGTTCTTCCACACATAATTGGATCTTGAAGCTGGCTTTGGTGGCTACTTCAGATTAGCCTTCGTGTCTGTGTTCCAGGTTATTGCTAGTGTTTGGGATTTGTGCGCAGGAGCAAGAATGTGCCTCAAGGCAGCAAGACTGGTAGACATCAGATACGATGTTTATTTCGAAGCGATGTTTTGGTACACAAAAGGCAGTAACAACAAATTCCTTCCTCAAATAGAAATCTTCCCCTTGTTCCCCATTCAACCCCGAATCCCCTATAGTTGTATAAAATAAAAATCTAGCTGATTGGGTCTGATAAAAATTCCTAGGAAGCCAGTCTAGGTTCAGGCACAGTACTTTGAAGGTGAAACATTCTAATTTATTGGGATGGTAACTGCAGCTGGTTTCGGTGGGAAAGTTTGGTGGGAGGTGTACATTTCCCATTTGGCGTGATGTGAAAAGACAACAGCCTGTTAGGGCTAAACCTCTGGAGTCAGATCGTCCTAGGTTTGAATCTCAGCTGCACTGATTAGTAACTGTATGAGTTTGGGCAAATTGCTAAGATTCTCTTTCTTCACCTGTAGAATGAGATAGTGGCTAAGTGTGTAAGCCCTTTGTTAAACCTGCCTAAGTTTGAGTCTCTGCTGTACTGTGACATTGGGCAACTTGTTCTCTTTGTATCTTGGTTTCCTTACCTGTATAGTAGTAGTAGTAATAATAATGATAATAATAATAGTGCCTACCTCATAAGGATGTGGTAAGAATTAAATAAGATCATGCACACAAAGGGTTTGGCATGGTAGCTGGCACAGAGTTAGCGCTCAGTATGCCTTACTCAGCTCTTTTTCCTGCCATCATTATCTTGAGCTTTCTAAAATGTTCTGTAATGTTATTTGATTATGTATTTTGTTCTTTCTGAAAGTTGAGGCTTTACAAAACGTATTAATTGCTATGTGCTTTTCTTTTTCTTTT
This sequence comes from Eulemur rufifrons, assembly GCF_041146395.1. Lineage (NCBI taxonomy): Eukaryota > Metazoa > Chordata > Mammalia > Primates > Lemuridae > Eulemur > Eulemur rufifrons. The sequence goes on from NC_090989.1 coordinate 174,172,665, forward strand.
TTTAATTGAAGACTCTATAATACAGTTTCTGGGTTTGGGGTAGGGTTGCCAGAAAAAACACAGGATGTCCAGTGAAATTTGAATTTCTGATAAAGAATATTTTTTTTTTTTACTCTATGTTCCAAATATTTCATGGGATACTTATCCTAAAAAATTATTCTTTGTTCATCTGAAATTCAACCGGGCATTCTATACATTTTTATTTGCTAAATCTGGCAACCCTAGTTTGGGAAACATACCTCTTTACTCTCTCATTCATTTTCTTCACTCAGATGTATATGGATGCCTGTATAAATATAGCGATTAAGATCCTTGGACATGAGTATAGAAATAGTTACACAAATTTGAAGCAGTACTTTCTGGTATCTCCGGTAAATCTGTCTCCTAATTCATTATATCTGTGTAAGCCATGGGACCATCAAATTGAGATCATGTTGACACTTGAGTATATAGTGTGATGTTGCTTGAAAATTTTGGAATGTTCTAGTGTTGTTTCTACCCAACGAGAACAATTAATAATGACATAGTAATGGGTAGGTATGCATTCCAGAGAATCCTGAGAGCATCATCATCTTTGAAGGAAATTACCTCATTACTGTTAGAGTCACCTATCCGGGGAAGGTCGTTCTGTGGTTGGCCTGGTTTTCCAAGTAGGAAAATAAACATGTCAAGTGCTTAGGTTAATAACTTGGAGTGATTTCATTGTACTTACTGTTTAAGTTAATTTTTAAGTAGGGTTGGTCTTTAAGCTACTAGACTAGTTGGAGACTTTGAGAGAGTTACACCCAAGACGGAGATCCTTTCAGTTCAATTAGTATTTACTGAGTATCTCCTGTGCATAAAGCAATTGCATATGGAGAGAAAGGAATTCAAAGTATAGTTCCTGCCCCCCAAAACCTTGATGTTTAATGGAGCACTAAGGCAAGAAACAATTATAACAAAAGGTAGGATAAATAAGGTCAGGGTTGAAGGCTAGTCAAGCCAGGTCCCAGATGGTTGAACATAGGAAGTGATTAAATCTGGAGGCCAAGTAGAGTAGGAATGGCTTATATTAGGAAGGGCTTCTTTGAGGGTAATATTTGAGGGAACTATTCAAAGACGAGAATGACTGTATTTGGGAAATGAAATATTCTAGGTGTAGGCTTAGCATTAACAAATACCCGGAGGTGGCCACATTTTGAAATGAACATGTGACTTAGACATGACAAAAATATATACAGCACAACCACAACTGACTGCAACCTCTTCTCGCACGTGTGACTCTCTGTGGTGTAGGATTTCCAGATCAGAAACTTGACTTTATGTAGGTGGAGCTGGATTCATTCCATGTTGGTTTCCTAAATATTTATCGTGCACCTGCTGTTGCTATGTACGAGATAGCTAGAGATACTTGGGCAACGTTTAGAGACTCTTTTAGGTGATCACTTAAACCAAGTGAAAGTCACTCCATTTGAATGTGTTTTTTTCCCCCTGAAATGAACATTTCCAGTGATCACTGATTTATACTGGGCAAGATCAACAGCAGAAGAATTCCATGAGAAGCATCTTGTGAGGCACTCTGAGTATTTTCTTAAATGAATTTAAAAGCCAGCTTAACTCATTTCCTGTTGGATGACACTTGTTTGTTAGATTTGGCCCAACTCAGAGTTAATAGCCTTAATGGTTTTGGATGGCTCCAAATGTTTCTCCAGCAGTGTGCCTTTAGTACCCGGAGAGGATTCTAAAGATGGGATATAGCACACTCATAGCAGCTTCAGCCAATGGTAGATTTAAGAGAAGAGCTCTACTCATCTTAGATTTAGCTATGGAAACTTAGAATCCTGGAAAGCAAGAGTTACCATTGCAGTAAATGTGAAAATGTTTTCCACCAGTTCTTTTCTAGTACTTCTCCTTTTTTCTTTCTAAACAATTGAAAGATGAATTAAAATGAGACATACGGTGTTCATGTTGGTTAAGAGATGGGGTGTAGAGAATTGGATTTGGTAGCCTGCTCAGTGCATGAGAGGGACTGCTAAAATTGGGAATGAAAAACTTCTGTTTTTTAATTTATATGTGTGTTGGGCTATAGAGCTCTAGGTTAGACTGGAGATTAGTGGTGCATTTAAAAGTGATCCTTGGTATTTCATTTTCATCAATTGGGATTGATGTGTCTTTCACGTTTGGACAGGTTGTTCTTTGTGAATGTTTTTGCTATTTCAGACACTGATGGGGTGAGATATAGCCTGGATGAAAAGCTTTATTGGATTCTTTAACATGAAAGCATAAACTGTTTATGTTAGTTTGGGTCTGGCTGAATGTGACTAATTTTTTTTTCCTTGATAGCCAGGCCAAATATTATGTAGTTTTAACATCTACCCTTGGTTCCTACCGCCTTGTTTTTGGCCACTTTTAATATCTTCCTTTATATATCTGTCATTAAGTTATAATTGAAGCTTTGTGTTTTATATTTAGAATTATGCATGGAGGTTCAGCTGTGCCAGCCATTCAGGCTTAATGGCAAATGTTGGTTCATGCCAGAACATTTTTGAAATCTGGTCTCTTTTTTAGGATGTCCAATCTAAGCAAGCCATCCCTTCCCCTCTTAAGCTGAGGGGCCCAGGGAAGCAATTCAGAAGTGATTTCTGCTTCTGTACATGTTAAGAGCAACTTGGTTCTGATAAAAAAATATTGGCTTGCTAGTTCACTCTTCAGCCCAGCGTCATGCAGCTGCTGAAGGGATTGTTTTGACAAGTCTTTCTGTCACTTCATTCCTTAGTTTACTGGCTTCCATGCAGGGTATCAGTGAGTGCCAGTTCAGGAGTGGGCACATAGTGATGGTAGACGACACCCATGCCACCAGCTGCTTCCCGTGGGCTGCCAGACACTATCAGACATTTCACAGCTCTTGAATTCTCTGGATGTGGGCCACTCTTGAACTCTATCCATCAATCCATACAACCAGTTATTGAACTAATATTTACTGAAGTTTTGCTATGTGCCAGGCACTCATCTCGGTATGAGGAATACAGCAGGGGACCAAACTGTGGAAAGTCCTTGTACTCATGGAGTTTACATGGGGAGAGGGGGTATAGAAATATAATAAATATGCAAATAAGTAAAATGCGTAACATGCTAAATGGTGATAAATGCTACAGAGAAAGAAAAAGTGTGGATGAGCTTAGGGTGACTTGTAATTTAAAATTGTGTGGACAGGGAAGGTCTCAGTGGGGAAATGACATTTGAGGAGAGACCAGAAGAATATGAGAGAGGATTGAGGAAAAGCACAACAGACAGAAGCAAGGATAAGTACGTAGTCCCTGGACAGGACTGTGTCTGATTCAGGAACAGTGTGATGGACACCGTGGCTCTGGCAGGTAGGAGCCTGGGGTCAACAAAGGAATGGGATCCGGGCAGAGGCAGACCCTGAAGGGGGTTTGTATAGACTTTGCCTCTTACTCACTGAAAACTGGGAGCCATTGCAGACTTCCAGCTAGAGGAGTAGCATGATCTGATTCATTCGGGTAGCAGCCCAGTGTGGTGGGGGAAAACCGTGGTGTGAGAATTTCGAGGTCATGTAAGTCATGGCTTTGTCACTAGGTGGGGACAAATGACAAATACATTCAGCATTCTTAGCTTCAATTTTTATTTCTTATGAAACGATGCTTGTGGGTTGGATAATTTTTAATGACTTTCTAGGTTTTGACACTACTGCTCTGGATTAGTTGCTTTCCTTTGACTATTTCATGTAAGTGGCTGATTCCATTTCTCTTTGAGTATGCAGAGCTGGACTGAAGATGTGTAAATCATCTTACTGTACTTTATTTAGTTTTTAAAAAGTTATCCAGAAACATCTCATATTGAAAACCTTGCAAATTGTGAAGAAATTTTATATATTAATGTTAAAGGTTGCTTAAAGACTAAATGATGTGAGTAAACACAGGCAAACTTTATCACATAGCCTGAATACTATTTTTTTATTACAAAAAAATAGAATTAATTTATTGAGTGTTATACTAAGTTATCAGTTAGGATACAGTGATAAACGAGACATGGCTTCTTCCCTCAAGGAGTTGAATCGGAGGAGGGAGTCCTAGTTAAGGTATTACCCCACAGAGCAGTGTTCATGGCAGAGAAGAGGGCCAAGGGAGTCCCAACCACACTAATATTTGGGTGCCTGTTCACACCAATATTCTTTACGTATGTTTCCAACACCCAGTTAGACCTAGTGCCACGCAGGGTAGGCGTTGCCAGAGGCCTGGCAGCCTCTCTTTCACAGCCCTGAGCAATTTGGCTCAGCCACAAACTTGCATCATGATGTTAAGCATGTCAAGGTCCTGTAATTAACCCTTTTTAGAAGGTAGTTCAGGGACCGTCTTTTATTACTCAAGAATGTCCTTTTGGCATCTCAGTCCTTTTGCTTCCATTAGAATATTTCTTCCACTTCCTGTGATGTTTTAGTGCCCTGTGTAGTCTGGCACCCTAGGTAGTATGGCTAGTCAGTTTCTTTACATCCCCATGGAACGGTAGTGCTTTAGCTTTGCTTTGTGTTCGGGTCTCCCGTGTGAACTCTGTCATAAGTCAGGTGGAGCCCCAGTCATTTTACCCACTGACATAATCACCTCCTCATGTTCTGTTAACTGGCCTCTTCTTGGGCAGCCTAGAAGTGTTGTTAAGTTTCCAGGGCAAGGATTCTGGAAGCAACTTCCCAAGCAGTAGGAGGGCTGCTACTTGCCCAGACTGGCTCTACGGTGGAGTCTCTGTGTGTATGTTGGGGAGTGGGGTCCTAGGTGGGAGGAGGGGGGGAGTTACCATGGTTACGAGCGCCATGACTCTCAGGATGAAGCCAGCCCTTTAACACCTGAACTGTCCTGTGGGCATGCTTGGGGGGCAGATGACTATGCCAAAGAACACTGTTAGAGCTGGAGGGGAAACTGAGGCCCAGAAAGGTGAAGGAACTTGCCAGGGGAGTGGTTGAGCTGGAAACAAGAACCAAGAGCCCTTGGCTCCCACATTGCACTGCCTCCTTTCAATTTTTTTACACCTCAGGCCTTTACACACATTCTTCCCACCATATCAAACACTTTCCTCCCATTCCTCTGTTTGCTCGTCTTTCAGACTCAATTTAAAGGTTGCTTCTAGCCCCATCTCCTTGCCCCTCCTCTGAATTAGGTTGCTGTGCTTTTCTTTTATGGTTTCCTGATCTTTTCCTTCATACAACTGACATGATTATCCCATATTCGTCTGTATTTTCAATGCCTCTTTCCCTCCTCCATGAGGCCAAGGAGCACAGTTGTTTTGTTCATCATTGATTTGCAGAGGTTAGGCCAGGCTCTGAGATAGGTAGGTAGTGTGTAAATATTTGTTGGTTAAGTGAGACTATAAATGAAAAGATAAATGATTAAAAGGCAGGCTTTGGTTTTTCTGTTACCTATTTATATTAAATGTCTGTGCCTATCCCAGCTAAGGGTAACGACTTTATTTATTTTTGTTAATTTTTTTTTAAAACCCTTTTAGTTATTATGGATAAATAATGGTTGTAAAACAACTGCTATGATGTTGTATATTGTTGAGGATGCAGAAGATGTGATTTTTATTTCTAACATAACTAAGTCTGTGGCCTTATGGAATTTTATGAAGTGTTGTCTCTGCAAAACCCAAAACTCCATGACACATGCAAATCAACATTCTTTAATTGGCATGGACTTGATGTGTGGGACTATGATTGATCAATTTATTTTGCTGTAGTTGCATTTTTATTCCTTAGTTCTGTTTCCAGAAATTAGTTTTAATGCCATTTGGATCCCCCCATTCTTTTTTTTTTATTAAAATGAGTAGATAAAATACTGCTTTTCCTTAATAGCATTCATAATGCTTTTTTGGAGGGATCGTTTTGGCTTGCATAATGGAACTTTTAAGAGGGTAAGAATAGAAAACTGAGTGGGACCTTTGCTAGAAGAAAGAGCAGAGTTTCCTACTGTGTGTAAAAAAGAAAAACAGCAACAGTGAACGTTCTTTATTTCTAAAACTAAACTGCCCTAAGTATTCATAGCAAAAAGATGGGCTCTTCCCAAGCTGGGTTGGAATTTTTAATTTACAGAGAAAGCTTGCATTGTTTTGCAGTGTACATTGTGGTTACACTGGCTCCCAGAAGATGAGCTCAAAGGTATCTGTGAATAGTCACACCCTAAATTACATTAACTGAACAGTTTTAAAGAGGTGGAAAATCTGATTCATGCCGTTTCCCAGCCACTCATGCCTCAGGAAAATAACTGGGGAGGTGGGAGAGTGAAACCCAGAAGTTGCTACTTTGTATTCTCCAATGTTGCCTTTGTTAGCTGTGTGACCCTGGGTGACTGAATTATTAATAACCTCTCTGAACCCCACAACTCACATTTGTAAAGTGGAGATAAAAATACCATCTGCCTTCAGAGTTGTTGTGAGGATTTCACAAGACAATGTATGGAAAGTATCACAATGTCCCGTACAGTATAAATGCTTTGTAGATATTATTATTATTGCTTAGGGAATAGTATAGTGGATAGGGTGGTGGTTAAGGGCGTAGACTCTGGAGGCCCTGGCCTGGGTTTGAATTCTGGATCTGCAGCTTGTTGGCAGGGCCATCTTGGGATAGTTACTAGACCTATGTTTGAGTTTCCTCATACTCAAAATGGAGACAGTAGTAATACCTGCTACGTAGGGTTATTATGAAGATTAACTGAGTTAGTATTTGTCAAGTGCTGATAACAACTCCAGGTGCATAGTAAGTGCTATATAAATATTTGTCGTGTGATTAAGAAGCTTGGGTCCTGCAGACAGATGGTCTGGATTCATAAGCCAGACTTCATCATACACCAGGTATATAATTGTGATGAAGTTGTTTACCTTTGAACCTTAGTTTTCTCTTTTTGTAATACAGGGATGATGATTTTAGTTGTAGTGCCAAGTTTTCTGAGATATCAATGAGATAATGCATATGTAAAGTGTTTAGCATAGGGCTTAGAACACAGAAACTACTCAATAGTCGCAGATACAGCAAAGACTTTTCTTAGTATTGCTACTGCCATTACTGTCATTGTTTCCATTATTTTTGGTTCTACTATTTATATGTCTCTGGCTTATATAGACCTTATATTCTAAGATGGATTCTACAAACACTGTATGGAAATGAATATGATTAATATGTAGAAAATAATGTTGAGGTCTACAGTTACTATTGGTGTATTTGTGTAAATGGAGCTGTTTTAGCAAATTGAAAAATATCCAGAAGTCTTATAATCATGCATTTACGATTTTATAGGTCACAAAAGATCAAAGTCAGGGTCGGTGTTAGGTGGACAGTTTTATGTTCATGGAAAATGACTCATAGGAAACAAGAGGAACTAAAATTTCCCAAATGAAAAAAGAAAAAGTTATCACATAAATTATGTTTAAATCAAGTCCGTATCTATTTCCTGTCTTAAGTGGGATTGTGTTCATAGAGTAAAGTTTTGACATGGCCTAAATTTCTGATGTTAAATCTCATTGGTGGCATCACAGGAAAAGGACAAGCCCTGATTCCAGTGTTGGTAACATTTTCCACTTTAGTCATTTGGGTCACTGTTGCTACAGTATCCATATTTAAACCTTTGTGTTGTTTTGCAATATATCTTTAAGTTCAACTTCCTTTTTTTTTTTTTTTTTAAGAGGGTAGGGAAGCAAAATGTGATTATAATACAGAGCTATAAATAGCATTTGACAGAAGCGGGGCTTTGACTAGCATTTGGTCCTGAAGTCCCCTGTGTTTTAATGAAGGGTGGGAGCTTGCACTATGCAGCCGGGTGCGCAGAGAAGTGTGAATGGCTGGATCAAGACCTGGGTGTCAGATATTCTCAAGTCAAAATATGTAAATGCTGATGAAATTCCTAGATTATATGTTCTGGAAAAACAAAGTTATTCAATCAAAAATATGCGGGAGAATTTCCTCTAGGCATGTGCAAATATCTGCTAAGAGTATAGCACAGTTTGAAGGCTGGAACCTGGTGAGAAAGATGAAAAGTTCAAGTTCATTTTCATTGGAGCCATAGAATGGAGGGCCTTTGAAACCAAAGTGAGAAGGGTGGGCTTTATTTGAAGGCCAATAGAGAGACATGGAAAGGTTTTAATTAGGAGGGAAGGGATCCTATTTGTGTTGGAACTGAGATTGGATGGAACTGAGAGATACTGGGGGCAGAGAATCATAGGCTGGATGATTGGTTGAACTTAAGTGGTGAGAGAGAGCGAGGTGGGAAGGATAGCTTTTAGATTTCTTACATGGGCAAGTGAGTAGAACAATGGTACTGTTTATAGTAATGGGGCTCTTGGGAGATAAACAGGTTGGTGTGAATATTAGTTTTTTGTACATGGTGTATGGGAGATGAAACAGGTGTCCTTTGATAAAGCTTTAGGACACATCCTGTTCTTGGGGTAGAATCTGTGTATCAATCAAGTTTGCATTTTCAGGCATGAAACTCAATAGCCAATTAATAGTTTTTCTAAAAAAAATAGATATTTATTTATTCCCATACAAGAAGCCCAGGTTTCTGTGACCATAATCATTATTTTAGTGGCGCCATGGTGTAGGAACCAGCATCTAAGAAATTTGTCTTGGTCTCTTCCTAATGTCTGTCACCTCATGGTTACAAGATGGCTGCTTCTTCTCCTGGTATCACATCTGCTTTAAGAAAAGGGGAAAGAAAAAAGAGGGAAGAAGTTATAATTTCTCATTAACATATACATTGTGGAATGTGTTTAAAGTTGAACTATATTTTTCTTAGATACCTTCAACACATATAACTCTGAATTATCTTTAAAATATATTAAACACATTTTCCCCCCTATCTGATCAAAATTCTTCACCTGTAAAAGACATTTTTTATCAAATTTATTCCAAATCTTCCTTATTCCTGAATTCTCAGAGGACTTCTTTGGGTTTGGAACAAATGTGGAAAATTCCATTTGGTGTTTGCCAACTAATGTGCAAGTAAAAGCAGGGAATGTATGATGGAAAATGTCATATGCTTTACTGTGACTTTTGTATCTGTGAAGGATATAATTATTCTGTGTTTAAAACCAGAGAAGGGGAATGTTTGTTCACTCTTTTTAAAGGTAACATTATTCAGGGTATCATAAAATGCAAATATTTGCCCCCTACTGCAGTTTCATTCAAGACAGTCTCAGCACCTAATGTATGCAGAATTCTGTTAGTGACTGTTTTTGCTCACAGTGGTTCTGAAAATAAATAATGTGCAGTCCCTGAGGTACAGCAGAAGGAGCAGAGATTTTGGAAAGAGGCATCTCAAGCCTATCACTTATACTGTGTGATTTTGGGAATATTCTTTACCCTCTCTGAACTTGTTTGTTGTATGAAATTGGGATGAGAACAGGAGATAATTTTAAAGTCCCTACCACATACATATACAAAACACCTCTGAAACAAGGGTAGCTGGGACAAGTAAAATAAGGTGGGTGTAGAACAGAGAACAATTAATTTCTGCTGGCAGATATTGTGGGAGAGGAGGTTTGAATTCCATGTTGGACAATTCGGAAGATTTACAGGATAATGGAGGATGGCCTCAGGATGAACAGAGGCAAACAGTGTGCAGAGCGTGTTTGAAGATTTCAGGGATTTATTGTTTTTGATAAGGGACAAAATGAGGAGAGCCTTGAAAGTCTGGCTCAGTGAGTTTGGACTTTGTTCTGTAGGTGATGGGGAGCAACTGAAAACTTTAAGAAAATTCACATAAATTTAATTTTGATAGAAGTAGAATTTATGGATTGAGGAATATATACAGTTAACATTTCCATAGATTTTTAAAAATTAAACTTCTCATTTTGAGATAATTGTGGGTTCACACGCAGTTGTAAGAAATATGCAGACATCCATGCCCTGTATCTAGTTTCTCCCAGTGGTAACATCTAGAGTAATATCACAACCAGGAAATCAGGTGAAGACTTTTGAGGGGAATCCACGATATGCTGAAATCTGTGTTTAGTAGCTGTGGACCATAGTGGATTGGAAGAACAACATGGAAGCTAGGCCACCCTTGGGAGGCTCTGGCAATAACCCGAGAGAGGGGCCATGAAGATAATGGTGATAGGATTGGAAAGGTGGGAATATCTGGCAATCATGAGGGGTGATAAGAGAAGTTGATGTTTTGTGCAGTTGCTCAGCAAGGAGGTATTGAGAATCAGTTGTGTGCCGTGTAGTCTGCTAAGTACTGTAGGGGTTAAAAGATGATCTAATAGCAACTGGGTGATGTAACTGAAGAAAGGTGGCCAGGTGGAAACTGTGTTAGACTGGACAGGACCCCTGTCTAGAGCGGGTAATTATTATTCTGCTGCAGGTTATTACCATGTGAGACTGGAGTCCCTTGTGGCTGGTATTTTGATTTCACGGAAGCTGGAAAGCTTTTTCCGTTGTTGTTGAATTTTCCCAATTTTTAAATGTTACCTAATACAATTTTTTTTTTAAGATGCATACCCGTGAGCACTCATCTGTGGGCTACATTCACTTCATGGGTTCCTACCCTCTGTTTTCTTGATGGAATGTTTAGAGCTTATTTCAGTTATTTATTGCTGTGTAACAAACCACCCTGGGTAAACTTAGTGGGTTAAAGCAATAACTGTTTTATCTCTCACAGTTCTGAGGGTTGACTGGGCTCAACTGGGCAGTTCTTCTGCTGGTCTTGCTTGGGGGGTCTCTCATGGAACTGCAGTTAGATGACAGCTGGGGCTGGAGACATCTGGAGGCCTGCATTGGGCCTTGAGATGACTGGAACTTTCTCTTCCTCCATATAGTTTCAGGACCTCTTGTGGTGTCTCTGTGTTCATGTCGCCTCTTTCTCAGGGTAACCAGACCAATTACATGGTGGCTCAAAGGTCCCTGTGGTCAGTGTTCCAGGAGAGAATACGTAGACGCTGCCAGTTTAAGGCTGGGTCCAGAATTGCCATCACATCACTCCTGGGAGCTTCCTGTAGTTAATTCAAGTTGCCCCCACCCAGATTCATTGTGGGAGGGAACTACAAAAGGCTGGGAGACCTGGTTCATTGACAGCTGTCTTTGGAGACTATCTACAGCTGAGGTCAAGGTGGATGGGTATTGGTGACACTGTTTATCAAAGGTGAGTGAGGAAGACAGAAAATACAGCCCATGTTACTCTGAAATTTTTGGAGAACTGCATAATCCTAAGTTTTTATAGTAACTGTGACTCTGGAGAAACTTGGTTTTTAATATAATGACTTCCTTTGGAATCATCATTCATTTGTAGTTATTTGGTTTCCATTCCTTAAAAAAAATAATACTATTAATTGATGAGACAGATGTGTTCTGGTTTTGGTGAGTATGTGCTTTTCAAATATGTGACCAGATTGTTAATGTTGGGTCCATAATCATGTATCTCTTTAGAAAAGAGGCCCTCAAATAAAGCCTGTTAAATAACACTTCCAAGTCTTTGTTTGCCTGAATAAATGCAATTAACATGCCCTTTATCATGGAACTTTTTATGCTTCTTGGACTCAGAACTGGCCACATAATTTGCGGGGTCCAGTATGAAAGACTGTGTAGGGCCCCTTGTTCCAAAATAGTTAAGAATTTCAAGATGACCAAGCAGAACATTAAACTAAGTCCAGGGCCCTATGCGATTGCATAGATCTCTCGCCCATGAAGTCGGCCCTGCTTAGGCCCTTGAAATGTGTGCGAAATGTTGGGGTATAGTGTATTTTTCCAGGAGAGGGCCATTAGTGCTAATCAAATTCTCATTAGATTTTGACACCTAAAAAAAAAAAAGTTTTAGAACTACTGCTTAGAGAAATCAGAAAAGGTGAAAGCTCTGTGTATTAAAAGATCTCTGTTCTTAAGTAGTTGGTGTACCTTCTACCCACAGCAACAGATCTTGGCAGGCATTCATCCGAACTTCCTGCCGTTCAGCCTTTCTGAATTCTAGTGATGCCAACACCTTTAGGGACAGCATATGTTGTTGAGGGTTCGACATGCCTTCTCCTAAATGTACTTTCTCCCTTATACTGAGCTCCATTCCTGGAGTGTCTGGAATATAATAGACTGCCTGTCTAATTGATGGGCTCCTATGTTCATTTGGAACACGCTACTAGCACAGTTCATTATGCTAGGGATTTGGGGGTCTACATCTCTAGAAGGTAGTTGGTGGGCTCCAGACAGGTTTGCCACATTGTACAACTGCAGAGGGTGTTCAGATCATGGTCTAGGAGTGGCAGCCCCTGGGATTGTGCGGTGCGCAGCCTGAGTGGCCATACACAGAGGCCCTGCCTTTTAAGATTCTCAGTCTGCTATAATAACTTAAGTATTTGTGGAGCTGATTTTTAAAGTAATGCATGAGCCACTTTGAATTATTAATACTTATGTTGGCCTCTGACCTGTAGCATCATAGCTCTTAAATTTTTTTTCTTATCATCTTTATCAATCAGTGGATGCCAAGGCCAAATTACCCTTCTACCCACACACCTGACCCTTATAATAGAATAATGGTAGCTAATATTTATTGAATGCTTATTATGTGCTAAGAACACTGCATGCATTATCTAATTTTAATCTTCACAACAACTCTATTAGTTACTGTTATTCTTCCATTTAACAGCTGAGAACTCTGAGATGAAGTGTGGTTGCGTGACTTACCCAAAGTCACATAGCTAATTAAGTGACAGGCTGTGGCTCAAACCCATTTCTGTCTGATTTCCAAACCCAAGAGGCATTTCAAAGTGCAATATATTTTTAGGGGAATGTTTGCATGTGACAGTATTCACTAATCAGAGACTGTTCAATTGTAGGCCTTTTCTTGCTTCTAGATCATTCCCTGATTAAATATTCTCCACCTATGCTTATTTTACAGGTTTCTTAACCCTTTCAAAATAACCACCAGCCCTTTGATAAGTTTTGGATATCCTTTATTGCTATCTGTTTCCGTAAATCTAGGAATATTTAATCAGTATTAATTGAAATTACAAATGGTAAATGCCGAGGGGGATTATGTTCTAGCTGCGTGTTTTAAGAGAACATAAAAATTAACTCATTTCCTTGACACAGATGAGAATAGAGACCTAAACATCACCAGAGAATTTCCTACTAATGATAAGGAAAATCGCTGTCATCTAATTTATGCTGCTTTCAGTATAATGTGCTATAGCGTGAGAGGGAAGAGACCAAGTTCCCTGGATTTTAGCTTTGTTCCCTCTTTCCCAGGTGGTAACTAGAATTCTCTTTCTCTATCAGAGTGATAGTCCCATTACATTCACGCATGTGAATAGATCGGTTCTTTTCCAGGTGTGAGAACAGTACTGGTTTGAAAGCAGAGACCTGGGTATCCTCTGACAGATTGTGGGGAAAGTTACATCCCAGAAATTACATTTTGCTTGGATGCTTCTTGTCTCTCTTGCCCATCTGTACAGTATTACATTTCAAACAATTTGATAGAATCATCTGTCTATTATAATCCTGGTTTATTCTTGACTGACAGTTTATGTTGGACAAATAGAAAAGAAAGATAAGGTGCTTTATTTGCGTACAGTATACTTAGTCAATGTTTGTATATGTGTGTGTGTGTGTGTGTGTGTGTATTCAAAGGATATATACACACATTCAAAGTATATATATATATATATATATATAGCCTTTATTAAATGCCAAGTTGGGTGATGTTGCTTTCAGTACCACAAATAGTGACTGAGGACCTATTTACTCTAATTGAAGTATTTGCTCAAAAACTATGGGATACTGTATTATCCTTATTTGCAAAGTTCTGATAAGAGGATGTTTTAAATTATCCAGGATATGTTTTTTTTGTGTGTGCGTGTGTGTGTGTGTATATATCTAAAAGCGATGTTTCATAAAGTGTAGAGAGTCACCTGTTTCAAAATCTCCTGGGAGTGCACTAAAAATATGAGTTATTGAGTCTTTGGGCTCCAGCTCTACTGATTTGAGGCTTCAGGAATACACATTTGTTCAGCTTCTCTGTGATTGTTTGTCACATCAGCTTTTGAGAATCATGGTCTGAAATATATCAACATGGGGATAAAGATTCAATTTAATTTTGTCTTTTTTGGTTGTTGTTCACTTTCCTCTTGCCTGTCTCTCTTCATCCTCCCTCTCCTTCAGATACATTAAAGAAAACTATTTTAAGGGTTATTCTAATCTAATGGCTTATGTTTTTTTATTGTTAATGAAAAGCTTTTGTCAATTTTATCAATATCACAATTCCATCTTTTCCTTTGTGGTCTGTATAAAAAATGCCGTTGGGGAAGAGTTTTGTTTTGTTTTGTTTTAAATGCCCCCACTATTCTCCACAGCCAATCTCCAGGAAGGAACAACATGCCGTTTGTTCTTTTCTCAGGATGAACCATAGCTTTCTTTGCTAGTGGATACTGTATCAATGCTTTTCAGAAATTTATTACTTCTTGTTATAAATCCCAGAATTTAGTGAAAACATTTCTGAAGTTTATAGAGGCTACTTTTTGGGGTAAGAGAAGGGAGTCATCAGAATTCTTTGAGAAATCATTTTGAGGATTCTCTGTGATCTCAAAACAGCTAGTAATGACCCCCTTGTTGTTCAGTGTCAAAGATTTTGAGATCTTTAAGTATAGAAAACAGTTATGAAGCTAGAGGATTTCATGGATTTTTAAAAATGCAAAGTTTTTATCTGAAAGTATTCCTGAAAGATAAATTCTCTCCCTACTCCCCATATTAGAGAAGTTCCTTTGTTGAGGAAGCTGAGCTAGCAAACTAGTCTCCCCTTTAATCCATGGCAAATAACTAGTTGGATTATTTGAGATTAGGAATTTTTCCGGTGACTTGGATGGCTACTCCCTAAAGATACATTTATCCACACGACGATTTTAGAGGCAGATTCTTCTTTATAAAGGACTTCTTAACATACGAAAATGATGGTTAAGTGTTATAAAGTTAAGAAACTATTATGGTGATTTCTTCTTAGGTGTCACGTAAGTCCAGGGTTTGTGTTTCTTTGGAGACCCCCAGGTGGATCTCAAGGATCCCATGTCCCAGTCTGGGAAGACTGGCGTGGGTGATGGGCTTCAGCACCTAACTGGATTTAGTTTGTTTGGGCTGGTTAATGTACATGAGAGCTGGTCATCTTTGTCAAAGTGCTGTGGTTGGATATATATTTTTTTTTAGTAGCAAGAACTGATTATCTTTCTGCCGTCTCTTCCACGAAAGCTTTTACCGGTGGAGAGCTTTTGGCTGCGGAGCTGAGCTGATCTGTGTGGCACTGAGCATAATTCAGGTTCTCCTGTGAGGGACTTGCACATTCCTCCCGGGGGCTGAGGCAGGGCAGGCTGAGTGGAGCAGTGAGTCATGGCGTGCTCGGGCAGTTGCATCCTGAAATAACAGCAGCAGCAGCAGCAGCAGCAGCAATTTAATAGCAGTAACTAGCATTTATTGATGCTTCCAATATGCCGGGCACTCTGCTAAATGCCTTCCAAGCATTATTTCATTTAAATCAGAGCAACCCCATGAGCTATGTTCCATCTTTCATGCCAGGTTTACAGATGATTATCTCAAGGTCACATGACTAGCTAGCAGTAGAAGTGGGGCCTGAACTCTGATCTCTTGGATGCCTAAATTCATGCGTATAACAACAGCTCTACTCTGACTGAAGTCCACCTTATTACTGGCTCTTGTTTTTTTGCTAAATCACTTCATAACCAGTTTTTTTTTCTTAGTAATTTAGGCTCTAGTAACCTGAAGCCTGTCTTTCCTTATTTTTCATGAGTTGAAGTTTTGAGCGAGAGAGAAATACGACATGGGAAAGTTAATCCTTGGGAAACCCAGCATGACCTTCTTCCTGAGACCGTGCCCAGCTACTGAATGGTCAAGGAATCCTGAGAGGTGAAAGGTGGGAGGATTGGGTTAGAGAAAAAGAGATAGACAGGTGGACACATCCAGGGTGATTTGTACCCTGGATAAGGGAAGAGGAGAGATATGAAATACATATATTAATAATTTAAGAACTAGAGTTCAGAGGTCATCTGGGTAATAATTAATGCCATAGGAGGCTTTATGAAAAACAAAAAGGTTCTGAGATCAAATAAATGTAGGAAACTGGACATTATAACATCCATTTGGAGCAACAACAAAAGCACTACAGCACGTAACACTTATTGGCTGCTTCCTGTGTGCACTTGAAGTACTTTACATGTATCAGCCCTAAAAGGTAGGGGTTGTTTTCAACCTCAGTTCACAGGTAAAGCAAGGTCGTACTGCTACTGTGTGGCAGAGCTGGGACCCCAACCAAGCAGTATGGTTCCAGACACGGGGGTCCTATCTGCTATTGCCTCAGTGACGTAGACGGATCACCTGTTTATGCACCAGACCTTGTTCTGAGTTCTTTACACCTATTTGTCTTTACTCATTTACCTTCCTCAGCAATTGTAATGTGCATCAGCATATTGATGTTTCTAAACTGTCCATCAGTCAACAAACTTGTATATTTGTCCAGTGGTTTTCAGATTTTTTTTTGACTGCAGAGTTCTCCTGCCTTTTTTGGAGGGGGAGAAGAGTTGAAGGGAGAATGTTTCTGCCTGTGTGCACTTGGGAAAATACCCAGAAAGAGGATCATTTTATTCTGTCTTTGCTCCACCTCAAACGCAGGTGAGGACAAGGACTCTCTGAGCGTCTGGCTTCATTCTGCAACTGCCCAGTGCCTGGTGACCTTTGTCAGTGGCTTTCTCTTGCCACCTTTAGGAGCATGAATACTTGCTTCTATATACTTTATGAGAATGTTGTCAATAAATGAGTATAAAGTTCCTGGGTTCCTTAGAAGAAAGAAGCTTTTGAAGTCTAAGGTCTTCCTAATGTTATGTCAAATATCAAGAGTTCCATCATTTTAGTTAGCTTTGAAAAATGAATGTATACCCTTTTAGGACAGATTCAATAGCTTTAGCTTACTTGAGGGAGGAAAGGAAATATATCTGGAAAATGTTTACTGCTCCCAGGAGTCCAATTTTCAAGTTCTTATGGGTGGCATTGAGATGATTGGTGACAATGCTTGGGTAACATTAATACTGAGTTTCATCTAACACTGTGGAAGCCTTATATGTATGTTTGCTTGTATGGTCTTATCCTTTTGAAGGCCAAATGTTTGGGGCCAGAGCCCCAAATATATATGTCTGGGACATACATCCTTGGAAATATGTGTTATTTTAAAAGTTTTGTTTTAGAATCAGAGTTCGATTAGTGTATCAGGTAAAAATCCATTCAGTTGTACATGAAAGAAAGTCCAACTGAACCAACAAAGATTCATTTAGGTGAAGAGTCTAGGTCCTTTTGTACTTGGTTTGAACTTCAAAGGTTGGTTTTTACTTGGTTTCTGATCTAATCTACTCTGTCTTCATGTCACCTTTAGACTGATGATGTAAGAATGTCTGCCAAATACTCCTAGGGGCTACTTATTCCTTCCTCCACATTGAGAGACAGAGAATGAGAGCAAGAACAAGAGAGAGAGGGAGAGAGAGAGAGAGAGAGAGGGAGGAAGAGACAGAGACAGAAATATATTTCTGAAAGCTCTTTCAGAATAGCAAGGACATGAAGTAATGGGTTTAGACTGATTAGTATAGTCATGGGCACCATGTTCTACTCCTAGAGTCTATGGTGGAGTGAGCTTTGCCAAGGAAGGTGTAGATCCTCGAGGAAAATCAGGGTAGTTTCCAAAGTCAGTGAGAATGGACACGATATAAATAGTTAAGACTCGTGACACAATTTACCTGATAGTTTTCTTTTATACACACATGTTAGCAGTTATATGTGCAACTGGCCTTTTAACGAATAAAAGATTAGATCAAGATTTAACTTCTAAAAGATTTATTTTCAAGCGCCTCTCCATTCCTTAGTAGTATAGGCTAGACTAGACCAAATGGAGAGGTTCTTTTTCTTTTAGCTTGTTGAAAAATCTTGGTTGGTGTTTTGGTTTTGAATGTGTAAAGCATTAAATTGAGTCTGTATCTGGTCAGTGGTTTTCTATTCCAAATGCCTTTTGGATGACCAAATCTGAGATTTCATTAAGATAGTATAAATTACTCTTTATTTCTTTTTTCTTCTTACTGATCTCAGTATGACTGCTCCTTGCTTCTGACCTTGAGTTTCATGCTTTCATAAATAACAGATATCTGTTTCCACATGGCTCTCCTAAGTATTTGATATAACATTTTAATCGACAAAAATTATACCACTGATAAAATAGTTAATATTGGAAAACATAAATAACATAGATGATAGTAGTAGCCAGCAGTTACTGAGTGCTGACTGTGTGTTGGGTGAGCGTTGTGCCAAGTACATTATTTGTGTTTTTCTGTTTATTCATCACAACAGCCCTGTGAAGGAGGTGCTGCCATTGCCTCCATTTCAAAGATGAGAAAATTGAGGTTAAATATGTAGAAGGGAAGTGGTAGAGCCAAAACTGGAGCCCAGATGTCTTTCACTTTGGAACCTGTGCTTTTAACCACTGTTCCCTCCACTAGCAAAGCCTGGATACTTCGAGTCTGTTTTACCTAATGTTAAGTTTGAAATTTCTTGGAAGTTGCATTATGTCTGTAGGCACTTCTGAAGTTAGTGCCTCTACAATATTAGTAATGGTAGAGAATTGAAAAGAGAGCATTTACCACCTTGGATCTTGGAAAAACCTGACCCAGAGGTTTTTCACCAAAAATTTGCATTTACCCAAATAGCTAAAAAAAAAAAAAAAAAGGAACAGATTTGGAGGACTCATACTTTCTGATTTCAAAGCATATTACAAAGCTATAGTAATCAAAACAGTGTGGTACTGACATAAAGACACACAAATAGAACACTGGAATAAATAGAGAGCCTAGAAATGAACCGTAACGTATACAGTCAAGAGATCTTTGACAAAGGTGCCAGGAAGATTCAGTGGGGAAGGACAGTCTCTTCAACAAATGGGAAAATAGGATATCCACATGCAAAGGAATGAAGTTGGACCTTATCTTACACCATATATAAAAATTAACTCAAAATAAATTAAAGACCTAAATGTAAGACCCAAAACTATAAAACTCCCAGAAGAAAACATAGGGGAAAAACTTCATGATATTAGACTTGGCAATGATATCTTGGGTATGACACCAAAAGCTCAGGTGACAAAAGAAAAAATAGACAAATACACAAACTTAAAAACTTCTGTGCATCAAATGACACAATCATCAGAGTGCCAAGGCTACTTATGGAATGGTAGAAAATAATTGCAAATCATATAACTGACAAGGGGTTAATATCCACAATATATAAAGAGCTACTATAACTCAACAATAAAAAATCAAATAATCTGATTTAAAAAATGGGTAAAAATATGAATAACATTTCTCCAAAGGTGATATACGAGTGGTCAACAAATGCGTGAAAAAATGCTCATCATCACTAATCATCAGAGAAGTGCAAACCAAAACCACAGTGAAGTATCACCTCATACCCTTTAGGCTGGCTACTAAAAAATGTAACAAGTGTTTGTGAGGTTGTGGAGAAGTTGGAACCCTTGTGCACTGTTTCTGGGATTATAAAATGGTGCAATAGCTATGGAAAACAATATGGAGTTTCCTCAAAAACTAAAAATAGAACCATATGATCCAGCAATCCCACTTCTGGGTATATGTCCAAAAGAATTAAAGGCAGGGTCTCATAGAGATATATGCACGCCCATGTTTGTCCTCAGCAGTGCTATTCATAACAACCAAGAGATGGAAGCAAAGCAAATGTCCATCAGTGGATGAATGGATAAGCAAAATATGTTATGTACATACAATGCAGCATTATTCAGCCATAAAAAGGGAGGAAATCCTGTCACATGCTACAACATGGATGAACCTTGCTTGAGGACATTATGTTAAATAAGCCAGTGACAAAAAGAAAAATACTGTATGATTCCACTTATATGAGGTATGTAGGGTAGTCAAACTCACAGAGATAGAAAGTAGAATGGTGGTTGCCCAGGCTTGGGGTAGGGAGAAAGGGGAGTGGTATTTAATGGGTATAGTTTCAGTGTTGCAAGATGAAAAAGTTCTGGAGATCTGTTGTACAGCAATGAGAATGTACTTAACATCACTGAACTGTATAGTTACAAATAGTTAAGATGGTAAGTTTTATGTGATATGGTTTTTTTTAGCACAATTAAAAAATTTTTTAGTGTTTGTTACCTGATACTAATTTACTACTTCATTGACTATTTGAATGTCTTACTTGAACTTGCAAACCCCAAGCTGACAGGCTGAGTGTGGTCCATAGACACATTCAGATGAACCGACAGTTTCTTCTTTTGTTTTGACAAAATATGAAATAGTGGTCAACTTTTTAAAAAAATTGGGATCTTTCATACACAAACAGTCCTTATTTCTAGCTTCTCTTGGAAAACTGGAAAATCTGGAAACTGGGCTCCTATTCTGTCCAGTCAATGAATGGCTGGAGCTGAGGAGTAGCCACCTCTTCTTCAGACCGGGCATGGAATTGAGACTACATTTCTTTCACCCCCTAATTTCTTATACCAGGCCCCAGTCCTCATGCATATATACTAACTTTCTGGCCACAGTATTTATAGGTTTAAAATATTAAACTTCAAATTCCAAATGTCTCCTTGCAACAATACGCCGTGGATGGGGGATGCTCTGTGGGCCTCTACGCTAACTAATTATTAGAGTCCCTAATCTCTGGGTTTTCTGTTCTGTTTGAGATCCTAGAGTTAGGATCTCTGTCTTTCTGTAAGAATAAATATAGCCTCAGTGCCCTTTTTTCTTTTGCTGTTTTGCATTGCAGCAAATGTTGTCCTACAAGTCATGTTCTAAATATAGATGTGTTAAATTTCAAATGCGAAAGTTTTTGATGAGTCTAAAGCCAGTTTGCTAATCAGGGGAAATGCTATGATTGGCGCCAGTCCTTGTAGTCCCTGGGGGGATTGTGAAATCGGCCTGTGCAACTGTGATTCAACTCTGGGATGAAAGAAAACTCTGCAACCACTGAAGAACTCTCCAAGTTGTTTTCTTCTTAACAGGGTGGTGGCGGTGGTGGTTCTTTGAGTGTCATAACTTAGAAAAGATAAATACATGTTGCTTAGTTCATTTTGCTAGTACTGGATTAATAGTATGGTAATAAATCATTATTTTTCAAGCAAAAACAAATCATGTGTTGTAATTCTTTATGTGTAAGCTGTAAGAAAATGCCTGTCTATAGAAAGGAGTCTGGAGACTCACGGGGCTACTTCTTTGGTCTCCAAAATGGAGTTAATTACGTAAAATATAAAAATCTTGGGTATTTGAAAGTTAAAACTAGCTTAACTTTTTATCTGTTATTTTTTAAATCTTATTCTGTTGTGTTTCAAGAGAGGGCTAGTGGTGTCCAATGCAAGTGGGAGCAAAATACTGGAATGCAGCAGTTGTATGTTTTTCAAAGCTACACGCTGCATGACATTGATGTGCATGCGTGGAAGTGTGTACGCATGAGGCATTAGAGATGCCTGTATGTTTTGTGCTGGGTCTGTTTCATTTGTGCAATAAACTTGGAAAACGCAGTTTCATGCTTTGAATAATAGTGAACAACAGTAGAGGGAGGCCTTCCTTTGCAGGACTGGTGGAGCAGAGGAATTTTCTGGTAATGAGACTTGGGTAATGAAGTTGCTGTGCCCTGAGAGTTGCTCCTGGAAGGAGGGATGGATGTGCTGAACCCTTATCTACACTTGCCAGAAGTGAGGCTGTCATCCAGTGCAGTTGGTGTTTCTGTTTTTGAAAAGAGATATGACTGTATTGATTCGGTCACTATCTGATGCAGGATTTTCGAAGATGAGTAGTAGATCAGAGAAACAAAACAAACCAGTTGAACCAAACTGTGCGTTGCTAGCTGAAGGGGCCTGACAGTGAATAAAGTGCCAGATGTTTGGAGTTGCTTTCTCCAATTTTATTTCACTGCTTTTATCCATTAAATTGGTCAACAGCAACACTCGCTGGTAAAAACAGGAACGACAGACTCAAGCTTTCCTAGCTGCTGTTACAGTGATACTCTCTTCTCTTTCCCCTTATCTCCTGCCTGTTTTCTTTTACCCTCCGTCTCTTCTTAAGCTCAGACTGACTTTATATGATATTTCAATCTGAAAGAATAATACTATATAAATAAAAAGTTACTTTTCCTCCTGATCATCCCCAATCCTCCCCTTCCAAAGAAATCGATATGGCCAGTTTGGTTTCTATTGATGATCCTTTCCCCTACCTATGCAAACAATATATGTATCCCGAGAAATTTATTTGTGAAAATTTTTATAGAAGTGGACTCATGCTACACACACTATCTTGTAACTTTCTGTATTTCCCTGGCATTGTTTTATGGGCATCTCTCCAAATCAGTACATTTAGCTCAAAATCATTGTTTTGAATGGCCACAACATATTTTATAGCATAGTTTTATCACAGTTTATTCACAAAATCCCTTATTGGTTGATTTAGGTTATTTATAGTTTTCCTCCTCCCCATTAAAGCAAATAGTGCTGCATATTTTAACTACATTTTTTTAAAAGTCTTTACCACCCTGTGTGATAGTTGAAGAGGAAAGTTAAAGAGTTCCTTGTGTTTTGTTTTGCTTTTATTTATTACTTTATAATTTTGTCTTGTTTATGAGCTAAAGTCTTTTGCTTTTCCTTTTTTTTTTTTTTTTTGAGACAGAGTCTCACTTTGTTCCCTGAGCTAGAGTGCCGTGGCGTCAGCCTAACTCACAGCAACCTCAAACTCCTGGGCTCAAGTGATCCTCCTGCCTCAGCCTCCCGAGTAGCTGGGACTACAGGCATGTGCCACCATGCCCGGCTAATTTTTCTATATCTATAGATTTTTAGCTGTCCATATAATTTCTTTCTATTTTTAGTAGAGACAGGGTCTCGCTCTTGCTCAGGCTGGTCTCGAACTCCTGACCTTGAGCGATCCTCCCACCTTGGCCTCCCAGAATGCTAGGATTACAGGCGTGAGCCACCGCGCCCGGCCAGCTTTTCTAATTTGTTGATGTTTCTCTTGGAATCTTTGCATTATGGCTAACTATGTGATAATGTAAGATTTCTTAACTTTGGCTTTGTTGTCATTTTGGGTCAGATAGTCCTTTGTTGTGGGGGGCTGTCCTGTGCATTGTAGGTACTGAGCATCCTTGGTTTCTACCCTTTAGGGGCAAGCAGCATGTATCCCTCTCCTCAAATTGTAATGAATGTCTTCAGACACTGCTAGATGTTCCTTGAGTGACAAAATTGCCCCTGTTGAGAACCACTGGTATAATGAATAATGCATATAAAGTATATATTTAAAAACCCAGGTATGTGACAGAACACCATTTTTCCTGTACACTTGACAACACGAGCCTAATGTCACATAACATTAGAACTGAATCTCAATACTAGGTTCCAAATAATGAACTTCAGTTAGCTCATGTATAAAATGCTCTTTAGTTTATGTCATTTTGGTGTCCATACTGGTGCATAGACACTGTGTCCTTGTTCAAACTGTGCTATCTTAATCAGACAGTTTGTATATTTTCTGGCTGTGGTTAGGGCGACACCTACTCAAATGAGATGGGAATGCCATTTGAGTCTTGCATCATTTTGTTCGACTGGGATTCGGGCAATTCACAAGGTGCACATTGTCCCACCCATGCCACCCTGGATATATGAAGTGTGTAGGAGGCAGTGGCCCAGTCACCTCTTGCCCCTCCTTGTTTCTTTTCTATAGAGTCTCTGCAACTTCTGGCCTTGAGCAACATAGCCCCACTTTGGAGGACCCCTGAGGGAACTGCCCTTTCCACATATTCTATAATTTTTTCTGCAAAAAGATGCACTGTATAATTGTTTGCATTTCTTCACATTTTACAAGTGGCTATTTGTGGTTGATTTTCTTAATTAAATAGGGTGTGGTGTTATTGTACCCAAACAAAGCCAGGCATCAGGCCCTTTATCACAAATGTGACCCCTTATTAAAGCATTGTTTTTTGTTTTTACAAAATGTCAGATGGCCTTGTGTTGTTTGACTTAGTGCCTTTTCCAAATAAGGTGTCTGTAAAGATGACCTGATAATTCTATGGACTGGGCTGTAAACTTTGTGTATCTCCCTTCTTGTGCCTTAATGGCAAGCTAAGCTGATTGGGAATCAAGTCTTAATGTCTTTGGTTGGCATTTTAGTTGTGGTAGCTTGGTTATCAAGGTAATGCAGAAACATTCAAATTCACAGGCATTTAAAAAATAGCGATTTCATCCAGGCTGCTTTGCATTTGTGATTTATTAGTTTATTTACATATACACACACACCTATGTAGCTACTGCCCAGATCAAGAATTAGAACATTTCCAGCACTTTAGAAGGTTTGCCTGTGCCCCTCTCAGCCACTAAGCACCTCCCAAAAGAAGCTACTAGTCTGACCTCAGTCACTGTTAGTTTTGCCTGTTCTTAAACTCCATGGAAATAGAATCAAACAGTAGTTCTTCTTTCGTGGCTGGCTTCTTTCATTAAACATTATGTCTATGAGATGCATTCGTGTTGCAGCTCGTAGCAGTAGTCTGGGATTTTTGATGCTTGTGTATGGTAGGCTATATATAAATATATCACAATTTATTTAACCTTTTGACTCTTTGTGGTGGGCATTTGGGTACTTTCCCATTTAGAGCCCTGAGGAACACAGCTGCCCTGAACATCTTTGTACATGTCTTCTTACTCTTTACAGTGGAATGGTTAGCTCATGTTTTGTTAGATTTATTCCTAGTTATTTGAATTTTTTGATGCTGCTGTAAATAGATTTTCTATAAACATTTTTCTTTTTTCCCAAGTAATGTATTATATTTTCATTTGCAAAGTTTAGTATATTTTGGTAGCTATCACGTAGCATGCATTAAAATTAATATTTGACTCTTTTTAAGAAAGCCTGATATAGAACACTTCCACTTTTTACAAAACATACAGAAAATTACGTGATTGCTCTGGATATTACAGAAAGATCACATCTGATTTTTAAAAAATAATGAATTTTCTTACATCATATAAAAATAAAGCTATTCGCAAAATTTAAATGTGTCTTCGCAGTTTTTCTCATGCATAGCTAATATATTTTAAATCAATCTTATAAAAATTTTAAGTATACAATATATGTTTTTAGATTATCTCTGATTTCTCTTTAGTTTTGTTTATGTGTATACTACACCAGTTTGTATAAAACAGGGGTCCCTTATATCATAGATCAAATAAAATCCATTGTTAGGAAGCACAATTTTAATATTCTGTTATTTTTAAAGATTGGATTTAGTTTCTATTCATTTGAGGAGTAAATTTATGGGTTTTTTTTGGTGGGAAAAGGGAATCTAATCTGAAAGGATTTTTCTTCTTTTAGTGCCTATGAGGAATCTCTTGAAATAGTTTTGCAGGTAGTAAAAGCCTTTAATGCCCCTTGGATGCACTGCAGTTTGCGAAGCTTACGAATTCGATCTTTTTAGGATAGCCATGAAACAAAACCTGGGACAGGCTGACTTGTTACTTAGGCCACTTCTGTTGCCTTGACAACAAACTAAACATTTCAAAATAGTTGGGCAAATGCCACAAACAAGTGATGTATAGGGGTTAAGTAGTTAAAACAGAACCACCAAGACTACGTTTATATGACAAAGGTTGCAGAAACCATACTTATTTTATAGGAGATTTTTATTGTAGGTTTTCTGACTCTAATGTAAGCTAAATGCATTAGCAAAGAGAAAATCTTTCTAAGTTTACAAATTATTTTGAATAGCATTATGTAGGTATTTGCACTGTATTTTAGTCCAAAGGGTACACCTCTAATTATTTGGCTTTCTTCAAACCAATGTAATGCCACATATAAACAGAAAATTATATTACACCTGTCCCAGTTGCTAAAGGTTGGGGTGATACAGGAAACCTAAAATACCAACCTTTATGCCCAAGTAGTTTTGGTTTTTTTAAATCTATATTCTTGGATTGTATGTATTCAGAGAGGTATTTTTTGCCTGGATGGAAATATCTACAAATCATATAAATGAAGATTTAGTATAATATCTTACTAAAGATCATCATTAAGTAAGTTGGGGGAAAGAATGACTAGATTACAGAAAAAAGAAAGGATTCTTTTGGCCAAACAGAAAAGGTTTTCTATTTTAGTGGACTCAATGGGAAAAATAAAATAATAAAATCTTCCTGCTGCATTAGATTTTTGAAGGAAGTTAGGTACGATGGTGGCATAGTTAAGAATTCAGGGATCCTATTTCACTTTTTTCTGTTTTCTTGAATTCTCATAGTCTAATATTGTCCAGTTTGGTTGAAAGCAACATTTGTCAGTCTTGATTTTTAGAATGCTGATACTTTCACTATACATTTTGTGAAAAATAATATGATTCTCCATAAATGACTTGATTATCAGAGTCATTTCTTCTGCTCATTTTGGTGGAAATAGTTGATATTTTTCTTCAGAAACTGATATTATCTTTATGAACTGTCATTGGCATGGTAACACATAGTGATACAAATCTGGGCCCCCAATGCTGTGAGTCAGAGATTACAATAAATAGCAATGTTGATTGCAGAAGCAACATACATTTTAGATTTTTACAGAGGGCTTTGAACTGATCACAGATAAAGTGGCAACTCATCGTTTTAGTTCCTAATTAATCAGCGTCCAAATTGAAGTGGAAAAAACCATCCAGAACTTTGTTGGCTTCAGTGGGTCTGAATCCCAGTTCTCTGTGACTTTCTGGGCTGGGAATATCTGTGTACCCAGATTAGGCCCTCAAACTGACCTGGCTCTGCCTCAGTCTCCCTATCTGTAAAGTGGGAATAATGCCACCCACATCACATAGTTGTGGGAGGATTAAATGCCTGGTTAATAGAAATGTGCCTAACACAATTCCTGGCTGCAGAGTAGCCGATGTTCTTATTTTTATGCTAAGGAAACTGTGTTGGACGCCAGGCAGGTAGACTTTATTCAATTCCTGTTGTGTACACATGCCAGCTGCATGGTCTCAGCTAGGTAACTTAAGTAGCTTAACCACCTCTGAGTCTTGGTTTCTTCACATGCAAAATGGGGTCATACTGTTTATCATTCAGAGTTGTTGTGAGGAAAAACAAGAATACATTTAAAATACATAGCATGGTTCTTGGCATCTAAAAAGCATTCAGCAAATGATAGCTCTGCTATTATTATGGTGGTGGTTATTATCATTTTTATTATTATTTGACTGTATAGCCACATCTCAATGTGTTGGCTGCTATTTTTATTGCCCAGCTGCTATCATCTCTGGATTATTGCAACAGCCCTCCAACATTTCTCCCTGCACTTCTGTAAGGGCCCCACATGGTCTGGCCTTTGCCAACCTCTCTGGGGTCCCACATTGCCTCTCCACGTGCCTTCTGTGATGCACTGACAATGGACTTCATTTATTCCTTCAAATGCATTATGCTCTTTCCCTGCACAGGGCATTTGCATGTGCTGTTTTTTCTTCTTGGAGCTGTCTGACCTCTTTCCACCTCCCCTTCCACCCTTTCATTCTCCTACTCATCCACTTGTTAATACTCTCATAGGTCCTGGTACCTCATCTTAATTTTGCCTGGTACTTAATTATTTAAGTTACTTGTTATTTTACATTTATCTGTGTGATCATTCGGTGAATTCTATGTCTCACCCTAGACTGTAGGTTCTGATCCAGCAGAGGTAATGTTAGATTTGGATTACCGTTGTATGTTCATTTAGTTCCTTGCCACACTCACTTATTGAGGGAGTAAGTGAATAAATGAATGAATGATTAAGATGGTAATAGAAAATATCTGGGGAACATTTGTTGAAATCGAGGAGGTTGTGGGGTGCAAGGTTCGTCCCTAGGAGTATGCATAGAGAGAAGGCAGAGTTGCTAATGGTTTGGTATTCTAGGGAGGAAGAAGGATGTGTGGATGCAGGAGGAAGAACAGTATAAAGGAAGAAATGCAGGGAGGAAGGAAGAAGCTCAGCAGGAAATAGTTGTGGAGTGTTGGAAAGAGGAAATAACTGGGAAGTGACTTGATAGAAAATTGGTGCATTTATTTCCTTTGCTCCAGTTCTTATTTTTCTGATTTATGCACTTGTCACCTTGCTCTTTTTTGTTTTTAGTCTAATTTACGATATTCTCTTTGCCCCTAGGATGCCGTGTCCATTTTTTTTTTACGCAGACAAACTTAAATACCAAAAATGAGCAAAGCAGCGATAGCAATTTAGCCTTTGTCTTGTCTTCCTTCCCTAGGTCAAACACTCCCTCCTTTTTATCAGTTTTCTTTCACTGTCTTATTATTTCTTTGCTCAAAAATCCACTATTGTTTTCTTGTATTAATAGTTCTTTTTTTTTTTATTTCATCTTATTGTTATGGGGGATACAGAATTGCAGGTTACATATGTTGCCCATGTACCGCCTTTCTCCCCAAGTCAGAGCTCCAGGCGTGTCTGTTCCCCAGACAGAGCGAGTTGCACCCATCATGTAGGTATATATCTCTCTGATGTGATCTTAGCATGCTCCCAGGGTAAACTGTTCCTAATTATTTACGTTTTCCAGCACTGGCTTCTCATTTTCCTTGTTTGTGTCACTTAAGTGAGGGGGGAGATTTTTCAGAGAAGAAACCTCGCTGAGACCACTGTCAGGTGCTGTGTGGTTGCAGGGGGTGAGGAACTAATTGGACCTCTGTAAGTTTAGTGTTTTTCTTTTTCAGTCTCTAACCTTTTCTATTAGCATTAGCTTAAAATGAGATATAATTCACCTACATGGAATTCATCCTTTTAAAGTGTACTCTTCAGTGGTTTTTATTATATTCACTATGTTGTGTAGCCATCACCACTATCTAATTCCAAAACATTTCCAGTACCCCAAGAAGCAGCTCCAAACCTATTAGCAGTTAGTCCCAGCTCCTGCTCCTATTAACTCCCTGGCAACCATTAATCTACTTTCTGTCTTTAGGGGTTTACCTACTGGACATTTCATATAAATGAGATTGTACATTATGTGGTCTTTGTGTCTGGCTTCTTTTGCTTAGCATAATATTTTCAAGGCTCATCCTTGTTGTAGCATATAACAATCCTGAATTCCTTTTTATAGCCAAGTAATAGTCCTGTGTGTGGATATACTACATTTTGTTTATTCATTCCCCAGTTGATGGATATTTGAGTTGCTTCTACTTTTTGGCTATTATGAATAACACTGCTGTGAACATTCTTGTGCAAGTTTTTGTATGAACATGCGTTTTCAGTTCTCTCGGGTATATGCCAAAGAGTGGAGTTGCTGGGTGGCAGCGTAGGTATGTTTAACCTTTTGAGGAACTGTCACACTATTTGCTGCAGCAGCTGAACTATTTTACATTCCCACTAGCAGTGTGCTAGGGTGTCACTTCCCATTTCTCCACATCCTTGCTAACACTTGTTACCCTCAGTTTTTGATTATAGCCATCCTAGTGTGTGTGAAGTGGTCATTGTATCTGTATTTTTTTTATGGTGGCTCTTGGTGGCCTTGATTAGTTCCTTCCCCCCTTTCATTTTAAAAAAAATGGATATTATTCTTGTCATTTTTATTAGAACTAGATTTTGAAATGGACCTTCTCTAGGACTGAGGGGATCTCAAAGAGTATTTGAAATACTTCTTTATTATTGGGAAACAACATGCCTAGAGAAAGTAACTAAACCAGAAAAAGGCAGTTATGGCCTACAAGTTAGGATTTATTCTACCAAAGGAGACCTCAAGTAAATATTCACATGTATGAATTACAGAAACCTATCATTATAGAAAAAAAAGAGTTAAAAAAGGAAATTTGGGTAATAACAATTTCTCTCTATGGTTTGGTCTTTTTCCTGTGTAACTTGATTTTTTTTTAACCTTTAAATGCTATTCCTCATATACTGTTACCATGAAGTTTTTTTTGTAGACTAATCTTATAAGATCCTTGAAACCCTGTAGAAAAAGCTCTATTAACATTAGTCAACCCCGTTTTGTATTCCATTGTTTCAAGTGGATAAAACATCACAGCTAAAGTCCCAGCATTAAGAATCTTTAATAATTATAGATTCCTTTTCCTCCCATTCATTAGATGTAATTTAGTATTGAAAAAAAATAAAATTATTCAACTTCAGTTGAAGTTCAGTTATTTTAAACCTTTCTAAAATTCTGAATGTGGGCTTTTCATTATAAACCGTGACAATATCAAATCAATAACAATATATTTTTCTTACTATCCACGCTCACCACCATCACCCAGAAACATGTCATGAGTACTTCATTTATGGTCTCTGATCTCAGGGAACTTACAGTTGAATACAGAAAGCCAGTTGATGCCAATAGATATTTATGGGATGTCAAGCATTTACAGCAAATACCAAGGCAGGAAGAAGTCATTAATTGTAAGGTTGGAAGAGGCCACTGTGATATAGTTTACATGGGGATTTTAAGAGACCATTCCAGATTTCATGCAGTAGGAAGACATACCAAACTCTGATTATTCTGGGAACAGAAACTTGTGAAAAATGTTGGAGGGAGACAAATATTTGTTGAGGGCCTATAGGGTGACAAACTGCATTGGGAGGTTGACTGTGGAGTATGGTGGTTTAGAGGTTTGGGGCTTTGGAATCAGATGGCTTCAATTTGCCTCTTGGCAGTGACGACTGCTATTTGTGTGCTTATGGTGAGAATTGAGTGCCAAATTCCATATGATTGTTGTGAGGATTGGAGAGAATCAAGTTATTTAAGTCCTCTGTTCCATGCCTGGAATGTAATGGACACTCAATAAATATGGGCCTTATTATTGTTAGTATTGTCTGTTATTGCTGTTTTTATAATTTAATTATTACAGCCATTACTTAAGGACAGTGGTGTCACACACTTTTTCCTATGAGAAAATGAGGCTTAAGTAATCCAGAGATTTGCCTGGAGCAGTAGTTTTTGCCTGGGGATGATTTTAGCTCCCAGGAGGCATTTGGCAATGTGTGAAGAGATGTTTTTGGTGTTCACAATTGGAAGTACAGGGTGTTATTGGCACTTACTGGGTATAGGCCAGGAATGCTGCTGAACATTCTGGAATGCACAGGACACCCTCTTCAGCAAAGCCAGCTCAAAATGTCAGCCACCCCTTAGTTGAGAAACCCTGGCAACCCAAGTCCAGGGAAATTGAGGTGATGTGCAAGGGAACTCCATCCATTCATTTTTCACCATTCATTCATGTGTTGAGTCGTTACTGATCATTAATTCTCTAAACACTTAGCGAGCACCTGCTCTTTGCTAGGCCATGGTCCATATTCCCATGCAGCTTCTATTTTGCCAGCAAACTTTACTCAGACGTGAAAGATAACATTTCTGAAATGTAACATAGGAAATGAAAAAACTGCTCAATATACAAAAATCCAGTTTAAGGAGTTATGTGTTTGGAGACCTCAGATTGATCTTTGCTCATTTATTCACTATTCAAAGACATTTATGCACTGGCGTCTTCTTGCTGGGAGCGGTGTGAGGTCTGACACTGTATGCTCAAGGAACTCCGTTGTCTTTTTGTTCTTTCCATAAACCCTATGTTTGTTTGCAATTTTCTCATTTCATTACCAGTAAAAATCCTTTCAAAAAAAGGGGCTGTATCTGTCTGTGTCTCTAAAGACTTTGGGAATTGAGGTTGATGGTTGGAAAAGGAAGAATCCTCCCTGGATAGTTACTGAGCCCCGTGGTTTACTTTTAATCATTATTTTGGTGTGAAATAGTTTGCTGGGTTTTGTGGGACATGTCATAAAGTATCTAATTTCCCCAAAGAAAAATAAATGCTTGACTTATAAAAATGATTGAATTCAATAAAGTAACTCTAACTTTTAAAAAATGTGTCTATTATGGTAGAAATTTCTTTAATAACAGAAAACAAGCACATATACGCACACAGCCAAAAATATAAATCTAAAGCCTTGATTCCCAATAGTTTACACTTCTATCCTATGAAAGAATAAGAATTGCTGTTGCTATTATTTTTATGAACTACATTGATCCAATAACCCATGGTGTTTTTTTTTTTTTTTTTTTTTTTAATTAACCACAAATCTTCCCACAGTGAGGAAGAAGTCAACAGTTTCCTTGATGTTGGGAAGTCCCTTTCTTAGAAGCGTAGAGTCATCATGGATAAGCTAGGCTGGTATTTTTTTTTCTTTTTCATTTCTGTTGTCTTAATAAATTAAAAGAGAGAATCCATGAGACAGATGTACCCTGTGCTATCCTCATGGAAGATCGTATGCTCAACACCACAAAGCACAGTTTCATTGTTCACTCTTGTAGTCTGAACCATTTAAACAGTTTAAATGAACATGTACTGTCTGAACAGTTTAATTCTTTCGCTCATGGGACAGCCATCTATGATCTTTCTGAAGTTCCAAAAATGCATAAGCATTTGTTATGACAGATAATGTAATATTTTGTTTCTTGATAAATTTTTGATAGTTTGGTTTGTCATCTTCTCTCTCCTCTCTCTTTAAATCCTTTGCAGCCTTTTGGGGTTGAGGCCTCTTTTATTCTGCTTTCTCCATCTTTTTCCATATTCTTTAGCACTTACCTTTTATTTCTATGATTCTTCCATGCCCAACATTTAATACATTTTTATGATTAAATCTCTTTAAAAATATCCACTAACACTTGATATTATACTTATGTTTATTCTTTTTTCTTGAATTTTGGAAAGTGTATATACGAAAGTACAATTAAGAGTTGATGGTTTCAAGATGTGATTTGCTTTTGTGATTTATGAGAGCAAGATTTTTTATTTGACCCTAACATGTATACTTTCAACTTTTTTGTTGTTGTCATTGTTGTTCTACTTTTTAAGAGCCTCTGCAGGGTCTCAGAGTGGCCTGGAGGGGAGAGACCATCCTCAGTGAGGGAGCTGTAAGTGAAGGAAGAGATAGGAGTTGGCTATCGTGCGGAAGGTCAGCAGGATGCAGGTTTAGACTTCATCATGCCGAATCCTGTCCTTTTGATTTGAAAAGCTATGTGATAACTGTTCTGCCATGAACCCACATTAGGGTATAGATAAGATACACCTCTGCAGCCCAGGTGTCTTGCTCTTGGTTCTGAATCTAGTTTTCAAATAAAGCTTGTCATTTTCTGGGTATATTGTGGAGACAGATGTTATAGGGATTATTTGATGACTCTTCATGCTTTTTCTATTTACACTAACAAGGGAGCAAGTCTATAAAATGACATAATTTTGTCTTGTAATTTTTTTATGACTTTTTAATTTCCTTTTAGCTAACCAATTTAAATTTGAAAAATAATTGCTTTCGTGTTTCTTAACCTCCTCTCCCTTTCTTCCCCATTTATAATTTTTTTGTTCTTGGTTAGAAGGAAACTAGAATTTTAAAGTAACTAATATTTTGATGACCATTTACAATTTCAACTGAATTTTTAATGGTAACTTGATATTTTAAAGGGATTTTATACAGTCCTCTCCAACTGATTTTTTAAAAGATTTGTTCTCTTTTTCTTAGCTAGAGTGAAAAAGAATGAGGTCTTCCTGACCATCGAGTGTTATACTAAATGACAGCTATCTGCAGGTTTCTTGGTTTCTTCCATAGTGATTAAGAACAATTCTGATCATGTATTTTAATCATCTATGTATTTACTTATTGGTCATCTTTTCCACTACGTGCTGGAAGGACAGGAATAATGTCAATTTTGTTCACAATACTCCAATACTTAAAATGTGCATGGTATATAATAGACACGCAATAACTATTTGGTAAGTGAAAAAATGCATTTTTAGGAGAATGGATATAGGAGCATTATAATTTAGTCCAATAAATGTAGACTAGTTAGGTGAAAACCAACTTTGCAAAGCAAATTTTGGGTGCAAGGTATCTGATAGCAGAACTAAACTTAATTTTTTAAACTTAT
The DNA here is from genome assembly GCF_041146395.1 of Eulemur rufifrons. Classification (NCBI taxonomy): domain Eukaryota; kingdom Metazoa; phylum Chordata; class Mammalia; order Primates; family Lemuridae; genus Eulemur; species Eulemur rufifrons. Next base: position 174,206,578 of record NC_090989.1, read on the forward strand.
TGATTCGTTTTACCATTCTTTTAACTGAGAGCTTTTTTTTTTAATGAGGAATTCATTTGATAATAAGAAAAGTTTTAAACTTTGGGAATCAAGAACCATTTGTAATTTGAAGATAAGCATCCTTTTTCCAGAAAAATTTATTTAGCCCATTACAAAGTTGTGCATATAATCATAAGATTTATGGAACTTTATAGGTAGGTCCTTGAACCCATATGCTAAGAACCTATATGCAATGGGCCCACTTAATTTTTAGATTGGATTTGCAGTGATATATGAGGTTGATAATTCTTGCAGAACATGTAAGACAAATGTGTCAGATGCAAAGCGAGGCGAATGCTATCTATTGAGGAATTTAATTCTTGCCTCCATTCTCTATGAGACGTTTCTATAAATAACAGGATTCTGATTTAAAGATGGGGCTCTTTTACTTAAAACCCTGTGAGCCTATGCATTTGTAATCAAAACCACAATTAGTTTGTTTCCATGTGTAATTAAAGTCAGGAAAAAATACAAGCCAGTAAAATGAGTAATGCAAGGAAATTCTGACACAGCTTCCTTTTGAAGATGGTTTTACACATTAATTCCTGTCTAGTTCTCTGTTGAAGATTCTTATCTTGGCTGCATAGATTGTTTAGACTTTTCAACCCAAAGGAAAACAACTAAAGTGGTCTGCCTTTTCTTGGGGAAGCTTCCCAAGAAGGCATTTCTGGCTTGGCCAGATTCTCTTAAGTTACATGATTTCACCTGTCATGTTGGTTGGTGGTTTTATTACTTGACTTTTCTTTTATTTAAAATTCCTGTGGTATATTATAGCTCTCTGGAGCCATGTTAGGGATGACATAGTACACCCTGACCCAGGGAACACTTGGATGTTATTTTCTGGTCTTTGACAACCTAAGGATTTCTTACTTCTTTAATCTGATTAATGGGAAATTCAGAACTATAGTTAGAAAATAGTATTCCTGAGCTATTATTGCTTTGATGGAATTAATGATCAAATATTGGCTAATGCTCAAAGTAGATTCATGAACTGTGCTTAATTTTACATTTCCCTTCTCAAAGGCAATTGTTGAACAAAGACCCTTTATGTTGATTGAAACCGATTAATAAATGAAAATGTAATTTCATTTCTCTACACCGATGGTTGAATTTGGTGAGTCTTGCTTGTCTATAACAATATATATACAGATACCACCTTCATTTACTAAGTGCAGTTATTAAGGCATAGCACTTTTTACTGAACTTCTGTGGTGGATAAACCACTTTAATACCATTATTTGGGTCAAAATGTTCTTCTTACAGCCTTTGAAGCACTGACCTCATTGAAGCAGTTAATTTTTCAGTGACCCATTTTGGAGTAATACGGACACAATGGTACTTCTCTAGAGTTTATCTAAAGTGTTGCATATTTGGTAACTAAGCTTGGTGATTCTTAATGCCAGAGACTGTCAAGAGCTGGCTGTATACTTGATGGTTCTCTCTGTTTAGCAGTCTGGTAGATTGGAAAGCTACTTGGTTGGTTGATCTCTTGGTTTTTTCCTTGAATGTACATATATATATAGATAGATAAATGATATATATAAATAATATATAGACATATATGTTTATATATAACATAAAATATATATAAAAATATGCATATATAAAATTAAAGTATACCATCTCAAAATTTGTACTTATTAATAATTCAATCAGTATTTACTGATTATATGGTTGCTGTAGTAGTAGTAGTAGTTACTGGGGATTCAGTGATGAACTAAAACTAGAATAGCCACATAAATTTTAGTTCACTTGGATACTTTGAGAGTCAAAGGAGGCACTCTTACTTACTCTGGGACAGCAGGTGTAAACTGGAACTGTCTCAGGCAAGCTGGGGTGAATGGTCATCCTAGTTCAAACCGACATGGTCTCTGTCATAGAGCTTGCAGGCAATGGAGGACACACAGATGAAGCCAACAATCACATAATACATGCCAATTTACAGCTGTAAAAACAACGATAAAAGAGCATATAGTAAGGGGAGTTGACCTGTTGATGGGTTAGGGAAGGCTCCCTAGGGAAGTAAAATTTGTGCTGAGATCGGGAAGAAGAGTAGGAGTGGAGTAGTAGATAAGGGAGTATGGTGTGACCAAGGGACTGCCGGAAGACCAGAGCAACTTGAGCTCGGACATCAGGTATGGGACAAGGTTAGGAAGCTGGGGAGGGTCAACACCATGCAGGACCTTCACCACCTTGGTAAGATTTAGATCTACACTAACTGTAGTGGGAAGCCATTATAGAATTTGAAGGGCACAGGGATATGTAGGTGGGTGGGTCATGTGATCAGATGTGCTTTCTGAAAAGATCATTTGGGCTTCAGTGTGGAGAAGAGATTGAGCAGGGATGCATGTGGTGGTGTGAGGCCAGGGACAAAAGTAAACTAGAGGAGAGTGGTTCAGTGGCTCTTGCATTAATCCAACTGAGAGACCATGGTGACTGAGGTTAGTAACAGTGGAGTTGGAGAAAATGGATAGAGGTATTCAGGAGCAAAAATCAACAGGACTTAGAAACAGACTGTTATGGGGAATGAAAGGTGTTTAAAATTCTTTTGTGCCTTCCTATAATGATAGACAGTTCTGTTGTGTCTGGTCAGTCTGTTTTGTAAATAAAAATGGGAGTGCTGAGCAGAAACCACAGAAGAGGCCGAGCTAGCTTCACTGACTTCTGAGATAGTCCCTCAGTGACTGCGATAGTTTCTGAGAAGTCGGAAACTCAGAAAATATCTTAATTATTTGGTACCACCAGAGTACCACGTAGTGTGTGGTGGAAGAATGGCTTAAGGAGTGCGGTGAGCGTGGGGCAGAGGACAGCTTTTTGAACTCTTACGCAAGAGTTAAACTGTAGCCTGATCTCAACCAGTATTGCTGTGTCATTGTTTTCTTACCCTGGTCGCTCCTCAATTACCCCGTTGGGCAGCATGACGAAGGTATCAATTAGGATGCCAGAACAATAATTTCCTAATAATACCCTAGTGCATTGAAGGGGTTAAGGTAAGGGTTTCCAGACGCTTTATCTATGATCAGGGAGCATCTTAGACATTGGGCCCAACTGGTTTATCACATGATTCTTTTTGTAAGGCTGTTGCTCCTATGAAAGTGTGATGTAATGGAGCGTATGAATTAAAAATAGAAACCCACAGGGTCACATGAGTGTGTGCAGGTACCAGTGAACTAAGTGTATCTTTCTTTGTAAAACATAGTGTTTTACAAATGTGGGTAGAAGACCTTTGCTTTCCCACAAGGCACAGCATCAGGCTGACAATGGTATTTAAGTGTAAATGTTTGCCAAGTGACGGAACTTCATAGTGTGCTTCTTTCACAGACTCAAGGTTCTTGTTTTGTTCATCCCACCTTTTACTGCATATGTGGCTTTTTAGCAACAGTTGAATAGGCCTATCTCTTGAGTCATCTTGCAATCTTAGCTTGGATATTCTCCTAACAACATCAGAATTTATATTAACAAGCAAAATTCTGTTTACTCTTTCAAAATTAACTATCAATTTCATGGCTTTCTAAAATTCTTGAGATGGTATCTTGAACATTCTTCCAAAAATATTGTTTCAATTAAATAAGGAGCAGAGACTCTTTCATGGGTTTTTCTTCACTTCTTTTGTTTAGCCCTCTAATCTTGACAAATCTGGAAATTTCTACTCCAATTTATATGGAGGTATGCAGTTTCCATTAGCAGTCTTTTTGGCCTGAATGGAAGTGAGGAAGGATGTTTTTAGAAATTTCATTTTCACCTGCAGTCTCTTTCGTTTTCGGTTTTCTTTTATGTGTTCTACGCTGAGTATTCATTTTAAGCAGGCTCATCTATCTTTGGTCTTTTGTCCTGAGCCTGTCATTGACTGGCCAGAAGAACTGGATGTATTTTTCAGAAGTTTAGTACAGTTTTTGATATCTTATTGTGGGATTCGGTACTGAGAATGACCAAGGCCGGTGTTCAGCGATGGTTCTGGTGGTTTTGATTACTGCTTGTCAGTTCATTCCTTTTCTAAGCATTGAGTCACGTTTTATATTAAATGTGGTTAATTTTTTCCATTCAGTTTGTAAAACCTTTCACAGTAGATTGGACATGTGGCTGTAGTTCAAACCGTGTTTGCTGTAAGCTGTGTTCTTGGATTGTTGTCTGCTACGATCTTGGAGAGTCCAAAGATTTATTTGATGGCAGTGTGCTCAGCTTTTGACATGAAATAATAGAGCTAGTATTCAGATTAACTTTTTTAGCTTACTGGTTTTGATCGTTGATCAAAAGATCAGTTTTGATTAACTCTGTGAAAAGACATGTAATCTCAACATTATCTATATGATAGATAGGACACATATGTCTCTTTGTCTATTAGTTTTTCTTAGCCTAGAAATCCCTATTGGTAACAAGGAAATAATAATTCCTACCTCTAAGGGCCACTATGAGGATAAATGAGATCATTCATTCATTTGTTTATTCAACAGATAATTATTAAGTATCTGCAATGTACAAGGCACCGTACTAGGCACTGGGAATATGACAGAGAACAGAACCAAGTCCTTGCCTTCATGGAGCTTATATTCTACTTCATATTTGTAAAGCACATTGTAGATGATCAGTACATGGTAGCTTTAATTGCAATTACCTAAAATTTGTCTAAAACTGGCAATCTAATATATGTTGCTGAATGATTTTACAACTTTCCTCATTATGACTTGGAATTAAAATAGGGATGTTGAAGAGATTCTGTAGATATATTCTGACATTAACTTAAGGTTCCAAAGCATTGGCTCTCAACTCTGCACATTGGGATGACCTACAGTACCAATTGGGGGGAAGCCACCTTCAGAGATTCTGATGTTTTGTCTAAGGTGGAGGATGGGTATTTTTCGAAAAGCTCCTAAGGCGATTCTGTTGGGCAGCTAGGGTTGAGACTCACTGGAATAGCTTTATAAGTATTTACGTGTTGTGGTTAATGATAGATTTACTATTCATATATCAAGGTACATAGCTTGATGTGAGAGAAGAGCTATGCCATTAGCTATGGATTGGCCAAGTTTAATGATAGGTTTCAGAGAAAAATGTGTGTCTTTAGTCAACCACAGTGTATCTGTGTCACCTTAGCTGTGTCACTTTACCATGTAAACCTCAGTGTTCTCATCTGTAAAATAAAAGGTTTGGGTAAATGCAATGAGGGTGCCTACCCGCTATTCCACGGTGTATTGATTTAATGCCCCAGTATCTGAATTATGTACCTGTTACCAGAAGATTTCCTAGCCTGCTGCCTTATTCCCCTCCTTTCCTAGGGCTAATCAAGCCAGTGGTGGACACTCAGCCAAAGCCAGCCAGATCATCACCTGGCCAACACATAGCTAACTCACTCTTGAGAGAGTTTGAATAATGACACAAAAGTCATCATCTGGGAAGCATAGAACCACAAGGAAGGGATGGAGAGGGTGATGATTGCCTGGGACCGTGGGTGAGCTGGGAAAGACTGGGTGCAAAGAGAGACTCATGGAATAGGTGTGCAAGGTGAGGTGCAGATTACACAGGGATGCACCCAGATGGCCCATGAGATAGAGATGGCCAGGAGACCTTTGTCTCGGGTCTGGTTCCAGTTCCAGTCCCCAGGGCCCCAGCTGAATTAATTCCTGTCCTTGGGCCACTGTGAGATTTCCTCCCGTTTCCTTATCATTTCTCCTTCCTTGTACTTCCCTCAGTGGGTGTCTGTCCTTTTCCAACTTCAAATGCCTTGAGTTGTTACAACATTAGGTTGGTAGAAACTTTCCAGTAACCAATGAGGCAGCACTAAAAATAGAAATAGGGTAAGGAGAAATAAGCAAAATATTGCGACATTGTAGAAAGAATGAAGATAGCAAGTTACAGTCTTAGCTCTGTCCCAAAATAGCTCAGGGACCTTATCCAAGGTGCTTGACACTACCAGGTTTGTCTGAAATGGGAATGGTGCAATCTCATAGGGATGGTTTAATGAAAAAAAAAAAAAAATAGATTATAGTTGTAGAAGTGCTTTGAAAAGGTAAACGGGCATGTCAGTGAGGGCATCACCCTGTTGACAGATATTCGGAGAATGGGAGTTTGGAGATGTTTGCTCTCAGAGACAGAGACGGTAGAGAAGAGAAGCTTAGTTATAAAATATGCCCGAGAGGCCAAGTTTTTAAGTGTTCCTTTAATTCTAAACTGAATACTTCTTTCCTTCGGTCAACTTTTAATTTTCACAGCTTGCTTTTTCTCCCACTGCTGATTAATATTTCATTCTCAGAATCTCTAATTATTTGCTGCCTAAATGGTCTCAGAGTTTTTCATATATATATATTTAGATATAGTTCATTTTTTCATGAGGTTTTGCTGAAACCATGGGTGACAGAGTTCTGTGTGTTATGAATTAGTGATAAAGTGATTGTTTTTCTTTCTTTGTGCTCAGTGAAGAGCCAGAATTGGAGCATGAATGTAAACGATTTGGTTGGTCGGCCTTCGTGTCCTCAGCTGGCACATCCTAAAATCATTTTGTGGTCTCTCAGTAGATTGAGCAGACAATGGGAAAGGCTTGTGATTGGAACAGTGAGGGTGTCGGGGTTCGAGACTGAGGAAAATTGGCCTTGCAGTGAACGTGCTTAGCATTTGGACACCCTTAAACCTGACGCAGACAAGGTTTTCTCATTCTTCCATGTCACTCTTGAAGATAACTTCACATTGAGCTAGGCAGGTAGCTAAGGAAAGATAAGGTAAAAATCAAAGCAGATTGGATCTGTTATTAGGTAGAACGTGTACAAAAGCTTTCCTATCTTTTCCCTCCTTTATGCATTTACACCAAGTGGAATAATTCTCCCAGTGTGTGCTGTGATACTTCCCACTACATTTAGGCATTAATATCATTCCCTTTCTCGCAGCCACTTACAAATTCAGTTTATGTGACAGTCAAAAGTGTAAGGATTTTTGGTAGCTTCCTTTGCTGGAAAGAGCTAAGCCAGTTTTCCTTGCATCCCAGATTGTTTTGCATTGCTTTAGTGGGAAAGGAAAATCATCTAATGCAGCTCATAGATCTAACATTAGATCACAAGTCTCTTCAATCATTAGCAGCTTTTTGGAGTTACCCAGCTTCTAATATTTGAGATGTCTTTAAAAGGTGTAAAGTTCATCATTTTCAGTGAAGTATGAATGGAGCATGCAACACTGTTCTTTTTAACAACTTACTGACAGGTTGATTAGCATTTATAGAATTAAGTTCAGTGGAAAATCAGTAATTTTTAAAGGGTGCCTTTTTTTGATTTGTGTTATGAACAAAAAGTGAGACTACTTAAGGATCTTAGGTGAAATTCTGAAATAGGCTTAACTAGGTGCTGAAAGAGGATTGCTAATCTGTTATTTTCTAGGGACCCATTAAGCACTACAGAAACTTAATGGAGGGTCACTAGGTATTTAAGTGTCCCTGGAAGGTATTATAGATGCTTATGATATAGATATCATAGATGCTTATGAACAATATGATTCATCACTGTTTCATGTTACCTTCAGTCTGTAGGATAAATGTGGTATGGTTCTCATGGAAACTGGGAAAAGCATTACATATCATTGTTCAGGTCACTGTGTGGTAGGGCAGCTTGTTGGTTTCCTTCTCCTCCTCCTTTTTTTTTTTTTTTTTTTTTTGAGACAGTATCTCACCCTGTGTCACCCAGGCGGGTATACAGTGGCAAGATCATAGCTTGTTGTAACCTTGAACTCCTGGTCTCAAGTGATCCTCCTCCGTCAGCCTCCTGGGTAGCTGGGACTACATGCATGCCACCATGCCCAGCTAATTTTTTAATTTTTTGTAGAGATGGGGTCTTGCTATGTTGCCCGGGCTGGTGTTAAACTGCTGGCCTCAAGTGATTCTACTGCCTCAGCCTCTCAAAGTGATGGGATTATAGGTGTGGGTCACTATGCCTGGCTAGTTTCCTTCTTAAAGAATCAATTCTCCATATAGCCTCTCGATCATCTTCCCAAATGTGATGAGTCCACAGTGTCTGGTGACCTAGCCTTATGGTGTATTTTATAAGGTGCAAGTTAAGTATTGAGTCATTTACTTATTTATTTATTATAATAAGTCTTTTCTCATTTTATATTTTTAACCTGTCGACTTGGCTGCCATTTTTTTGTGTAGTCTGAAAGTTTAGTATCTTTGTGTACTTACAGAGATGTGCCAGTTGTTAATCTGTTGTTGCCTGTAGAAACAAGGTACAAGTTTCCAGGTATCATCTTCCAGCGGAGTCACATGGGAATTCACTTAATTCTCCCAGAAACAATATGTGGTAACATATCAAAAGTGTTGCTAACCAGGAAAGCTCACTAGAACTTTGGTGTTCAGGGTTTTTATTGGAGGTCGCACCGTGTCTGTGTGACTGATCTCAGCTACTTACACTTCCGTTCCTTCCTTCCCCTGAGCAAAAACAAGCATTTTCCCTAAATCACATAGTGAGGATAAACTTTTTTAGTAAACTGGTATAGCATGGCCCAAGGCCTCAGGCATACAAAAACAGGCATTTACCATAAACACAGCATGGCCCAGACCTCAGACATACAAAAACACTCTTTATCAAGCAGAATATTCCAAGGGCTCAGAGGTTATCTCCTAGGAGCCAATAAGGGCCGGTCCTGAAGGCAGGCCTTTCTTTGGAATGTGCGGGGTTTTAACTACTCAGGCCTCCTGAGTTAACGCTTTTCTACTTACCTGTGCAGTCATGTAGTTGCTCCTTGAACAACCCGGGTTTGAACTGTGCAGGTTCACTCGTACATGGCTCTTCTTCTGCCTCTGCCACCTGCGAGACAGCAAGACCAACCCCTCCTCCGCCGCCTCGGCCGCCTACTCAGCATGAAGGTAATGAGGATGAAGACTTTTATGATCCACTGCCATTTAATGAAGAGTAAATATATTTTCTTTACGGTTTTCTTAATAACATTTTCTTTCCTCTAGTTTACTTTATTATAGGAATATGGTGTATATATATGTGTGTATGTATACACACATATATATAAAACACATGCAAAATATGCATTAATCCACTGTTTATATTATCAGTAAGGCTACCGGTCAGCTGCACTCTAGCCTGGGTGACACAGTGAGACTCTGTTTTAAAAAAAAAGTTATATGTGGATTTTTGACTCTGCGGTTGTGAAAGAGGGACCCGTAACTCTGACATTGTTCAAGGGTCAGCGGTACTTTATTGGATGCTAGTCATTGTGAATATTATGCTGTGTGTCTCTGGACTTTGTTGTCTTCCTTCAAGGAGTGTTGAATTTTGTCCTGGTAGGTATTTACTTTTACTTGGGGATCAGCTTGATTCTTTGGAGGTTTGTTTTAAACTTTCTGATAGTGGATCTAGAGTAGCCTTACTGTAGGTTTAATTTAGCCCTATTCCCAAAGTGTGGCCTTTCCGGGGTCTCTGCTGAATGCTCCAGATGTTTAATGAAATCTCTCCACTTTGGTGGGTCGAAGCTTATAGTCTCCCAGCCCTTTGTTGGCTCTGGAAGTTGTTCAGCTTATAGCTTTGCTTCGCTATAAGATGTTTTTTTCCTGGTAGTCATTCTTTTTTCCTTCCTTCTTTCTTTCTTTCTTTTTTTTTCTTTGAGACAGAGTCTCACTTTGTTGCCTGGGCTAGAGTGAGTGAGTGAGTGCCATGGCATCAGCCTAGCTAAACTCCTGGGCTCAAGCAATCCTCCTGCCTCAGCTTCCCAAGTAGCTGGAACTACAGGTGCTCGCCACCACGTCCAGTTAATTTTCTGTTTCTATTTTTAGATGCCTGGCTAATTATTTCTATTTTTAGTAGAGACGGGGTCTTGCTCTTGCTCAGGCTGGTCTCGAACCCCTGAGCTCAAAAGATCCCTCCACCTCGGCCTCCCAGAGTGCTAGGATTACAGGTGTGAGCCACCGGGCCCTGGTAGTCATTCTTTCTCTAGTAGTTGTCCATTGCCCAGTGTCATGAAGTCTCACCCTTTGCATATGCATGTTGCTATTTAGCCAAAGACTCAAGGAGACCCCTATGATGATTTCTAAATATCTTCCTTTGTGTAGCTCCTTCCTGTCTTGTACTCTGGCCTATGTATTCCAACCATCTCAGTCTGTCCAAATTCTAAACTTTTTCTTCTCAAACTCATTGAGGTTTCTATGCTCTGCTGAGGTTCTCTCTCTCTGTCTCACTATCTGGCAGGTGTTTCTGGGTGGAAAGCTTAAGTGATCAAACTGCTCATCTCATTTGTTTCTCTTTCTTCGGTAATCCACAGTCCTGAAATGCCTGTTGTTTAATAACTGAAAACTGCTGTCTCATATATTTTTGTCTAGTTTTGTAGTTAATTATAGTGGGAGAGATAATCTGGTACCAGTTACTCTGAATGATTAGAAGTGAAATTTATTCTAACATAATTTTTATGTAATAGTTAAGACCAGGGGTTTGAAAATCAGACACATGGGGTTCAAATTTGGTCTCCAGCATTTGCTATCTTTTGGTCTTTGGCAGTTACCATCTCTTTGATTTAGTGGCTTCATCTGTCAAATAAGCATAATAATTTCTAATTCATAGGGTTTTATGCACATTATTTGTGATAGTGCAAGTAATAAAATGCTTGGTGTAGCTCCTGACAAATGTTAAAACTCATTCCTTGATGATGATGATGATGATGGTGGTGGTGGTGGTGGTATTTGGCTGTCTGTATTTTCACTATAAGTGAGGATGTTACATAGGAAAAAAATGCTTTTCTCATGTTAGAAAGTCAGAGTGCTGCAAATCTGGTGGCAGTTAATTGTCACCAGTGCGATAGGATCAAGGAGACCATAGACACTTTTCCTTTTCACCGCTTGCAGAACTGTCAGAGAAGTTAGAGAAAAATTCATTGATGACTTCTGGGTGTGGTGGCCAGAAGAGTTGTTCTTGTTCTAAAACTACTCATATGACCTTTAGGAATACAAAGCTGCTAAAGACTGTATTGAAAATGCCTTTAACAGTGAACCTGATTATATCCTTAATGTCTTACTTTTTAAGCTGTGTGATACATACATGGGTTTATTATATTTTTCTTAATTCTTTTTGGTATTTTGATATACCTGAAATGTTTCATAATTTTAAAAACCTATCTTACTCCCTCAAATTTTCCTAATGTATATATATTTTAAAATATTGAATTAAACATGCAAGTTGCAGTATGATATAACCATAGGTCCCACTGAGGTAAAGTTTTAAATATGTAGAACATTATCATATACTCTCGAGGGATGTGTGTGTGTGTGTGTGTGTGTGTGTATGTGTGCATGAAAGCCTTGGTTTGGAAATAAACATGAACTTTAGGAAAGCAATTCTTTTCTGAGGAGAGAGATGGGAGGGAGAGCAGATAATGATACAAAACAGTCTTAAATTGAATCCATGATATTTTATTTCCAAAACGAATTACATATTCCAAGTAGCATTTTAAAATCTGGATGGTGCATATATAGAAATTTGTTGTACTCTTCTCTATGTTTTTGTATATGTTTAATATATATCTTAAAAACAAGTATAATAGCAATAATGTTCACGTTGGAGATGGAATTAAAACTGTTGGCTTTAGGGGCTCAGTTCATATTTTATTAATATCAATATCAAGGCTTTTGGCATTATTTTCAGAGAAGTGATTATAATATCCTACATCGTGTCTTACTCTGGGACAACCTTATGATATAAAGTTGTGCTTAAGGGTCAAGAACACCTCTCCTTCTTTATACATATATTTGCAGTAGTTATTGTTAGGATGAAACTTGGCTGGTGGTCTACCTAAGTATGAATTTTGAAAATCTGAATGCAGGGACTTTTTTCCTATGCTCTCAGTCTGATCTGATCCCTTTTGAGCAGATCAAATCTTCAAGCCCCAGATGGCTCCTCATTACTAAGACAAAGTCCACGTAGCTTCAGGGGACCTAGGAAGCCCTCCCTCTTTTCTCCCCGTTGCTCCTCCCACCACCCTTTCCTCTTTCTTTTTGTCATGCAACCTTATTTGACTGGTTTTCTTCTTCTGTTTCTCTTAGGCATCCTGTTCATTCCCTTGGTTTCATTCCAGGCATTGATTTCCCCTTCACCTGTAACTGCCTCCACCTTCCCTCAGTTCTTCTGGTTGACCCTTACATAATACATCCATCAAATCCTAGTTTCCACATCCCAGTGGAGCCATACGGATTCCATTATCATTTGCTTTCTGTGCTTCCCCAGTATTAATGCTCATATCCTTACTATAGTCACTGACTTACCCATCTTTCCAGTCTACATTTTAAGCTCTGTTAGAGAGAAACCATGTTTATTTCCATTTCCCTAGTGCCCTATGTAGCACTCACAGCATAGGCACTGTGTACATATTTTTTTGAATGAATACATGAGTGAAGTACAGTTTGGGCTTTTGACGTACCTATAGTCACTAGATATTTAACATTTTTAATGGAAAATATTGGATTTAAGTAAAACTTTTATGAATATTTTCATGAATATTTTCATAATATTCAGAGGATTTGGGGTCAAAGGTATATTTTTAAATCAAAGAAGTATTTACTCACAAGGGAAGCAAGGTAAGATTCCATAGGCATTAATAGGTTAATTTTCTTCTTTAAATAAATTAAAATTTTTGTTACAAGCTGTACATGTATATGGAAAAAATCAAAGAGGACTGAAGTGTTTGAAATGAAAAGCAGTAATCGTATGTCTCACTATTAACTAATTAATTGGTTAATATTTCAGTAAGATTCATCTTCAAGAAGCAAAATGTACGTATGTATATCAGAATACTATATTGATTTATGAAAAGCAACTACGGTTATTGAGTTTAAGGTAGGATGAGAATAAAGGTTCACACAAAAGGGACTTTTTAAAGTCATGATTTGTTTTTAAGAAATGCCATCTAAAGGGCACAGTTACTCTTCCAATATTAGCTTGTTTTTCCTATAACCTTCTTCCTCAAAGGCCCATCCTAAAAAAGATTCAGCTTTGCTTTCTTCGCCTCTCTTTCCAAAGACAGTATCTCAAAAATGGTACTAATTTAAGCCCTGCTAAATGTCCAGATGCAGCACCTGGGAAAAATGAAGTTCAGAAGTTCAGGATTTGGAACTGCTTAAGCTAGGAGAATCTTCTTGCTGTGGTTGCATATCTGGTTCTGGAAGCTGGTAACTTCTTCATCCAGGGATCGTTCCATAACAGATGGTCCGAAGCATGGCTATGTCAGAGAGTGAAGCCTGAGTGTGAACTTGTCCAGGAAGTTGAAACACTTCTCAGAATATCTTCTCCCGATAACAGCTACGTCACTGCAGCTAAAACTTTCTGGGTTGGAAGAATGAACTCAAAGAAACATAAAAGAAGTCTTAGAGCTGTATTGTCCAAGATGGTAGCACTAGCCACGTGTGACTATTGATCACTTGGAATGTGGCTAGCCCAGATAGAAATGTGTGGTGTGTGTAAAATGCACACCAGAATTTTATGGCTTTAGTATAAGAAAAAGAAAGTAAAATATCTTGTTAATAATTTTTATTTTTATTTATCTATTATTTTTGAGACAGAGTCTCACTCTGTTGCCCGGGCTAGACTGTAGTGGCGTCAGCCTAGCTCACAGCAACCTCAAACTCCTGGGCTCAAACAATCCTTCTGCCTTAGCCTCCCAAGTAGCTGGGACTACATGCATGTGCCACCATGCCTGGCTAATTTTTTCTATGTATTTTTTGTTGTCCAGCTAATTTCTTTCTATTTTTAGTAGAGATGGGGTCTCGCTCTTGCTCAGGCTGGTCTTGAACTCCCGAGCTCAAGTGATCCTCCTGCCTCGGCCTCCCAGAGTGCTAGGATTACTGGCGTGAGCCACCGTGCCTGGCCTTAATAATTTTTAATATAGAGTAATGTTGAAATAATGTTTTGGGCACATTGAGTTAAATAATATAATAAAATTTATTCCACCTGCTTCATTTTGTTTTTCCTTTTAATATGAATATGAGACAATTTAAATATACATGCGTGGCTCATTTTATATTTCTACTGGATGGTGGCTGCCTTAGGGGGAATCTTTACCAGGAATGCACATGGACTTGGTCCAAATTATGCTTTGTTCTTATATATATCAGCTCAGATATGGAATCAAAACCTTGCAATTTTTAAGCTTATTTCTTAGTAGCTTACAGTTTAAAGGTAGCAATGAAAATAGGAGTAGGATTTTTTTTTCCATTATGAAAGAAATTTCTAGAAACTAAGAGCTTTGCAGAGCTTAAAATTCATTCTCATTGTTTTATTTTTAAATTCTATTTTAAGTTTCTGCCAGGACAAAAATGTTCAGTCCCTTTTAGGTCCTGATGGCCTGGTAAAACTTCTTTGTAGACCCAGGGGATTTGATAGAATTGGCACAGGAGAAAATTAATTTGGTTGGGATCCATGAATGGAAGGGAGGTAATGTGCATGGCTTGCAGAGTCTGTTGTAATCAATCATGGTAGAGGTTTTGCTACGATGCTGGGTTGCCCAACACCCCTCACTTTGGGCAGTGACACGTCAAGTTACCTTCCTGGTATCACACTCCTGTGCAGTAAGAGAAAAGCATAAAAAAAGAATTAGAACATCTGCAATTACAGGCCACATATAGATATATGCAATAAAATTACTTGGCATTTATTCTTATGTGTGTGTGCGCTTGCACATGCATGTGTGTGTTCTGGAAAAAAGTTAAATGAGGTTTTCCACAACTTCTTTTTCTATCAGCCTAGTTGTAGGATATTTTCCGACCCCACATTTTCCGGTAATTTAAGCTCAAAACTCATAGCAGTGAGGCACTTTATGGTCAAAGGTGAGTCAAAAAACAGGAACCCTTTAGTTCTATTTGTCACATGATGCAGATTACTTTACTTGCAAGGAGTTCATTTCCTTCCCTTGAATCGTCAGAGTTTTAGCCGCTTGTCTTCTTCACCGTTGCTAAAGCCAGGAATTCAGAAGTGTAGGTCGGATGCTCTGCGTAGAAAATGCATTCGGGAGCATACACATTAAATGGTTTATAAATAGTATCCGCCCTGACAATGCTGGAATTTTCTCAGCTTCCAGAGACATTGAAGTCTTTGTTTTGTGGGTCGCTGCCCTTCCCCTCCCCACCCCCTAAGCTTGAGTCATAAAGCCTGAAAAACTAATGAGGTTGCTGAAACTTAAAATCTAATTGGTAGGATGTATGGGAAACAATGAGAGATGGCAGAAACCATACGCTTCGATTCAAGATGCTTCTATTGCAGCCGGGCAACTTGCTCACTTTGCATTTTATTGTTCCAGGTCCTTGAATTTATTTTTTTTCCTTCAATAGGATCAAATTAGACCTAGATTGAAAAAAAACAAAACATAAATGGGTAACTATCAAAGCTAATATTAGGATCCTGAATTCTCCATTTAGAATAGGAGAGGGAAAAAAATCTGTCTATGAGAGCAAAAGTACAAGCTGGATTTTCTTGATAGTCTCTCTCTCAAAAATATTTTGCTCTTATATTCTGAGTTTATATGTGATATTTTATGATAGGGGCCAGCAAACTATAACCCACATCTGGCCTGTACCTGTTCATGGATGGCCCTAAAACTAAGTGTTTTATGTTTGTATGTGGGTGGGTGAATGCAAAATCTGGAAAATTACTTAGCTATTACATTTACTATAGTTTTCCAACCATTTAAAATTGAAAAAACAAACAAACAAAGAATATGCAGTAGTGAACATTCCTGGCCCACCAAGCCTAAAATATTTAGTATCTGGCCCTTTACGTAAAAAGCTTGCTGACCCCTGGTTTAGAATGTACTTGTTGTGCAACACGTGCTGTTGGATATATAGTTGGATAAAAAAGTGTTCCTTTCTTGGATTTTGTTAATTCACCCAACAAATATTTCTCGAATATTAGCTCCATTCCTGGCACCGTCATAGGTCCTGGGGAAATAAAGTTTAAAAAGTGACACATCTTTACCATCACAGAGCTTACATTCCTGTGGAGAAAAAAGGCCAAACCTAACCCAACCAAACAGAAACAAGAAACTGCAAAATGAGGTAGCGGGAAGACAAGCCAGCTGAGTACAAGAGAATAGCAGAGGGAGTTGTGTGTGTCTCACCCACCCTCTTGCTTCCCTCCTTGTGCTGTGCTATGGAATGGTGACTAAGTTATTTCCCAGACTTTGAATTCACCCACCCATACACAGACACAAAACACTTGCTTGCTTTCCAAATCGTTTCCTCATTTTTTATTTTTTTCCCCAAAGTCTCTTTTAGCCCCAGCAGAAATTCATTATTCAACCCAGTTCTAGTGAGTGCCTTAGGTTGGTGTTTGCAAGGTATATTTATTTCATCCATTGTTCAATCAGCCTTTCTGTGTCTTTATACTGAAGGATTGTTCTTCAGTTGCATTTTGAACCTTAGTCTTTGTCTTAGCTCAGGCTGCTATCCCACAGTACCCTACAGGGTGGCTGAAACAGCACATTTATTTCTCACAGTTCTGAAGGTCAGGAAGTTCAAGATCAAGGTGCTGGCAGATTTGATTCTTGGTAAGGGCTCTCTTCCTGGCTTGAAGATGGCCTCACTTCTGGCTGTGTCAGTGCTAGAAGAAGCTCTCTGATGTCTCTTATCTTAAGGGCTCCAATCCCATCCTGAGGGCCCCACCCTCATGACCTCATCTAAACCCAGTCACCTCCCTACCCCCACCTTAATTCCATCACATTGGGATTAGGGCTTTAACATTGAATTTTGGGAGGATACAAACATTTAGCACATAATAATCTCTTGGGCTTTTTTCCCTTTCTTTTGTAAACATGGATTATGGTTATTTTATTTCTTTTAGCATCAGGGTTTCCCCAGATCTGATGTTCTCTAAAAAGCCAATGTTTTGTGATTTGCACCAAAGTCAGTTACAGATGAATGTTTGTTTGCTGTTTTCCTTTATTTTGGATCTTTCCTGTTAGAATCTTTTGTGACACTACAGGTCATTAATCCTGCTCTCCTAAGCATACTGAATAGTTGACTATGATTTCTTTTGTGGTTCAAAATATGCCCTCTAGCCTGTGTTTTGGTTAGCAGAATGACCAGAGCTTGGACAAAAGGCCACGACTGACACATTCCCAAATATATGCAGGCCTGAAGTTACACTGTTACCAAACAGTTGCCACATTCATGTAAATGGCTAAGCGAAGGTCAAAATATGAGCAACATTATTTGTGGCTCAGTGAGAGATTTGATATTTGAAGTCTGTCAGCATTTGTCAGAAGACTGGTATTGTCAGTGGCTGTGCCAGATTAGGACCATCTAAAAAGTGATTTGGTATGAACTCAGAATACAGAATACAGAAGAAAATTTGGATGTATCCCAAGAAACAAGAGCCCTGCACTTGACTCAGAAGTAGTTCTATTATTCTTGCTGCTACCAGAGTTGTTTGCATCTTGACAAGAGATTTTCCTCCCTCTACATCAGTTTTGTCATCTGTAACCAGGGTAGTAGTCACAAGAACATGTTAATATCTGTGGCATGCATGTAAGGTGTTGGGCTCTTAGAACTTAATTGTAGTTTCTTGCTGTAGGTTCTGTGATGGTTACCAGTTTATTGCCTCTCGGGTCCAAATTCACCCTTGATTGCCTGTGCTGTGAAAATGGATCTGGACTCTTGAAATGGCGTGATGTTAAGGTTTCTCAGGAAAGGGTGCTGGAAGGCTGCCCCTGGAGAAAGGCATTTTCCTTCTTCATGGTGGTGTGCATGGTCACCTGGCTTTTGCAGCATTCTTGACTTCTCCAGGACTTGGCTGCTACAGCATGGGAGAGATCTCCAGTGCTTGTTTCCTATAGTACTTGTGGCTTCTCCAGCACCAGGTTCCTCCAGTGCCTGGCTCCTGTGATGCATGGTGGCCAGAGCTGTACCTGGTAGCCGGCAGCCTCCCCCGGCATCCCTTCTCAGGCTGTTTTGTGGCAGGGTACCTCTGGTGGGACACTTCCCTCTGAACAGCTTTCCCTGGCACTCTAAAAGTTGAATTCCAGTAAGCTACGCAGGTGACTTCCCTGTCTGTAGGAAGCCCATAAGATCTAGAACTCAGCTCTGGGAAAGAAGGCTCTCCCTTAGGCCCTGTATTCCTGTCCTAGGGGTAGTGGCTGCTCCTTGTGTCTGCCATTTCTATATTCTTGAAGATTCTTTAAGGTTCTTGTAACTTCTTGATAGCTAGGTACTATTGTAGTTAATAATTTCTTGTACTAAACTTTCTATTTTCAAACTACCGTGTGCTTTGTCTCTCCTGATTGGACTCTAATAGAGGATCCCATCACTAGATTTAGGTTCTGTGCTTGCATTGCAAGAAGGAAGTGGGTAAAAGAGAGTCTAATGGATTTGTGCAAAGGAGCATGAAATAAGAATGTATGTGCTATTACATATTTCCCTGCATTCTTCTGATTGAGTAAATTTTAGGAAAATCTGGAATTTTGCAGATATCTGTAGTGTAGGAGGAGGACAATGGTTCTGATATTAGTAGAGTAAAAAATCCACCAAAGATTTCGTCTGACAAATTGACCATTCCACTTTGGGTATGAGCTTCAAGATCTGCCAACAAGGCTGCTGAGGGACCCAGTTAATGAGTGCTAATTCAGTTTCTGGGGATTGTCTGCAGAGCTGTAATATCTGTGTTGATAATCATAAGTTGATTAAATGTGCATGTCAAATGTTTCCTTCTGGCCTTGTATCTTGCGATAGGGCTGTAAGCAGTTGTTCTTTTGTTCCCCTTTTTTTGTCTGAATCCTGCAGCAGTGTGATACGGGCAAGTGTAAGACTCAGAAAAAAAGAAAAGACCAGAATGAGGTGCCTTGAGGATAATTTGGTCTGATCCCTTCATTTTTGAGATGGGGAAACTGACCTCAGGTGAGGTCAAGTGCCTTCCTCTCACGAGGATGCACCCAGTTAGAGAACACAAAAGTACAGCAAAACGGATCTTCACTCCTAGTTGATGTTTTCCCCTAACTCTAATCTATTTACTTTTTAATCTCTAATGATTTATTTTCTTATATTGATACTTAAGATTTACAAATCTTGGGAAAGTATAGTCTATGCTTTATTAAAGAATATTAGAATCTAAATACATTAAAAGGATAGATTGGAAAATGTCTTGCATAGGTGCATTTTTTTAATTTTAAAAATATTTTGTTGACGTGTAATATATGTAGAGAAAAATGTACATAAGCGTACAGTGTGATGAATTTTTTACAAACTGGACTCCTATTGACCAGCCCTCAGATCAATTAATTGAACATTACCTGCATGCTAGATGCCTCCTGCCTGTGCCTTTTATTTGCTACCCCTCCCAAAGGTAACCATCACCTTGACTCCTAGCAGCATAGATTAATTTTGCCTGTTTTGTGCTTTATAGAAATAGAATCAGCCATTCATTCAGTCATAGTAGGTACTCACTTGGGCCTGGCATCTTTTGATCATGATTATGTTTGAGAGATTCGTCTACATTGCTATGGGTAGTTACAGTTCATTCATTTTCATTACCGTGTAGTATTTCATTATGTGATGCTACTAGGATTTATTGATCCGTTCTATTGTTGATGGGTATTTGGGGACTTTTCTAGTTTGAGGCATTACAAATAATGAGACTATGAACATTTGTCATAATGATTTTAACTGTGTGTGATCTTGGTCTAGTTCTTTATGACCTTGAGCCTCCTTTGTAATGAGCCTACTGATACCAGTCTTGGGGGGTTTTAGAAAAAATGGAATGAAATGATGGATACTCCACACAGTGCTTGGCACATAATAAGTACTCAGAGAAGGGGAGTTGCTATTACTTTTTAAATTATTATAAATTGTAGCAAAGGACTTACATAGTTTACTATTTGCATCCTTTTGCTTGTACAGTGGTTTTTCATTTTCTCAGAACTTGCACCTGCTTTATCTATGGAATAATGTTTGAATCTTCTTTATTGTCCTTCTCCCTTCTCCTCTGCCACAATTATTACCTGCCTGTTACACTCCAGGTATAGGGGACAGGAATTGATTAAGAGAGTTTTTACCAGACACAATTCATTCCTGAGTTTTCTTATCAGTTTTTACTGTTTACTTAGCTTTTCTCCAGTACCACTGCTGCCAATTCATTGCTATAGTGAGAACATAAGACAATTCAACTTTACTAGGGAGTCTTCAACAAATACTGTGGTACAGGGCTTTTCTCTTGCACATGTGGATACACAGTGAGACAAAGCCTTTGTATCAATCAGCTGAGACTAAGTTCTGCTGCGTTATCTTTTTTTTTTTTTTTTTTTGAGACAGAGTCTCGCTCTGCTGCCCAGGCTAGAGTGAGTGCGGTGGCGTCAGCCTAGCTCACAGCAACCTCAAACTCCTGGGCTCAAGCGATCCTCCTGCCTCAGCCTCCCGAGTAGCTGGGACTACAGGCATGTGCCACCATGCCCGGCTAATTTTTTCTATATATATTTTTAGTTGGCCAGATAATTTCTTTCTATTTTTAGTAGAGACGGGGTCTGGCTCTTGCTCAGGTTGGTCTGGAACTCCTGACCTCGAGCGATCCTCCCGCCTCGGCCTCCCAGAGTGCTAGGATTACAGGCGTGAGCCACCACGCCTGGCCTTGCGTTATCAAAAGAATCCAAAATTTTAGTGCTTTACAAAAATCACAGATTGACAGTGGCTCTGCTCTTTGTCCTCTTCCTTCTGAAACTAAGTCTTAATGAGCAGCATCTATTTGGGACATATTTGCCTTGAATAGGAGGACAAGGGAAATGGCGGAACACAGAGTGACTCTTAGAACTTCTGCTGGGAAGTGGCACATGTCACTTGTACTCACATTTGTTTGGCCACCACACGTCAAGCCTGATATCAATGGGGAGGGAAATATGAACCTCCCAGAGGGAGCAATCGGTAGGCAGGGACTTGGCACGGAGGCCAGCACGGTCATGTTTGACACACTTCCATTGAATCAGTGGATGTGACCTTTGGGATATAATTCCCAAATTGTTTTCCCTTGTCAGTTTTATTCAATGGCTTCATTCTCTTTTTTTCTTACTTTTTTGACCTTCACATCAGTGTACTGTCGAACCAGCAGACAGGCAATGTACAAGACATACAGAAGAGCAAGGCCACACGTTAGTGGCCCAGCCACCGTGATGACTTCCTGTGTTTCACAAAAGTATGCCTGGGCATCAGTGACCTCGGCAGCCTGAAAGAAATGAAGAATCAACAGTTCCATTTCTTAATTCAATAAATAGTCATTCCTTCTGACAGTTGATGTGATGGAGGCTTTGTGAAGCTTCAAGGTGACGGTCTTGAGTTCTGCCTCTAGAAAATTCTTTTGTTATAAATATGATCAGGTGTATCTTCACCTTTCTATACAATTGGCTCATAGTACAGTTACTGGTGTAGGTGCTGCTAATAAGTGAATCAGTCAGTGTTGACACCATGTTTAGCCTTAATCATGCTTTCCTCTGGAATGCATGTTTGGATGGACTTTGAGGAAAATCATTAACTCGCCCTGACTTAAGGAGCTTTGACTGGAGATTTCAGGATTATGTGTATGTAGTTTCAAAGGTTGTATTTTAAGATGAAGAATAATTTAAGAAGATTAGCTAGCATCCTTCATTAATCTGGAGCTATTTTAATAATAATAAAAAAGGATGACTTGTTTCATCTTAGAGAAGTAATATGTAAGTTTTGTTTATAGGTTATATCTAATCAAGTTTTCTGTAGGTTGTGGAGGATAATTTTCAAGTAGGTAATGTTAACTTACCTAGAATAGATAAAGGAAGCCACTTGTGGCATAAGTATACATCATTTTAGTCATTTTAGTGGCTTTAAAAAACACTTCACTATACTAGACTACACAATAAATGTTTCTATAAAACTATAGATATATAAATATAGAAGATAAATATATAAAGATTATAATCTATAAATAGTTAATATAAAATCACCATGGTATTTAGATAAATAAAATGAATCTGATTATAATTATTCTACTAAGTGTACAACTTGTTATAAAATGAACAATCTGACCCTCATTTCTATGTTTAACTCTTGGGATGATTTGAAGTAAGGCATAATCGTATATTAACATATTCTTGGCGTCTGATATTATGAACATCATGAACTTGCTAATTTTATTCCTTGATGGTTTACATAAGTATGTGACAGAAATTTAATAGGAAGCAGAACTTTAATTTTCTCATTATCAGCTAGAGAGCAAAAACATTGGCATCTGAGCTGAATACCAGAGTCTGCTGTGCGTGTGTGTGGCAAAGAGTTATGCTAGTCAAAATGTGATCCATACATTGGACTGTTTCATGAACTGTGCATTGCAATATATAAGAACAAAAATTGAGAGTGTTCAGAAACTTTTATAGCAATCAGAACGAGTAATTTTAGGTCTGTTGAATCTGATAATACAAATTGGGGCTTGCATATTTGTGTGTCTGTCTGTTTTTCATTTCATTTGTTAAGAATTTATTTTTATTATAGTCTATAAAAGTATCAGTCTATAATGGATTTGCAATTAAAAAGACAAACAAACTGGTGCCACAGATGGTTTGAAAAGCGTTGGTGAGGAACCTGCATCACGGTGACAGAAATGTGGTGTAATTTCTACTATTCTATAAGCATGATTCATGACATGAAGTACTGTGGCTCATGTTACATTGAGCTTTTTAAATCCTTGTCCCCTAACTTTTTTTTTTTTTGAGACAGGGTCTCAGTCTGTCACCTGGGCTAGAGTACAGTAGCATTATCATAGCTCACTGCAACCTCAACCTCTTAGGCTCAAGTGATCCTCCTGCCTCAGCCTCCTTAGTAGCTAGAACTACAGGCGTGCGCTACCACACCCAGCTGATTTTTATATTTTTTGTAGAGATGGGGTCTTGCTCTTTCTCAGGATGGTCTTGAACTCCTTACCTTAAGAAATCCTCCTGCCTCAACCTCCCAAAGTGCTAGCATTACAGACATGAGCCACTGTGCCCGACCCATGTTCCCTAACTTTAAGCCATGTCCCCGAACATTTCCAATATAACTATTCTATTTAATTGTGACATTTCGATCCACACATTTCCTAGACTGATGTGCAAAGAAGTAATTCTTTGGATTTATTCATTCATTTAGCCATCATTTATTGAGCAGCTACTCTGTGCCCAGTACTACCCCAAGCACTAAGAATTCAGCAGTAACAAAACAAATAAACAGTCCTTGCTCCCTTTTAGCTAACATGAAAATATTTAGCTAATATGAAAATATAGGCCGGGCGCGGTGGCTCACGCCTGTAATCCTAGCACTCTGGGAGGCCGAGGCGGGTGGATCGCTCGAGGTCAGGAGTTCGAGAGCAGCCTGAGCAAGAGCGAGACCCCGTTTCTACTAAAAATAGAAAGAAATTATCTGGCCAACTAAAATATATATATAGAAAAAATTAGCCGGGCATGGTGGCGCATGCCTGTAGTCCCAGCTACTCGGGAGGCTGAGGCAGTAGGATCGCTTGAGCCCAGGAGTTTGAGGTTGCTGTGAGCTAGGCTGACGCCACGGCACTCACTCTAGCCTGGGCAACAGAGTGAGACTCTGTCTCAAAAAAGAAAAAAAAAAAAAAAAAAAAAAAAAGAAAATATAAATAAAACACACACACAAATGTACACGTACATACACAGGAACTGTGAGGTGGTAGATTAGCTCCAAGTGTCATTCGATTCCACTTGGACTACTAATGCATGCATTGTTCTACCCTATTGATATTAAGATCACTATTGATGTGATTTTGGGCTAACAAAGTAAGTGCTAGGTAATGAAGGTAGGTGGCCTTCCTTAGGGCCATTGATGCTTGAGGACAGCCTCCCCGGTTTGGTAATGACAGTGGAACAAAAGGAGCCTCAGGCAGTGGAGGAACCTTGGCATTCACTGCCTTGAATCGCTGTTTCCCCTTTGGGACATCTCAAAAGAGAGAGTTAGATCCAGTATGTTCAGTGAGGGGACTGTGACCTTCTGCAGGACAGTGTTCCAGTCTGTGACTGTAGGATGGAATGTCGGGGAGGTGTTAAACCTCTGAAATTAGGGCAGCATTTTGTGCATGTGCACTTGTCTGGGGTGAGGGTCCCTTAATTTCATCAGAGTCTACAAGTGGTTCCTGACCTCGAGAGCTGAAGAATCGTTGGTGTGCAGTGGCCTCAAGCCTTCTGCGGTTTGGCCCCTGTGACTCAATCTGGTTTTACCTCCTGTTTTCCCCCTGAGCTTCCCTGCTGCAGCTAGACTGGCCTCCTCACTGTTGCCCTGTCGTGCTGTGCCTCTCACGAGCCCACCTGGATGTGCTCTGCCTGGAACGCTGACCTCCCACTATCCGTGGAGCTCATCTCCTCGCCTCCTTGAAGCCTGTGCTCAGATATCACCCTCTGGGCCTACCCCGACTACCATATTTAAAATTACATCCCTCTCCTGTCCCATCTTGGCCTTTGGGATGCTTCTTGCTCTGCTTCATTTTTACCCCCAGCACGTGCTGCCTTGAACATTTTATATAGCTTAGGTACTTACCAGGTTTATGATTCAAATTCCTTGTCTCATCCTGATGCTCCAGCAAGGTGGGATGTTTTGTCTCTTTGCTCACTGCTGTATCCCCAACACCTCGAACAGTGTCTGGCACACAGTGGGTGCTCAGTAAATATTTGGTCAATGAATGAATGAACGAATATGAGCTCTGGCAGTCCTTTTCAGATTGCACAGCATGAATTTTAAATTTTAGCTGAGATTCCTCATGTTATTCCATACATATTCCATCCCATTGGTTATGGTTTTATGAATCACATGTCTTATGGTGCCATAAATTGACTTCTAATGTATCTCTTTATTTTTCTTTCCAGGTTTCAAATAGTCTCTTGAGGCATTTTCATCTTTTTCTTATTGATTTTCTCTGTCTGCTTAGTCTTACATTGTCCTGTACCCTCAAAGAGTTCATGGATGAGACCTTAGGCCAGTTAGTTGACTTCTCCACCCCTCAGTTTCCTCATCTGTAAAATGGAAATAGATATACAACTTGCAGGGCTGCAAGGAGGGTGAAATGAGGTGATGCGTGTCAAGTGGTTAGCACATTGCCTGACATAAATATTGGTTGCAGTCATTGCTAATGAAGATGTAAGTATATAATAGCTCAGCATGATGCCTGGCACGTGGTAGGCACAGAGTAAATGGCAGCTGTTAACAATTATTGTTTTATCCCATTATTATCATCATTAATGATATGGTCCCAGACAATCACCAGAGAGTAGAGCACTAGCAAAAATATCTAGAGAAGATTAAGAGTTGACTGTCTTTCCCTTTTCTTTATCTTCCTTTTCCATGAATGAGGATAAACTTTTTCTCTCCTTACTATGCAAAGGAAGACCTTTCAGATTTAAAATCTGTTCTTTGCTGTGTGCTGTAATGTTGGTTGTCACCATCATCATACTCTTCAATCTTTTTTGTGAATTTCTGTTTGAATAAATAGCAATAGGTAACTTGTCTGGGTCCTCAACATATTTCTGCATATGTGTGTCACAACAATCTTGATTTCTGGCAAGGGGTTTCGTTTTTTGTGGAGGGCATTTCAAGGAGCTGCCTTGTAAATTGCTGAATGCCTGGGTTATTTCCTTGCTTTCTTTTACCCCTCAGTGCCAGGTTAGTGAAACTCCCCAGATTTGAATCTTACAATTAATCAATCAGCAAATGCTTATTAAGTATATACATGGAGGACTATTTGAAGAGCAAAATGACATGGTGAAAGGTGAGCTTTAGAAAGATTAATCTGGGAGCTGTGTGCATGATTGGCAGAGAGGGTGTTACAAAGCCAGCAGAGAAGGGAGGGAGGGTATGTCGTGGGAATCAGCAAGAACCAGAAGTGGAACGGTGCCCGTGGGCGTGGGAGCGAGGGTGGTACACAGGGTGTGTGCATGCCCAGCTTCCCTAGGTGCAGCCAGCCAGTGTCCCAGAGCGGGTGCCTAATTTACGCTTCCATTGGCGGTGTCCAAGTGTTCTGGCTGCTCCCTGTTCTGCCAACACTTGGTCACTCTTGCTGCATAACAAATCATGCCCGAACTTAGTGAGTGAATACAATACCTATCATTTTATTCTCTCTCGTGCTGTCTCTGGGTCAGGCATTCTAGAGGGCTGGGATGAGCACTTCTGGCTTAGGGTCTCTCATGAGGTTGTAGACAGAGGGTGGCTCACAGATCTTCAGGAGGAGGAAGCTGTTGGTGGTCAATTTATTCACCTGCTTATCGTCTTTCTCCATCTCAAGGGCCGAGGCTAGGGTAGGCGAGGCAAAAGAGACCTCGGAATGAAGGTGATACTTTTTCTCAGGGTCTGGCCCTGCTGAGGAATGAAATGAGCATTTATTTTATTGAGCATCTACTATGTGGTAGGCCTTGGGCCGGATGCTCTGTGGTTATAGGAGGTATTTTATCCCCTTTAACATGATCTTGTTTTTCATGGTTAGCTTCCTAGACAACGCCTTTCGTTATCCACCCTATCTTTATGCTTGCCTCTTTATTTTCATCTTATGGTCCATTGATCACCTTCATGGCTCTGTTTCCCTATTTACACTGTATGGAATTTCTTGCCTATTTATCCTGTATGGAGCTGTTTGCCTACTGATTGCCTGTCCGCCTGCCTTCCCCCAGGCTCTCCCCACGAAGGTCTATGACAGCAACAGCCATGGCTCTTTTGTGCACGACTGTGCACCCAGTGGAGTTGCCAGATGAAATTTGGATACCCAGAGAAATTTGAATTGTGGATCAAAACAAATAACACCTTTCTTTTATTATTTTATATTTTAATGGACACATTGTAATTGTATGTATTTATGGAGTACAGTTTGATGTTTTGATACATGTGTATGTTGTATAATGATGAAATCAATGTAATTAGTGTATCCATCACCTCATGTATTTATCATTTCTTTGTGGTGAGAACATTTAGAAACTTCTTTTCTAGCAATTGTATAATGTATTAATGCAACACCTTACTGTTAACCATAGTTGCCCTACCATATAATAGAACACCAGAATTTATTCCTCCTAATTATAACTTAGTACCCCTTGACCAACCTCTCCCAATCCTCTCTACCCCTTGGTCCTCCCAGTCTCTGATAACTACTTTTCTATTCTCTACTTCTATGACATCAACTTTTTTTTTTAAGATTACATAGATGAGTGACATTATGTGACATTTGTCTCTCTGTGTTTACCTTATTTCACTTATTATGATGCCCAGGTTCATCTATGTTGTCACAAATGACAGTATTCCATTCTTTTTTATGGCTGAATAATATTCCAATGTGTGTGTGTGTGTGTGTGTGTGTGTGTATATATATCTCACATTTTCTTTATCTGTTCATCTGTTGTTAGACACTTAGATTGATTCCATATCTTGTCTAGTGTAAATAGTGCTTCAGTAAACATGGGAGTGCAGGTATCACTTTGATATACTGATTTCATTTCCTTTCAATCCCAGTAGTGGGATTGCTGGATCCTGTGGTAGTTCTATTTTTAATTTTATGAGGAACCTCCATACTATTTTCCCATAATGGCTGTACTGATTTACAATCCCACCAACAGTGTGTAGGTGTTCCCTTTTCTCTACATCCTGACCAATACTTGTTTTCTTTTGTCTTTTTGATAATAGCCATTCTAACTGAAGTAAGGTGGTATCTCATTGTGATTTTGATTTGCATTTCCCTAATGATTAGTGATGTTGAACATTTTTTCGTTATCTGTTGGCCATTTGTATGTCTTCTACTGAGAAAGGTCTATTAAGGTCTTTTGGCCATTTTAAAAATTGGATTATTTATTTTTTTGCTGTTAAGTTGCTTATATATTCTGGATGTTAACCACTTGTCAGGTGTATACTTTGTAAATATTTTCTCTCATTCTGTAGGTTGTCTCTTCACTCTTTTAATTGTGCTTTGCTGTGCAAAAGCTTTTTAGTTTGCTGTAGTCCAATTTGTCTATTTTTGCTTTTGTTACCTGTGCTTTTGAGGTCTTATTTAAAAAATCCTTGCCAAGCCCAATGTCATAAAGCATTTCCTCTATGTTTTCTTCTAGTAGTTTCATAGTTTTTAGCTTTACATTTAAGTTTTTAATCCATTTTGAGTTGATTTTATATGGTGAGATATAGGGTTTTAGTCTCATTCTTCTGCATGTGGATATAAAATTTTCCCAGCACCATTTATTGAAGAGATTGTCCTTTTCCCAATGTGTGTTCTTGGCACCTTTGTCAAAAATCATTTGGCTGTAGGTGTGTGAATTTTTTTCTGGGCAGTTTATTTTGTTTCATTGGTCTATATATTTGTTTTTATGCCAATACCATGATGTTTTGATTACTATAACTTTGTAGTATATTTTGAAGTCAGATAGTGTGTTATGTTCTTTTTGCTCAGGATTGCTTTGACTCTTCCAGGTCTTTTGTGGTTTCATATGAATTTTAGTGTTGTGTTTTCTATTTCTATAAAGATTGTCATTGGTACTTTGATAGGGATCACATTAAATCTGTAGATAAGTTTGAGTGCTATGGCTATTTTAACAATATTTATTCTTCCAATTCATGAACATGGAATATATTTTCATTTATTTGTGTCTGCTTCAATTTCTTTCATCATTGTTTTACAGTTTTCAGTGTAGTGATCTTTCCCCTCCCGACTTGGTTAAGTTTATTCCTAGATATCTTTTTATTTGGTAGCTACCCTAAATGGAATTATTTTCTTGATTTTCTTTTCAGATAGTTCACTATTAGGGCATAGAAATGCTACTGATTTTTTGTATGTTGATTTTATAGTCTATAATTTTACTGAACAAATAATATTTTAGTATAAGTATATCCCAAATATGGACATACTTACACCTAAAAATTATTCATAGTTTTTCTGAAACTCAGATTTAACCAGATATCTGGTAGTTTGATTTGCTAAATCTGGTGACCCTAGTCCCTGCTACTTAGTAGAGTGTGCAGCACATCGTAGAAGCTCAATAAATGTTTGAATGAATGAAAGGAGTGAAAAATGAAAGAGCTCATTTCTCTCACATGAACTGTTTTGCAAGATGGATGTTATTAGTTTACAGATATGATGTTCAAATAATCTAATAAGCTTGCCCATGAGCCCAGAGCCAGTTAGTACGGGGTGGGGATAAGAGTCAAATTTTGAAACTGCTCTTTTTGGCTTTAGTTACCTTTCTGTTCTTTTCACTACATCATGCTGCCTCTCCTTGTGAAAAGACATTTCCTCCTGTAGCAGTCAGATTTTGTAGTTGATCAACAGGCAACTGAACTCTCCTGAGTTTAAGCAGAAAGAGAGTTTATTAAAGGATTTTTGGGAGCTCAGGATCCCTGGGAGGACAGAAAAACAAACCAGAGGCTGAGTAGCCAGGATCTCTGCCCCCAGCACATTGTAGAACTGATGCACCAACAGGGATATTGACATTGCCATTGCTGGGCACAGATACTGAAGCCTGTACCGTTGATATCACTGGTGAGGACCACTAGATGACACAGCCAAGCCCCTGGCCCTGAGGCCTTCCAGATAGAGCTGCCTCTTTCCTGGCCAGGGCACAGTTTCATACTGTCTGCTTGGGAGAGCTGAAAGCACATGTCTTCATCCTAGTTGCAAGGGAGTGTGGGAAAGTGAACCTTTGGTTTCTACAGTAGAAACCGTCTTTAACTCCCTCCAAACTATTAAGGGAATTCTTCAAACACAGGAAGTCTTAAAAGGTGTTGGGTAGGCTAAAAAATAATATGTGTGCACAAAGAACCTCTTTTGAACTTTGGTATGATAGTGGCTTCTAACCTTTTAAAACATGTATTACTTCTACCTCGTTTGAAAACCAGGATTGTGTTTGCGTTAATTTTTTAATGCACCTGCACAGTACTGAGCCTGCACCCCCAGGAGGCACTCAATACATGAGTGAATAAAAGCTCAGTTCTCTGTGTGGTGGGATTTTACAGGTGACTCCAATTCTATCATGTATATTTAAAAAATGTCCAATCATGAACATTTAAAAATAGTTAAAATTACCAAAACTTACTAAGTAACTGGGAGAAAAGCTATAGATCTGAAATCCCTTATCTACAGTCCTAAAATTCAAAAGTCTCTGAATGTTGAAGGATTTTTTTCCCCCTGATACCTCATTTGGCAGATTTACCTGACCTGAAATGACATGAGGCTATTTATAGTCTTTATTATCCAATTGAATATTCATATGTTTCCTGGCAGAAATATTAATGCATTTGATTACAAGCTGTTTCCCTGATCTCACTGGGGATATTATACTGTATACGACCTCTGTTATCTTTATAAAATCTGGAAAAATTCTGATGATCATGATTCATCAGTCCCCAAGGATTTTTTTGAAGTGGGTATGTGTGTGTATATACACACTTGCATAACATATACATAGAAAACTGTCCATAGTGATTATCTCTAAGGGAAAAGATTCAATGGGGAAACAGTGAGAAATAAATTTGTGCTTTATATTCTTCAGCATTTCTAATAATTATTATAATAAAATAATTACCTTTTTAATGAAAGAGAATTGAATGGAAACTTTTAATGTGTTTAGCAAAATAATGGTAATATTAATTTTAAAAGATGGTTAGTTAAGTAGGTTGTGCCTTTACATATTGGTTCAACATACTGACTGCTGACAAAGGCCCAAAAAAAGTTACACACACCACAGGCAGCCTCCCCGCCTTTTGGACAATGTGTGCACGCTCTAGTGGCAGAGAATTTGCATCAGCAAAAGCACCAAATTTGCTTAAAAAAAAAAAAAAAAAGACACACAGAAATGTGATGAGTAAATGAAACTACTGTTATTAGTGATGGGTTTGGCATGTTTTACGAAGTCTGAACGATTACTCATCCACTGTACGTTTGCAGAAGTTCTTTAACAAAAGCCAGATGCATACGTAGTAGCAGGGTTTAGTAGGTGGATGGGAGGATTAGACCCAGTGAGTTTTTGGAGCATTGGTTTGTAGCTGTTTTTTTGGCTTGTCAACAGGCTACTTTTCTGAGTCAGCCTATAGGATGGCTTTCCAGGGTAAGTCTGATTTTGCTTTTCTGGGTTTAAAATATAGTGGTAAGGGAGAACCGACTAGCTGCCTTTTGCATTGGATTCTGTAAATCAGCAGTGCCTGTATTTCTTCTATGAAAAAGACATTTATCATATTCCAGCATATCCTGGTGTTGCTGCTACTGATTTTTATAGCTTTGCCTCACCTCCTCCGAATTTTTAAAGTCAAATGCCCAAGTGCTGAAAGGATTGGCAAGGGGAATTGCAAAGGTCGTATGTAAGTTCTGTGGCTGGAGTGTGGAGAGCAATATGATCGAGCTGTGGCCTTCATGACCCTTTCTTTTAAAGAGGAGGTTTCCAATAAATTAGTGTAGCACACTTTATGTGCTTGTTTATGACCTTAAAAATGGTTCAGGTTTTGCTGAGTGGCCATTGCTGATGCTTTATGACATATAATAATGGTTTCAACCTGCACTTTTTTTTTGTACTGAAACAATGTCATGCATCAGTCAATGTGAAGTTCATTTTTTTTTTTTTTCTTTTAAAGGGACTTGGGAAAACATTTGACTTTAGAATAAGTCCCTGGATTCTGACTCCAGAATGTTGGTTCTTGAGGTCAGGACAAAAGTAAAGATTCGCCAAGCTCTTACAAATGAGCTTTGTAGTCATCGCTGATGAAATGATAAAAACACTGCTTTTCCCACTGGATGTTAAATGCCCCTTTTCATTAGCTATAGTACGAGGAACAAAATCATGTGATTTTTTTTTTTTTTTTAAGTTTAACCATAATCACTTTTTAAAGGCAGTTTTCATTTTGTGGCTACTTTTTTTCTTCCGGTGTCTAGCACAGTGGAGGACTTTATCTTCTTGTATCTTGTAGCATGCTCTGATGAGTAATGGGGTTCTGAGTAGCGCTCTCAAGGGGAGAGCCTGGTTGTGTCCTGTCAGCCATGGGCTGGATGTGCTGCTCCCCTATTCTCTCCGGCCCATGGAGGTCACTGTGAGGGGCTGGGGCACGTCTGTGGTCGACTGCTTCTTTGAGTGGCAGGGACATCCATGTGGGGACTCAGAAGGGAACCTGCCTCAAGATTTTCATTCATTAATGTTCAATACCCACGGAAGAGAACATTGATCTGCTCTAAATGCAGTCCTACTTCAAGAAAGACTGGTATATGAAAAAGAATGAAGGAATTTCAGTTGATTTTTTTTTTTTAAATGAAAACATTCACATTAGGACTTTGTAGAATAAAAGAATCTATTATTCTTAGTGCTGTGGATCTCACATAGAAATACTTGCACACCCCCCCCCCCCCCCGCCCCAGTCTGAAGTCCAGGGGTGTGTGAAGTTGGAGGTTAATGTGGCCTGTCTTTCTGGGACGCAAGTAGTTTTTGAATATATGGGATAGCAGTGCAAAAGTGTCCTAATTCCACTGATCAGTAACTTAGGAACTTTTTCATGCTGATGTAAGCAAGGGTATATTAGGAAGTGGAATGTGAGATGAAATATGAAGCTGTGAAGAGATGTCTCCCTGGCTGAGGTTGAGCGCAGACTGGGCTCCTAGACCTTGCTTCGGGTCCTCCTTGCCCGGGTGGTCCTCTGTTTTCTGCTGTGAGATGTGCTTTGGTTGAAAAGGAATGGAGTTCATGTTCACCCCTTCTCAAACACAGCCATTCCAGCAATGCTTCTGTGGCTACAACCAGGTGAGCCACCGTGCAGTTTGAGAAAACTTATTGCCCAGGGTGAGCTGGAACAGGTAATCCATCATGTCATGCATACGTAGAGGTGCTTTGAAAGGGAAAGGAATCTCCATGGAAGGCTTCGCTACTGCCAGGAAATTGTTAGAATAAGGCAGTTGTTTCTTTCAATGTGAGAAAGGGAAGAGAGACATGTGGTGGAGAATGGCACTTAGAGATGTTACCCGGCAACCTTTTCCAGTGTCCCCTCCTCACCCTTTGTTGAGCCTCCATCTTGACTTACGAAGCAGCTTTTTTTTTAAAGAAGGGAAATTAATTATCGGTGATTTCAGAGCAGATTATGATATGTATGGATTATCCTGCCTCTTGATTTCATCCTGTTTCTTCATTTCCCAGTGTCTCTTGGCAGCTCATTGAAAGGTAGGAGGGGATGAAACCCCAAACTGCTTTTTACGCCTAGTTATGTGTTGCCAGTTAGGAAATTTAATTAGGCAGACAGAATGACAGACGTACTTTACCTTTTGTAGGAGAGCAAAAACTTGAGACTGGGCTTAAACATATGTTATCTTCCCTGTAATTTCCAAAGCTCTTAAATCCATATTAACACATACAAAAAAATCAAATCTTAAAATAACATTTCTGGGAGAAAAAAGGGAAAAATAGTAGGCAATCGTCGTGACAATGCGTATATTTACTACTTAAAAAACTCAAACACAGCTTTGTTTTATGTAGTCAATTTTGGTGGCACAATATTTGAAAAGGTGATAGATAAAAAGACAGGGTGCAATTCTCAAAGCTGTAGTTTGCAGGAGACTAATTATACAAGTCCATTGTCTCTTCTGAATGTGCTATTTATATAATTTATATTTTTAACAAATCTTAGAACTAGAATGAAAATAGTAATTAATCTTAAGGATAAGAAATGTTGCAGCTATGGCAAATTTGGAAACTTTCAGATGTCCTCTTGGTGGTTAAGCACATTCTATTGAATATTCTAATTTGTATGTCACAGAGCAAAGTGCTGAGCAGACAGCATGTGCTATCTTAAGTTCATGTTAATTAATTAATGTTAAATGATTGAGTCAATTTGGTGATACTTCTTTTTGAATCAGAAAAATAAGCATATTTAATTTAGAAGTGGCAGGTCAATTTTAAAGCCAAGTTAAGATAAGTAGGTCAAGTGAAGTAGTGCACATAGCAGGGATAATATTGTTATAGGTACAAAGAAAAAAGACTGAACAGAAAAATATCAAAATGTTTACATACTAAGATGGTGAGTGATTTTTGTTTTTTATACATTTTTGTTTGCCTTTAATTTTCCACGGTGAACAAGTACTTTCTTTGGAGCATAGTGTTTCCAGGACACATACGAAGTTTTACATAACTCTTTGTTGAATCTTCAGTTGATAAATTCATAATAGATATGATATATGTCAAATACAATGTGAGTGGTATCTCCTGGGGTTGGGCAGCATAGTCGGTTTGAGTGGAACTTACATTCTAGCGAAATCAATTTTTCAAATAATATATTATGACTGTATAAAATCCCAGTATAGTCAGTTCTGCTAAAACAAAATATACGTGTTTCTAAAATATCATCAGGCTATTGCAAAATCATGCAGTGGATGCCACAGAGTGGATAGGAAAAATGGGATTAGGAGCATTCAAAAACTTCATTGGTGACATCTTAACAAAGATAAGATAGGCAGCTAATAAACATGGCAGACAGTTTAACACTTGTTAAATGATTAAGCGGTACATCAATATAACAATAAACTTGCTATTTTTCCTTGAATAAGACCTGGAGTTTGCTTGTGGAAGTGGCCTCAGAACAGTAGCTGCTTGTGAGTTATTATGAAGTGGTGGAAGGAAGTTTATCCAAATCGGACCAAAAGTTGTAGCACCAGTTGTGGATGGGTGTGATGCATAACATACACGGTACCCTGAAGTGTGTGCTTGATACAGCTGGGTGTCATTTTCTGTGATCACCTAGTGTTTCTTGTGGGCAAAATCATGTATAAACAAACCAAAATTTATTGAAGTTATGCTCAAATTGTTTCCTAAAGTATCAGTCAAGTCGGAACAAGTTTGCATGTTCAAAACAAGCATTATGGCAGAACTGAGTGTGTATGAGACGGATGTAATAAAGCTGCACTAGTGGTAGGTATGTCAAAAACCTGGGGTGAAACACAAACTCCCCATCACCACCCGAGGGGTTCCATGGAGCATCACTGTATGGTGTGAGCTTGATTGTCCTTTGGTGTGTGACCTGGAATGGATACAGAATGATGTTTTTCTTGTGAAGACATTCAGTCCTACCTGTGTATTCCTCCCTGGCTGGTGACTGGAGGCATGCCAAGTGCTTTGGAGTTCATAACTTCAGTTCCACTGCCAGATGGGCTGTCCAGTAAAGCAAATGGCCTTGAACTTAAAACCCCATAGAATACCTCACTCCGGGTCCTTGCCAGGGAGTCTAACCTTGAACACAGTGCTACTCAATACTTATCAAATGCTGCTTCGAAAAAGCAATATTTATGGATTACAGCGTGAAGGACAGAAGTTCATTCGTTTCTCTGGATACTCTAAAACAATGAGGGAGGAAGGGTATGTCATTTGAAAAGTCATTTTCCGAGGTGTCAGTGTTTAAGGAAGGTGTGAGAATTTTACATTTACTAAAAGGGATCATTGGTTATAAAGTAGTTAAAGGAAATCTACTGTAAAAGATATACCTGAAATAATCCAGACCAGCAGAAATCTCTATTCTGAGATTTTTGATATATCTGAGAATTTGTGTCCTCTCCCTAAGCCTCCAGAAGTTTAGTTTAGCTAAATTATACTTAGTTTATGCCTCAGCCCCCACTGAAGATCATTGTAAGATAGAGCCTTATAAATCTTGATTGTGTGGGGTGCCCATCCTGTGGGTGTTACAATGTCCCCTTTATGAAGCCTCTTGGGAGAAATGTCTCTCTGGTTTCAATACCACAAATGACTGTACTTCTACACAACTTTGGGTTTTCATTTTATGGATATAGTTAGTCATGTAACTGATCATGTTTTCTTCCTCTTTATGGCCACAGACATGTTTTCTTTGACCCACACTTTTTTTAACCAAAAGAAAAACTATTTGCCAACATTGGAATGAGAATATTCACACAAGTGTGTTTGAATTACCAGTATCTATTGAAAAATCAGATCTGGCAACGTTGGGCTCTGATGTCTCTATGGCAACCATGGGATCCAATGAAGAAGTACTACCATTTTCCTTAAAATAGAACAGGCACTCTTCAGTTTGTTTTAGTTTTTTATTTTACCTGCCTGGACCTTGTAGATGTTTAACTCTAAGCCCTCTGGCTTAGAAAGCAATTTGTGACCCACCTCTAGAAAATGTGCAGACTTTATTTGCATTTGTGTACTAATCTTATTCCTGAGGTCATTTTATTTTATTTATTTTTTTCTTGAATTCTCTTTCCCTCATCCACTTACATTAATTTTCTGTTGTTTCATCTTGGGATGTGTGCTTTTTCATAAGCTTCCTTAAGTCCTTTGAGAAGAAACAAGATACAAATAAATAAATAAAAATAGGAGAATGACTCCCCTCACCCCCCATCATTTTATTTTTAATTTTGCCTGGTAAGTTTAAAATGATTTCAGCTTTTTCCTCTGACCTATTTTAGTAATCTACTTTATTCTAGTACCATTCAGGGCTCTGCCATTCTTTCTTTCCTTTTTTTCCTTTCCTTTCTTCCTTGCTCCCTTCCTTCCTTTCTTTCCTCTCACAGACTCTGAGAAAACATGAGGCATTCCGCATACACAGTTATTTTTTTTTACCTAAGGTTGGTTGACTTTCCATGATCTTGCCTTCAGAACTGAAGAGCTAAGTCAGAAGAATTGTTCATTTAGCTCTAAGAGGAAGGATTAGGATACTGCGAACCTTCTTGAAGGGCATCTACTGACTGCAAAGACTCTGAGAAGTCGTCCTTCAGTGCTGTACGTATGGGCACTGCTGTGGCTCCTGGGAAAAGTGTCAGGGAAGACAGTCGCTGCTGCTGGCCTGGAGACTTGCTATTCTGAATCTTGCTGTTAGGTGTATTTACTGTAGCCTGAGCAGTGTTGAGAACAACTCTGAGTTGATCAATATGTGAAACCATTATTTTTCACTTACGGTTCAGGATTTCCATATTCCCTGGAGAATTCCAAGGAGCCAACATTCATCCTTGGAAGGGTTTATGGATAGTTTACTATATCCCTCCCTCCCTCCCCATTGTCCCCATGAGACTGCAGCTGAGTGCCACTTGTCCCGTGCTCCTCTATTTCCTTGGTATGTCGCCCATTGTTATTTAATGCCATATTGGTCTACCATCCCAGCTGATCTTGCTGTGAAGCATGTCTTTGGCAGTCACCGGATTGGATTTTCTTTAATGTCCCTCTTCTCAGGGTTGTATGCTTCCTCAGCAGGAGTGTCATAAGTATGTGTGCAGGTACAGAGAACACTGGGTCCATTCAATCAACAGATATTTGTTGGCACCTACGCTGTGCCAAGAACTATTCCAGTGCTGGAGATAACAGCGGTAAATAAAATAGGCAAAGGTAATGTACCCTACTGGAGTTTGCATTTTGGCGGGGAGTGGTTTAAGTACTATGAAGCAAAATAAAACCTGGAGGGCTTCCTCTCTAATTGGAGGCTGATAGGTTAGACTTTGATGCCGAGGTTCCTTTTGAACAGACATCTGAATTCGTAGAGGAATGAGCCATGCAGCTGTCTGGGGAACAGCATGGCAGGCCAAGGAGTGGCAAAAGAATAAAATTGCTGAGGAAAGAACGTATGGGATTTGGCATTAGACAAAGCTTTTATTTCAAGTGCTGCCTCTCCTGATGGTGTGAACCGGAACCAGTTGCTAATGCTCTCTGGCCCGTGTCTGGGAACTCATCTCTAAAATGCTAAGATTCTGCAGGGGAGAGTGACAATGCCTTTCTTACTAGTTTCTGCCCATTGCCAAGTCCTTGGCTCTTGATAAGCGTTTGGTAAATATGTGTGTCGTTAACAGATGGACACAGTAGGGGTTTAAAAAGAATATAATGCATCTCAAAAGTAGGATCTGGCTGGGCCCAGTGGTGGCTCATACCTGTAATCAGAGCACTTTGGGAGGCCGAGGCGAGTGGATCGCTTGAGCCCACAAATTCCAGAACAGCCTGGACAACATAAACAAGACCGCTGTCTCTACAAAGAATAATAATAAAAAAAAAAATTAGCTGGGCATGGTGACAGGTGCCTGGAGTCCTAGCTACTCTGGAGGCTGAGGCAGGAGGATTGATTGACCCTAGGAGGTTGAGGTTGCAGTGAGCTGTGATCGTACCATTACACTCCAGCCTGTGTGACACAGCAGCACCCTCTCTCTAAAAAACAAAACAACAATAACAACAACGACAACAAAAGCAGGGTCTTAGCTAAGTATGTATCACAATCCCAGAGATTAATGACAAGGAAAATGGCTAGTTCTGAAGAATGTGTACAAGCAATTTCTCTTTAATGACAATTTCATGTTTGCTATACTTAGCAAGATACATCTACAAATCAAATTGGGGACTATTATGGCCCAGGAAAGGGACCTGGGATTTTTTTTGACTATTTCCCCTTAATGGCATTAGCATGACTGATTGGGAGGGGAGTCCTTTAAATTTGACTAAATATTGGTCACCCTCAGAGTGACAGTGGGAACCAGACTGAGAACAGGGATTGTGCCTTAGTTGTATCTGTTGTTCATTGGTATATCCCAGCTTCTAGCATAGTGCCTGTGAGCTTATAGTAGGAGCTTAATAAATATTTGGTAAAGAGTGAATGAAATCAAAGGAAGCACACATTTTCAGACCCTTTCAGAAGACAGTGTTGGAGTCACACTGGAAAGATACCACACATTTTGCCTGTTTCCTTCACACGAAGAGCACACTAGAGCTAGAGGAGATTAAAAAGACTAAAATGATGTTAAGGCTACGCCTAGTGGTAATGTCTTATTTGCTTTCACTTATTTAGTTATCTTCGTTTACAGATGGGGAAATCGAGATCAGAGCTAGTAAGTGTTCGTAACTCTAAGAGTATGTTACTTACAGAGGATAACTAGCAGGTACAGAAACAGAAGCATGAATTCACTTAGGCTAAATGGACTCTGTTAGTAGTGCAGTTTATTGAGATGTTATATCAGGTTGTATGAAAGCCGTTGGGGAATCCCTGCCTAACACGAACCTTCGTTTTGATTCAGATAAGACATGGGAATTTTCTAACTGCCCTATTCCCGTTCCCACATGCTTCACAGACCAAGAGCACTCCGTCAGGTTCACGTTTAACGACGTGCTGGCTCATCAGCCTCACCTCCTCCCTTCCGTCTCTGTCTCTACAGACAAATTCTACTTCTTGTTCTAAAACAACTGGCTTTTCTACTGCTTATTTTCACCACGGAGAGAATGAACTCATGTACTACTGTGCTTTTTCAGGAGAACACATTTAAAACTGGAAGGCGGCTTGGCGAATTTGGAACAGTCTGTTGGGTTCAGAGAGGATCGTTGGAATCCCTACGTTTTCCTTTCGTGTGTGTGCTCTAAAGTGAAGGGAATGTCGTGATTTTTGTAGATGGTGTCAGCGTAGATGGCAGAGATAAGCAGACATTCTGGCCAGCTTTTTGGGGAAGATGAAAATGGTTGTGTTTCTCATGACTTTATTTTTCCAGAGCTGACTCTATGGTAATATCACTCTGGCAAATATTGGCTGGCCGTGGAACATTTTAAAGAGCAAGGGTTTTGTGAATGTTCTGTCTATTACCATGGCTGAGGAATCAAAACAAAATATTCTCCACACATTTCCTCGAGCACTCATGGAAGGATTCCAGTATATTACTTTTATGTCAGCTCCTAGACCACGCGAAGAATTGAAAATAAAGCGTTACTGAAAACACAATGATTAAGAAGAATTGAGTAGAATATTTTATGTCATTTTCTCCTTTCTGCCTAGTAATGCTGTGTGTTCTCAGAGGGGTGACAAAGATGAGCTGAGTGCGAAAGGGCTTTGCAAAAGTTTATGTTGTCAGATGCTTGTTGTGGACACGATGGCAGTGACAATCATATGTGACATCCATTTAGCTCGTGAGATCTCTGTTCTCACATAAAGAGCAGACACTGGTGATATTTGAAAACAAACCCACCACAGACATCCCAAGATTGTCATAATTTCTGTTTTTCCCCTTCTCTAGAATATGCTTCTCACATTTTTGTGTGATTAATGAGAATAAATAATACGGTATGAGTTTACAAGGAAGGTGGGTTGAGAGTTGGCTTTTTGCATGGGGGTTTTACTCTGGTAAAGGTCCTTCTGTAATATCTTGTGTGTCTGTGAATGCAGCAGGATGGCGCAGATGTAAATCAAGGAGTTCAGTTATGGTGCTGTGTTGCAGGAGTTCCTTTTGTGAGGCCATGTTAGCATCAGGTCATGGTGAACACGGCGGTGGTGTTGGTGATGACAGTAGTGATGATAATGTTGTTAATAACAGTGGCTACAGTGTATTCAGTGCTTGGGCTTTAGGTTCGGTGCCAAGTGCATGCCAGGCATTATTCCATGAGTTATCTCACGATAGCCAGTGATGTTGGGACTGTTCTCATCTCAGTTTTGCGGATGAGGAAACTGAAGCTTAGAGGGGTTGAATAATTTCCCCACAGGTGCAGAGCTAATGCAAAAGGAAAGGAGCTTGGCTTGGAGCCGAGTTCTTTCTGATGCCCCAGAGCCTGGGCTCTGGCACCTCATTCTCACCACATCCTTTCTAGAAGTAGGAAACTCTTGCCTGGACTATTTCAGTGCCTGTTGCCCTGCTTTCTTGCTCTTTTCTCTTTAGATCTTTTCCCTGACACCAGCTTCCCATATCATGTACTTCTCCGTTGAGGGCCCACCTTCCTTGCTGCTTTGCCTGGCTTATACTTCTCAATTGGCTTATACCTTCAGAATTGCCCTACCCTGGGTTTTCCCCTTTGAATTCTCATAAGTCTCTGTTCCTATTTTAATCAAAACCCTGGGCAGCTTATAGTCAGCTACTTAAACATTCCTGGGATTCCGAACCTATGGTCCACGCATTCAGTTGAGTTTTGTGTGTCTATGCCTGTGTGAATTTTCTCTGGAAGGTCTGTAGTTTTCATGCAAGTCTTAGCAAAGTATTTGATCAAAAAGGTTAAGATATTATTGTCTATAGGATTCCCCGTCCTCTCACAAGTAATGAGTACATGGAGGAAAGGAGCATCTCTTACTCATGTTTATTTCTCTGTATGGATATTGTGATAGTTTTCGATTGTCTGAATAAATAAATGTATTTATTAGTAGGACTATTGGGTGGTATAGCTTGTGGGTTAAGAATATAGGATTCAGATTCGGATTGTGCCTTGGGTTGAATTCCTTCTTTCCAAACCCTTCAGCAAGTGATATAATCTCTCAAAGCCTCATTCTCCTCATTGGCAAAAGGAACATCATAGTAGCATTAAGGATAGAAGGTTGTTATTAAAGATTAAAATAAGATAATATATGTGAAATGCTTAGCATGGGAACACATAGCATACTTTCCATAATTAGCTGCTACTATTATTATTTAGGAACCTTTGAAAGGGGACAAAGGATGAGTTCTCTTGATTTTCCTAATGACTATTACAGAGAAACTAAAACCTTCAAAACAAAAAGTTTTCATGCCGCTCTCGAGTCTTGAAGACTCAGAGCCAACGTGCTGTCTTTAGCCCTGGTGGCAGGTGCAGGGCAGTACCTCCCTGGAATGTTTTTCTTGGGCATTTCCTTTCCCTGCGGCCTTGACCCTGGAAGCACAGTGGCCCAGGCTCCAAAGACAGACACCCAGAATGCCAGCTAATGGAAACTTTGTGATGGGGCACTCTGCCCCCGAGGATATGGACATATGTTTTTTGTGTTTAAATCAACAGAAAAAAAGTGCAACTGTAGCCACCCCTCTGCATAATCGTTGAAGTAGCCCTTTTCCTCGAATGTTCTCGGGGGTCCCCGAGTGCTGGGTCCGTCACTTGTCATCCTTTCTGTGCATCGCAAATGAGTACAGTAGGTCAGATGAAAGGCAGAGGCCGGCCGGGCATCATCACTTATTTACACAGCAGTGATGAATAGTTTTACATAGATCAAGACATACAAGTTATTTATAATAATCTGGTCACCAGGGTCACATTGGCAAGAAGGAGCCTTTAGAAAGGTGCTTTGGTTAGATACTTCTGAACTCTGGCCCATTAATGTGCACTAAATATAGAAAAGGTAATTCAAAGTCTCTTTACAGAAAATATATTGTGAGCTGGATTTCATTGGCATAAGCGGGAAAATTGTCCACTTATACTTTTCCTATAGGTTTCTTTTAAGTGTACACCATTTCTTTTTATCACTGGTAACTGTGTGACCTTGATGGAGTCACTTGCAAATATCCTTTTTTTTTGGTGAGTCTTAAAAATGGATAGCACCTTTATTCATAATCATCAGAAACTGGAAACAGCCTGAATATCCTTGCACTAGTGAAAGGATAAACAAGCTGTGGTTCATCGTATAATGGAATACTAATAGGTGATTAAAAAGGAACAAGTTACTGACACCTGCAGTAACATGGATGAATCTCAAATACGCTTGCTAAGGGAAAGAAACTAGACTCACAAATCTATATACTCTATTATTTTTTTTCATATGCCATTCTGGAAAAGGCAGAACTGTAAGAGCAGAAAACTGATACGTGGTTTCTCGGGGTTGGGGTTGAGGGTGGTTTTGACTACAAAGGTTAGGGTGACAGAACTGTTCTGTTTGTTGAATATGGTGGTGGTTGCATGACTGTGCATTTCAAAACTTATAGAACTGTACACCAAGAAAGATGAGTTTTAATGTATATAAATAAGAGAATAAAAAAAGGGATGATGCTAACATCTATCCAACATGCTCACAGAGAAATGTTGCTTTGAAAAGGGCAATACATGTAATTTAAATCCCAAAAACATTTATTGAGTAGCTGCTATAATGGACTGCTCTATGGGAAATCATAAAGGAAATACTGACCCGTGCACGCAGTGATGTGACAGTCTCCTTTGGTAAATGTGCACAAACTACTTTAAGGTAATTTTAAGGTTCTATTAATAATTATATCATGGGAGATTAGATGAGGAAGAGGCATTAGTTGGGA
Organism: Eulemur rufifrons; assembly: GCF_041146395.1. NCBI lineage: Eukaryota > Metazoa > Chordata > Mammalia > Primates > Lemuridae > Eulemur > Eulemur rufifrons. The sequence goes on from NC_090989.1 coordinate 174,249,501, forward strand.
TCCGGGAAGATTTTTTGTTAAGAAAGTGAAGGAAGGTTTGTCAAGGAATAATCTTGAAGAGTGGGTATATTTTTATATATTTTTTAGTAAACTTTTTTTTTTAAGACATAATCTTGCTCTGTCACCCAGGCTGGAGTGGAGTGGAGTGATCATAGCTCACTGCAACCTCAAACTCCTGGGCTCAAGCTATCCTCCTGCCTCAGCCTCCCAAGTAGCTGGAACTACAGGCATGTGTTACCATGCCTGGCTAATTTTTTAATTTTTTGTAGAGACAGGATCTTGCTATGTTGACCCAGGCTGGTGTTGAACTCCTGGCCTCAAGTGATCCTCCTGCCTCAGCCTCCCAAAGTGCTAGGATTACAGGTGTGAGCCATGCACCCAGCCTTAGTAAACTTTAATTGAAGTATAACATTCCTATAGAGAAGTATGCAAATCATACGTGCACTGCCTGATGACTTTTCACCCAGCACCCAGTCTATAAACTTGGGCATCACTAGCACCCTTGTGCCTCCTCTTAGTCAACCCCGCCTCTAAGTATAATCACTGTCCTGACTTCTAACACCATAGATTATCACTGTCTGGGTTTTATTTAACTTTATAGAAATGGAATAATATAGCATATATTCTCACATCTGTATCCTTTAATGTATGTGAGATTCATCCCTTGTTAGTATGTGGAAATAGTTTATTCGCATAGACTATTCTATTGTGTAATTATTATCGCTATTTATTCTACCATTGATGGGCATTTGTTTTGCCTACAGTTTGCACTATTCTGAGCAGTGTTGCTATGAACATTATTGTAAATGCTTTTTGGTGGACATGTATATACATTTCCATTCAATATGTAGTAAGAAGTGGAATTACTGGGTTATAAAGCATGTACATGTTCAGCTTTGGTAGATACTGCAAACCATTTTCCAAAAGTCTTTTTATGAATTCACACCGTCAGCAGCAGCTGCTGAGTATTCCAGTTGCTCTCTTCCTCATCAACATTTGGTAATACATCTCTGTTTCATTTTATTGAAGACTGTGTAGGTTGTTTATATATATATATATATATAGAGAGAGAGAGAGAGAGAGAGAAAGGAATGGTCAGTGCATGAAGGGTACTCCAGGCAAGAGAACAATCCAAGCAAGTGTATACAGCTAGAGTTAAAGAAGGAGGAATTTGTTCATATTGGTTGGAATTGTTACAATAAGTAATACTAGAAAGGTAAGTGGACCCTTGATTGCTAGTCAAAATAAAACATTAAAAAAAATCCATTCATTGTATATTGATGGACCATTGATTTTCTTAAGGTAATTGCATGAAAACAGTAAAACCATGCTTTAGGAAGGGTAATCTAGTAGTAAATATAGGATGCGCTGGGGGAAGTTGGCAGAACAATTTAGCAGTCCAGGCCAGAGCTGAACCATGTCAGAATATGTGTGAGGACAGAGGAGATGCAGTTTGGTGGTTGATAGCTAAGATGTGATTAGTGACCGTTCAGTGGAGAGTTGAGGGGAAGGAAAAGTAAGAGGTGTTCTGACCCTGGTGGAACCTTAGCCAGTTATGTGAAAATTCACTGTTAACTTTCTTAATGTCTTGAATGAGCAACTTACACGTGCTGTCTCCATTTCTTTACTTCCTTTATGCTCCTTATTTTTAATATTTTTTCATGATTACTAGAACCCATCAGTTTAGTAAAGAACAATAAAATGAATAACCACCATCCATCTTAAAGACAGAACCCTCTGGAAGCCTTATCTTTGATCGCATCCTCCTCTTTACTCCCCACCGAGTTAACTACCATCCTGAACTTTGTTCTAATCACTTCTTTGCTTTTCATTATAGTTTTAGCACCTGTGAATACATCTCTAAACTATACTTTGAACTTTAAATAAATGGGATCATATGGCAGTATTCTATCTGATGTGTCTTTTTTCACTCAACATTTGTTTTGATTTTATCTGTGTAGAGGCATACAGTTGTAGTTCACTAATGTTCCCTGGTGTGTGGAGGTCCATTGTGTCAATATTATTCCTCCATTTATTGATCTGTTCCCTGTTAATCTTTAATCCCTTGGCACATTGACCCAGATACTATAGCATATGTGATAGACTCAAATACATCCATGTATTGTGTCCCACAGACTTAAAAGCTGTTTTTATAAGCACATTGAAAGGTTTGGTTAATACTTTAATGCTTACAGTGAGTTGGAACGACAGTCGTCCCTAGGTATCGTTGGGGGGTTGGTTCTAGGACCCTCTTGGATACTAAAATCTCAGATGCTCAAGTCCCTGCTATAAAATGGCATAGTATTTGTATATAAACTATGCACATCCTCCTGTATTCCTTAAATCATCTCCAGATTAGTTATAATATCTAATTCAATGGAAATGCTAAGTAAATAGTTGTTATACTATATTTTCAGTCCGTGGTTGGCAAGATCCATGGATGTGGAACCCGTGGATGTGCAGGGCTGACTGTACTTTGCCTTCTGTATGGGAGACGTGCTCACATTTTAGTAGAGTTGCTCACCCTGGGCACTGTTGACATTTGGGGCCAGATATTCTTTCCTGTGGGGGCTCTACCATACACTGTAGGATGTTTAGCAGCATCCCTGTTTTCTACCTACTAGATGCCAATAGCACCTAGTTCCCCATTTGTAAAAATCAAAAGTGTCTCCAGACATTGTCAAATGTCCCCTGGGGCAAAACTGACCCTTGTTGAGCATCACTACTTTAAAGTATTGGGATTCAGTGGGAAGGCATTGCATTACCAAAACTGGCTGGAGAGAATCATGGCTCTCACCTTCCTCTTAGTATTTGCCTGCTGCCCTATCCTAGCCCCGGGTTGGCGACTGTGAACGGTGGTATTTTCTTTTGTCTTTTGGTAGCAGCCCTCTCCTGTTGCAAGCGCGTTGGCAGTTTTACCCTGTGTTGGGGCCCATTTCTCTGTTCTCATGGACTGCAGGTCTACATTCTGCCTGCTTGTGGCTCTCTTTGCCCTCGCCTGGAAGTAGTCTTTATTTTATAGGTCTGATGAGAAAATCATGCTCACTGCATTTATAAATTGCTTCCATTTCCCCCAAGCAGGAAAAAAAAAAAAAGGAAAACCACATTTTTTTGACCTTGTCAGCATTAAAAGCTATATAATAAGAAATACATGTTAATAAATGAGTTAAATACGAATAAGTTGTAAGATATTACATATTTGAAATATATACTATTGATACTTCGATATTAATTCAGGCTTAAGAGTTATAGAAAATATGCAGAATGCTAAAATGATGGGACCTTTTGAGCTCTAAAATGAAAATCTAAAACATTTAAATTAAAATATATTGAGTTAATAATACACAGCTATCCCATAACTTTGTGTATGGATTTTTTTTTCAAGTACAACATAAAACCGGTGCATGAATCCCAAGCACTATAAAGTTGGCTCCATCTAGTGTATGAAAGTATTATATAGCTAAGGGGAAAAAAAAAATCCGTACTTGGAATCTCTTTCGGTACTTTGTTATGGAATTAGGAAAAAACCAAACCCAAACAAAAGTGGACGTGTAAGCTAAGTTTGTGCTCTAGGAGATAACAGCTGCAGCGCCCTTCCCAGCATCAGAGGAGAGGTCATTGTATATTGAAACGTCAACTCAAGCATGCCTGACATTTTGTTCTAACAGCCTTGCCGTTTTTTTCTGGACAGAGGGCTTGTTTACAGGTGGTATCAACAAATGTGGCGTGTCACTTCCATTGTGATATTCTTGGTCCTACTTGGCTGGCTCCCCACTTTTCCTGTATGGAATCGTATCTGAGAGTCATGCTCATTTTCCACAGTTAGTGAGAGATTAGGGCTAGGTTCACTCACTATGATTTCAGAACTGTATGTGGTTTTCTTTATCAGACTGAAATTCTTCAGAGCTGTTAGCTTCTCACTACAATAATAGCGTAGGCCACTATTTCTGGGCTTTGTTTAATCTTGTTTCCGCCGAAGGATTCTGGCACATTCTTTATTTCTGTCGATCAGTGTTTCCTAAATTTTAGCTATTCTCATTCTAACTTCGCTACTTTTGCCCCCAGATCCTAGATGGGGCTTAAAATTTTATTTTATTATTTTTTTCTTTTTTTTTTTTAATCAAGCAGAGACGTCAGTGGCTAAAATTTTAAACATGTATTTTAAAGAAAATGTTATAATACGTGGAAGCCACAAGTGGAAGTACATGTCAAATGAATATAATGAAACTGGAAGAAAATTGTTAAGAATCTTGCAAGGTCTTTTTGGATTGGCCCTAGTCTGAGGTCTGAGCTTTATTATTAACAAAGGGCAAGTGTTGAGAGATTGAAGACATATTAGCATCAAACAGAGACTTTTCTCTGAGATGAAAGAAATTTGAAAGGGCCTTTCTCACTGTGTGATTCCATGGTTATTTAATGTGGAGTCTAGATGTCTTGATTTGAGATCATCTTGCATCCCACATTTTGGGAAACTTTGCTCAAGATTTACCATGTTTGCCAAAGGATGTCTATCATTCACCCCTAAATTTCCAAAGACCTTGTTGCTCCTAGAAAGCCTTTTTGAATAATTCTTTTCTTTTTGGGGAACATCCTTACTTCTTCTCCCATTAACAAGTATAAATTGTGCTGGTATGTTGGGTTACTTTTTTTTTTCCTTCTTTGTAATTTCACATTTTCTTTAATCTCTTTTCTAACCAGATTAAGTTCTTTGAGGACAAACATTGTTTCATTTTTGTGTTTCTAGTAAATGCCCTTACTTTAACTCATGCTTGGTCTAAATATTCAGGGAAGGCTGCTTCCCCCTCTGTTTGTTTTTTTAAGTCAGATCATGGTCAGAAGTGGCCAGAAAAAGCACCATGATGGATCAGTTAATGATTTAACCCATTGATGAGTAGTTACTGAGTGCCTTCTCTGCATCTGAAATTGTACATGGTGATGGAGGGAGGTAGTGAACTCAACAGACATGGTTCATGCCTCTATGGAATTCAGAATCTAGCGTGGGGTACGGGGCACAGACAAGTGAAGAGGCAACTCCAGTGCAAGGTTCTAATTTTAGAATCATTAACAGTTTGCTTTGGTGATCATTGGGTAGCTTACGTAAACTCAGAGCAGACAGCCATAGCGAGGAGAGCGTGGGCCCTGGAGTTTCAAACCCCAGATCTGTGCTCATTAACGTCTCAACCTTGGCAGGTTACTCACCTCGCTGCCTGTCCCTCAATTTCCTTATTGAAATGAAAAGATTTATTTGATAATACCCATGAGGTGTGATATGCAAGTAAGAGGTACAGTTGTCAGTGTGACAATGTGATGAAGAATTCTCCATGTCTCTTCTCTCCTCCTTCCTCTTTCTTTAAACGAGGCAGAGACACGATCTCATTTGTTTTCTCAAATTTTCAAATTTCCAAATTTCCTGCCCTGCACGCTAGGGAATGAAAATGCATTGATCTTTCATTCACTGTTAGAAACCAAACATCCTTGTTAATGGGAATATCATTGGGGATAACCATGAAAGATTGCAAATCCATGGGATTTTTAAGTTGTCTGTGTAAAGTAATAAATGATTTGAACATTGAGAGTTAGCCCAAAACATTTCTTTCTTAAGAATTGTGGTATATCTCTGGATGTGTTTCAAGCCTATTGAACAGTGCCTGGGACACAGTAGTGGTTCAATGAATATTTATTGACTGAATGAGTGAGTTTTAATAAGAATATTTTGATTCTTCTATCTTTTTTATGATTTGGTTCACATCCTTTAAAAATGAACAAATATTGTTTGATATTAGGAGCCAGATAAGCTTGAACTCGAGGCTTACTATTCTCTATATTATCAGCCTTGCCTATAATATCTGGCAGGTAATTAATACTTAGTAAATGTTTAAGGGAGAATTAAGTAGCTTTGTTAGGCATTATTTATTTATTTATTTTTTTTTTGAGGACATTGACTTTATATTTTTAAGTGAAAATTTAAGTTTTCTTTATGGCAATATTACTTGAAATTATACAGACTATTAATTTAAAGTACTGGTTATCTTAACATTTTAATATCAACATAAATATACACTTTTATTATAGGAAAGACTCCCTAGAGTGTGAATTAGATACAGAAAGCTAATGTGTATTGAGTTTATTATGATTGATTGGGGTTTATTATGATTAATCAACAGACAGGAAGGATTTTTGTGCAAATATTATTTTTCTCATTTTAAATCTTGTTTGCTCAGCATAACTGAAACAGGATGTCATTAGTGTGAGAGTGAGTATTTGAGATGCTTTGAAAGTTTGGGAAATTTGACAATTAACAGAAATTTAACATAAAGTAATCTATTGGGCACAAAGAGGTTGGATTTCTTATAGTTTTGCTCATTTAAATACATGATTTCCTGCTTGAATCCTGGTTATGTTTACATAGTAAAAATATAAATTAGTGTTGTAATTAACACCCTGAATCAGAGAAGAAGGTTCCCTGGGCTTGAATTTGATTTGTAGCTAAGACAACCATTGAAAAGTCATAATTAGTTATCTACTATCAGAAGTTACAGATAACCATCAACATTTAGTATTTAGTTATTCATTATGAATATATTATTCACAAATTTATGTGGACCTTTCCCGAACTTACATGTATTTTGAATCTGTATACTCTCTTCAGATACCAAGTTTTAAAAATATCTTAACCATTGTCTCCAATTAATAACTTTTATTTGCCCTAGAACTTGAAGTTCTTTGAGGCTCTAAGGGCTGAGTTTTCATTACCTAACAGTATTCTGAAATAGAACTGGTTGTTCCTTGCATAACATTGATTGAGTGCTATTTTTCACACACCATGCTAAGTACTTTTCATACCTCACCTCATTTAATCATCACATTAATCTATGAAATAGGTGATATTAATACCCCCATTTTATAGATGCAGATCTTGATACTCAGAAGTTAAATGACTTAGCCAGGGTAAAGCTAGGATATGAACAGAGTGGGGTATGTTAGTGTGTGTGTGTGTGTGTGTGTGTGTGTGTAGTGCATCTATATTCGATCACCACCGTATGCTGTCTCCAGTTGGAAAAATGGTGCTAAGTTTATATCTGTAGGAGTGATGTATCAGTTATTCGTGCATTTATAAAATAGTGGACCTCTTAGAGGTTTGTTGACCACAGGGTGAAACCGTTGTCCTGGATCCTTACCGTACCTTGTACAAACTGGATTTTTTGTACTTCAGTGACTTCCATACCACCTTCTACAATGGCATCGTTATCTATAAGAAATAGTCTCTCTCTACCTTCAGTTCACTCTTTGGGGGAGTACAAATATTTAATTTATATGAATGGACTAGAAAATCTAGCTGACAAAGTATCCCTTTCTTCATCTCAGTCCTTTTTTCTAGCTCCTCCTTGGGCCATAAAGGATTTAGGTGGTTCTTTGAACTGCTCATGTCCTGGTTTCTCATTCTGAGATGGTAGCAAGGGAAGGTTGGATCCATCTTCCACAGCAGCTACACCTTAGCCAAGGTGTTCTATGGAGGTCACTTCTAAAAGCTGTATTTTATGTTGCTTTAAAATATTGTAATATCTTAACTCCTGCTTGGAAGAAGAAAGAAATTGATGTAGATGAAGATGATGGTTATATACTCTTCTGTTTCAGTTGGCAACACCCTTAAAAAACAGGCAGAGACACCCATATTCTTATTTGCTCTTAAATCTTTCATTATTAAAAAAAAGTTACTAATGTCGGAATCCTGAGTTTCGGCACCAAAGATGTCAGGGTGGGAGTCTGCCCTTGGTTCTTGGTGTGCTCTTGGCCGAAGAATGACCAGACACATTAAAGTGTTAAGTCCAGACTATTATGCCGATCCTCTGACTCCTTTCTTGAAAAAATCACCAGCAAGCCCAATACGATGGAGTAACCTTAGGCAGGGAGCAATTTCATAAGAGCAGCTCTTTATTGTAGAATAAAATGGGTCTTTCTCCACGAGTGGAGAAAGACAGACCAACTCACTAATTGACTGACCCACTCACTTCCTTACTTCTCAGATTGTTTCCTTTTATTAGCCCAGTCTGGAGAAGGGATCTTGGGAGGTGTAGGATGTTATCAAATGATAGACAGGTATCCTCAAAATTCCATCTACCTATAAGAGCCCCCTCTAAGAAAGCTCATTTTGCGGGATGGTGAACTGCAATGCAGATTCAAGCTAATGGCATATTAATTACTCTTAGGTTACTCTAGGTCACTTTCTAAATCTTATTATGCCTGGGCTGGGGAATTCCTAGGTTGGTAAAGCATGCCCTCCTTCCCCAGGTGTAGCAGTTTCTTGGGATAGGATTAGGGTGGAACAACACCAAAATGGAGTGCCCGCCCTTATCCTTCTTCCCAGGTGGAGCTACTGCACCAAAACATGGAACCCTTGTCCGGAGAAGAGCCAGAGATCCTATCTACCTAACACTAACAGTGAAAGAGATGTCCATATTTTTCTTTTTAAATGCGTTAAAAGTTAACCACTAAACACCATGATTTTCAAGTCCCAAAGTGGAAGATATTATTTACTGTAAAGTCCTATTATGAATAACTTTGCCCCCCGCCCAATTCTGATGACAGCCTTATCTTTCTCTGTTTATTTACCTTGATAAGAAAGAAAATTACATTTTTATTACATTTCTCACTTGAAGAGATTATGGAATCAGCATAATTTCATCAGTGTTTCTCTCTCCAACTAGGTGTTGTCTCCCCTACTTGCCTTATATTGTAGATTGTAGCCTGTTTATTACAACAAATACTGGTTGCCATTTATAGATAACATAGAAAGGCCTTTGAATCACCTTTAATGCAGGAACAAGTATTTCTTTTGAAACGAACCCTAAGACTGAGAATACCAGAGAAGTTAAGGTAAGAGATTAATATGTTGCATTGATTATTAAGTGAAAGAGCCCCGCTAATATTTTATATATTTTTCCTTCATTGATTACTTAAATATTCACTTGAAATGGACTTTGAGATGCTTCTTTGTGGATGACATTTTTATTCTCAGGATAGATTTTTCTAAACCATTTAAAAAAAACCATTTTTCTCTCTGAATTTCTTTAATAATGTTGAGGTACATCCAAATCAAGTTTGGATGCTTCTGCATTTTCCTTTTACCCTTGAAGGCCTTCTCTGGATGTATTTTGAAGGTACAATGAACCGTCTTTGAGAGGATGCTGTAATATCACTGCTACAGGGAGATCTGTTTTTGGTAGGAGGAAAAAATAGAAACAGGATGAAAGAGAGAAACGTGATTGAATGGTACTGAATAGTTATTTCTGCAGATAGGTAGTCATTAAAAATTTTCTTCAGTCATGCTGTGATTGTCTCAAATTAGAACTACAAGACCAGTTCCTTGTAACTTTGTACCCCACTACTCTATCCATAAAAGGGAGTTGTGTTCAGCCACTAAAAGCTTATAAATAGAGTATACAGTTGTATGTCTAATTTATTCCATTCCATCCTCAGATTATACTTCATAGATCCTTCTGTACCTGCTCTTTTTTCATTTTGTCACTCATTGATCCATTCTTCTTTCCCTCTGTTCACCCCCCATTCAGCAAATATTTGAGTGCTTACTGTATGCCGCTGAGAATAAAATAAGTACCACAGACCTGTCCTTCAAGAAGAAAGGACAATTAGATAAACAAATAAAATGATTACAAGTTGGATTAAGTGCTACAAAAGAAAGAAACAGACACTTGCTGAAAGAGCAGAAAACAAATGTGGGTGTTTCTACTTTAGGGAGGATGGTCTGGGAAGACCTGCAAGACTTCCTCTGCCAGAGGAGAGGGAGCCAGCCCAGGGAAAGAGGGCATTGTGACCTCCTGGCACACTCTTAGCATAGGGGTGGGTGCCTCTTGGGTTTCTCTGGTGTGAGCCCCTGGGGAGCAGAGCCTCTTGCATTCTCACCTTTTGTCTTCTCCACAGCACTGAGAACACTTCCTTGCACACACATGCTGGGCAGCTTAATAAATGTTTGGGTTGAAGGACTTTTTGGTGGCATCTCACTTTTCCCAGAACATGAGCATGATGGCATGTGGGGAGAAGAGATGTGTGTTACTCTTGAGCGTACTTTTTGAGTTTCATTTCTACTTTCATGAAACTCTTTAATTACCCCACCATAAGCCTTTCACGGAACATTCAAAGCATGTTTAGAGTAATTCCAAGTAGGTACTATATTTTAAAGAATTAAAACGTGCGAGTAACTTTTTTATTCAACAAATAAAAGCAGCTTTCCTTCTTGAGTATTTTCTTGCCAATCCTAAAGAGAGAATTTACATAGACAATATTATATATAATTATGTATATGTTATAATACGTTATGCTATGTATTAGTGGTTTCCAGACCTGACTTCATTTTAGAATCTTAAGAGAATCTTTTTTAAAGGCAACAGAATTCGGAACCATACCCCTACAGAGTCTCATTCAGTCATCTGTTTGGGGAAAGATCCTTAACATTTATGCTTTTAAAATCTTCTGTATTTATTTTAAGGGGGTAGACTAGGGAGAAGGTGCCCCGGGTGCTTCTGATAGGAATACAGGTTTGGGAACCATTGGCTGGGATCATAATGAAACATTTCAAGACTAGGTAGATACTTCCTAAATTGTATGTGCTTGATGGGTGAGTATAGTGCCTGGCATATAGTAAGCTCTCAAATGTTAACTATTGTGAGGCTGGTGAGTAGAAGAGTTTACTGAAAAGAACAATGATTGTCAAAAGCAAAAATGTAAGAAAATGGTATACTTCGGGGGAGCGATAAAACACTCAATGCCCAAATAAAATAAGAATTCTGAGCTGTGACAAAACAGTAGCTTTACTTTCCTTCAGCTAAGTTTTGGTTAGGATAACAAGTAAAATCCCTTATCTCTTCTCTAACCTGTTCAAAATAGTGATTGAATTTTTCCTTCCAAACAGATTCCAAAGGCCAATTTAGCTTCCAAAGAAAAAGTTGGCTGTCACTTGGATGGTTGATTGTTTTAAATTCCAGTTTAGTTAAGGTTCAGCTTTTAAAGGGTCATTAAGAATTCTGATGACTATAGTCGATTTGGTGCAATTTAGGGCAAGGAGTAGTAATTGCAATTTGTAAAGCAATGGAGGACAGGTAATGTTTTTATAATGTTTTTATTCTGTGTTCTGTGCTTTATTTTTTTTTCATATTATTCCCCTCTGCACTGCCAATTCTTAATTTGTGTTTAAATTTAGGATTTTTAAAAAATTATTTTTAATTACTATGGATTATAATAATTGTAGATATTTATAGGGTGCACGTGATATTTTGATACAAGCAGAAAATGTGTAATGATCAAATCCAGGATAATTGGGGTATCCATCACCTCAAGCATTTTCCGTTTCTTTGTGTTTGTGTGTGTATATGCATATAATACATACGTATGCAGACTTAGGATACACATCTGGATAGTACGGTTGTACATGAGAGAGTTGCTTATCCATTATAAATTGATTCATTTTAAAGATATTTATTGAATATCAAAGCACAGACTGTCTATTCTACTGGGTTCTGGGATATAATGGCAAACCAAACAGATGTGGTTCTTGACACCCAGAAGACATTTGTTGAATGTCTTGGGTGATGACTTGAGGGTAGTATTTTTGTACTGGAGAAATGCATGTAAGATTTCATGAATTTTGTAGATGGTGGCATGTGATCACATTTAAGTCAAGCTTTAGTCCATTTGCTGGTGGACATTTCATTGCTGTGTCCAAGAAGTTTCCCTCAGAACTCTAGTGTAAGCTAGATCTTTCTAAAGTACCATTAGCAAATTGAATATATGTCCCTTAAAGGTAATTTTATTTAAACACTTACGTAAATGGTCAATAGAAATGTTTCTTGGAGTGGTGGATTGTCCAGGATAAGTCAGGTCATGTTATTGGCTGAACATAGCAGGGGAACATTTGGCACCACATTGTGTCCCCTTCGGGAATGGCTGGAATTGATACCATTGGTTTCATGGTCAACATTTGAGAACCCATGGAGGGTGCAGATTTTCCCTTCGTGTGAGCATGTAATAAATCAGGGTTTCAGTTCTAAAACTTACCCAGTACCTTGTAGCTTAATTCAGCTTAAGATAGTACCCAAGGTGGGAGAGTGTCTGGCTTGATCTTTTATTTACTTTATTTAAAAAAAAAAAAATTCATTTTTTTAAAGATGGGTCTTGCTATGTTGCCCAGGCTGAACTCAAACTCCTGGGCTCACACAATCCTCCTACCTCAACTCCCGGAGTAGCTAGGACTACAGGTGCACTCCACCGTGCCTGGCTTGCTTCTTTAAAAAATAATCTCTTAAAGGTCTTGATATGGTAATTGCCTATCCTCTCTTTCTTCCTTGATCTTTCACTTTTTCAATTTTTTTTGTTGTTTTTTCACTCTGTACCATTTTCCTTTGTTCTCTCAATCGGTCAATATTAATCCAGCATAGCTATCACTAACCACAATCCCTAAGAGTCTTTATAAAATTGAGCATCTACTATGTGTCAGAGACCATGCCGAACGCATGTTGTCTCACTCAGTTCTAACAGTAGCCCATGGGATAGTCACTTATCATTTCTCCTTTCTTAGATGAAGAAACCAGGGTACAGAGAGTTCAGCAAATTTGCACAAGGTCACAGAATTAGCAAGCAGTGGGATTTGAATCTGGATAAATCAACACCATAATCTGGGTTCTTAATTTTCATGCCTAATTTTGCTAGAGACAGAAGAAGGGAGGTGGGGAAGGTTAGTAAGAGAAATAGTGTGGCATCATCCCCCAGTACCCAGCGCAGTGCCTGGCATGTAGAAAGTGCTCAACGGCTGCTGTTGATGAATGCAGTTATTGCATCTGGATGTTTTTCTCTCTTATTCCGTCTATTTATTGGTCCTTAGGTTTACCAGTAATCTTCCCACTTTTTTCCACTTTGCACCTTTTCTCCCCACCCCCAATGATCTACCCCTCCCCCATTCTCCATGAGCTATCATCAGTTCCTACCAGAACCATTGCCTTAGTTAATCTTGCCTGTCTTCCAGTTGGCTGTCAACATAGCAGCCCACAGAGACCTTTCTAAAAACTCCAATCTGAGCTCATCACTCCCCTGCTTGCAATCTCTCGGTGGTTTCTTGTTCATCTTGGAACAAAATCAGTGACCTTTCCCTGTCCTACCAGATCCTACCTAGTCTGACCCTTGTCACTGCTTAGGTATCATGGGTATACCACGATTTTTCCACACTCTGCATCCTCCAACCACAGCAGGTCCTCTTGCTAACTTCCCACCTCAGAGTTCTTGTGTGTGTTGTTACAACTGCCTGGAAGCCTCTTCTTCCGTACTCCCCTGTCCCTCCCCCAGAGCTCAGCTCAGAGGTCCCTGCCGAAGGGAAGCCTTTTCTGACCCTTAAATTTTAAGTCTTTTACTTCTCTGTAGTAGCTATCACATTTATCATTATATATTTATGTGATTAATTAATATGTGTTTCCCACTAGACTGTAAACTCTAAGTGTTTCCATAGTGCCTGGGACATAGTAGGTATTCCATGAATATTATGGAATAAAAACAAGAATCAATGAATAAATGAGCAAAGAAGAAACAGAGCCAGAAGTAGTTTGGCTGAGACTCCTGGCTGGATATTTCCTATTTTTAGAGGGAAGTTAGTCTGATTATGGCTTATAAAGGTTGCATTATTTTCCAACCATTTATTTTGGAGATAAGCACAGAGAGGTGAAGTAACTTGCCCAGAGTACACAGCTAGTCAGCGTCAGATGGCTTTGTTCTGACCTTTGAATTGTGTGTGGGGACACATACAGTGTTTTCGTAACTCTGCAGGGCATCTTTGGTGTGCTGTCTGTAGGAGCTGCATCAATATTTGAAAATAATGATGTTGTCATATCTGCATCTTAAAAGTGTTTTATGAGAACATGTATGGCTATTTTTATTTTTTTTCTTCTTGTATACCACTGCGTTCAGAATTGGGTTGGATGACAGCCTAAGAATACCCAGAAATGGGGCCTAAAGATTTGTGTGTTCTGGAAGATGGTGCCCACAATTTGAAGCAATTTGTGTTTTATTAATACTTGCACCAGGACCGGGCAAGGACAGCCCTCCCAATATTCTTGGGGTCTGGGGTTAAGAAATGCTGTGTTGGTTCTGTAGCCTGTCAGCAGGAGGGCATGTTCAATTATCAAGCTCCAAAAATGCCTGTGCACGGATGCAAAACAGCTATAAGTGTGTGATGAGTTGATGCCTGAGATCTCCCAAACTGAAAAGGGACACGAACAATCCCACAACCCTCCCTCCTAGGTTGTGTGACTCCATTAAGTGTTAAAAATTCACCGGTATGTGAAATTACCTCTCTTTTCAAGTTCTCTAATAACGTGCAGTCCTTGCAAGCCTCAACCGGTACCTGAGCTGGGGAAGGCTAAATAAGCATCCCAAGGCTCTCGCCTGGCTGTGGGGTTTTGATTCTGGCTGTGCCTGGGTCCTTGAGTAGCCCCCTTTGTGATGTGAGGCAGCATTTTTTGTCCTGCAGGTACAGTAGGTACTGGATTAAACAGGTCTGCTGTTGCAGACAGACACCAGGCACCGTTCTAGCACAGAGCTGTGTTTGGATTGGAGTTTCCAGGGCCTTATCAGGAGCCACCCCTAGTGACACAGCCAGTGCCAGAACTAACTTTGACTTTCACTCTTCGCCAAGGGCTTGCAGAACACCTTAAAGGAAAAAAGATGGAGGCTCTTAGAGTTCAGATGTTCATGCCATGCTCCTTTGAAAGCTTATATCTGTAAGTGAAGTTTTATTCTGGTAATAATCCTGGGACCACTTAACAGGAGTGGTTTTTTTCTTTTTAAGGGGGAGGTTAGAGGAAGGGAACGTTTTATTGGGAGTTAAAAATACTGAAGCTGTTACTTTGTGACTGGCTTTAATCAGCTTCAGCTGTAACCTCTGATAGGTGGATATGACAAGGATTACAACTAATTTGTGGGGTGGAGGGGGATGGAAATGCTAGCCCATTATCTTTGCCTTCTCGTTTAAAATGGAATGTTGGTCTTAAGTTAATAATGACCAAAAACCCTGACTGCTTGAAAAATCTGAGTGAGAACAGAGCTTGATTTATGATTGCAAGATAGACTGCAGAACAGCTTTGTTATGAATACAAAAGAATTTTCTTCAGGAAGATAGTGTGCTCAGTACAGTAGTAACATTTGTCAACACTGGTCCATTGTAAACTCTTTGGATTTTTAGTTTCTATGCCCCCCTCCTTTTTTTCTGGCTGGGCAATAGTAACAATTGTGTTAATAAACACCTCATTTGCATTTTTGTATATTGATTTTTTTTTTTTCCGTTGATGGGAAAAGAAAACATCCAAACATCAGAATCATCGGCCTGGCATATATATGTAGAACAAGTTTGAAATTGGCAGTTTCAAAGAAATACTGAAATGGAGAAATACTAAATGGATGACAGTTCCCCCCCTCCCTTTAACATTTACTTTCACTGTTAGGTGATAAGATTTGAAAACAATACTGAAAGCTGTGTCCCTAAGTGAATAGGCATTCAAGCAAATCAACTTATGCAAAAGCCACCTCTGGAGCTTAATAATTATTTACTGAACGTTCCTGGGTCATGAGAGAGGTTCTGATTAAGGCAGAAAAGCATTATGTTCAGCAGCTTGTGAAGGTGTGTTTAAAGACGGCAAGAATAATGGAAAAATACTAGGTGTAGCAGAACTATTTTTAGAATTTGATTCTTAAAAAATAAAGCTCCCCTAAGTTTAAGTATGGGTTAAAGTTCATCGTTTTCAGTACATACATCTTTAAAAGGTGTTATAAAAGGTAGTTTTAAAAATGATTTCTAATTTCTTATGCTTCTATGTTTGCTGTATTTAGTGTGCTTTAATAGATGCTTCAATTTTTTTTTCATTCTGTGTGTCATTAAAACAGTTTAATTACTCATTTCTATAAAATGATGGAGCATTTTATGGACCAAAAAAATAATTTTGTATTTAAAATGTCATTATACTAGAAATGTTATAAATTTTGCCTTATAAATCATATAAAAGTTGGGGAGATGATGTCTGCTCTTTGTGATTCATACCCTATAAGAATGTACTGCATAACTTACTGGGTTTTTTAAATATTAATTTTAAGCTACTTAATGGATGGCATGAACGGATGAAACTTGCCATTCTGATACGGCATAAGGACAGTAGTAATGTCAAACCTGAATTTACACCCAAATTAATTCTTAATTTTGAATTTCTTTTTTTAGTTAATTAAAATACTTATCATAGGAGCCTGCTTCCCTTATAAACTCTCAGAATGAAATTCTTAGCAAACATCTTTGACAAAACTTGCTCACTGGGCTGTTGCCCATTAACTTCTTTGCACCTGTTTTTTTTAAGGAGGGCACACACTGTGAATTAATTGTTTGTTTTGTATTTTCCTCTAGGAAAGCAAAGGAATCGGATAGCAGAAGGCAACATTCTAGAATGTTGGCTCCCTAGAAAGTAACTTGTCAGTTTTCACTAGTTTTTAGATATTAAGATGTTCAGAGGATACCATTTCAGAAATTAAAACCCAGTATAGATGAATTCATTGCCTTTTACTCATTGTCTCCATTGTTTGTGGATCATTCTAAGCATCTTACCTGTATTAACACATTTAATTCTCACAGCTGCTCTGTGAGGAAGGTACTTTTTTCCACCCCCCGTTTTGCAGATGAGAAAACTGAGGTTTGGGCCGGTGAAAAAATCCTGCCGAACTCAAACCGCTAAGAAATAATAGAGCGAGGATTTCAACCCAGGCATTCTGGCTCCAGGGCTTATGCTCTTATCTGTCGCATTCTCTGGATTTTCACTTAAGATACTAAATGAATCTATGTTTCTTCCTCTGCTTTTTTTTTTGTTTTTGAATGGGTTTCTCCCATCCTCAGATTTCTGAATTACCAAACCATAACTCAGTTGAGCTTTTGAGGGGCCACAGTTAGTCCCGATGCCATGGTATTTGTCTATGAAATGTATTTCCCTGAGTCCAATTCACCGTTAATTATAAGGCAACTGTTTGGGGGAGGAGAAAACTATATTAAAATATATTCATTGATTGTACTATCTTTTCTGACTTGAGAAATCTTAAAATGTGGAGGGAATGTTCCTCCTAGAATTAAATAAGGTAGATCCCTAGAGCTCAGAGTTCTTTATCCCTGATGATTGAAACAAATGATTTGAATAAAGATCCTCCAACACTGATGTTCTAGTATTATTTGATTCGATGAGGTAGAGTATTTGTTAGGACAGGATCACCAAATTTACCCATTGAACAAACATTTATTTTGTTTTACTGTGTGCTCGGGAACATATGAGTGAGGAAACATGTAAATATCTCTGCCCCCATGGAGCTGGTTCTGCCAGGTCATGAAGGACCAGGTACATACCCGCCTCCTCTTTAAGTCTGGACCTCATCCTTATGGTCCAGAGTGGCTTCTGGAGCTCTAGCCAGTGGATGGCAGAGGATTCAAGGAAAGGTATCTTTTGAAGGAGATTTCCTGGAAGTACCACATTTCTGCTTAAATCTCATTGGCAAAACTTAGCATGTGGCCAACCTACTTCTGGAAAGCTGGGACATGTTGTGGGTGGGGAGAAAATAGGAGAATGGGTGCTAGATTGTTTGAATTGTAGTTCATAGGCGAACACTTTGATTTCCGCCCTCCCTACCCCAGAATTACTGATACTTTCTAAAATGTCACAAAACCCAGCTGTGGTATCCCAGGGTACATCCAACTGGCTTAAGCCAAAGTGGAGATTGATTGGTCCTTTTGAATCACTGTTCAGGGTCAGTCCAGGGCTATCATGGCTTCAGATATGGCTTGATCCAGATGCACAAAGTCATCTAAACACTGGCTTCCTCTTTGTTCTTCTTCTTCCTCAGTTCCCTATCCCTTCTTTACTGTTTCATCTAGTTTGGCTTTCTTCTCAGATTTATATCCTACCAGCTTTTCAAACCTTAGTATAGAGTTATTTTACTTCAGTAGTTCCAGTCAGAGGCATAGCGGTGACTCTTATTGGACAATCCTGGGGACATTCCTGAGTTAGTCCTTGTGACTAGAGGAATGGATATACTAATTGGCCAAGCCTGGGTTGTCCTGGCATGTCTGGAGGTAGTAGCAACACCATAACCTCATGAACTGAAAGTGAGGGAGGCTGGTTCTTCAAAGTTAAATCAGGGTACTTTACCAAAGAAGTGGGACAGGCTGCTAGGCAGATATAAATGCCATGTGACTCCCTTCTTTTGTCTTGATTTCAACACAGTGTTGCAAACTTTGTCTCTTGGCACATATGTCCTAGACATGCAGTGATTGTTAAGTGATGGTCGTCTAAGGCTTTTGCTCTTCTACCACCTGTTACAGTGCTGTCTAGACAAGTAGATAAAGCATGGCTTGTGATTGGGATAATTATTTGAGTAGGGATAGAAGGGCTTTCTGCCTTTGAAAAGTTCCTTCCATTTACTTTCACACTCATGTCTGAATTATGTATTTAGATTGTCATAGTTCTGGATTTAAAAAAATGTTCTTTCTTTTAAAATACTCTTGGTGTGGGGCATCTTGCCATGCCATATCAATTACTTATACCTTATTATAGGAGATGAATTTTTCAGAGCTTTTTAACACATTGACTGCCACACTAGAAAAAAAATTTTTTTTCCTTGGGGCCACAGTGTTTTATTATGAAAATAGAATAAAAACTTCAAAAACAAAATGATCCTTTCTAATTTAATGAAAACTTTGTTATTTTTTATTGTTTTCTGCAAGTGAGTTATATGCAACTTTAAAAATAGTTTTTGCGGCTCCCAAGATGAAGAGATGTATGAGTTACATATGTTTCACGAGGCCCCAGGCTCAAAACTAGCGTGAGTTAAATACAACTCACATGGCAGTTAATGTGTTAGAACATGGTACCTAGATGTGAATGAGATTCCATAGCTGGAGAGACGAAGCAAGAATTCTAGAGTGTGGTCTAGTGGAAGGAAACTTGATATGAAAGACAGAAAACTTGAGTGTGGGGCACTTCAACTTTATCTGCCTTATAACCTTTTGATGAACTGGCTCTCAGAAGCGATTTCCTTGAAAGGAATTCAGTGTTAAGAGTGTGCCAACCCATAGTGGCATCTGTGGAAAATGAAGCTCTGTCGTGGTCATAAAATGAGAAAATGGCAAATTTCATATCCTTGGTTTAAAATATCTTTTATTAAGAACATGAAATTTTCCTTAGTTGGAGTATATAGAATTGGGAGACACTTTGGGAGTGGTAAGAAGAAACAACTTAAGAAAAAATCTGGTGATTTTTTTTCACCAGGTTGCCTAAAAGAGCATTGTTCATATATTCCAGAGGTCTCTAAGCATTTTTGATCATCTCTCCTAGTTAATTTTTCTCCAGCAAACCCTTTCAAAACAACTTTATTTTATTTATAAATAAATATGCCATTGTGCTATATATTACATATATAATATGTACAAAAAAGAAAATAAAACTGTTGAGATAAAATTAAATATGCAAAAAGTTCGTTTTTTTCTTCCTGTATGGTATCATCTTTGGTACCCTCTTTTGGAAAATACTGATATATTGGCAGTCTTATTAAGGTTCTCTTTGATTTCAAACTAATCAGTTATTGAGGTTAGTCTTACCTGGTACCTGCTGAAGGTTCAGCTTAAAGAATATGGAAAGTCCTGAAGAGATATGGAGAGTTTCTAATTTTTACCAACTAATTGGGGTATCAGTTAGAAAGTAAAGATTTTAGATTTTATCTTATATATGATTGGTGGTTCTTAGTTTTTACACTGTTTGTCTCCGTTTGTACAATGAAAGGTACAAAGCTCGATGGATAGAGGAACACTGTGCAGTTTGGACACCATGATATTCTGAGTGTCTAGCAGCACCTGGCCTTTAGAGAGCATTCAAATATTTGTAGAAGGAAAGAAGAGGAGAAAGACATGCATGTCCTGCAAGCCTTTTTATTTTCTCTGTGCCAGCAACCTGGAGTATCTATTATCTGAGCTTCTTTCTAATTATCTACCAGAAAAAGATGGGATTTTGGCAAATTATTATTTTTTGACCACTAAAACCCAAGTTTGATGATGACAGGGGTCCAGAAGATCTCAATATCTAAAGCTAAACTGTGATATCTGGTATTTTCACATTTATATAGGTTATACTGCCAGCTATTTTAAGTACAAGGGATAATACAGTTCCTTATTGGTATTCGCTTCTTACCGTACATGGTGAAAAAGTCATCCGAATCACTTTGGAAGGAATGGAAAGATTGAGATAATAGAAGTGCTTATCACTCTGAAATGTTAGATACCCAGACTACCATAAAAAAAAAAATCCATTTACCAAGTCCAATTTGTGCACTTGGAAGCTCTTTCAAAAGATTATTTTTTTTAGAGACGAGCCTTACCCTGTTGCCCAGGCTGGAGTGCAGTAGCACCATCATAGCTCCCTGCAGCCTCTAACTGCTGGGCTCAAGGGATCTCTTGCTTCAGCTTCCTGAGTAGGAAAGGTGTGTGCCACCACACCTGGCTAGTTTTGTTTTTGTTTTTTTAAGTTCTGTAGAGATGGAGTCTCCCTGTATTGCTCAGGCTGGTCTCAAACTCTTGGCTTCAAGCAATTGTCTAGCCTCAGCTCCTAAAGTGCTAAGATTACAGGCATAAGCCACCGCAACCAGCCTGAATTTACATTTTTAAGCTCCAAAGCCGCCTCCTTCTCTTTGATGGTATAAGTATATTCTGGTCATAGGCTCTGAATTATCTGGCGTATTCCTAGATGAAAATAGTTTATTCCACTGCCTTCATCAACCACTTAAATATACCATTAAATCCAATGCCCTGGCATCCAAACAACATCTGACTGGCCACCCTTCCCCTGACATTGAAGCCAACACCCCTTACTAGCCCATATGAATCTGTCTTTGGTCTCACTATCACAGTCCTCCAACGCAGGAATCTGGTTGTCAGTTGAAACCTAGAGAGGCTGGAGGAACTGTTAAACTTTTCCCTGCATTTCTTTCTCTTTAATTTCTCAGACACAGTCTGGCTCTGCCGTTTACTAACCTGTGACCGTGGCCAAGTTAGACTGTCTCTTTGAGCTTTGGTTTTTTTTTTTTTTTTTTGAGACAGAGTCTCACTTTGTTGCCTGGGCTAGAGTGAGTGCCGTGGCGTCAGCCTAGCTCACAGCAACCTCAAACTCCTGGGCTTAAGCGATCCTCCTGCCTCAGCCTCCCAAGTAGGTGGGACTACAGGCATGCGCCACCATGCCCAGCTAATTTTTTCTATATATATTTTTAGTTGGCCAGATAATTTCTTTCTATTTTTAGTAGGAGGAGGATCTATTGTAGGCAGGAGGATCGCTTGAGCCCAGGAGTTTGAGGTTGCTGTGAGCTAGGCTGACGCCACGGCACTCTAGCCTGGGCAACAGAGTGAGACCCTGTCTCAAAACAAAAAGAAAAAAGGATGCCCAGTCTCATTCCTGGAAATTCTGATTTCAGTTTAGGTAAGGCCCAGGAATCAATATGTCTACAAAAATTGTGCAGCTGATTCTGATACTGGGCCATGTTTGGAAGCTAATACTAAAACACCCAAGATCACCCACCTGTTTAGCAGGAGCACTGGGACATAAACCCCCATCTCTAACTCTCAGACCAGAACACTTACTTCCATGTCTGAAGAACTCCATAGTCCATTCCTCCCTCCCGATGGGCCTGACCACAGTTCTGAAGAGTCCTTCTTATACTGGATTCAACATGTTAGATGGGATGGAACAGGAAGGAGTATTCACTACTGCCAAAATGGGCTATGAAACCAAACAAAAATATCTGTCCCCAAACTGCCAATGGATCTTTAGCAAAACTACTGTATCATAAATAAAAAGGAACTTATAGGCTGAATCTGTAGAAACTGCCCCCAAACAGTCTGTTTTATCAGCAAAAAGAAATTCTTAAGAATCTTTTGGGGTCAATAAAAACAAAAAATGTAAATTCAGCCGTAGAAGTAGGGACTCAGGTCGTATTTAGTGACCACCTATTGTCCATATACTGCATTCCAGCCATGGTGCTGAGCACTTTAATTGAGCTTACATTAGCTCACATGATCCCTGCAGCGCATTTAGAGGCTGGGTTTTGGGGACGCTCAGAGAGGTTAAGTGGCTCATTAAAAATGACTGTGCTCAGCAGTGACTGAGCTAGAACTTGAGTCCAGTTGGTGGCATCCCCCTTAAGTCAGTATTGAGCGATTCCCAGCTCTCAGGGGTGTTGGGTGTCTGTCTGGCTTCAGTGATTCGGGCAAGTGCCAGTAAAGGCATTTGCCTCTCCGCCAGTTGGCTTTCAAAGGGTGATTTCTGATGGGGAGATGCACACCTTCCCACGTGGAACTCCATCAGAGTCCTATAATCTAGATAATTAACTTAATTTTAAGGCATCTCAGAAGAATTATGTGACCGTGGCTTTAAACTCTATGAGATTAGAAACCAGGTATTCCCAGCACCTGGCAATAACTATTTGTTGAATAAATGACCTTTACATAATCTGATTAAAAGGAATCAGACTCATGGCATTAGGATTATCTAGCAACGATTGAGCTTCATGGGCCTGGGATGAGTTCAGTTAGTTTTTAAAATTAAATACCTTTGGACGTCTCTGCTTGCTGTATCATTAGTAGCTTCAGCATCAGGTCCTCGTTTTTAAAAATAAGCTCTGTAGCCACCTGCAATGTTATCATGGAAATGTGAATTTTGAGTTTAAAACGTTACGCTCATTTGTCCTGCTAACACTGTGAAGTGTAGACATCCTCATTTTTGTCTATAAGGTGATAATTGCAGATTCAATTACTTCTAAGAGAAAGGGATGTTTAGAAGATGTGGAGCAAAACTGAGAATCTGGGAGTGATCTTTAACAACATGGAAATGTCCTGTAGAGAGTGTGTGCGATCAAGTGACTCCGGTGCTTTCTCTGCACTTTTTTTTTTTTTTTTTTTTTTGGTGGGAAGATGTGTTAAAAACAGTGTCAATTAGCTGAGCTTTGCTATCTGTATATAAATATAAAGATATATTTGCTATATTTTCTTTAGTGGGATTTGAATTTATACTGGTATACTGTATAAATATGTAATTTTTTCCCCCCGACAGGATATTTCAGAAAATGCTTTAAATGATACTGGTGTCGACTTTAAAGGGAAGCCTTAGCATGGTTGATAACTAGTAATTTTAATTTAAGATGTCTCAAGAATGCTTTACTGTTAATTGAAAGGATTTTTTCCCCCAGTATCACAGCCAATGACTTGTCTTGAGCAGCTAATTAGTACGATTATTCCACAGCTGCATTTGCTACAGCACAAAGGTTTGCTCCTGTTTTTATCAAAAGGATCAGTCTCTCTGGGAATGTTTTAACCTGACAGGCTTTGAATAGTAAGGCTGCTTATTTATTTATTTATTTTTAAATAGCCGCCTCCACCCCCCACCTTCTTTTCTTGGCTTAGGAAAGTACATTTGAACTTTGAACGCATACTCAAAAGTGGGAAAATACATTTTCTTTTGATGCTCTTTTAGTAGAGCCTTAACAAGTGAATAGATGATTTTAAGTGAATAGAGGCGTGGCTAGGTATTCTTATCGTGAGGATGAGTGCATGATATTAAAATAATAAGCACTGTATTAACATTGTTCAATTTTGTGTGTGTCTGTCAGAAATGTAGGAAGAAAAAAATAAAGGAAAGAGAGTTTGTGTTTTCTGGGTTGGTGAGGACTTCCTGGAGAACCAATATGCTGGATACAGTCATTACATTCCCATCTTATTTTCAAAATATTGTCTATTATGGCATAGTCTCCTTTCTTCTAGCTAAATGGTGACTTTGATCATTCAAGTCATGTCTCCGTGTTCTTAAGTTAGTGTCTAGTGGAATATATTCTTCCACTGGAAAAAAAAATATTATGGCTTTATTATAGTTAAGGAGAGAAAAAGGAAATAAAAATAAATTTACCTATAATTCCATTCTTATTCTTGCAACTGTGATCATCTTTATAGATTCCCTGCTCATCATTTTGGGTGTTTGTGTACATACACACACCATACTTATTTAAAATCAGAATATAAATATACTTTTGAATCATACTTTTTAATTTACTCTTATTGCATGCATTTCCCACTGTGCTCTGTAGTTGTGCAGTCTTTTAAAAAAAATAGGTAATATTTTATTGAATTCATGCATCATAATTTACTTAACCATTCTTACGGGGCAAATGCAGATGATTCAAATACTTTGAAATTTGCAAAGAGCTTTGTAATCTCAGTTTTTCCACATTGATGTACTTAGGAAACTTGTCTATCAAAATGAAATTTCTGAATCAAATTGTATGACAACTTTATAGCTTTTTGATAACATTGTTGTCTTCTTAAAGGATTGTGATAATATATACACCAGCAATGGCCCCGAGTAACGTTATCATTGTACTTTTTCTTGTCTTGAATGGTTTTTTTTTTTAAACTTAGATCGTACCATAAATGCTATTTTATGGTATGCTCTCTGGCTTTTCTAAGTTTATTATATTGTGTAGTTTTATTGATTTAAATAAATATATTCTACACAATTTTTAATGACTGCATTGCATTACATGATATGTACTGATCACAATTCAATGACCAATTTCCTGTTGTGAAAATAAGTGAATTGCTAGTATAGTTGTTATTATGTAGCTTTTCTGGGAAGGTGTGAGGGTGAAACTAACACTTCTTCATACTCTAGCATGTTTTGTTACCTGTAGAGTTTGAAGGTTCCTATCTTTAAGGAGTTCATAAAAATGGTCTATGATTTAAAGGCTTTATTTTATTTTGCTTTTCATTAGAAGATCAAGACAATACTGGGGTTTATACTCAACAAAGGAAACTCAAGCTACTAAACTTCCCTTGAAGCATGACTTTCTCAAGAGCAGATATTTATTCAAATGTTTCTTTTTCTATTTCCAGATTCTCAGGTTTGGTACTGTTTGCCCCAAACAGAGATTAAAAAGAAATTATATTGGGAGAAATAAACAATGAAATTATCTAGATACTAATAAGACCAACAGCATACATTTATTGAGGCAGTACTACATGGTACTCATTGTACTAGAAGATTTATGTGCATTGTTTAGTCAACCCTCACAAAATCCCCCAGAAGTAGGCCTTAAAATATAAATGATGCAATAGATAGAAATTTTTAAAAACGCCTCCCATTTTTATAAACAGGTAAGTGGGTAAAAAACTATTGTTATTTTTATTTTTGACATCATAGAGCTAGCAAGATAAGCAATCAGAAACCATATTTAGGAAAATTAGGAAATCTTTTTTTCCTAACTCATGTTTCTAATGCTAATGTTTCAGTGTTTTAAAGAATTTTGGGTAGAGGTTAGCCCTCATGGGCAAGGTGCAGAGAACGCATAGTAGAGGGCATGCCAAGGTAAATCAGAAGAAAAGATGGCACAAAGAAAACCGGAGAAGAATTGGGTTGTCAAACCAGCTTGTCTTTTGCCTCCTTGCCCAAAGACTGGGGTCGAGTTCAGTGTTAACATTCTGGTCCAAATGCTTCCTTCACTGATTTTTACTTCTCACATCTTAGAAAAGTTTCCTCTTGGCAAAACTCACCTTTACTTTAAATAATTCCTTGTTAGTAAACATTTTAGACATCTTTAAGGAATTTAGATAACACGTAGGAGTAGTTATTTGGTTAGATTCAGTTGTAAAAAAAAAAAAGCAAATCAAGCAATTTATTTTTAAATGTGGAAATTTGGGTGCCATTAAGACACACTGCTTCTTGGCAGTACATATGGCGGCGCTATATTTGGTGATGATGAGTAGTGTGCAGGATAAAATGTCGAAAAAAAATTAAGCCGCCTGATAAAAATGCCTAGTGCAATCAAGCTGACTTATTTTAATTCAACTACTAATGACTTAAATCCTGTCACCTCTTGATTTTCAATTATGTGGAGTACCACTCTGCGCCTTGATTATATTTGCACAGGCTCATTTTATACTTTGGTGCAATTTAGGATACCCCAAAGTGCAAGCGAAGGGTCTCATTAGGAAACTAAATGTTGTGTGCCTTTTGGTTTTCCCACAGCAGTTCCGCGGAGCATCCTGGGGCCTCCAAGCCTCCGATAAGCTCCTCCAGTATGACATCACGCATCTTGCTACGCCAGCAACTCATGCGTGAGCAGATGCAGGAGCAGGAGCGCAGGGAGCAGCAGCAGAAGCTGCAGGCGGCCCAGTTCATGCAACAGAGAGTGCCCGTGAGTCAGACACCAGCCATCAACGTCAGTGTGCCCACCACCCTACCCTCTGCCACCCAGGTGCCAATGGAAGTCCTTAAGGTATGTGAGTGTTGCTCTTGTTGGTTGGACCAAACCTTCTTCCATTTCCCATTTGCAAGGTATTTCGTTTATCTGAGTATGTATTTGGTTATACTGACCCATCAGAATCATATTTCTAAACGCCAGCTCCATTGATTCCTATGTGGCTTTGTATTTTAAAAGAAACTACCTGTAACTGTAATAGTAGCCCTCAACAAATGGCGGAAAAGTGTCAGTGCTCCATGATGAATTGCAAGAAGGAGTAGATGTTTGTTGTAATGACATCTTTCCATCTTTCTTTGGGAAAGTTTCAAAATGTACAAGTTACCTGAAACAGACCTCTTCTAATAACTTGTATATATTTTTTTCTTAAATACATTCCATGATGACTCTTTAATTTTCTCTTTATTTAGCAGATAATGTTGACTGTAGAATCTGAAAGTCTTTTAGAAAGTCTCTTCAGATGTAAAACTGGAGAAGAGCTCTCTGCGCTTTAATAACCAGACTGCATAATCCTTTTACTGAAGCGAGTAGTCTGCTCTGGGTCTCTTTGATTTCTTGCTAGAGTAGAAACTGCGGGAGCTTGTTAGCATCATTCTATCAGGGACATATAGCTTCCTAATTACTAGAGAAAATAGTAACAAGTCTAAGAATAGAATTCCATCTCACACATGTCTTCCACATCACAGAAGGAGATACTCCTTGTTTAAAGATAAACATTTCAATTCTTAAATATGACTGATTCAAGGAAAGTTAGAGTAGGGAGACTTCCTTACTTTTTATTCATTTTTAATTTTTTTACCTACTCACCCAGAGGATTCCTTCTGAAGAGCCCCAAGTGTTACTGTTCATTAAACAATGTGAACTTTACATGCCTGCGATTCATTATTTATTGATCTTTGCATTGATTTGGGTGCTCAGGAAAAAAAAACATCTCCCACTATTTAAAGTTTACTACGAAAGCAAATAGAGAGATGATGTTTTATAATCAGAAATCAATATGTAATCCTTACCCGGAAGTAGGAAAGGGATTCTTTAAAAACAAATTTAAAGTCAATTATCTTTTCTTTGTAAAGACTCTTTTAAAACGTAGTGATGGACTAATGGGACTTTTTGATAGAGAAACCAACTGAAATTCTGTTAGGGCAAAAATGTTCCATATGGTTTAGCATAAAATTTTACTCTAATGTGATTGTGTGAAATTCTGGATACTGCCAGAATTAATAGATCTTTGACTCCTTTTTTTTTTAACCCCCCTTTCAAGTAAAGCCAAGGTTTTACTCCCTGGGATAGATTATACATTGAATCTTTCTGTTCTGCTTGGGTGAAAATTGACAGTCACGAAGTTATTATAGATTTAAGATTTAAGATTTAAGTTGTCCTGTGTTTGTAAGAATCATAAATGTTGTGTCTGTACTTTAGGCTGTTTAAAGTTGAATGAATTACTAGTAATAAGATGTGGAGAAATATGTATTTTATTAGTCATAATAGTTTACTATTTTAATCTGAAGGGCAAATTTTAAAAGAGTTGACATGGATTCGGGTGAGTAGGGGTTTATGTCCAATATGAAGGTAATGTTTGAAACTATATTTAAGTATATTAAGTGAAATCAACATTCCTGTTAAGGCAGTTACATCTGATGGTGGGGAAATGACCCAAATACAAATGTGTTGAAACATCATTTCCGTATCATCTTAAAAACGGGGAGAATTTCTAAATGTTTTCATTACTTTAAATATATTATTTTTGAAAATGATTAAAATTAAAAGCTATATTAAATGTTTAGAATAACATGCCCATTTTTCCTTATATGTTACCCTGGCCTGGTAACACTGGACTAAGCTGCAATCCCCAATTTAGCTATGTCAGAAAAATGTCTAAAGTTAAAACACAAATAAATTATTACAGCTGGAATACATAACCTAACTAAAATAAGTAATTGGTAAATTTATATTTTATGCTGAATATAGTTTATCTCTGCTTAACTTTTGCTTCTTTATACTTCAATTATTTAAACTAGTGAAGCATGTCATAGAAATGAAAAAAAAAGAATTGTTGGCTTAGCCATATTTGAAAGGTATTTAGACAAATTTTAGTACCCTTAAAGTGAAGAATATATGATTTAATATAAGATGATACTCTAAGAAATTCAAGTAACATTTTAAAAGAGAGTATAAGTGATTGCCTCAGATACTTAAAGACTTACTGCTTTATAAAAATGGTTTGCATATTTTGAAAAGTTTTGTGTATAAAATTATGGAATACTTATTATAGAAAGATAAATGAGAGAAAGGTGGTCATTTTTTCTTTTCTTTTTTATAGTTTTAAAATCATAAGCATAGTTTTGTTAAATAAATAGTTAATAGCAAAATAATTAATTTACTTCATCTTGGACCATTTTTCCATGAATACACATTTTCCAAAAATGGTAAAACCAAGTATACTAATTGAGTGCATTAACATGCAGATTATATTGAATAAATATTTTCTCATAATATAGCCTGAGTAAATTTTTTATTTAATTTCTAAAAGTTTAAATTGGTAAAAGAGAGCATACCTGCTTCTCAGTGGAGGAAGATGTGTACAATTAGACATGCTAGCATGTGCTAGAAAATCTGGTTAAATCCTTCCATCTGCCAGCTGGTTTGCAAGAACCTGATAGAAGTAAGGTCATAGTTTAGTTTTCTCTCTCTCTGTCTCTCTCTCTCTCTCTTGCTGTCTCACACACACTTAAGTTACCTGTATTCTACTCTCTGTGGGTTGAACGACGGATTTCGAAAAGCTAAATTAGTATTTTCAGGTTAATCCCTTTCTTTGGCAGAGTTAAACTTAAAATATGAAGCTTTATAAAGCATGTTTAAAAATTGTCGAAATCTGGCAAACTTAGGACGAGTCAGAATTCGTATTAGATGTCAGAAATTTGCATCACGCATTCCTCAATACATGGTCATCCGTCAGTAAGCTTGTAAAGCTTTGCAGGATTGGCCTCTGGTTCTTATATTGATTTCATAATTTATAGATTTATTCCTCTTATTGATTTTTATCTTGAGTGACACGGAATGCTTAATCTTACTGCCTTACATTTACATACTAAAGCTATTCTCTAAGTTTCTTAAGAGCAACTTTATCCAGTTGGGTATAGTAATTTAAGGATGCTTCTTTATCATAAGTTAACCGACATTTGGAGTGCGTAATGCCTGTTTCCGCAGCAGTGAACACACTCTGTATTTTGAACTGTGAATTAAAAAAGAAAATCATTAGGAACTATTAAGTGAAGTGGTTTCTTCTACAAGTGGATTTTATTGACATGTGAGTCATACAAACCTGAGGTTTGAAATTTGATTTAGCTTTCAAACAAAAGCAGAGTAACCAGGGACAGACCTTGCAGATGTGTCGGGCCTGAGAGCTAACGCAGCACTATGGTACCAGCCACTGAGTTATCATTTGCACATTCCTCAAACATCTATTTTCACGGTCTCATCTCTCTGACTTTGACTGATTATGAAGCACTTGGGTTCCTCGGATCCTGGACTGGCCAAGTTCATCAAGATTTCTTTCCCCACTCCCTTCCCCAGCACGGACTCTGACAGTTTATAGTTTGAAAACATTAGTTTGCAGTTTGAAAATGCTTCTCTGTTCAGAAATTTGTAAAGAATTGCCAAGGATTTCCCATTGCCTCCTCTTTCTCTCCCTTTCTTCCTTCCTTTCACACTCCCTCCCTTCCTTCTTTCCTTCTTTCATTCCTTCCTTCCTTCCTCCTAAGAATTTGAAATTTTAAAGGCAAGGTGCTCTCTCTGGAAGACATTGTACATTGAATTTTTCTGTTCTGCTAAGGAGAAAGGCTCTATGAATTTAACTTTTGGTTATATGAATTTACTTTTGGATATCTTATTTTAAGTAGTCTGAAGAAATTTATTTTTAAATTTTCCCTTTTTTCCAAATCATCTCAAGAGTTGGGCAAATTGCTCTGCAGTCAGAAATGATGTTTACTGTTTGCCAAATACAGAAACCCTTTTTGCCAGGACCTTCTATGTTGTAAACTGAATTTACTTGGGCATTTATTTGGTGGTGACTTCATCCGTGTTGCACCCTGTTTGGATAGAGATTCTAGCTGGTTGGAATGAAAGTTCTGCATCCTTGTCACCCTGTTCCCCAGCTGACATTCAGTGAGATTTCACGAGTGAGGGAAAGGGCTGATGGCTGAATTGCTTGTCTCTCTCTGTAAATTACGAAATCTACATGGAGTAGAATTTTCAAGGTGTGACTTTTTTTGTTATAATACAGAAACATGAAAAAGAGCGTATAGAGTTACAGGTAGGTTGATGGGTTACAGATTGGTGGAAGGGATTTCTCCCACCCCAACGTTTAGATTTTGTTTCTGATTTATTTAGCCAGGAATACAAATCCTGAATAGCATCACGGTGGCTGCAAGAAACCAGAGCAGATGCAGCATGTCTCAGATCAGCTTGCCTTGGTCCCCTTAGTTGGGGGATGTGTTGCTATAGGTGTTGTCCCCATAAGATAAGTACCTGCTATGTGTGAGAGTTCTTCTAATACCTTACATAGTCCATTCATACATGGGCCACCATATACTTGTGTCCCCGGTAGTGTGACTTACACAAACAGTCTGCCAGCCTTGATTTCAGGGATCATTTACAGACATTGGTGTGCTTTTGTTTTTGATCAGATTTGGTGTCTGCAAGGCCACATTTTCATTCAGGGGGAAAAAGGGACTCAGTTTCCAGGTTCCACAAACAGCTCTTTATCCTACCAGAGACCTCATTTCCTTGCAGTCTTTGAATGATTCAGAATCAGTCAATGTCACACATAAGGTAATTTGCTCTCTCTTTAAAACCGATTTTATTGATTTTTTTAATTGCAGACAATACCTGTTAACTTTTAACAGATTTGAACAATGAGGAAGACTAATCCAACAGGAAACTGTTCCTGCCTACGGCTGCCGCCTCTACATCACGCTTTCTGCAGGGAGCTGCTGTTAACAGTTTAGGGTGCAGCCTTCTTGGCATGTTCAGTTTTCCAACCTTACAGCTGCCTTTTGTGGGAGTGAGGTCTGATGAAATATATTAGGCAGTTTTGATCAGGTAGACATAAATCCTCTATTTCTCTTTATTCACATTTGCAAACGGAACAAATGAAATAGAATTTTTTCTCCCATTGGGTTGTCTTTACTTTTGAGAATTACTGCTTCAGGCTTCACTCTTCCCTAGGCAGAGTGGGGCCTTCTTGCTCTGTGTCTTGAAAGCAGTTTGATTGTTCTGGTGGACAAGTGTGTACCAGCTTGCAGGGCACTGACGGGCAGCCCATTTGCTTCTCAGGCTGCTTCCCCACCCCCTGTGGTTAAGGATTTAGTTATCTCAGGGCTGGTGCAAGAAGGTGCTCCCTAGAGTTGGTTTCCGTTGGTAAAGTCAAATTGAACACAGGCTCGGTAGTACAAGAATCTCAGTGAGTGCTTAGTGATTAATGTTAGACTTGATTTTTCTGACTGCACTACTTTTAGTGACTAGTAATGCAATGCTGGCTGAAGAAAGTCATTTTTGCTTAGATTTTTGGGAGAGGTAGCAATGTTCAACCTCTCCAACGACATGGGAGCCTGGGGCCTATAGCAAATGTTTATTACAGAGCTTCAGGCCGTGGCTTAAAACTTTTGTAGGAATTACTGGTGTGAATGTGGTTCCACCTAAGGCAACTTGGAAGAGAAAAGGCAATGGTGCCTCCTTGATTGTGTGGACATTACTTATGGGGTGTTTGGGGCGGTAGGATGAACACTTTCATATCCTCTTGCTCATTTATCCTTTTAGCAACACTATGGGACAGGGAGAATAAGCCTCATCTTCCAGATAGGGAAACTGAGGCATAGAGAGGTTATTGCTGGCCCCTGGTAACATAGTTAGACTCCACACCCTACCATGTTTACTTACAGCCACACACCTGCCTGTGTTTTCTGCAGAGCTTAAGGATATACTCCAGACATTTCTGAAGACTCACCAGAATACGTGACAGAATGTGTTAGAGCAAAGTGGGGGGGCAGAGAGAAACCGCAGAGGGAGTCTCACCGGCTTAATGGAAAGATACAAGATCTTAGGCATTTGGAATTAGTAAGGGCCTTCTCTGTGGAGTAAAGTAGCTCCATGAGTCTCCACAATATGCCAGATAAAAGAACTGGATGTGTTTTTACTGTGTAAAAAGATTGCCTGGCCACATGGATTTATGGTTTAGTAATAGTCATCATTGTAGGTTAAGAAGCACTCTAGTGAAAGTTTCTCTAACAACATCCAAAAATCATAACTCAAGATCACTTAATGTTCTAAAGATCTTGATGGCCAGGCCATCACAATTCATATGCTTTACAGTTTTGCGTATTTTAATAATATATTTGTATTGTAAATGATTTTTGAAAGATTCAATTTAATAGACTCACACGCCACTTTTAATATAAATTAAATTTTCTCCTGAAACTCTGGTTGCATGTTTAGTTTTTCTTCCTGCACACCCCTGAACTTTTGCCATATTTTAGCACTTAAACTGGACCTACACATTTGGCTGTTTTTCTATTTGCTTGTAAGTGAATGTCAGTGGTAATAAATCTTACATTATTCTATGTAAAGGTCATGAGTCTCCTTCATAAATGTTACCTACTTAATCCCAATAATTAAAGAAAGGATGTAGATTTGAAAGAACACTGATTGGCTACCCTTCTATAGGTATGCTTTTGAACAGAGATTGCCGACATATGTAAGCAAAATCTAATTTTAACTTTGTCCTACTAAAATAAGTGGGTAGGATCTGTGTTAAAAACTATGTAAATCAGTGCAGCGGCTTTGCTCAAGGTTATAGCTGCAATCCGTACTGGAATATTGGCTTTTGCCCTGAATGTGTCTCTTTTTATTGACTTCCCAGAGTATCAGCCTGAACTTTAAGAAAAATTTAGCTCCCAATAATAAGTCAGTCTTTCAGATCTTGTTTATAAAGTTAGATGTTTTTGTGTAATGAATTTATAGCTTTGTGAAAAAATGGATCAAAATTGAAACGTATGAATCAGATAAAGTTGGGATCTGTTAAAGTAGAGGATGGTCCTAGAAAAGAAATGGTTTTAATTACTCTTTTAAGAAATGGAGAATGTTCTAGAAAAGAATTTAAATGAATCTATACCAAATTGTTTCCACTAGTTATCTCTGGAATGAGTATTAGGATTGGAGGTGCTGGTATAGTCAAAGGGCTTTATTTATTTTTAACCAGGAGAGCATATGGTTGGGTTCTTCATGTAATTAAAGTGGATGTCTCTAATGCATTTTATGTAAGAGTCACCCACAACTTTCTGAGGAGCACAATTCTTTTGTCAGGTGACTTATGCACATTATGTAACTCTGGTGGTATTTCCTAGAAGAGAGATAACAAGGTATAGGGATCCTAAAAATTAAAAATAAGCAAAGGATTTGAACCACCCACCCAGTTGTGAATAATTTTAAAAGTAGTTAAGAGGTCCACAATGAAAAGCGGAATTCAAATTTCTACCACCTTACCACCCATAAATTTGTTGTAATCTCCCCTGTTGGCTCTAGGTTTTGTATGATTAAAATTTAGGGGCTGGAAATTTTGTTGAGACTTAATTAGAAGTGACAAACCAGAGACATTCCTGCCGGTTAGGAAAGGCTTAAGAAATTCTTATTGGCTAAATTACAAATATGTAACATTTTTTCTGAACACTGCATGGTAGTTCAGACTGCCTAAAGGTGACAAGATTAGCTCTGTTTTTCTAGTGAAGTAGTAAAAATTAGATTAATAAGTACCAGGCAAAGAACCTTTTCTTTTTCTTTTTTTGAAAGAAATCTTACCTTGAGTACTTCTGGCTGTGGAGAACGGTGCCTTAATTAGCCACATGTTCTTTTTACCTCCTGGGAAATAAGTACAGGATAAAATTGGGGATCAAGACGTAGACGTACATTGATTTAGCACACGCCGCTAAGTAATTCATCAAGGAATGTTGGTAATTAGTCCTGCCTCTTTCAACTCTTGGCTTATTTTATAAAACCGGTTGATTTAAAATAATGCCTGCTGATTTATTACCCACACGTTTCAAGACTGGGACTTGGCTCTCAAACAAAAGCAATATTGTGCAGTGATGGAAATGCGCCCTCTTGTTTTTGTGTTTTTACAAATTCTGAAGGGCCATCTATCATCCCCTATTAACTTTGTTGCATTTTCCTTTACCCCCATTCAGCATTTTACTGGGCTATTCTTTTGTGTCTTGGTAAAGAGAAAGGGGGAGAAAATTTAAAACAAAACAAAACAAAAATCCAGTCTCTTAGAGGTTTGGATGTGAGGTGCTTGTCAAAGTATATTGGCTTAGTGTGGTTTGATGGAATTTAATTTGAACCCTACGTCTGGTAAGACAGGCTGTAGTAATGGCCTTTGGGATTTTTTTTTTTTTTTTTTTTTTTTTGCATTGTTAAATGTTTGGTGATATTTATGACAACCAGGTTAATCTTAAAAGATTGAATTTATGAGAAGCACAGAACCTTATGACTTTGGCCTTGTAGTCCTGGTATCCAAGCACCATAGTAAATTATAATTTGGATGCCAAATTCCCATTAATGCTAAGTGACATACCTCATTATGCTCTGAGATGTGACCGCAATCGGTGTCCTTGTTGAAAATCTAGGAGTTAGGCTGACTTTGGTACTTCGCTGTGTGAACTTGGGCATGTTTCCTGTCCTCTATGGGCCTCAGTGTTCACATCTATAAAATGGGGGCAATAGTGCCTGCTCTGGGGACCTTTCCTGAGAGTTAAATGAGATAATTCACTAAAGCAGTTCTGTCTGATAAAAATAGAATGTGAGCCATGTGCGTAAATTCAGATTTTTTTAGTACTCTCATTAAAAATAGTAAAAAGAAACAAGTGAAATTACTTTTAGTATATTTTATTTAACACAGTATATCTAAAATATTGTTTCAACATGTAATCAACATAAAAATTATTGATATTACCAAGATTTTTTGCATTCTTTTTTTTCATGCTAAGTCTTTATGTTAGGTCTTTCATACTATCTTCAAAATTAGGTGTGTATTTTAGAACTCCAGCACATCTCAATTTGAACACTAAATTTTAATCAGAAATACTTGACCTACGTTTAGATTTTATAAAATTTGCAGTTGGAAAAGTAGATGCATATACCAAAGTTGTTTCAAACATATTTAAAAGATTTCTAATAACTAAGTTGCCTATGTTCTTAAATTATGGAATATTACTCAGCTATAAGAAATAACAGTGATATGGCATCTCTTTGGTTCTCCTGGAGAGAGTTGGAACCCATTCTATTAAGTGAAGTATCCCAAGAATGGAAAAATAAGCACCACATGTACTCACCAGCAAACTGGTTTCCCTGATCATCACCTAAGTTGGGAATAACATTTGGGAATAACACCAATTGGGTATCGGACAGAGGTGGGGGCTGGGGGGAAGGGATGGGTGTATACCTACTTGATGAGTGCGATGCGCACTGCCTGGGGAATGGACACGCTTGAAGTTCTGACTGGGGAGATGGGGGTCAGGGGAGGGGATGGGTGCATACCTACATGATGAGTGCGATGTGCACTGTCTAGGGAATGGACATGCTTGAAGCTCAGACTCGGGGGGCTGGGGGGTATATATATAACCTTAACTTTTGTACCCCCCTAATGAGCTGAAATAAAAAAAAAAAAAAGAAGAAGAAAAGTAAACTTTTATGCTTAGCTTACTAAGACGAGCTTTTATAATTAGTAACAAATCTAGAATTATATTAAGAAGCCCTATAGTTATGTCTTGAGATGATCATATTTTCTTTCTTTTACCTATGAGTGACAAATTATGTGAACAAATTTTCTAGTATCAAATTATCCTTCCATTCCAATAATGAATCTCACTTGGCCATGATATGTGTTTTTAATATAAGTTTTTATTTATTTGGCTATGACTTATTAGGAATTTTATAAATATATTAATAAATAGGTTTTTAAGAGCTTAGGGTTTTTTAAATTTATTTGGAGTAATTGTCAGATATAGTGTTATCAAAGTTATGCTAACTTCATAAAATCAACTAGAATTTTTCCATTTTAAAAAAGTTTTGAAATAGCTTCATTGTCATGAAATATTTTCAAATAACATTCCAATGAAACCATTTGAGCTTCACAAATTTGGCGGTACACATCTTTGACAATTTTATCACTTATTTCTGGTTATATGTCCATGAAGGTTTTGTGGCTATTTTGAGTCAGTTTTGGTAATTCATGGTATCCTCAGCTAGGTTACTGTTAGCTTTTAACTGGATTATTTACAATGGATTTCTAACTCACCCAGTTCCAATTCGGTCTTTTCACTGTATTGTCAGGGTGCTCTCTCAGTGCTCTAAGATAATTTCTCTCCCACTAAATGTCTGCTGAAAAATTTAACCTTGGTATGCAGATATCTACTAAGGAACTCTCCTGTGCTGGTCAGTTAGAGAAAGAGTCTGGTGTGGAAACTTCTCTCAAGCTGGGCTCTCCCTCCCTCCCAGGAATTGGGAGTTAGGATATTGAGTTAGTTTGTTGTGGACTTTTGAGTTGGTGCCAGGGCCAGTCATAGCCACATTTATGGAAATGCCAAAATTAAAGAGCTTTTCTAAGAAAACAGGTAAAAAACAAGGTAGCCATGCAGAGAGAAGCAGAGATGGGATGTGGCTGCAGAGACAAAGAGGCCAAATGGCTGTCTCATAACTTTGGGGTCCACTGAAACCCTGGTATACCGCCAGCACTCTTTCCTTGAGATTCCCTAATATCTTTTCAATAAACTAGCTAATTTGCAAATTAATTAATTAATTAATTAATATATAAAAAAAATTTCAGTTCTCAGCAGCCACATATGGCCTGTGGCCTTTGCCCTGGGCAGCGCAGATCTAAGGCATTTGGCACAGTGCTGGGTGGATGGACAGTGCTCAGAAAAGAATTTTGCTTTATTATTGTTGATGATAACATAATAATCTATAATTATTAATAATCTGAATATAGTAATTATTATCATCATCTCCAAATTGCTATCTTCATATGCCACTGTCATGCTTACCTAATACTATTGTTTTCCTACTGGCCCCTCAAAGGAAACAAACAAACAAAATTTTAGTCATTATTTCCTTTCTCATGATTTGGAGCCTGGATTAGCTGACCTATCTCATGTATGGTTGATGTTTCCTGTCAAAACAGCCTCTTGTAGGAGACGGCAGCAAAGAGTCTTTGGTAACATGGCATTTTGACTTGTCTCTGCCGATAGCCTTCCAGTCAGGCTTGAGCAACAGCTCTTGACTTGTGAGTCACACGTCTTATTCATGCTCTCAATCCAGGTTCTTTTCAAACCTACACATATCACACTTACATAGCACTTGTCCAGCGTGTTAAAGTTGTCTAAAACCTTGGAAATATATAAGCATTCCATCTGTGTTCTTGGTGCAAAACAGACATCAAGGGACAAGGAGATTAGTTAATCCTAGGTTGTTCTTTAAGATACATTCCACAGTAGCTTAATTAACATGAAGGATATTGAAAATTGGGTGGTTTTTTTTTTTGGTGAAATTTTATATATGATTTTTCTTTCTCAGTTAACTTATAGTGCATTTTTAGGAAATTTCAGCATAACTCATACTACAATGAAATAGGTTTTCTCCTTTTCCTAATTGACCAGGCACCCAAGTTTTCTCTTTTGATAGTAATTTTTGATCGTCTATGAAACCAGAAATAATTCCTAAAATGATAATTTATATGTTTTTAGGCACCTTGTCATTTCTAATGAAAACAATAAGTTGATTATGTTGGCATTAGTAAACTGTGTTGGAGAGATTTAATGTGTTCTTCACATAATACTAAGAGCCTATAAAGTCGCATTCTTGTGCAATTATAACAGGCAAGAAAGCCAAGAGAACAAAAATGCTAACTATGCTATGACTTCCAGAAAGAAAAATGATTACGTTGTCAGGTATCATGATTTTCTTAGTTTGGAGTCATGTGTATTTTCTCAGTATTCATTGTGTATTTTAATATTTTCTTATCATCTTCAAATAATATGTTAAACATTCAGTCCATTGCAATGTTGATTTCGGTTTCCTAGTAACTTTCCTGTTTTGTATTATAATAAAATCACATACCTAAAGAATTTTTCAATTCATTAATTAGCATAATCTTGATAGAATTCATAACAATGTTATGAATATGGGTAATTGTGCCCATTTTTATTGACACTGAGGACTACTGGTATCTCATAGACAGGGAAGACAAATTGAGCATTCTGAAAGGACCTTTATTTTTATATAAAATCTTTATTCATTAGTTTGACATGAAGCTAAGGTATTTAGAATTTAACCAGAGAATTGCTTGAGGCCAGGAATGGGAGACCAGCCTGGGCAACATAGCAAGACCTCAAGACCTCCTCTCTACAAGAAATTAAAAAAAAAAAAAATTAGCCAGGCATTGTGCTGTGTGTGCCTTTAGTCCCAGCTACTTGGGAGGTTAAGGCAGGAGGATTGCTCGTGTCCAGAAATTCAAGTCTGGGGAGAGCTATGATCCCGCCACTGTACTCCAGCCTGGGCGACAGAGCAAGGCCCCATGTCTTAAAAAAAAAAAAAGATATTAAGTATTCTGTAGCTCAGTGGTTCTCAAAGTGGCTCTAGAATCTGTAGGCCCTGCATCACTTGGGACCCCATTAGAAATGTAAATTTCATTGATCAATGAAAGTTGTAAAATATCTAATAGCTATTTAGGGCATTTTGTACATGGGGATTTAGTCTATAATATTATATGCATAAATTTATGCAAAGTTGATAAAAAATAGATTAATTCTGTCAAATCTTGAGGAGGTATTTTGAGGATAAAGCAACTATAAGAACAAGTAAACTTACTTGTTTTAGTGGTTCCTGCTTTAAGCTACTGAAACCATTGGACCTTTCGGGGAGCTCTAAGGGGTCAAGGAATCCATTTGTCTACACACCTTTGTAAATGAGAAATATACTTCACATATATACCACACATCTCTTTTTCAAATAAATGTAGATGCTGCTGTGATAAACAAAGCACAAATTGATACCAAAGCCATACATTCCATTTTTTTTCTTGTTTTTAAGCATTTTCTTGATCAACAAAAACCAAAAGCACAACTCCCAACCAAATGGAGCCTTGAAATATTTGATTTTTAAACCTGGTTAAAAGTTACTTTAAAAAAAATATTTTATTATTAGAGCAGTTTTAGGTTTACAGCAAAATTGAGAGAAAGGTGCAGAGATTTCCCATGTACCCTGTGCCCACACATGCACAGCCTCCCCCATTGTCAACATCCCTACCAGAGTGGGACATTTGTTGCAATTGGTGAACCTACATTGACACACCGTCATCACCCAAAGCCCATTCTTTATATTATATATCACTCTTGGTGTTGTACATTCAGTGGATTTGGAAAAACGTATAATGACATGAGTCCACCATTATGGTGTCGTACACAGTATTTTTACTGCCTTGAAAATCCTCTGTGCTCTGCCTGCTCCTCTGAAGTGAAGAGCCACTTCTCTTTAGGAAATCTTTTGTTTTTTAAACTATCAGGGGTTATTTAAATTCTACTTTTGGAATCATCTACTCTTTCTTAAAAAAATTGGATTTAGTTAAATGGTGACACAAAATGGCCCTTTCAGAGTCTGCAGACCCCTGACATCTATAATTTCACAAGCAGCAGGCCCTTGATGGTCAGTCCCTGACATCAAAGGTCTTTCTACTGACGTGGCCAGGGTCTTGACTTTGCCTTTTACACTGGAGCATTGACATCAAGAGAAAGTGTTTTTCTTCCTTTCTCTTTTCTTTTTTTGTATTAGTTTTATGCCTGAAGGCAGTATATCCAGGGCATGTGGCCAGCTTGCCCCTCTGGGTGGAATAAAACAAATGGTCATTTTAGGAAGCTCCACGGGAAAGACCAACCCTTTCTGATACTGGTGTCCTTAACATGCACATCCAGCACGCCACCCCAAGTCCAACCTTAGAAGAGGCACGGCTCCTATGTGAACCATGAAGTATACTTTTCTTGCACCAGAAGACACCAATTGCTTTCTTACCTTCTTACCTCCCTCTTCCTGCTTACAGTCAACTAGTAAGAGGAGAAAATCAGAAACCACCCTAAGATGCCCCCTGAAGACTTTTGCACTGGATCATGAACCTTATTTCCTAGACCTACTTTGCTTTTCTCTTAGGGTTTCCATTTTTCAACCAAAACTCACTCAAAGAACTCCTGCCCAAAGGCATTTGATTATGCACTACACCTGCTATTTGGTTGTAGTGTATATGTTTAAGGGCTTGGGCTCCAGAGTTAGATGCACAGTGTCCAAATCCTTTCTGAACCTCAGTTCTCTTGTCTGCATAACAGGGATAATAAAGTCCCCAGCTCATGGTATTGCTGTGAGAAATAAGTGACATGATGCTTGCAAAGCACTTAGCATGGTGCCTGGCACAATACTTTTTAATGCTGATCACTGTCATGAGCATTTCAACTGGAGACATACAGTCCGCAGTAATTGAGCCACATAATGGGTTCTTGAGAAATGACTAAAAGGTTAATGCTTCGGCAAAAGGTCAGAAAAGTTGATTCTACCTACGGTCTAGAATTAATTTCTCTAGAGATGCATGGGACGTATAAAGATTCTTTTAACCAATTACTATTGTATTACATTTCAACAGGAAGGAATTTTAATTCCTAAAAACCGCCTGGCTATGTAGGTTCTTCTTATACTAATTTTTTTGGGGGAGGGGAATAGTGAGATACTTGGCCACGGTTTTTAACTTCCCCCACAATTACACTCGTTACTTAAAAGTCTTAGAGGTTGTTTTGATGTTTGACGCCAAATTAGGCAGTAGTTAAAGCCTTACTTATTGAAAATTCTGGGAAAAGTGGTAAAAATTGGGGTTATATTTTCAAGAAAAATTCATAGACATCAGGCTATCAAAATATTTCCTGTTAAACTTTACTTATAAGCTGAGAAGCCAACAATTTTGATTCTGGAACTGTGGTTAAATGTGAGTGCCCATACATGATTTTCTTAACTGTTCACTTGGTAAAGCATTATCATTTTTAGGCAAGGAGAGGTTCCAAATACATTTAACCACAGTCTCTCACCCCTAAGCCCACATTACAGAACCAGTCAACTGATGGAAACAAATGATCTGTGTTCAGAGAGTTTTCATCGCTAATCAAATCACGTAATCATTGTTATCTAGTCTCAGTGTTTTGATTCATTTGCTCTGAAATTACCTGATTTCTTCCTTATATGGTATGTCCATTTTTTTTTCCTAATCGAAGATCCTGCTATCCTACTCCAACCCCCTCATCTCTTATAATTTATGTACAAACTTAATCTTTTAATTTTTTCCTTTTTATTTTTTACCTTTTAGAAACGTGTTACCTTGAGTGTTCTGTAGGCAATGCTAACTACTTTGCTGACCTTTATTTTTGCTATTAAACCATTTATCTTACTTCTATGATATATACTATCTTTTCTCTTCAACCGATCTTGCAAAATTCACTACTTTAAAATTGATACTACAATCATGAAATCAAAACGTGCCTTTGCGTGCACCTGTAGTATGACCTTGGGGAAGTCACTTCCTTTCCATCTGAGTAGTCTCAGACTTCCCTCCTAGCCCTGACAGTCAATGAACTGTTTGTTTTCTTTTTCCTTGAGAGGCACTTACCTACAGATCACTGGAGTTTTGATGTTAAGTTTTGGCGTTAAGATGAAAGCAACAAAGGACTTTAAAAGCCCTTGAAAGAAGCAATAGGTTTGTTTTAAGTATCAGGTGCATAGAACAGTTGTCATGATAACGAACTTCAGCGTATATAATACTTGCAGTCACCAGTGTCTCCTTAAGGGTGGCAAAAAGTGAGTCAGTAAAATCTCTTTTATCGTTATTTAGACATTCTATTATTTTTTCTAAGTGTATTTTGCTGATTATAAAAATAGCATTAAGCCTAGCTATCACTTATTGCATTTCTGAGACTTTTCTGAAGGTCTTTTAAGCAGAGATTGAGCACAGACTTATTAGGAATAGATGATGGGGAAGTCAGCCAATCTGCTATGAGTTTATTTATATGAACGTCTTAAAATCCATATTAAATATTTAATTCTCAGGTTTACTTAATCTCTAATGTTATAATAAAATTCATCTCTGACATGATTTGAGGTCACAGGATGTTAGGTAGTTTTTATTTTCCTTTATTCTTTTATTAGGGAGAAAACAAATAGAGACTAAGGATTTTTTTCTTTTTTTATGTTTGGTCAGTGAGTGTGAGGACAGGAGAAGGGGGATTCAAAATGTGATTCACTTCTCTATATATTATCCGCACTTTCTTTGAGCTTGTATATTAACACTAATTTTAATTCTCTACTTAAAAGAGACTGTGGGGTGTGTGTGTGTCTGTGTGTGTGTGTGTGTATGCGCGTGCTGACTATTTTTCTCTGAAAGGCTTTCCTTTTTCAGTGATCTTTCAGCTTTTCCTCTTTTTCCGTCTTGGAGAACACCTTTATAGATGGTATTATCCCTCCTCCCTATTTCCTTCTCTCCCTCCATTGCTTCCTTAAATGCACGAATCTGGAATTACATGGCCTGACTTTGAATCCTAGCTCTGTTCTTAGATAATCTTGGGTAGGTGCTTAGTCCCTAGTCTAAACCTTAGTTTCCTCATCTGTAAAATGGGCATTCCCTGTTCTGTTGCAGTGTGCTTCTTTAATATGAAAACCTCAAATGTTATTGGTAAATAAGAAAGTCATGTGAGTACAACATGAACTTCCTTTTGGTTCATTTCCCACAACATGTTAATGTTTGAAGCAGTCAGAGGCAAGCTTCATCATATATAAAGGTATGATAAGATGGCCTTAATCATAGATGAAGGCTTTAAGAAAAACAAGCTAGTGTCTGCAAAGCATCTGCCCTTCCTGCAGGTTTAGTGGGATCTGAGCTTCAAGAACTACTTGGCTTTCCACGGGCTTTTCTCAACTTCCGCTCTCTGGAGAAGTTGAGAGTGCAGAGGCAGCCCTGCAAAGACATTGCTCTCTGTGCTCACACAGTGCACTTGTAAAGAAGGCTGAATCCAGGATCAGATTTTAATTTTTAAAAAGTGATCAACATTAGAAGCACTTGCCATCCATGATCTACCTTTTGAGAGAGGAAGAAGCAGGAGTCTCAGTGTTTAAGGCTGTCTGTAATGCCGGCTGCAGATGCCAGTAGATATTTAACCAGCTGGTGTTGAATTAGGGTTTGCCGATTGTTGTTATTCGTGCTCTGGTTACAAAGGTCGGTAGGTTTTCAGGGGTCTGCCCTAATATTCTTTTTTCCTATGTGCCCTGTTATGCATACTATGTGATTTTTATAGAATGTGATGTTTTCTCAGGACTGTATAGAGGGAGTTAGAGCAGGAACAACCTTAACCAACTTCAGAGTTGGGGCAGTTAAATGAGTTCATGTATGTGAAGTACCTAGCACAGCTCCCGAGCTGCTTGTCT
Organism: Eulemur rufifrons; assembly: GCF_041146395.1. Lineage (NCBI taxonomy): Eukaryota > Metazoa > Chordata > Mammalia > Primates > Lemuridae > Eulemur > Eulemur rufifrons. The sequence goes on from NC_090989.1 coordinate 174,293,412, forward strand.
TTGAGCTGAATCTTGAAGGACAATTAGGAAAGCACTCAATCAGTATTAGTACTATTGAACTCTTCTAACACTGAATTCTTTGCTTCTCCAATGATGAAGGCAATTGGTCTCCCTTGCGGGGCAGTGCCGTGGGCACACAGAGGAACTGCGGTTCAGGCTCAAAAGGTGAGGGGCATATTCCTGAAGTGGTTAATGTTGAGTGGAAACTTGAAAGACTAGGTTGAGAGAGCGTGGCATGAGGAGAGGAATGAAGCAACAAGACGCATTCTGGATTTTGTTGTGAATGCAAGGTAGTGTTATAGAAGGTGGAACCGAGAGGGTTTTGGGAACGGAAGCTGATGTGTGAGCAGAGGCCAGGAGCTTGGATTAGAAGCATTTGGTGTTGGGTAGCCATGTGCAGTATGTGTTTGCTTTTGTTGCCCTTTGTGTGTTCATTTATTTTCCTTTTAGAGAAGAAGAGGGATGCTAAGGTAGACTTTTCTGGGAGCTGATGGAGGTGAGGGTATCAGTTTTAGAGAAATACAGTTGGAAGTAGGGAGCCAATCAAAAAGATTTTGAGAATAAATGACAAAAGCATTGGTTTCAGAAGTCCTAGAAGACAAGAAAGCAATGGTTAAAAAACATTAAGGGCGAAAGGGAATAGAACATTGTTAAATGAAATGGAGAAGGAAGAAGGCATAATATAATATACATTTCACATAGAAGAAAAGTGAACCCAGTAGAAAGTTAGAAATTAGTCTATACCGTGAGTTGACAGACAATGTCCATGGTCCACATCCTGCCTACTGCCTGTTTTTGTAAAGTTTTATTAGAATACAGTCATACTCACTCACTTTTATATGGTCTGTGGGTGCGTTTATACTACCATTGCAGATGTGAGTAGTACAACAGAGACCTCATGGCCCACAAAGCTGAAAATAATTACTCTCTGGACCTTTTTAGGGAAAGTGTGCTGACCACCAGTCTGTGTGCATGGCTAATAAGTAGTAAATGTGGAACTCAAATCTTTGAGAGTTGGGATCATAGCTCTTTTGTTCACCTCTTGTATCCCATTTTACCTTGTGTCTAAGTCCTCATAAATTAGCATTTATTGAATTAATGAATACATGAGTATGAATGAATGAATAAACTAATAAAGTCTACTTAATTCACAACCTGTGCTATTGATTATTATTCTGTACTGATTCTTAGAAGGATGTTGATTGGGAGTTAGTATATAAAACAAATATTTATTGAGTGTCAACAGTGTAAAAGTTATTGTTCTTGGTTTTCAGATACAATGCCAAACAGATTTTTATGTGCCCTTATGGAACTCACTGCTAATAGGGAAGACAAATGTTATTTAAATAATCACAGAAATGAATGTACAGTTGCAGCTTCAACAGGTACCAGACAGGAGAGGGACACAGTGTTATGGGAGCTCGTGATGGGAGGATTTGATGTCAAGAGTCTGAGAAGGCTTTCCTCTATTCATTTGTCCTGTGATCTGAAGAGTGAGTAGACTTTAACTTTAAAGGGATGTGGGTATTTCAGGCAGAAGGAACTGCATGTGCAAAGGCCCTGTGACAGGAGAAAGTAGGCAAAGATCAAAGAGAAGGATGGCCTTGTTGGAGGTGTGTCCAGAAAGGGGATGATGGTAAGGGGGGAGGCTGAAGAGATAGGCAGGGATTTTGTAATTAGGATAGGGAAATCTGTCTGCTTCTGGAGACAAGTCTGAACATGAGCTGCAAGTCTGGGACTCAGTTGTAAAGTAGGTGTTGTAGTCTGGGAAGAGTATGAGGTCACCAGAGAGAGTGTTGTGGGAGAAGATGAGGGCCCTGAGAACTCTGGAACATGCCAGTAGAATGTAGGCCAGAGGGGAAGAACTTATGAAGAGATGCAAAAGACTAGGAACAAAGCTTGGAGAACCTGATGTGGCAGGGAAGTTTTGAGATAGAAGTTTATGGCATATGTGTCTGGGAAGTTAAGGATTGAGAAGTGTCCATTGGATTGGTCCTTTGGATGGTCCAAAGGAAAGAGCAGGTTTGAGAGAATGGAGGGAGATGGCTGGAGCTGCTAATTTGTTGAATGAATGGGCAGAGGGGAAATGGAAAATAAACACATATTTGTTCATTTATTCAACAAATAGTTATTGAGCATCTATGTATTAGGGATCTAATGGTGAGCAAAAACACACAAGGTCCTTGCTCTCCTGGGCCTTACTGTGAAGTAGGGAGATGGGTACTTAGTCAAATAATCTCCCCCGCACCACCCAAAAAGGTGAGTGGACAATAAAGGTTATAGTAAGTGCTATAAAGCTGCGATCCCCAACCCCTAGGCTGCACACTGGTACTGGTCCATGCCTGTTAGGAACCGGGCCATACAGCAGGAGGTGAGTGGCAGGCGAGCAAGCAAAGCTTCATCTGTGTTTACAGCCACTCCCCATCACTCTCATCACCACATAAGCTCCATCTCCTGTCAGATCAGCAGTGGCATTAGATTCTCATAGGAGCATGAACCCTACTGTAAACTGCGCACATGAGGGATCTAGGTTGCACGCTGCTTATGAGAATCTCATGCCTGATGATCTGAGGTGGAGCTGAGGTGGTGATGCTAGTGCTGGGGAGCAGCTGCAAATACCGGTTATCATTAGCAGAGAGGTTTCACTGCACAATAAATGTGATGCGCTTGAATCATCCCAAAACCATCCCCCGACAACCCTGTCCATGGAAAAAATTGTCTTCCATGAAACCAATCCCTGGTACCAAAAAGGTCAGGGACTGCTGCTATAAAGGAAAGAAAGAATGTTCTGGGGGAATATACAGCAAAAGAGGGAGGAAGTGTTTGGGCACAGAAGAGTTTTCTGACCAAGTGATGTGGGAGCTGAAGGGAGCATAGGTGTTCACCAGGTGAAGTCTATGGTAAGAGAATATCTCAGGGAGTAAAGAAATGCTGGTGCCCAGGTCCTATGGTGTCAGAGGGCTTAGCAGCCCCGGGAAACAAGAGGTGAAGTCCAAGGTAGTTGCTTGTGGAGAGTGAGAGTGAGACTTAGGTGTGTAGAAAGCAAAAGGTGGGCAGGAACCAGAGTGCTGAGAATGTTACTGACCATCTTAAGGATTCTTGTCTTTGTCCCAAGAGCAATGGCAGCCATGCAGAAGTAAAGGCTGAGGGAGCCAGACTTGAGTTTTGAGAAGTGTAGTCTACTGTCTGTCGAGAGAGTGTGAGTCTGTTAGAACTTTCTGAACCAACCTGAGCAGATGGCTCCAGAAGGATTCTCATCTCAGGGGAATTTCATTTCATCTTCTGAGAGTGGATTCACCTAAGCTCCTCAGAGAACCATCAGCTCAGATACAACCTAAGCCTGCCTTGGCAGAAGAACATGAAAGTTTCTCCGGAAACCCACTTGGAGAAAATTCTCCTGGGGAGAATAATGTCCTCCGGGGATTGTGTAAGCTGTAATGTCAGGAGATGTGAATTTGTGGACCAACCAATTGCAATCAAAAAGAAAAAAATGCAGGTGACCTCTGAGAGGAATGGCTTTAGGCTTGAGTTACCTCTGGTTGGTGTCTCTCCTTGGGGTCTGCAGATAGGCAGACAAGCGGTGTCAGAGATCTCTCCCTTTAAAAGCCATTTCTACACCTTTCTACTTCTGCACTCTCCTGCCCTCAGACTTGATGAATCAAGAAAGCCTTGCTAAGAGTAACTTACTTGCACGTATGCAAAGAAGTCTTTTTCTAGTAGGAGGACCTGATTACTGCCAGGCTTGGGGGGGAAATTATGATACTTCAATGTTGTTCTTGCCTACATTTTCCTCTTTCTGAATTCTCTCTCTCTTTTTCTTTCTCTCTTTTGTTTCAGTTCATTTTGCATAAAATGTGTGGTACCTGCATTTCTTCTCCTCCTTCCTGGCCCTGTTTAACCCAACACCTCCCACATCTTTGTTCTATGTGCTCATCCTGATTGACTCATGAGGTGACACTGGCTGACACTTGGCAAACCAGTGACCTTCTTTTTGAGCTAGAGTTGACAAAAGCTGATAGAACAGGGCAAAAAAGGGTAGACAGAAGCCTGAAGCCAGCCTTTCTTCATTAAGGAGGCGGCGGTGTAGGTAAATATATTAAGGGGAAGTTCTGCTTCGAATACTTCGGGAATATTTGGCTAGATAATTTGTTCAAGAACAAAAGTGATGTAATTAAGGCAAATAAAGGATGAAGTACAGTGCTCATTCAGGGAAAATAAGGTAGATGGACAGAGTAAAAAAGGATTATACAATATCTGTTTTAGAGATATTACCTTCTGAAATTTCTGAATTTGTTACCTCTTAAAATTAGAAGACTTTAGCTGGAAAAGTAATACCTTAGAGAGGAAAAATGGGTCTGAAATATATTAAGCACCAGAAACCACCCTTTGTACATCTCCCCGGAAAAGTTGTTTTCAATTAAAAAACAAGAAAACCTGTGAGTGTGGAATGAGATATGTGTGAAGTACATTGAGCTCTTTGGATGAAAGTTGCTACAGTATAACCTTTTATATATCCATGTCTTGGGTTTTCGTTGTAATTTCAAGTAGCAAACTCCTAGACTAACTATAGGGGGGAAAAATGGCTCTTTAACCAAGCTAGCAGCAATATATACTAATGTGATTTTTAAAAAAACCAATATATCTCATCAGACTTTGCCTCTGTGTTAAGATTTGTAGTATTTAGCATCACTGAGAGCCATTTTGCTACATATGAATAGTGTGTTATTAATAATGCAAGTGTTTTGACTCTTTTGAAAAAAAGTTATGCTTTTTAATACATTTTTACCATTTCCATTTTGCCAAGATTTAGATAAGTTTTGTGAGCTAAAGAACAGTCCTTTCAACTTAACAACCCAAGTTGTTAGCAGTTATACATGGGCATGATTTCTCTTCATAAATATTCATCACTCCTCCTATAGCTTGTTGAATATGTATTATTTGACCACCTTGCTCAGTATAGAATCTTGTTCCTTTTGTCTTTGCAGCACATGTGCCTGGGTTCTGGCCCGGGCTCTGCTTTCCAGCCTGTTGGAATGGCCGCCCAATGGGCTGCTGCTCTTCATGAGACATAAAGCGCCCTTTTTTTCCAAAGTATAACTCTTGTTAATTTTTTTAGTGAACACTATCTTTGTCAGAGTGCACTTAGAGTGAATGGAGCAAACAGAAGTTTGCTGTTGCTTAATTATTTTTGTCCCAGTGGCCCATGGTCTAACCTCATGTTAGAGATGGAATGGCTGTCCCGTCGTCCTCTGAGTAGCTCCGCACTTCTGCATAGGTTATAACCAGAGGGGGAAGAGCAGCAGGAGCTGGAGCCCTGGCCCGGTCAGGAAGAGTGGGGGACCAGGGGGAGCACATTTGCTTTATCGCTGTTCGCTTTGCGTTGGAAATTTAGTTGTAGACAGAATCCCCCTGGCAGTGGAGAGGGAACTCTGCTTCTAGATTGCGTCCTTGTGTTTGGTGAAAACCAAAATGGAGAGGTGGCCATCAATGGACTTGAGACTTTTCACATGAAAGTCCCAGTATCTACTAGGAACAAATAACATTCATGTTTTGTGGTTGTTCCTTTCTTCAGTTTTTCTTTTGTTTGTCCAATGATGGGCAATCCTTATCATCTCTTATGCGTCCCAATTTTTTCCCCATATACATAAATGCCTAAGGCCATGACAGCTAACGCCCTACTTAATATATTTGTACTTCAAGATCAGTTTGAACTTCATGAGAACATGTCTATTTGGTTTACAGCTGGGTCTCCAGCACCTAAAAGAATATAGGGATATACCACAGACTCAATAGATACTTATTAAATGAAAGTGCGGTTTAATTCATGACTCCTTCTCCCCCTTTGATTCTGATGTCTGAGAGTCCTTGCTGTCCAGTGGGCTTGTCTACATGATTTATGTTTTCCTCCACGTGAAGGGTTAAATAGCTCATAGGTTATTCTGGTATAAAATAGACCCTTTGAAAACCAGCCCAAGGCTCTTTGTCTTTCTTTCTTTCTTTCTTTTTTTAAATATAGCATGCTGGTTTGATCTTCAGACAAAAATACTACTTTTAATTACTGTACAGTCTTTAGTTACACTCTTAACCTCTGGGACACAGAGATTGTAACATATTCAATTATCTGTTTTTTTTAGAGACAGGGTCTCACTCTGTCACCCAAGCTAGAGTGCAGTGGTGAGATTATAGCTCACTGCAGCCTTGAACTCCTGGACTTAAGTGATCCTACTGCCTCAGCCTCCTGAGTAGCTAGGACTACAGGCGCATGCCACTGTACCTGGTTAATTTTTTTTTTATTGTTTATTTTTTAATTTTTTCTAGAGACAAGGTTTCACTTTGTTGCCCAGGTTGGTCTTGGACTCCTGGCCTCAAGTGATCCTCTGACCTCAGCCTCCCAAATTGCTGGGATTACAGATTTGAGCCACCAAGCCGGGCCTCAATTCTTTGTTTTTGACTTGGTAATTGGCAGCTCATAATATTTGGTTGGATTGGCCTCTGAAACATTTTAATGTGTACTTTATTTTTAAGATAAAAAGCAAACAAAACAAAAGCCAAATGGGTTTGCTTTTTAATTTTAAAATAAATTACCTTATTTTTGTTTTACAAAAGTATAGAGTAATTAGAAGAATGCAATAATGGCATTTTCTATCATGTTTTATTATTTCCAGTTTTCTTTGTAGAGATTATAAGTCTCTGAGTCTTCAAAGAGTTTAGAAACTAGAGCTTCCTTTTAAGTTGACCACATACTATGAGTTTCCACTTTAATTATTATGAAACCATAAAGATGAAAATTCAATGTATATCGTAAGAGCAATTTTTCTCTATGATGTGGATATAGTTTTTGGTTGAGAATAGTGATTTTCAAATTAGCTAATCTTTGGAGTACCCTGGCGAGCTTTTAAACATAAAAATAGCTATGTCTGGACTTGTAGTCTGGTAGTGGCCTTGCAATGTGTATTTTTATTTTTTTATTTATTATTATTTTTTAAATGTTTGTGAAATATTTTCAGAAATTTATTATACTGAGAAAAGAAAATCTCAATAAGTTCTTCCCCAAGTAGAAAGGGAATAGGCCATGTCGTCTGAACTCAATGTCATAAAACCAAAAATTAAACACAAAACATTAAACAAATGATTAATTGTCCTGGAAATTAAATACCATATATCCATGAAATAGATATACTTTTTATTTTCATTTTTTTAAATAGAGACAGGGTCTTGCAATGTGTATTTCTAAAAGACTTCCTGGTAGTTTCAGATGGTGAGCAAATTCTGGTTTAGGACACGGAATCAGTAAGTTCAAGGTCATGGGTATGATTTATCTATTGATTGTATGCTGCTCTGTGACCAGAGATTTGCATCTGAGCCTGATCACCATCCTAGAGATGGATATTCTCGATGGGGTGTAGGTAAGAGAGTGTGCACCGGGGAGGCCTTCAGCCTCGATCCAATTTTACTACCATAAAAAATACCTTAGATCATGAGGCAACTAGGATCATCTCCTCTAAGGGCAGCTGATTTTGTGCACCATGCCAGGCAGCAGCCTTGTCATCGGGGGCTTCTTTCTTAATTTGGCCTTTATTATTTTTTTTTAAATTGGTGGTCATCAAAAACAATGTTGTTGAATTGCCGACTCATTGAGACTCACAGATCTTTTCCAGTATCCCCTGGAGTTGGGATTCAGAAAGCCAGCTCTCGCTGCTAGAAGGCATAGCTTCTAACTCTGCGTTGGTGTGGGAGGTGTTTTGGCAGCATGCGGGCAAGAGGCACGGGGATCAGATTGCCTGGGTTCTGGTTCTGCTGCTGCCATGTACTAGGTGTGTGTGATCTTGGAAGCAAAATGACTTAACCTCCGAGAGCCCGTTTTCGCGTTGGCAAGAAAGCAACATAATAATACAAGGTTGTTGAGGGGCTATATGGGCCAGTGCAAGCAAAAAGGTAAGCCCTCAGTAAATATCAGTGGCTGCTATTATTACTACAAATTTTGAATAAGAATTCTAGAAACAACTTGTGTTTAGCTTGAAGCAATATCGCCCATAATTGTTTATTAATTATTGCCTCCTCTATACTCTCTGGAATTTTAGTGTGTTCATTCATTTCATAGATATTTATTTAGTACTTACTATTTGCTAAGCAGGGTCCTATGCACTGGAGATACGCTAGTGAACAAAAGAGACAAAAATAAATGGTAATTTAAAAATTGACACTTCACTGCCTTTTAACAGCCCTACCATTTAACCGTACTAAAGACTGAGAGAAGAACTTTCTTATCATGTTTAGATTTTGTGTGTTTGCATACACTGGGTACTGACTAGCATGAAACATAGCAGCAGGAATGCTGATAATTTACTCCATGTGTCTCCTGGTCTGTCCTTCTGTCTCCATCCATTAGTGGCCAAATCCTGTCCAACCAGTAAGGCCCAGCTCAAACATTGCTTTTTATGTGAAATGTTCCTCAGCTTTTCCTCCTCTTCCCAGCTCCTCTCCTCCACTTTCCACCCACTTCCGTCATAGAATTTTGGTTCTATTTCCTTTGTGGTCCATATCAATTTATTGTTTCTTCTACCATTAGTTATTTTGACCCTTGTAGACTGTAAGTAACGTGAGAGTAGGACCACATGGCTTCCACATCTTGCATGCCCCTGGCTGTTAGGACAGTCCCTCATATATATTAAGTGGTCAGTATGATGCAGAGTTTATTGAGCTAGAAAAGGAAATTTCAGTCTACAAATGATATTTTCCTCTCTTGACTCTCTGTAAATTAGGAGTAAATACACCTGCCTCATAGGCTGGTAAGCCTATATGAGACAATACACAAAAATAGAAGGGTTAGCACAGCACATTCATAGTATAGTGTAGAAAACACTAGTTACTATTATTTTTTTAGACAGCTTTATTGAGGCCAACCTGGCGTATGATAAAAGTGCACACGTTGAAAGTGTACAATCTGATAAATATGAAAAATCTGATTTGGACACATTATCCCTCTGTGAACTGATTCCCACAGTCAAGATAATGCACGTGTATATCCTCGTGCCTCTTTATAACTCCTTCCTTCCCACCTCAGCCCTCTCCCCTCACTCTCAGGCAACCACTCACGAGAGATGAGTTTGTAGTTTTCAAAGTTTAATAAATATGGATTCATATAATATGTATTTTTTGTAGGAAGGGGCCTGGCTTCTTTCACTCAGTATAATTTGCCATGCAGTGCTGAGTAGTATTCCTTTGTATAGACATACCACAGTTTGTTTCTGTTTTTGCCCCTTGATGAACATTTGGGGTTATTTCCAGTCTTGGAATATTACAAGTTAAGTTCCTATGAATATTTATGTACAGGTCTTTGTATGGATGCATTCCTTCATTTCTCTTGGGTGAATATCTGAGAGTAGAACAGCTGAATCATACATTAAGCATATATTTAACCTTTTAAGAGAGTGACACATTTTTTCCACAATGATTTTATCATTTATATTCTCACTGGCAATGTATGACAGTTCCATTTTCTTATCTCCTCTCCAGCACTTGGTATGGTCAGTCTTTTAAATTTTTTGATAGGTTTGTGTACTGATGGGTGTGTAATACTATCTCATTGTGATTTTAATTTGCATTTCCCTAATGACTGATGATGTAGAACGTCTTATCATGAGCCTATTTGCCATTCATGTATCTTCTTTTGGTGAAGTGTCTGTCTGTGAGAATCATTTGCCCATTTCTAAATTGGGTTGTTTGTCTTAATGTGTTTTGAGAGTTCCTTATTTGTTCTGGATACATCAAATGTATGCTTTGCAAATATTTTCTCCTACTTTGTGGTTTGTGTTTTTGTTCTGTTAATAGTGTCTTTTGAAGAGCAGAAGTTTTTGATTTTGATGGAGCCAAATTTATTGGGGTTTTTTAAATCATACTTTTGGAGTCATATGTAAGAATTCTTTGCCTAACCCGAGGTCATAAAGATTCTCTGTGTTTTCTTCTAGGAGTCTTACAGGTTTAGGTTTTATGATTCGTTTTTAGTTAATTTTTATATATATTATAAGATATGGATTCAAGTTTTTTTTTTTACGTATCAATGTCCAATTGTTCTAACATCATTTGTTGAAAAAACTATCCTTTTCCCTCACATTGCCTTGGTACCTTTGTCAAAATCAGTTTATCAAATGTGTGGGTCTATTTCTGGACTCTTTGTACTGTTCTATTGGTCTGTTTGTCTATCTGGACACCAATAACAATGTGCCTTGATTATTGTAGCATTCTAATAAGTTTTGGAGTCAGGTATAGTCTGTCTCCAATTTGTCTTTTGTTATTAGTTTTTATAGTAAAATTTAATGGGTAATGGTTTTCTTTATGATGTCAATCTTCAGAGAGGTGAAACTGAAACTTTGCTTTATTGCTCTGGTTAATAAATGCCATGATTTGGCATTCCACTAGTTGTCTTTCTTTTAAAGTAATTAATCTGAGGCATTTTAGAATTTTCCCAAATAGCAAAGGGATGAGTTATGTTCAAGTGTACTTGTATAATCTTTAACTTTTTCTAAGTCTTATTTTACATGGTCTGTGATGCTGTAGTTATTTAACATTTAGCAAGTGACTTCAGAGTGCTTGTGACAAGACTGATTAAAATACCCTGGGAGATTCTGAAGTAGATTGTAAAATTTATCCAGAAGGATTATGACTGGGTTTTTGTTTGCTTATTTTATAAGATGCCCAAATGGAGAGTGTCTAGAGTAGAGTCTGGCAATCTATAGACTGTTGGGTACAACTTACAATAGGAGTTCTAACACCCTCCCTTTCTACTTCTTTGGTTGACCATGCATATACAATAAAATCAGCAACTTTTATTTATTGTCTGCTTAATATATATATGCTGGTCTGGTCACTGTGCTGAATACTTTACACAAATTGTCACATTTGGTACTTACATTGTCAATGTGAAATAGACACCATAAATACCTGTTTTGGTTGAGAGAGGTTTAACAACTTTCCCAAGGATACACAATTAGAGGTAATGGAGCTAGAGTCTGATCCTCTCCCTCCCTGATCTCATGTTCCTAATCACCATGCTATCATACCCTTGGTACTAAGAATGAATGGGGTTCAATCTAGAAATACAACATAAATAGTCCATTGGTCTCTGGAATTCCTACTTTCTATGTCCAGAACTTTCCTATATATGATTTCCTCTGAACCACTGGATGAAAATGTCATGTGGTATTTAGAGGTGGAGCCTTGTGGGTCAAACTGACTGAATAAATAAATGAATCATTTAATCAGTGAGTAATTCAACACAGTCCTATTGCATATCTATGTGCCAGACATTGTTATGGGTGCTGGGGATACTGTAGCAAAACAAGCAAACAAACCAAAACAGAGGTCCTTTTTTCATGAATGTTGTATTTTACTGGGGAGAGACGTATGATGGACAACTTTGAGATAGTGTGGATGAAATGAGTTCATAAGCAGGAGATCGTGTCCTCCTCAGATCCCAGTCTAATGGCCTGTATTACAGTGCCGAAACTTGTCATTTCAGATAGGCGACTCACCTGTCTGTCCCTGGTAGTTTTGAGTGTGTTAAGCTTGGGCAGACCATCTGCTTTACCTAAGCTTAGATCATTGACTCTTTTTCCCAGTAGTGGATTTTCCCCAGACCACCCATCTTTCCACAGACCTTTTAAATGTATGAGAGCAAACCCTGGAAAACACAGTAATTACTCTTGGGAAAAAGCAGTGTCTGTATGAACACAAGAAAAAACATATTTCATTTGGGCTCAAAGAGAGTTTCTCAAAGTTGTCTCAGAAGAGGCTTAAAAACATAAACTTCACAAATGATTTTTTGAAAGGAAGAAGGAAATGACTTATCTGTTATTTTAATGGTTTTATTTCAAGAGTGAGACAAGTAAACCAAAATATCCAGGTCTTTTTTCTTCTAGAACTTTTTTGTAGGAGGTCTCGCAGTATTTTCCCTACCCTTTTGCCTTTTGGTCTTGTATAATCTAGGACGGATACATGAGATGGAAAGATAACAGAAATGTTCTCAAAGTGGCTGGTTGTGTTACCCAATTAACTCTGAAGGTGTGACTAAACTTTGTGCCATTTAAACAGCAAGAAAACATTTCAGAAGGAGCTGTGTTTCCCTGGGGCATAGGTATGCCTTTGTATGTCTCTAATGCAGTTGAAAAGTGAAGACTGGTACAATCTCTATGGAAGGTAATATGGAGATACTTCAAAGAACTAAAAGTAGAACTACCATTTGATCCAGCAATCCCGCTAGTGGGTATTTACCCAAAGGAAAAAAAGACATTCTATAATAAAGACATCTACACTCGAATGTTTATAGCAGCATGATTCATAATTACAAAGATGTGGAAACAACCCAAGTGCCATCAATACATGAGTAGATTAATAAAACATACTAATATGTGTGTACCATGGAGTATTACTCAGCCACAAAAAACAATGGTGAACTAATACCTCTTATATTATCCTGGATGGAACTGGAGCCCATTTTTCTAAGTATTCCAAGAATGGAAAAATAAGCACCACATGTACTCACCATCAAATTGGCACTAACTGATCAACACTTATGTGCACATATAGGAAGTAACATTCATCGGGTGTCGGGCAGGTGGGAGAGGGGAGGAGGTGAGGGGGAAAATTCACACCTAATGGGTGTCGTGAGTGCTGTCTGGGGGATGGGCACTCTTGTAGCTCTGACTTGGGTGGTGCAAAGGCAATATATATGACCGAAGTGTTTGTACACCCATCATATTCTGAAATGAAATGAAAAAAAAAAAAAGAAAAGTAAAGAATGGTTTCCGTTTTCTGTTCTGCCTGATGAAATTTAAAAAAAAAAAAAAAAGGCAAACCAAGAAACTCTGTTATAGCATATATCACTCCTTTATTTGGCCTGAGTTTTCAAACCAATAGTTTCCTTTTTCACCACCCCCCAACCTTTTTAAAAAAAATTACTAGATAGTAGAGATTGTTTTTATTGGACAATTAAAAGAAATAGTTGCACTTTAACAAACATAAAATCATTGTGTTTAAAAAATCATATGAATATAATAGTAAAATTTTTTGTTTGTTTGTTTCCTTACCCCACTGATATTTGTGTATTGGTGTTTGTTTTACCACACTGTAATGCAGTCTCCTGTGAAGATGTGGGAAAAAGAACACACATACACTGCTTGTAATAATGTAATTGGTACAATTTTCCTAGAAGAAAATTTAACAAAATGCATCAGAAGCTTCAGTGGTTTTTATATCCTTCTATCTGGTAGTTCCACTTGGGATTTATTTTTTTTCCTTAGGAGAAAGGAATAAGCAGCAATCTCAGAGTATTTGTTCCTACATGAGCTAATACAATTTCTCAAGATTTATATTGAAGTTAATTCATTTGTACTGCCACTTTTGCTTTTAAGTTGAGTTTATTTGTGGGATAAAACTTGTTTAATATGAAATAAGGTCTTGGAAAATATCTTTGATGCTTATAGTTATAGGATATGGTGATTTCCTTTACCAGCTGCTAAATTCTGTTAGGTTTTTAATCACACTTCTGGGAGATGGTATTAATTAGAAAGACAAAGTTAAGAGACAAGCAATAAATAGGAAAACAATATTGATAACATAAATAACAGGCATAGGATTGATACCTAGACTATATAAAGAACACTTGAAAATCAGTAAGAAAACAGTGGGGTGAGAGAGGAGGCAAAGAATATAGATAAGGAATTCACAAAAGTTCAGCCTGATTTGTAATTAGAGAATTGCAAATTAAAGTAACACACAGGTACTATTTTATACACAATCAGATGGGCAAAATTTAGAGAGCCTGGTGATGCCATGTTTTGAGAGAATAGGGAAATCGAACCCTCATACATTGCTAGTGGGAGCATAGATTGTACAAACACCTTGAGGAACAATTTGACAACATTTAATAAAGTTTTCAATGTGTGTAACCTACCGTCTAGTGATTCCACTTCAAGGTTTATACCCGAAAGAAACTGTAAAGGACACGTGCACAGGGATGTTCACTGCAGGCAGCACTGTTTGTGATTGCAACAAACTGCAATCACCCTGAATGTCCACCAGTACATACATGGAATATCATAAAATAGAGAAAAGAAGTGGGTCAGATGGGTGTGTATCATCATGGCTAGATTTCAGAAACTGAATATTAAGTGATAAAAGCAAGTTTGTTCAGACATACATATGGTCAACAATTATGTAATTTTTAAAGAAAATCTCACAGAGTAACAAAGGCACTTTATAGATACTGTGTTATAAGTGCATAAAAACATGGATTGGATAGATACGCAGCAAATTCTGGGTAACAGTTGCCTCTGGGCAGGGAGAGAGGTGAACTTAACAGAGCTTATTATTATTTTTAGTATTTAATCCAAAACAAACATGGCAATATTTTATTTTAGTTTTTTTTCATTCTAGAGGGCAGGAAGATGGCAGTTATATCATTCTGCACACGTTGCTTAAAAAATTAACAAAATAGGGAGGGAACACTTTAAAGGAAATAAAAGTCATGAGGTGCAGCTCAACCAAAGTGTCCGTCAGAAGCTTGTCATCTCTGTGTTTGCTTGGTTAGCCTACCTTGCATGTGTCCTGTTTGCCTCTGTTGCCACTTCCCCTCACAATGTCACTATCTTGCAGGGCAGTAACTTTACGTATGATTTCTTTGAAGCCGAGCCTCATGCTATTTACCAAAGAAAATGTGATAATCATTCTATAAGTCACTTACAGAAATCGTTACAAAGCTTCACAAACCTGCTGGGGTCAGCGTGGAGGAAGGTGTGGGGAAATGAGCACTTCGATCCTCTGTTGGCTGGAATATAAGTGGAATAATCTTTTGTAGGGGATTTGGGTAGCATCTATCAAAATAGAAAACAGGTACTGTGTTTGCCCAACTATTTTCTGCCTCAAAGACCCTGCCCCCCAAAAGTTTACATAATGGTGCAATACATTCATAATGCAAGAATATTCAGTTCTACATTACTTATAACAATGAAAATTGGGAATAATCTCAATGCCCTTGAATCTGGGAATGATTATAAGTTTTTACTAATAGGATGGAACACTACTATATGCTGCTTTTAAAAAGAAAGGTAGATAGAGGTATGTTGACATGGAAAGTTGTCAGTGTTAGATTATTATTTTTACAAAAGCAAGCTACAGAAAAATAGGTATTGCATAACCAGTTGTTTGTTTTGAATGCATATATTGTATATATGTAATTGTGATTATATTTTTATTTAATTCTATTATATTTGTGTTAGGCTAGAAATAAATGTAGAGAAAACATGTAAACTCCAACATTGATTACTTGTAGAGAGTAGAAATAAAACTGTCTTTATTATTTTTTTTGATGAGCTGCTTTTATCATTTTTAATGAACAACATCAGTAGAATTACTGAGGTTTAAATGACATTTCCTCCTAAAAATATGAAGGAAGGATGTCATGTGTTGTGTTTCATGTTTTACACCGCTGTTTTTCTTTAGGAGATGAATTCTTCTTTGAGAGATCTCATTTGCCCTGCGTTAGTAATCTCAGGTTTTTCTAAGACTCCAAAGAAAGCTGAGGTAATGGAGCAGTGACGATGGTGCATAGTTGAATTTGCATGAAGGTGACTCAGATTTCAGCCCTGGAGGTGCTCAATCATCATGCACAGTGATTGACTGCATCTCGTTTACGATGGTGCCGGCGACGCTCCTCAGATATGAATAATAGCACAGCTCATTGGACAGGATGGGAGAGCGGGGTATTTCTCTGGTTGTCATCGGTGTGTAAACTAAGCCAGTGATTTTACATCGTCCTAACGAACGTGTTAACAGCATGATAAAACAAAGGCCCTTGAATTGTTTTGGTGGTGGCGCCTGCTCAGCCTTTCCATATCCAAGACGACATAAAGCTGTAACAGGCTTTCGGGAACGCAATAGATTTGATATTGTGCTTTTTATTAACTGTGACACAGTGGATTATGGCAATTTAAATGAGAAAGGGAATTTTCTTCCTTTGTGAAATGTGAATGAACAAAATGCTTATTCTCAGTAGAAGTTGTTTTCATGGCCTTCCCCATTTGTTTCTGCTGTGGTTGCCCTCCTGTTCCACACCACTCTAGACAGACTGTCACACACACACACACACATACACACACACACACACACACACATTTCATACTCATCAGATCTTGCTATTAGTATTGAACAATTTTGTTTTCAAAGAACAATTTTGTGTTCCAGAAGAGGATATTTCAATTGAGCCATGTAGTGAAAACTCCCCAAGAGATGAACTTGATGCTTCATTGTGTATTTATTGTCTGTCTTTGTCCAAATTAGTACTTCCTCTGCCTAAGGAATACTTAATCCACTTGTGAGGAGGCAGTAGTGACACTTACCTTCCCCCAGGTGTCCCCAGCATTGGGCTGGATGAGTAAGTACTACAGAAAGGTGATTGCCAAGGGCTGGGTAGTTCTGCAGGGGGAGTGGGTTGTGATAGTTGCCTGGTTGTTAAAATAGGAGATTAAGAAGAGGAATTCTGAACCTGACTTCTTCCTTTGCAACCAGTGACCTCCTTTTGTCTGACCTTTTTCTTTAGCAGTTAAGGCCAATTATACTGTATGGATATATTCCCAAGGAATTGGGGGGCTTAAACTGTATTAAAAATAATGAGCAATTCAGGACAGTTTGTATAAATTCAGCATTTGAGTAGATATTTATTGAACATCTGCTATGAGAAATGTATGAAGTATAGCAGGGAGATATGAAGCCCTGTGCCCTGTTTAGTAGGTTCTAAGGAAATGTAAACACCCGAAGAGAATGCACTCCTTTATATCACAAACAACTCTTCTGTAGGTTAGTCACTGTGCAATACATAGATACAGAAGTAGGTGTCAAACATAACTAACCATACTTTTCTCCAAAGTTGAGTAGAGATACTACCTGTCTCCGTATATTACATTTAATTGTAGGGTATAACCCAGAAAACAATGTTAGAATCTCATTTCAGTAGCTTCCAATGTGAACAAATCTGAGAGAATCCATTCATTTGAGGCTTTTCCTATTGCAGAATTCTTTTGTAAAACAGAGCCTATGGTAGAATCCCATTAAACACAAGAAGTGTACGTCATAATCAGGCATAATGAACATGAATCGCAGCTGGGTGTGGTGGTCCATTCCTGTAGTTCCAGCTACTCAGGGAGGCTGAAGCAGAAGTATCACTTGAACCCAGGAGTTCTGGGTCAGCCGGGACCACATAGTGAAACCTTGTCTTCAAAAAAAAAAAAAAAAAAAAAAAACAATCTTACCATATAGTTCTTAGTTCTTGTTTGTATAAAGAAATGTTAATACATGAAAATTAATGAATGAATGATAGTGCTTCCTTTATATTTAAATATTTTTGTATACATAGATGCATATATTCAGATATATTTTGAAATATGTACATATTTATAAAATAAATAGATATTACATGCATTTATATATTTACAAAATATATAATTACATATATTTACATAATTAATTTATACATATCAATTTATATAATTGATACAGGACTAAGGTTTTATTAATACCTAGTAATACTAAGCAACTCTGGTTAATTTGAAAAGAAAATAAATGTATTGGAAGATATTGGGTTACTTGCCGAATTGCTAGGCAGGTAGGAGGACTATGCTTGGAGCCTGGAGCAGTACCCCAAACATATTGCAGAATTGGTCTGGAGAACAACCACAGAAGCCTGATTCTCTGCCTTTATGCACAGGGAACTCAGTCTTCCCACAGCCCTGCCCACCCTTGGTGGTCCCTGCCCCTTATCTTTAGCACCTGAGTCTGTGTGGTACATCTGATTAGTGGATCCTAAGTTACATGTTTACGTCCTAGCTGCAAGGGAGGCTGGCAAAGAAACACCTATATTTTCCCACTTCTATATTAGGAGGCTGGCTCAGCAACCAAAAAAATCATCAAATTGTTATTATAATAATTATATCAGAAAATTTGGAAGGTAGAGAAGATGAAAATATCATCATATTCCATTGTTCCGATATAAAACTATTTTAAAATAAAATTATGTTAGTTTTTTCCCAATTCATGTTTTTGTGTCATTGTAATTATAGCTTGTGTATGTTTACATCTGCATTTTATTTTTAATAACTTATTTCTATGTTGCTATAATACACCCCATAGATACCATTTTTAATAATTGCATAATAATTCAAATGAATATACTTGACCATTCTTCTAATGTTGGAGATTGCTGATACATTTTCATTATTATAATATTAAATATAGTGTAATGAATATGTTCACATCTAAAGCTTTTGGCCTCTGAATGTTGGATTTGAGGGTTAAGAACCTAGAAGGAAATCTTTTTAGCCCCCAGTTCTTTAGTAAAAAAGTCAGTATGTTTAATTTATACCTTTCATTAATTGACTTAAACATAGACATAATCTTCTCTTTGATGTGAAATTTTAGAGGTTCAGAGGTGGGTGAGTTAAATTTCGGGCTATATAAAATTTTTTAAAGCATTTTATGTAGGCAAGCTATGTTTGTTAACCAAATATTTACTAAATAGCACTGTTTTTTAATTTAATATTAGGAAAAGAAATACATGACCTCATAAATATCCTTTAGCTAGACTAAGTAATTTGATGTGCAGTATAATAAGCTTATAACTATTCTGTGGCTGTTAACACTAGCCTCAATATTTTTTAAAGTAAAAAATGTCATCAGAATCACATATTTCAGAACGATAGTCATCTTTGTGGATGTTCTGAATCAATTTACCAAGTGGATTCTTTTAGAATTAAATGATATTATCATAACATGAACATACCATAGTTTATTAGCCAGCCCCTTGATAAATCTATCAATCTACCATTTCTAATCTTTAGAAGACTTGCTGTCTCCTGTAAGATTCTGGTATTGTCACTTATTCATTCAGCATGTCTAGTGCATGTCACACATTGTACTAAGTAATGGTACAAGAACAAGAAGGACATCTGGCCTTCCTTCGAGGGGCTTACGTCAAGTAGGTGGTATTATAGTCAGGATATGGATGTGTATGGATGCATTTGAAAAGCCACAATAAACTGTTTCTGGGAATGACTGAAGTCTCATTTGTGCATCTTTAAGTTATTGGCATTTAGGTTAGTGTGCATGATGAGGACTGAGGTCTGGAAAATTCTTAGGTATTGTTTACCATTACTGACTTTGAAATATGGTTTGATACAGTTTCTGCAATTTTTTTTTTTCCTTTGCTGTTAGCCGTTTACGTCAGTCTGGGTTGTAATTCTGCTCTTACATGAGGGTGGTTGCATTCGTGGCCTCATGCAGAAGAGGCATTAGTGTAACAAAACTAGAAGAGTTGGGGAAAAGCATAGGATTTTTCAGCATTAAGCCTCTTCTTATATAGCATTCTTTATATTCTCCTTGCCATTGCCAATTCTACTTCTACTCCCTTGATATCTAGCAAAGGGCTATGTGTAGTTCCAAGTGTCCCCTGGAATGGAATCCTACGATGTATCATTAAAGGGTCAAGAGTAATAAAATGCCATTTAAATTAATAATTGAAATCTGAACTGTACTCTCAAGGGATAAATCAGATATAATCTTGAAGGATCTTAGTGGGCAGGATGGTGGGTATGTTTTATATTTAGGGATATGTATAAATCCCCCTTTTAGAAAAGATGGAGCCTTGTTTTTTTTGAATAGGACATTTGCTCCAGTCCTGCTAACATTGCCTGAGGACCACATTAAAATTACACTTTGATCAATAGCAAGGTAAATAGCATAATGTCAGGATTTGTCTCTCCGTATGGGATTATTTGTTATATTTTTTCTTCCATTTACTCATCTTTTTTCTTTGATTTTTCTCCAACCATATACATTACACTTAATAAGAAAAGTAATAAAATGTTTGTCCCTGGGCTTGAGGGCAATGAGTTCAGTACCCTTTCCTCTGTAGGTTTTCTGTGGTTTGTTCCTTTACATGGCAACAATTTGGGGGCTTTTTAAATAAGCATATTTGCCATATTACTTACTTGTGGCACGGCCTTGGTCACTCCTGAGAAGTGAGGCTGTGATGCATCCTGTATATTGTGGTTGGTTTGGAGTCCAACAAACCAGAGTTCAGATGTCTGGTCATACGAGAGCAGGCAAGTGACATCAAGACTAGTCATTTCACCCTCTGCCCTCGGTTTTCTCCTCTGTGAAATGAGATTAGTTGTAGCACTTACGTTTATGGTGAGCATAAAGTAGGATTAATGTATGCAAAGGCCTGAGCATCATGCCTTGTGTATAAAGATGCTCAACTGAAATTAATTTTCCCCTCTAATTTTCTTTTCCCTGAACAGAGAGGGCGAGAATTGTTACAACTCATTCTCATACTCTCCAGTAACCATTCTGAATATGGAAAATTATAAGGCTTGTTAATTAAATACGTTCTATATATAAGGAAAAATGAACTAAAAATATTGCATTATTTAGGCTTTTATTACATGCTTTTCCTTAATCATTTCTATTATTAAGGAAATGATTAAGGATCTCTCTCTTTCTCCCTCTCTCTCTTTTATAGCAAAGGTTAACTTTCTAAGCATATTAAGTAGTAAAAGTATAACGGCATCGTTCCATATTTCAATACCAAAAGGGGGAGAAGAGAACACTCAACTTCAGCGAACACAATGCAAGCATTTTCTAGAGTGCTAATTAGATAATACACATAAGGTAAGAAAGCTTCAGTTTGGCAGCTGAAACCACTTGTCATTTTGATAAAAGTAGGGGTGCACTTAAGGTCATTGGGTCTATACTCATCTGTCATGAGCATCATTTGAGACAAAACTTTCTGGGAAGAATGTTGTTTAATTTAATGCTATTTCTACCACTTTAGCACTTTTTTTGGTTTGTTTTTCTGAGTGGTTTGTACGTCTTTTTTTTTTTTTTTTTAACATGCGGAGGCAAATAGCAAAATGAAACCAGATCTAGAATTTTTAAAACCCCAAAGAATTTGGCATTGAAGCTGTTAGGATTAAATTATGTAAACAACCAAGGCAACATTTGTGTGTATGTAGGTCTAAGAACTATTTATTCTTTTTTCTGTTTTTCTAACTTTTTATTATGGAAGACTTCGAATAAGTACAAAAGAATAGCACAGTGTGCCTCCTCCCCCATCTCTCAGCTTTAACAACTATCAGCATGTGCCGCACTTCTGTTTATACTTTTAAATGCAGTTGGAAAAGTCTTTATGTCTTATATAAAATTATGGAAAAAATGACTTTGGAAAGTTCTCAAAATATTAATATATTAAAGAAATGACTCCTTTTTGAAAGTGATAAAATGAATAGATGAAAAACAATTTATTGTTTTATTATGGGTCATTTGGGAGAGTAAGGAGGATGTATGTGAAGCGTTGTAAGCTAACTGTGAGCATTGTAAACTAAGAATTAGCAAATGTCAGGTTTTGTTTGCAAGTGTAGTAATGTTCCTTTATTTACTATTTTATCAGCCAGAAGGGACTTTTAAGTGACACTTCTCAGATATGAACCATGCACTCATAGCCGATGTTCAGAATGACTCAGAAACACCAAAAGCAGGTTCCCAGTATGCTTTTTGAATCATTAGAATTGTTTACTTTTTATTGTGTATAATTTTAGGGCAAAGTTTATTACTGTGTTAAATTGATAATTCTCAATTTATAGCATAGCTTTTCCTGTCCATGTGACTGTTTAGAACTCAAGTTTAAATGAAGTCTTGAGTTTTGAATTAGGCTATTTAACAGTGAAGATGACATTTCCTCCTCCCTCTATAACAAAAAAGGTCCCCTCTGCATGTCAAGACTAGACATGAAATAACTGTGAACGTCACATATAAGAAGGAAACACATCAGTAGTTCATGAGGTTTCTATGCTATTCCTGTGGCTTGACTAGTTTCTGTGCCTTTTCTTGAAATCTTCCAGCAAGGGGAGAGGAGTGGGGAACTAGCACAGCCTCTCTTAGGGTAGGATTTCTATACTGTGGCATTATTGACATTGGAACCAGAGAGTTCTTTGTTGTGAGGGGCTGTCCTGTGCATTGCAGGATGTTTAGCATCACAGCTGGCTTCTACCCCTACCCCTCGCCCAGTTATGACAACCAGAAATGTCTCCAGACGTTGCCTAAAATGTTCCTTAAGGGGAAAAATTGCCTGTAGAGTTCAGCCATTGTCTTAAAGGGTAGGAGCACCTTATGCAAATTTCCATGTGTGTCACCCTCCCTGTCGTCCCCTACCCTGACTTTCTAATTGTAAGCTCCTTGAAGACAGAAATGAGGTGTTTTCTTTCATGTTGATGTCCTTCTTTCTGTCTACTACACAATATGTACACTTTGGGGGATTGAGTAGACCATTGCTTTTGGTTTTGTTTTATCCAAAACTTACATAATATAGTGAGTTTTTAACAAAAAAGCAAGCCGAACATTTCTCTTCTTCCCTAATTTTGTGATACTGGTTTACAATTGAATATATGGCAACTGGCATTTCAGTGATACAGTAGCCTATTTTCTTTCTTGTAAAAGACATTACTATAATCATAGAGTATTTTAACCTTTCCTTTACAAATCCCATGATACTGAGATGCTTTTGGTTAACAAAAATTCCTATTGAGTCTGGAAGATTCTGTTTGCCTGCCGACTGACACCCCCCCTCCCCTATAAGAAAAGAAAGAAAGAAAAAAAATCCTTAAATTACCGCAACTCCTAAGGCAGTTTTCCCAGAACAAATGTTCACTTTGACTTTCTCTGTTGTTCAGTCCTATCTTTGTTGACTCACTGCTGGCTTGAGGGGCTGCTTGCCTCCACTTAGAAACAGGGTAGAGCTTTGGTTTAACACCAGGGTTCACTCATGTAAGGACCGTGTTTTAAGGAGAAGGCTTATTTATAAAGAAATACAAAAAGAAATACTCAGGAGATATAGTTATTACATTTGAATTAGTACATTTGAAACTGTACATCTGTGTATAGTTTCAGAACCAGAAATATTATATTGAAAATATGAATTCTGTAGTAACTCATAACATGGCAGTGTTTGGTAAAATGATTAGGAGTAAACCTCAGTTTTCTCATCCTGAAAATGGGCATAATAACATCCCCTCCCTCATGGAATTGTAGTGAAGATTAAATGAGTGAATCCACTGAAACTTTTAGAAAAACTACCTGTAACGTAGTTACAGTAAGCACAGTTACAATAAGCACTCAATAATTGCTTCGTTTTTACTTTTTAATTCTTTCTCTTAATTATGAGAAGTCTTAATATATTCCCATTTTCCTATCTCTTTCAAAATTCCCACCTTTGTTCTCCAATAACATACTCTGCCCTATTCCTCTTTATACCCTTTATCTTTTATTTTTATTACACAAATCCAAATGGGACTATCCACACCACATGTATTGATCTTGTGTAAATGTGTCCTACCTATATAGATTTTTATAGATTCGCAAAAAATTTTAAATTCCTCCAAGAATTTGCTTTGTAGAGTGTGATTAATAATTTTTTTTTTGTAGTGAAGAAAAACAAAACTCTATCTAAATACCTATATAATCTTAGATTTTGGTTGATTACATTTTTATATGACATACATGTATTGGTCATTTTGTTTGAAAGTAGTAGTCCTGATTTTTGACCTCTGGTTTGATCTGAAAAGGTCAATATGAATTCAGTTCTGTATCCTATGCACAAGTTTTTTTTTTTTTTTTAAGTTTCATTTGTGGCTAAAATGTGCACTCCTGATTTGATCAGTGAGATCTGATCAGTGAGAGCAAATCCAATCCGTGGGCAGATCCAGCTTATTTTGCATGTTAACAAGATGTTTCCCTGAGAAGTTCTCATGCCCACAATACTCATGCTCATAATACCACAGGGATCATATTGAATCCATGATCAATTCATGCTACATAAAGTCAGCTCTTTTAGAAGAAAATTGCAGGCACAGGTCCAGAATAGCAAGCAGACATTTTATGCTTGTGGGAGGTTAGTAGATTATGTGCTTGCTTAGTAAATATGCTATGATGGAACTTTTCTTTTATGGAAAAAGAAGATAGAAAATGAATAAAATATTGAATGCATAAATGTATATGCCCTGTGTTAATGTATATAGGTTGTCTCAAATGTGTACAAAAACAGAGAGAATAATATGATGAGCCTTCCTGTACTCAACACCCAGCTTCAACAATTGTTGACCCAAGGTTCATTGTGTTTCACGTATACCTCCCCCTAACTTGTAAATCCTAGACATAATTTCATCTTCAAGTCTTACATTATGTTAAACCTCTCCCCAGAAGAATGCATAGTCAGATGTTTGCATACAAATTTCAGGGGTATACAGTTTCTCTAAAGCCCAGTTTAAGAAGCAGTGACTGAGCCAGCTCATTTGGAAGTGGGAAAGAAGAAAGATTTCATAAGAGCCTTCTGTATGTGACTCCTGCATGCAGGTGTCCCATGCTCTAAGATTCTTGTTTCTCCCCCTTTGCTCTTACCCTCACCATCTAGCTGTGATATTTGAGTTAGCTAAAGAGAAAAAGATAAAGGGATGCCTGAAAGAGGCCGAATATGTCCCTTCTCCTTTTCCTCTCTCCTCTCCTTCAAGGTGACTGTATATTTTTCTGAGATTGATGAGCTATATGATTTAACACTGATCTACTTCGATGTGAGAGCAAAAATTCCAAGACTAACAATAATAGCGAATATTATTTATTTATTGAGCATTTACTACGTGCCAAGAACTTTTCATGCATTTTGTCACTTAAAAACTTATCCTCATCTCCGGCAACTATTAAGTATTTAGGATCCATGAGCCCATTTTGCAAATAGAAAACTGAGGTTTCAAAGCACTAAAGCAGCTTGCCCAGGATTGGAATTAGATCTGTCTACAATTCCAGCCAGATGTTTAACAAGTCTACACTGCCTCTCTCCATTTCACTCTCACAGTGGGCCATGTTCTTAGTGGTATGTTTCCCAAGCAGGTAGATGCGGGGTATTTTACAGCTGTGTGCTTCATTTGTAATAACCTGTTCATGATGGTATGAGGCATTTGAGGGCATTAAGAAAGTCCTTTAGTATATGGATTATTTTTAAATTAGATTTGATGCAAGCCAAGAAGAAGCCAGAGACAAGATCTGACACCATCTATCTCAAATCCAACTGTCTTAACATTTTCGTCTAAGGTACCATGATCTCTCATATATATGGCTGTAGAACATTCCTATTATTCCTCTTGTATCTGCTCTTACTAACCATCCACATCGACCCCAGAATGACATTTTTAAAATGATCATCAGATCATATCACTTCTCTGTTAAAACCTCTCAATGGCGTCTTTCAAGTAGCAGAGAAGAAAAATCAAATCCCTTTCAGACGCCCACAAAGCTCCACAACATCTGGCCCCGACTGCCTCTCTCAGGCCACTCGCTGACCTGCTCACTGCTTCGGCCATGCTGGCTTTGTGGCTGTCAGTCTCTTTCTTGTTCCCCCAATGTGCTGAGCTGCTTCCTACCTCAGGATCTAAGCCCTTCTGGAACTCAGCATAGCTAGTGTTCTCTTATCACTCAGGTTCCAGCCAGAATGTGCCTCCACAGAGTAGCTTTCTTCTCTCCCAATGGCTTTTTTGTTTTATTTTCTGTGTTGCACTCGTCACTGTATGAGATTCTTATTTCGTTGTTGGTTTATTTACTTTGTGTTTTTCTCTGCTTCCCTGACTTAAATATGATTTCCATATGATCAGGGGCTTTTCTTTAATTGGTGCTCCATACTCAGCACCTAGACAAGTGCATACATAGTAAATACTGGTTGAATGAATGAGTGGGCTGTTACATGGGGGTGGTTGCAGTAAGCCTGGGTGCAAAGCTCTCAGCACAGCGCCTGACACAGTTGGAAAGCGCTCCTGAGCTGTGGCTGTTACTGGCAGGGTTAATTCCAATCTGGAATTGTATCATCACATCATCTATAAAGCAGGCCTTCAGAATCGTCCAAGACAATGCAGTGCCTCAAAAACCAGGGGGACCCCTCGGTCTCATGATATAGATCCTGAAGTCTGTTATGATGAGGCAGCTGCTTTTTGCCAATTTTCGGCTCGTGTGGACTTGACCTTCAAGCAGCATTCAGCTCTCATCTCTGCCTGGAGGCTTTCTGACTGACCTTTTGCTTAAGCCCAAGGCAATGTTTTCATCTCTGACAAACTTGACCACTGCCAGTTTCTTAAGAGTGGCGGTCCTTATGAGAAGAAGTTGTTCTGCCTGGGCTGTAATCATCTCTAATACCCGATAAACTGCAAACAATGGGGGCATTTGAGGGGGGAAATGCTGCAACAAAAAGGCGTCTGCGATGCTGAAGCAGTGCTAAACTGGGGCACGTGGAAAAGTTCTAGCGTGTGGAATGCTGCACTTGCAACTCCCATGAGGAGGGAAACTGCGGTCCTCACAATGGGCTATTATAAGGGCGCCGTTGAACCACGTAATCGTGGCCCTTTCCAAAACCATAAAAAATGTGTCAAATATTGTGCAAACGCAAACCGTCCGGGCTTGAATGTTAGACTAAAAATTTCATAAATAACAGGATCCTTTTAATCTGATGAAATATTTCAAGAAAAAAATTGAAACAAGGGGAATTTTGCCATTGTATAACCACTTTATGGGTGTATTTGTTGTTTGCACAATTTTTAATAGAGGAATTCTGTCTGAATATCATTTTATTTATCTAGATGTATGGGCTTCCATTTCTGTGGAATATATAGGTTTTTTTAAATTACAAAGTTAGTGCCATATACATTATAGAAAATATAGAAAAAGAACAAATACAATAGCAATCACTGGTAATTTTACCATTCTGGGATAGTCACTGTTAGGACTTTGCTGAATGATTTGTCATTAGTCTTTTTTTGGCCTATGCATATGTAGAAATAACACTTTGAAATCAGTTTGGCATAGCAGTGTATATAGTGTTTTTAACCTGCTGTGTATGCTCATTTACATTATGAACTTACCCTCTCATTAAATATTGCTAAATAAATAAGAATTTTAATGACTGCGTAGTATCTATCCATCTGTATGTAGTGGCTTTCAACTGGGGGCAATTTTGACCCCAAGGAGGCATTTAGCAATGTCTGGAGATGTTTTTGGTTGTTTCAACTAGGGTGGGGCTACTGGCATCCAATGGGTAGAGGCCTGAGGGGCTGCTGGACATTGTACAGTACACAGATCATCCCCCACAGCATAGACCAAAAAAAAGGAGTATCTGGCTCCAGTGTCAATAGTCCTGAGGTTGAAAAGCCTGAACTATATGGCTGCCTCATAATTAATTTACTCCATGGCCTGTTATTGGATATTTGTTTCTGATGTTTTTGTTATTAGAAATTAATGGGGGATAAATTTTTTGCACCCACTTCACCCAAGGACCAGATAGTAAATATTTTAGGCTTTTTGGGCCACCAGGTCTGTTCCTGAATTAGGTTCTCATGCTGTTATAGCTTCAGAGCAGTCATCAATTATACATAAATAAATGGGAGTGGCTGTGTTCCAACAAAACTTTATTGACAAAAATAGGCAGCATGCCCTGGAGCAGTAGTCTGCCCACTCCTGTTAGAGATAATGCTCTGATGACATCCTGGTAGCTAAATCTTTGCCCTATATCTGATGATCTCCTTAGAAAAGTTCTTAAAAAGTACCATTGCTGGATGGACAACTGTATACCTTTTGCAAGTTTATAGGCTTTTATTTTATATGTCACAGTTCTACCAATTTATTTTCTCATATGAGATTATTCATTTAATGTGGCTTTCTGAATCCCCTCATGCCACTCCCATTCCATCAGATCTGAAGCCGCCTCCAGGGATGTGGAGTGTGAGAGGGTCAGGCAGGGCTTGCAGATTTCAGTGTCTTCAGGAATCAGACAGGTTAATGAGTGAAGCAGGCCAGTTGTCAATGTCAGAATAAAGAGTGGTGGGGATGTGGCAAAATGAAGAGTATGTGCTCATGTTCTTCATGTGAAGAGCTGCTGCTTTTGCAGAACTCTGTGCAGTTGCTGGCCCACTAGAGTTGCACTTCGGTGTTGCTAGAGTTTCTGATTTATCAACCAAAAAAGAGAAACCCAAACGCAGGTTTGAGAAACCAGAAATCCACATTTTGGTGTGAAAACTCCCAGTTTTTAATTGTTGGTGACAAATTCTAGACCACTAAACATTGTGTAGCCAGTAAGCCATACCCGTGGACTGTGTCTGTGGGCTACCAGGTTGGGTTCCTTTGCTTTAAACTGTGACATATCAAGTGGTCTGCAGCTAGAGATCTCCAGGCTCCTGGCCATGTTTTGGAGACTCTCAAGGCCTTACTGGCCTCTAGCACTCCTAGATGCCAGCTGTAAGAATCGGCAGTCTTTGGGGGCAGACCCTGATAGAACAAGAAGCTTTGTCTCGTGGAATAGGGTTGGCAGGCTATGAATCAGCCACCTGGACTACAGACTTAGCTTCTTCAGAGCTGTCTGACTTAGTCAGAAGGAGTGAGGGACTGTCAAATCTCCATTTCCTTCTAGCCTAGAAATCCTACAAGGGCCTACATAATCTGGCCCCTTATTCATAGTTTCTTTTCTCCCCCCTTTCCATGCATGCCAGCCACATTGGACCAGGAGCGCTGGCAGGGTGTGGGTTGGGAATTTAAGTAAGTCCTTAGGATAGTTGTGGGAGACAAGGTCAAAGAGGTAATGATCCTGGGGTGGGCCGGGGTAGGGAAGTGGACATACTGGGCAGGGGTTCTCAAACCTTGGTGCATATAAAAATCCACCCTGAGACCTAATCAGCTAGTGGAGATTTCTGGGCACCACACCTAAAGAATCTGACTCATTAGCTCTGGAGTGGGGCCCCAGAATGTGCATTTCTAACAAGCACTGTGAATAGCATTGGTATAGGGACTTGTAAGTACTTTGTTTTTTCTCAAAGATAAGTAAGGAACCACTATTAGAGGTGTTGGGGTTTTTTTGTTCTGTTTTTTTTTTTTTTTTGCAGAGGAGTGACATGATCTGACAGGATTACAAGGATCTCTCTAGTCATTGTATGGAAAAGGTAGAAGAGTCAGAATTTCAGTCATCTAAGTGAGAAAAGATGATGGCTTGGATTGAGTAGTAACAGTAGTGGGTAAAAATTAGTCAAATTCTGGATGTATTCTGAAAACGGAACCAGTACTCCTGGATTGGATATAGGGTATGAAGGAAAGAATGGAGTCAAAGATGACCAAAGTTTTTGGAATGAGTAACTAGGATGAACTATATGAAGACCTGCAAAAAAATGGCAATTTCATATGTTCCATCTTAATAGAAAAAATGGAGTTGGAAACTAATAAGATGGAGAAGACCATGGGAGGAAGTGATTTGGAGGGGATGATGAGCAAGCTAAGTTTGAGATGCCTGCAAATGGTGTTTTTGCATAAAGAGGCAGAGCTGGGTTTGGAGTTCGAAGAAGTCTGAGCTGGGGTGTTTAAATCTATGAGACTGGGTTAGATCACCAGAGCTGTGAGCATAAAAATCAAGTTCTGAGCCTTGAGGCACTCTGACATTTAAGAGGCAGAGAAGAGGAGAAAACTAGCTCTCGGAGAGTGAGAAGAAATGAAGGAGGTGAGAGGAAAACCAGGCAAGTGTGTTGAATTGGAAGCCAAGTAAAGAATGTGTATGAAGAGCCTCCTTGCGGTTCCTCGAACATGCAAGGCTTGTTCACACCTGAGGGCTTTCGCACTGGGCTGGAATGTTGTTCCTGCCAGTCTGCCTGGCTCATCTCACTAATTTCAGGTCTGTGCTTAAATGTCACATTTTCTGTGACGCCAGTCCCTGAACAATCAGTGTAAGATTAGCAGAGTTGCCTGGCATCCAGCTGATGTTCAGGTAATATTTATTGAATGAATGGTGAACGTGTAACTCTTGATGAAAGCAGAAGTCCAGGTGAGAACATATTAAAGCCTTGCCACTCAGAGTATGGCGTGTTCTCTAGACCAGCTGGGTCAGCACCGCTGGGAACTTGTTAGAAGTGTAGGATCTTGGGCTCCAGCCCCGACCTATGGAATCACACTCTGCATTTAGCAAGATCCCCAAGTGATTTGTATACACATTAAGATTTGCACCCAGTCCTGTATTTAATTTTCTATCTATGGCAAGAGTGTGGCAACAACTCAAACGAAGAAGTTAAAACCATCAAAACCAAATCTCTTCAATAGTTGTTTCTGTATTCAGTCAGAAGTTGTCATCATATAATTTAAACACACAACACAACTGTGGGCAGAGACTTGAAAAAATATTTTATGTAGTTATTCATATTACTTCTTTCTTAGTTTTATTTTGAATTGACCTAAGTTAGGAGAGAATATAAAATGTATAGCGTCTGGTACATAGAGACAAATTTGAGAGAATGAAGCTAATTCTGTTTTTTTTTATATTTTAAAAAATCTTGCTGTTTAATATGTATATCCATGCATTAATGACTTACAAGATCTTTAGAGAAATGGTTTTCTCTTAGAGTGAGTGATGGGTTAAGTTGTTTGGGTCTTACTGCTTTTTTTCCCATAAAAATTTGATTCTGAAAGTAGTGTTTTCATTTTCAGATTATAAATACTCTATAGGCAGACAGCTACAACTCCTAAATCCCTCCTACTTCTATTTGGCTGAGATAAAAACTTACTGTTCTTTTTATTCCCATGATCTTTGGCTTATTTGTGTCTGAGAGAGGAAAAAAATAATGTATATATTGGGATTTTTTTTATGATGATGCCTTTTTTTCTGAGAGTACTAAATGTCATTTGTCCTAAAACCAAAGCAGACCCATCTTGCAGTTTGTATGCACACTGTTTCATAGGCCATTAGCTAAGGATAAAAGCCATGCTAGGAATTTTTGGTGGGGCTGGTCTAGTTTATTCTATTAGAACATCAAAATTTCCGAAAAGTACATTTATTGTTTTCTTTTGTACCTATTTACAACTCATTTCTCTGAATTTCTCTGAATTCAGAAGCCTACAAAATAACAAGACAGGGAGTGGTGTACAAGTATACAGACCCATAAATATGCAATGTAAATTCATAGCTGTTTATTTGTGCACCTATGGGGTACGTAAGTACACCTCTGGCTTTATAGTTTAATCTTTCCCTCTTTACTCAGTTAAAGCCGTAGATGAGACTTGATCAACAGTGAAGGCGCCATAGAAAAAGTACCGCAAGGGAAAGATGAAAGAATATTTTAAAGTTTTCTGTCATTCATCATGATGGGCAGATTAACTGAGGCCTGGCTGTGGTTTCCAATCCTGGCAAGTCTCTTAACTTTCTTCTCAGAGTTTCTGTTTCTTTATCTTTAAAATAGGGATAATTAAGCACTTCCTGTGTTCTTACATGTATGCTTGTCCAGTTAAGACAATATTTGGAAAAACAACTATAAAATTATATATACATCTACAAATTTTTGGTATGAAAACCACCTCATTCTTTCCTCCAAACCTTGCTGAAACTTTTATTTCATAGGAAAGTTCCATTCTAGTTCAGTAAAGCTTTCCTAGAGTGGAGGGGTTTTCTATAGAAAGCCTATGAGTAGATGTTTTAGGCTTTGGGGACCACGTGGACTCTGTCACCACTACTCAATGCAGCAGTTGGTGGCAAGAGAGCAGCTGTGGATGATGTGTAAACTAGTGGTGTGGCCATGTTCTGATCAAACTTTACTTATCGACATTGAAATTTGAGTATCATATAATTTTCATGTGTCATGAAATACCATTCTTCTTTTGATTTTTTTCCAACCATTTAAAAATGTAAAATCCATTCTTAGTTTATGGGCCATGCAAAAACAGGCAGCATACCGGGCTGGGCTAATGAACAGACCACTGTTACAGAGAAAAGGCCTTGGGCTCATCCATCCTAGTCGTTTCCAACCTTCCTTTATTCAGGTACTCTTCAGGTTTTGCTTTTTCTTTGCATCTGATTTTGATTCTTCTCTCTTAGGTCAGGATTCATATCGTTGTTGTTCTCCCCCCCCCCCCCTTTTTTTTGTTAAGGATACCTTTGTACAGATTGTATAGAAAACAAGATTATGTCTCTTGAGAACATATGTATACACACATTGCATTACGTTATGATTGTGGGACTGAAAAGAACCTTGACATTTATCAGATAGGACCCTATACAAAGCTTTGCTTGAGTCATTTAAGAAAGCTGGCTTTTTTTTTTTTTTCCTTCCTTCCTTCCTTTCTCCCTCCCTCCCTCCCTTATTTATTTATTGATTTATTTAGAGACAGAGTCTTGCTCTTATCACCTGGGCCAGAGTGCAGTGGTGTCATCATAGCTCACAGCAACCTCAAACTCCTGGGCTCAAGTGATCCTCCTGCCTCAGCCTCCTGAGTAGCTGGGACTACAGGTACACGCCACCATGTCCAGCTAATTTTTCTATTTTTAGTAGAGATGGGGTCTCACTCTTGCTTAGGCTGGTCTCAAACTCCTGACCTCAAGCAATCCTCCCACGTAGGCCTCACAAAGTGCTAGGATTACAGGCATGAGCCACTGCACCTGGCCTGGCGTTTTCTATTTTACCATTTGTTCAGAGATTATGATTGTATAATTGACCTTCTCTGTAAATTGCCATTTAAGAAACAGTATGAAAAGAGTACTGGTGTGGTGGTGCTGGTGGATAGCAGTTGACTAAATGATAATCCCTTTCATTTTCTTTAAACGTACTGAACAAAAGAACAAATTCTCTCCTTTAAACATAAGTAAGAAATCTGAATACTTCATTGGCTTGTTAAAAAAAACTAATTATAAACTAAAAGGATTGTGGAAATCTTCGCTCAATTTTATTCAGATTCTTGTTTACAAATAGGAGAGGACATGGAAGACCAGTGGACTTTCAGATGGGGATTTTTTTTTTTCCCCCCAGTGAATTCTTTTGTCAGTCAAGACGGTGATATCTACAGCCACCATCTTCCACTGGCATCTGATGTGCACCAGGATCTCTGTAGAATGAGGCGGACGGAAAATAACCTGTCAGTGCTGTTCAGGAAGTGGCGAAGCTAACGTGTGACAGTTAGGAGGCGATCCGTTCCAATTCTCCTGCAACATCTGAGTGAAAAAAGGGAAAAGAGGCAAAAAAGATAGAAGCAGTAACAAAGAAGAAAAGTTTCAGAGCCTTTGTATTTTTGCACTTTGATTCAGATAGCTAACATAATTTATATGAAATAAAAATTACATCCATCAATGCTGTATTATGATTAGAGTATGAAGTAGCCTAGCTTTATTTTGTGTTCTGTGCTTCAACTGGTCAGCAACACCCAACCTTTGCTACCTGAATTCCTGAATGTGGGTAGTTGATTTGAAGGTCAAAAACATGCAGAAATTATCAGGAAATCATGAAGATGTTTCCGTCCTCTTTAATGCTACATATATATTCTCATTTGCATGCTTGTTTGATTGGCTGTTTTAAAATTAATGAGAGCAAAGTTATTGACTAAAAAGCTATGAATTAGGATGGTAGAAGATAGAAAGTCATATTTATATGGCTTTTAAAATGGTCAAAGGGCTGTACAGCCTCATAATAATGCTTTGAGGGAGTTTGGACAGGCTTAATATCTTTCTATAGCATCTTCTGGGTGAGGGAGGTGGGACCAGCAGAAGCTATGTCACATGCCACCTGTCCACTGGGGCAGTGATGGTGCTAACTGTATTCTAGGTCAGTGGTTCTCAAAGTGTGATCAGAGAGCCCTGCTGGTCTCCAAGACCCTTGCAGAGGTTCTGCCAGGTGAAAACTATTTCACAATAATACCAAGATGTTATTTTTCTTTTTCACTCTCATCTCACAAATATACAGTGAGTTTTTCAAAGGGTATATGATGTGCTAAGATGTCATCATTCTGACATCCAGTGAGTTATGTGCTAGTGTATGTAGTCTTGTGTTTTCAAAATTTCTCACTTTTAATTCCTAATATGATAACTATTGATAGATGTAATCCATAGGAACACAATAAATTTGAGGAGTATAAAAGGGTCCTAAGACAGAAAAGTTTGAGAACAGCTGTTTAGATATTTGCTAAGCCTGTTAGAGACGTGATCTCATTTAATGCTGAAAACACCCCGATGAAAAAGGTGCAATTATTGTTCCCATTGAACGCATGAGGAGAGGAAGGCCTAGAGAAGTTAATGACTTGCAGAAGGTCACATGAATAGTAAGTTGCACAGCCAAAATTCGAACTCAGGTTTCCAGTTCTTAACTACTCTGCTGACTGTTGTCAGGCATGTTGTTTCTCAAAGAAGTGCCAAGAAACGCCTGGATTTGGACATTAACTTCTCAGAAGAGGAACTTCTCAAAATCTGGGCCATCGCCCTGGGAATGTTAATGTGAAGAATATCCTCATAGATGATGTAAAACAGAGACCATGTACTAGTGGTTTGTGGGCTGAGTCTTGTACTGTATGAAAAACGTAACAATGGGGTGTCCATTTTCTCAACTTAAGGGGATTTCACTTACAAAAGAAGTTCAGATTGCCAGCTACCCTTGAAAAATTGGGAGATCTAGCTAGACTAAACCAGTATTCCCACATGGCCATAAGTGTCTGCAGCTTAGATCCACTGTTCCTCTTAGATGAGACATGTGTCCTCTGGTTTGCCACAGACCTCACTACTCCTTATTACCTCACAGCTCATATCCCTCATTTATGTTACTTGTTTGAGGAGTTTGGGTTAGAAACAGCTGGAGATGTTCTGTCTGCTGCATAGTGTTAACAGGCCATCTGCTTCTAACTTCCCTGAAAACTAAAAAGACACTGGCAATAAGAGAACAAAATACATCCCACTCTGCTTACCCAGTCCTGGTTGTAGTAAAGACCTCACTGACAGCGCCAAATAGGGAGCAAGTTGCTTTTTTTCTTACTGAAGCATTTTGTTCTGATTCATTAAAAAATAAGGATCTGCCAGTGAATTAGCATTTATTTTTAAATGTGCAGCTCTTTCTTTTTTAAGTGTAATAGTGAAATAAGCACATTACACTCATTGCCCTCATTTTATGTTTATTTTAGTAATGTCTATTGTCCTCATCATTATCGTGTCTGGACCCTTTTATGAAACTTAAAATGTCTCTGTGAACGTCTGTGTACATGTTAAATCAGTCATTTGAAATAATTTGAGATTGTGAACCTAAAGGACTTCATTATCCTGGGCATGTAGACAAAAATTATCGAATTTCAGACTTTTGTGCTTAAAATATCATCTCTCCATTTGAGCAGTGAGTATTAAGCATTTATTATAATTTTTAGATGTATATTATTAACAGTTTGGCTCTTTTCTGCTTTTGCCTCACTCCAGACTCTAAGTTACCTAAAGCTGGAAATTATATCTGCTTTCTGTGTGTTCACAATATATAGTCTATGCTTTGTATTGTGTTTAGCACACAATAACAGTAAATAAATGAAATGAATAAACATAAATGCATCAGTTGTCCTATATGATAACTCATTCTTCTCTAGACCTGAGAATTATAAAATTTTCAGTAAAAATTTTCATGCTTCCTTGTTTAAGAGTTAAGTTGGAGAGACATTTATTTCTTTTTTCCAAATAAATATGCATCCAGTTTGTGTGTGTGTGTGTTTGCGTGTGTGTGTTGCATTCTATTTAGGATAGTTCCCCTTCTTCATGATGTGAGGTCAGTAGGCAAGTTACACATCCACCCAGCTAAGAGTAAGGTGCACGTTGAGACCAGGATGCAAGAAGAAGCCTTTGACTTAAAAGTTCAGCACAGATTCTCTCCCATACTAAAAGCTGGCCATCCTGCAGTTGGAAGTGGCAGAGTTATTCGGCCGTTAGAAAAATCTAGGGTAATGGTAGCTTTTAGGCTATGTCTCCTGCAAAGGGGGCATCCAGCTATTGGAACCTATTACAGAAAGAGAAATACCAATTGTCTATTAATACTACTGGAACTAAAGATGAATAGTGAATTGGCCTTGATCTGACAGTGAGTTTGACTTTGATAGCTCATCACTTAAAAAGGTTCTTTTGTATTTATGAAAAAAAGCGTGACGTCAAGCCAGGGGGAAGAATTGATATCAATATTTAAGACCAAACTCGTAGGACTTCCAAAAAAAAAAGCCCCTTGTGTGAACGAGGTTTTTTTCTTTTCTTTTTTTTTTTTTACATGCATAACTAATTAGCTTAGGTTATTATAAGAAGGGCTGCTGTGATAAAGTTTCCGGTGGTGTCTCGGGATACCTTGTTTATAGTGCCTTCTCTATGCCAGTTAGTCTTCGAATTGGAATTACAGAAAGTAGAGGGAAGAATATTCTGCCCGTTTCTCATTGGATTGGGGCCACCTACAACATTGTTATGCTGGAAATGCTAGAATATAATCACTATCAGGTGAGCTTTATTCTTATTCATATTCAGTCTCTGAAATATAATGTAATAAACTGACTAATCCACCTTTTTTATGTCATTGTAATAGGCACACTGTTTTCGATAAGCACAAATCTACTCTTCTAATGCTGTTTATTGTTGGATGACATAAGAAGTAATTCAATGTAGTTTTGAACAATGTTAATATTAGAAGAATATGTTTTTTCCCCAGTGTGTGGCTATACTCTCTTCATCGGCTCCTATTCATAGCTCATAAAATTAATTTGTGTTTATCAAGGAAAAAGTGACTTTAAATTGAGTATCATGGTTTTGGAAATAAAAGCATTTCTAATTCTGTATTAATGTTTATAGGAAAGGAGACAAAGTATCCTGGTGGCTTACTGATAATTATGCCTTTAAAAACACATACATATAAGTGTTATGCATTTGAAAGAAACTGCTTAATGTGGAATTGCTTTTTACCTTGAATTCTTTCTTAATTAAAATGTTGAATAATCATGTCCAAATGAAAGTGGGAGGAATTAACCCACAGCTAGTTGATTTAATCATCAGAATGTTTCTATTTATTTTCTACAACCATTTTACAGTTGGTTCTTAAGGAGTTGTGTTTTTTTTTTTTTTTTTAACAGAAAGCTGTTCTGTTTGCCAAGGAAAGTGAAATAAACTGAGTTATAACGCCTTCTTCTAGATTGTTGTTTTGATCTTAATAAACCCTTTCAAGTGTGTTGGGGAAATTTTTGCCCTGCAGATAGTTTCAAACTTTTAATTATTAGATAGGAAAAGAAGGGCACAAGGTTTGAAAGAGATGTATAATTAATTAGCAGAGAAATAAAATAGGGCAAAGTATTACCCCAAATCCTAGGAGTTAGACTTTCAACTGCAATAATATCAAAATCCGTTAGCACAGTGCCTGGTACATCACAGGGGCTTAATAATTTATTCTGTTGGTAGACTGGTCAGTTTCATATTTGTGCCTGAAAGAGGAACTGTCTGAATCTCAAAAATAACAACACTGTCTTCTTTTCCCCCCATTGGCTATGTTCAGGTGCAGACCCACCTCGAAAACCCCACCAAGTACCACATACAGCAAGCCCAAAGGCAGCAGGTAAAGCAGTACCTTTCTACCACTTTAGCAAATAAACATGCCAACCAAGTCCTGAGCTTACCATGTCCAAACCAGCCTGGCGATCATGTCATGCCACCGGTGCCGGGGAGCAGCGCACCCAACAGCCCCATGGCTATGCTTACGCTTAACTCCAACTGTGAAAAAGAGGTAATTCATGTCTCCTCTCCTCTCCTCTCCTCTCCTCTCCTCTCCTCTCCTGTTTTCTTACACTGAATAACTTGTCTGTTGGATATTATTCCCGCACTTAATTATGGACTGGAGTCTGTCCACGTGGCCTCATTCAACAGCCTTTGTCCCCGATGCGCCAACTGGTTGCGGCATTCCAGCCTCTTGTCCCCGTCTCTGGGTTATTGGGTTTAGGGCGTATGACGGGAGACCTGGCTTGCTCTAAGTGGCACGTGAAGGCAAGGACACTTTCTCCTGCCGCTTGCTTCCTTCTTCGTTAGCTGAGTGCTGTCTTCTATTCCATGCCTTTCAGCTTACGGAGCAGTGAAAATGCAGAGAGGAGAAGGGGAGGTGAAAAAGGAAAGGCAAAAATAGAAAAGGTGTGGGACAGGCGGTTTAGAAGTTCCGCTTGTTGTGAATGTCTGGAATATTATTTTTATTTCTCCCTGAGTTGGAAAAAAAAAAAAAAGCGTAGAATGTACGTGGATGGATTTGAATAACATAGCACATGAGGACATAGCAGAAAAGCCAAAGTTTAATTGCTGGATACATTCCGTTTCATGATAAAATTGCCACTGCCCATTAAATCTGCTTTTGGAAAGGCTGGATTGGAGACAAGACTCAAACATACCTTCAAGCTAATTGTTGCATCAAAATTTGGAGCATTAAAATACTTGAGAGGAGAGTTGTGATTTAATGCCTGTTATTTCCAAATTATGAGATGATGAGCTTCATTTTAGTGGAATTTTACTGTACTCTGAACTGTTCATGCAAGTTCAGAGGTGACTTTTCTAACACTGGATTGATTTTAATTTCTAGAGGGACTAAGTCTTTTCCCCTATTCCCAAACCAGCCGCCTTAGTTTCCTCTGTCCGTGTTTGTCATCTAGCAAGATGATTTGACACAAGTTCTTGCTTCATTCTTTCATCTCTTGGTCCGATTCCACTTTGTTTGAAAGCTTAGTTCATCTTGTTGCTGTGTCATCAGGCTCGTGAGAACATGTCATTGAAAAGCCATTTGCAAATCCAAGTCATGGGCTGTTTCTGCTTGTGTTTCTGCAGGGATTTTATAAGTTTGAAGAGCAAAACAGGGCGGAGAGCGAGTGCCCAGGCATGAACACGCATTCACGAGCGTCGTGTATGCAGGTACTGAATGACTCTGCAGCCCAGGGATGTAACACTTGGTGATGAGAATCTCTATTTGTGGCTAATCACACCTTCCTGATGACTTAAGGGTTTTTTCCCCAGCCCCCCTTGATTTTTTAATTTTTTGAAATAGGGAAAACTAAGGACAGGGCCATTTTCTTTATAGTATCTCATGATTAAATAGTGACTAAGGAAATTAAACTTAAAATTTGTTTTTCCCCTAAGTTGCTTTAAATCACCAAAAAGTGCTTCAAATACATAAATTTTAATAAATAAGACATAAAATACCATGTTTCGTTTATATACCATCATCGATGTATGTTATGCAAATTTGTAGGCTAACAATTTTTGTAGAATATTAGTAAAACTAAGAAGTATGGGTGTGATCTATATGTTGCTTTATAAATGGAATATCATGGAACATATATTTTGAAACTTTGTTCATTAATTTAATAATATTTAATGGATATTTTCCCAAGTAAAGTTTCTTCTATAACATCCTATTTAGTGGATACATAAAATTATGCTGTATCCATTTATATATTTGTGTGTATAGACATATGAGAGAATAATAAGCAACAGAAAACATTTTTTTCCTTTTCTGTATTTCCTATTGCATTACTTTTTCATAGGAGAAAAAAATTATTCTAAAAATGCTAACACATCAAGCCCACTAATTTTATTTCCCTCAAAATAAAATTAAAAATCACAAAGAAAGGTTTTGTTCTTAAGTCCCTTGGTCTATTTGCTTCTTGACCAACTCAATTAGAAACTCATCTCTTAAAGACAGACAAAACAAATCAAAGTGTACTTGGAAATGGAACCTAACAAACAGTGTGCTAGCAGTTATTTCTAACTGGTCGCCAATTATTCTTCTCAGGGGTCACTTAATTAGACTCATTTTTTATGTGTTTACTATACTCCTGGCACTGTGAACACTTTATATGGTTTGTGCTGAAATCTCACAAGAATCCAATAAGGCAATAAA
Source organism: Eulemur rufifrons (assembly GCF_041146395.1). Classification (NCBI taxonomy): domain Eukaryota; kingdom Metazoa; phylum Chordata; class Mammalia; order Primates; family Lemuridae; genus Eulemur; species Eulemur rufifrons. The sequence continues at coordinate 174,333,197 of NC_090989.1, forward strand.
TATTATTAAGCCCCATTTTATAGATTGACAAACTGAGGCTCTTAACCATTAGAGGCTTTGCCCTTAAGCTAGAAAGTGGGAGAACCGGGATTCCAACCCCAGCCCTGTGCTGTTGGAGCTCCTCCTCTTTAATGGAAGTGGCAAAAAGACACAGAGGAGCATCCCTGTGAGTCCTGAGATTTCACCATATACCTAAGAAGCACTATTCAGACCCAAGCACAGACACACCAACTAGCTCAAATACGTAAGGTGTTTACGAAGAAATGTTTTCACAGACTTGTCTTTGCAACTGCTGCAATGCACATGTAATCACTGTTGTTTATTATCATAACTGATGTTTTGGTACTTCAGGAATAAAATTGATCTAGTGGGAATGTCAGCTCCACGACTGTAATGATAACCTCATCCTCGTGTACTCCTTGGGGAGTAGCAAGCATACTGGCAGCTGTACAAAGAGAAACTTACTTTACAAGTCACTGTAAGATCAGTGCAGGGCTAGCCAGTGGCCTGGGAGCCACATTCTCCACATGTGCCTATGAAACCAAAGGACTGAATTACCATCTGTGTTTTCCTTCTCCAAGAAGGGTGAGGGAAGGGTACGAGGCATAGTCTTTGGGGAAAAAAGGAAGTGGCAACTGTCATTCAAGATGAAGTTTCCCGGTTCATGTTTCCTGTTTAGGGCGGGTAGTTTAGCATAGTCGTTGAGAGCGTGGGTTAAATCCTTGCTCCAACCATCCTTTGATGTGTGTGACTTTGGTCAAGCTCCTACTCATTTATTTCAGCTGGAAAATCACTATAACAATAGTACCAGCCCTGCTAGGTTTGTTGTCCGGGGAAATAACTTAGCCTGTGAAAATCCCTGAGCCCAGTGCTTGGTACCTAGTAATCATTCATTTAATGCTGGCTGCAAGTATCATTCTTATCACCCAGTAGTGTTAATGGTCTTAAGTAATATTTTTGCTTTAGTGGGAAGAGGACAGTTAGTTCTTAGAATCTAAATAAAGAGTATTATTGTTTTGGGTAAGCAAGGACCATGGATCTCTTTTTGGGTTGCATTGCATGGTTTTTGTTTATCTCTGTCTCTCTTCCATTGCCCTTTTTCCTACAGATGGATGATGTAATTGATGACATCATTAGCCTAGAATCAAGTTATAATGAAGAAATCCTGGGCTTGATGGATCCTGCCTTGCAAATGGCAAATACGGTATTGATCTTTTTTCTTAAAGAAAATCTTGAGATATTTCTAGTATTCTGTCCTCTTTTCCTAGACTTTTACTTTACCTTTGCAACATATTCATTAAGAAATTTACTAATGATAGAATGGAGAGTTATCTCAGAATCACACATAAGTGACTTTAACATTGGAAATTAAGAATTTTTGATGAGTTTATCAGTAACCCCGTGATAAAGCCCTAACATTCCCGGGAGTCCAAGAACACTTTTAATAGGACGTTAGGCTTCCAGTTCCCCCTTCCATCTCACACCCGACCTAGTACACTGCAGCCAAGGGAACCACTGTGGATTGTACTATTCACAGTGGTATTCTAGTTAGCCTGAAAAAAGTTAATGCAGTTTTTAGATAAGGTGTTTTTTTTTTTTTTCCTATTCATAGGTGATAGAGGCCCATTGGGGTTACTTTTCTTCAACAGCAAAATTTATTCTAATTATAGTTCATAAGTCAGTGGTCGTATGTACTCTTGTATGTTACTTTTTTCTATAATTTGGAGTCTTGCCTATATTATCTATTTTCCTTCACTCGTTACATTTTTTTCTTATGTTATTTTACCAAAGTCCTACTGTAGATCTTATTTAGTCCTTGCAATAATTCAGTGAGTCAAGTTGGGGTGGCATCATTGCCCTCAGTTTTAGTTTGTAACTAGGTTAGACAGTCTTACACAAGATTACATAGCTTGAATGTGTCAAAGCCAGGCCTGCTTGCTAGGTCTTTGAATGCTCACGCCAATCATTTTCTGTTTTCTCTGAGAGCAGTAATACTACCAATACTTAATAAATAGTGTTTTAAAGACTAACATCTATTGAGGGGAACGGGGAGAAGAGGAATTGTTGTTTGATGGGTATGGAGTTTCACATTTGCAAGATGAAAAATTCTGAAGATCTGTTTCATAGCAATGTGAATATATGTAACATAACTGAACTGTACACTTAAAAATAATTAAGATGCCAAATTTTATGTTATGTGGTTATTTTTTACTGTAATAAAACATTTTTTTAAAAGGAAGACTAACTTCCAATAGTAAATTCCCTTGGCCAAGGAACGAGATAGCCCTTACTTATTTACACCAAAATCTTTAGCAAATCGAGTCTTATAGTTGGCATTTTCTTTTCTTTTCCATCTTGATTTAGTTCCTTAAGTTCACTTACTTGAACTTTTGCAGGGTGAGGACTCCCCTTGAAACCTCTAAGCTTCTTCTACAATATTTAGAGTTTGCCTACTTCCTACCCATTTAAACTCATCTGCTGATTTTTGAAGATCCAAATGTTCTGCCATTCTGATAAATGTTTCTATGCAAGACTCTTTTCACCTTCTTGGATCCCTGGTTGACTTCCACAGACCCCTTCTGCTTCCAACTTGGTGCATCCCAGGAGACAGACTACACTTGTCAGCAGTCAGAAGCCTAGGGTGAACATGAGCAAAACACTTGGGGGAGCTTACACCAGGGAATCTATAAATACAACCAAAGACATGGGTATATTTACAATGTTTTCCCTATTCTAGCAGCATTAATTAGCAATGGCCCAGTCATCTCAAAAGAACTTTTCTGTGAGGGTGATCAGACTGTAAAATTGACATGGTTTTGTAAAATCATTGATTGGCTTTGTGTGTGTATGTGCATTTATGAGGACCTTTGAAGTCATCTGGTCCAGTCTAGTACCCAATGCATTAACCTCCTCTTGCATATCCATCATACTCACCACCAAAAAATCAGGCATCCAGTTTCTTGGAAACCTCCAATGAAGGATCTGCCCTGCCTCCCTAGAGAAGCAGTGAAACACAATGGTTAGGATTTAGAAATTTGTAACCAGACCTGGGTTCAAATCCTAAGTCTGTCATTTGCTCTGTGACCTTGCATGTTAGCTTAGCTTCTTGAAGTTCCTTATTTCCCCATCTGTAAAATGGGGCTGTTAAATAATGTCACATGGTTATTTCACTTGATAAAGTATGTGTAGCATTTAGCATTGGAAACATAAGTGGTACTCAATGACATCTAGATTATTAAATGTAATTTATTAATTATCATTTCAAATAATTTAATAGCATTTGTTTATGCAGTTGATATTCATCATGCACTATAACGTGTCAAGCTTTATGTTAGAATAACATCATTCTTAATAATCAAGATATCCCTCACAATGAGTCTCCCTGTAAATTCCAGCATGCATCCTAGTTTGCTTCTTGGAGAACTTTTCCACATGACAAATCTTATGAACATAGTCGTCATGACCCTGTGTGTTTCTCTCCTTCAGAATGAGCACCCACGTCTCTTCAGTCAGTCCGTATTAGCATTGAGGTCTTGTTCCTTCATTATCTAGCTACTCCTGAACTACTTTAAAGATTGATTTAGCATTTATTACTATAAATGGCAAGCGCTGGGTAGATGCTGTGGATGCGAAGGTGAGTAAGGTATGCTCCCTGTTCTCCTGGGGCTTACCAGTCTAGAAGGTGGAGACTCCTTTCGCCCTCCAGTGGAGAAGGATAATTCAGGAACAGAGAGGTCATCTCTAGGGAATTTCCAAATAGGAAAGATCCTCTGGGCAGAGTTGAATTAATTCCCAGCCAAGGCCAGGCACCACCGTGGCTCACACCTGTAATCCTAGCACTTTGGGAGGCTGAGGCAGGAGGATCGCTTAAGGCCAGGAGTTCGAGACCAGCCAGAGCAAGAGCAAGACCCCATCTCTACAAAAAATAGAAAAATTACCCGGGTATGGTGGTACATACCTGTAGTCTCAGCTACTCGGAAGTCTGAGGTGGGAGGATTGCTTGAGCCCAGGAGTTCCAAGTTTGCAGTGAGCTATGATGAGGCCACTGCACTCCAGGCAGAGATGACAGAGACAGAGCCTGCTTTAAGGAAAAAAAACAAAAAACAAAAAACATTCCCAGACAGGAGAGGAGTACCCAGAAGCCACCCTAAGAAGTCACTGACTTTATGCCAGCATCCATTTCTGTTCTATGTTGCCATGCTGTAAAAGGCTAAATATGGCCCCATTGGAGTCCTCTTACAGCAAAATTATGGGAATATTTTCTTATTTGGGGAAAGACAATATAAGTTCAAGGTTAGGAGCCCACACTCTGAGCCAGATATCTGAACGCATTCTCCTGAGTGAGTTATTTCACCTCGCTGCCTCAGTTTCCTTGTCTGCAACATGGGGATGACCACAGCATCTACTGCAACAGAATTAATGTGAAAATTATAAGAGATAATCCACAAAAACCATTTAAAACAGTGTAGCCCTGATGAACTCTCACTAAAGGTTGGTTGCTGGCTCTTGCTAAACTTGGGCTTCAGTTGTCAAAATTAAATAAAAAGCTACTACAACCTATTTTAACTGTTTTCCCACAGTAAAGTTTAAGTTTAATGTTCTTCATGTTAGGCATTTTTTTTCTTTTATTTGATTCTTTGAAATGCTTTATTTCAAGTTCACTACTTAAAAAAATAAAGTGGAAGGAACACTTAGAGAGGAAACTATCCTAAGGGAATTGAAGTCTAGAAATAACTATTCTGAGAGCACAAGGGCCCTCTTGTACCATCACAAACAAAGGATAAAAGTCCCAGTTTGCTCGTGTTAACAGTGCTCAATTGATATTCAGAGAAGGGGACCATCCAGAGAGAAAAAAACAATAACATTTTACAATTATCGTTTACTTGGAAAAATATTCATTTTGGTGGAGCACCACATTGAAGAAGTCAGTTCAGACCACGACTGGGGCACAGACCCAGGCACGCTTACCTTCTCTTTGTCCCGATTAGACTGTGTGGCTTTCATCTGTCCACTGTGCAGCTCGTGCTCTGGAAGTAAAATCTTGTCCATCAGGTTAATGTGCTGGATAAAAACCCAGCAAAGATGCAAGACATCCATGTTAACAGAAGATATCTTTTCCCCTTTCTTAGCTCCAAAGGTGTTATTTTGACCTAATTATGATGCTAACCGTATTTATGGGTGAATTTCTCCAACCCAGAAGAAGAACCACAGAATCCTTTCATTGTAATGCATAACTAGGAGACTGGTTTTTAATAAGAGAACTATACTATTTTAATCAACCTTCCTTTTAGTAGCTTCAACAAATAATAGCCATTAATACAAAGGACATGTGCCACCATCAGGACATAAGTTTCTGAACTGTGGCACCGTTGACATTTGGGATGGATAAGTGTTTGTTGTAGGGGGACTGCCTGTGCATTTTGGGACATTTAGCAGCATCCCTGGCTTCTATTCACTAGATGCCAGCAGCACTCGCCCCCAGGTGTGACAAAAAACGTCTCCAGACATTGACCCTGGAGGACAAAAATCACACCCAGTGGAGACGCCCTGATTTGGGATAATGAGTGGTCACCTTCGCCCTGCAGATTCCCTGATTCCTGTACTTTGATTTGCATTGCAGTGTGGTAAAATTGGTCCAATGATTGACTGTATACTTAGTAATTAACATGGCAGATGGTTTTGTTGATCAAAGTGAAAATAGCTCAACTGTCCAAACTGTGTAAAGCGTGAATCCAGTACTTTCTAGAAAATTATAATACTGTATTATTATGGCAGCTACTGTATTGATCACATAGTGACACTGTTTTACCTGCTTTATCGCTATTAAATCTTACAACCCCCTGTGACATGAATGATTGTCACTTTTCTAATGGGGACACTAAGCCTCAGAGAGGTTAGAAAACTTACCTACGATCACATAGCAAGTCAGTAACAGAAGCAGGATTTTTGCCTGGGTCTTTGACTTCTAAGCACAGGCTGTTCATCTCTGCACTATTAATTTGTAGATTGGAGTATCCATATTTGGCCAGTGAGCAACTGGGTATTTATTGCCTCAGGCCCAGTTGGAGATAAATTGAAAATTGTAGTGTCTAACTGGTTGATATCAGCATGTTGGCATTGCCCCTCATTATTGCTATTAACATGGGACATGGAACATGGGCCTCCTACCAAAGTCCTCCATGCAACCTTGGCTTTTCCTTCTGTAGAAATCAGTAAGATAACATGTACAAAATACCATTCTAGTTCTGCGCCTGGCCCAAAGCAGGCACCCACAAAATTAGATGATCCCCAGCAAAATATTCTGGAATGCTCTAAGCAGCCCACTCCTAATCAGCAAGTATTGGAAAAGCAGCCAATGCAGGAAATTTTTAGAGAAGTAGAGAGAGAGATAAAAGCTGCTTTTTTGACTGGAAGTAACTGTGTCTGACCTCCATGGAGTGCCTGATGAAGCATCTTGTTATAGAGATTTTAATTCATCTCCCTTATTGGTGGCACTGCTGTCAGTCCATGCTAATCACAGCAGTCCTCTCTGTGGGTTTTCTCCCCTCCCAGTCCATGTCTGTTTCTGTGTCCCTCCAACCCCAGTCTGCTCTCTTTCCCACCCGGTCTGTGCACTATTTTTTAGAATCATTAGAACATTCTATGTTCTTGTTCTAGAGCAGCTTAGAAGTAGATGTCTGTTCAATGTAGATCCATTGATGACTTACAGATATGTATCACTTGCTATTATTTATCCCTAACAAATAATTATAACACAATTGCATATTTTGCATATGAAAACATTATTTGCATTTCTAGAACTATGGGAATAATTTTTTTTTTTTTTTTAGCTTATTGCTTTGAGTTTTCAAGTCACGTTCTTGGTTTATTCAAACCCAGAAGTTCTCCCCAAATCTGAAACTCAAGGAAGATACAGGAATAAAGCCTTAGAATCCAGAAGAGTTACCAGATGTCGTAACAGCTTTATAAGTTTTGTCTCTCTGGCCCTTTATAGTGAGTGCTGTGTTGAAACATGTGAACTCCTTTTGTTCTGTGTTAAATTGGACAAGAATAAAACAATACACACAGAGTAAGGCTGACCCTGAGAAGGTAACCTATTTCAAATAAAACCACTTAGTGAAATGACAGCTAATAATCAAAGACCCTTTTTATCAGTTCCTTAGAAAGCCTTGAAATGTGGTTCAAGGACATTTTAAATGACTGTAATGTCAATTTTTTTTTTTTTGCATGTATGTAGGGGCTGTGTGTGTTACATTTTATGCACATCCTGTAAATGCTGCCTTCAAAAATGAGCAAAAGAGAGAGCTGAGCAGTGCTAGTGCGTCTGTCCTCCTTGCCTCACTCCCAGTCCCATTAGAGCCAGTGTCGGGTTCACCTTTGGGGAAATACCTTATTCCACATACACCCCCCACCCATCTCTTTAGCTAGGGCTTAAGTTCATAGAGTATACATTTAGTAGCCGTCATAGGAATAGCTGAAAATGGCTACCAATGAGGGGAAGCACATTTGATTCTATTTTTATTTCATGGTGTATTTTCATCTATATGTTAATGGTCATTTGAGAGAATGAAAGGTACTCTATTGAGTACAGTCTGTACTGGATACATACCTCTTGGTCACTGAAAACTTTACTCAAATGCTTTCTGAATTTACTTTTCTCAGATGTAGAGTAAAATTCAGAGTGTGAAATCAAGAAAGAGAAGGGCTAAATGACATAAAGTCTTGCCTGTAATCATGGTTATAGGAATTGTTTGAATCTGGAAATGGTTAAGTGTTTGTAAGCAGAAGTAAAGGTCACTTAACTATTTTCTCCATAGTTAATATTTTGAACTTCATTTCATGACATGGGAAGAGAAATCAGCTTGGACCTCTTCTACAAAAACGGGCATATAAAACTACTGCAACCAGTTAGTTACAAGAAAATACATATACAACAAAAGGAAGTCCCCAAATGTTGGGGAAAAAAAATGAGTTCACTACCTTAAAACATCCAATTCAGAACTAGAGAAAAAAGTCTTAAGCTAGCTTGAGAAACCTAAATATTTTTCTTCTTCTTTTTTATTTTTATTTTTTGAAGTGTAAATTTTTGTTGTTTTTTTTTTAAAGTCTTTGGGCTCCCTCTTGTGGCTTTGTGAAAAATTTCAATTACAAGGAAACTTGCCTTTTCTCTTTTGGAAAGAAATAATTTCTTTTCCAATAAGAAAACATTTTTTATTGCTTTTCCTTACAAAAGAAAGAGAGAGAAGCAGGGAGTGAGGAAGAAAGGGAAGGAAGAACATTGACTTTGATGAAAAAAAACAATTTAGTGAAAAAGATCATCTCACATAGAATCCTACTTTATGATAATAGCCAACATTTACTGAACATCCACTGTATTCTACTAGTTGTACTAGACAATGCATTTGCCATATTATCTGTTGTTTCCGTGCTCAAAATAAACCCATCAGCTAGGTAGTGTAACCACATTATGGGTGTGAGACTCTGTCCTTTTCTCTCTCAAAGGGAACTAACTAAGGAGACCATGTAACTCTAATATCTGTGAGTGAATGAAAAAGTAAATATCTCGTGTTTTCCTATTTTTTTTAAAAAACTTTTTGTATCAAATCATTTTTCTTAAATAAAGCCTAGAATGGGGTGTGGGTTTTACCTGAAAAACTTAGGAATTGTTCATCAATTCATTTCTGTTATTGTTTCTCTCTCTCTAGTTACCTGTCTCGGGAAACTTGATTGATCTTTATGGAAACCAAGGCCTGCCACCCCCGGGCCTCGCCATTAGCAACTCCTGTCCAGCCAACCTTCCCAACATAAAAAGGGAGCTCACAGGTAAATACCTAGCAAATGTGCCTCCTACTGTAGATTTATGTCCACTTCCAGATTAGACGTAGTCGTTAATATAGGGATGTCCAGAGTGTATTGAACTCATGGACATACTTTTTTAGGTCTCTGCAGTGGTGAAAACATTGTGCAGTATTTTAAGATGCAACTCCTGGTTTCCAGTATCTCCTGAGATACCAGGAATTGGAGCCACCATTACTGCATGTCACCAATCATTGTGTCTATGGCTGCTGGTCCCTTTGGGTTGGGGGCAGCAGGCAACACTTTCGGCTGTAAATGTCTCCACCCAACCTGGTGTTTATGTTTCTTGCCAAGCCCTAAGAGGCATTTGGGTTTGAGAAACCTGGTCTGAATTTTCCTTTGACACACATTCAAGCCCACAGTTGGGATGTAAGAATATTATTTCTTACATCTTCAGATGCCTCCTGTTATTTCTGCTATATCTTGTGTAAAAGATTTATTACACAAAAGAAAAAAATAAATTATAAAATGGAGGCATGGATTTTGTTTGTTCTTGAGACAAGTGTGAAATTACCTATTTCGCCACTTTGTTTAATGCTTTAGGGAAGGCATGTGGTCATTAAAACATGACAGAAACGGTATTAGAATTGGCAATCTACCATGGTGAAGTTTATGGCCCTCACCTCACCCCCATTTTATTATTTGGTCCTCACATCCCGCAGGGTTGGGTGAACAGACTGAGAATATGGAGTATGGATTTGGGATAGGAAATTCCTGTCCTATTCAAGGAAGCCTTTTAAAAAAATTATTTCAGAAGTTGTACCAGGAAAAAGACATTTAAAAAAAAGTCATTGATTTAGGTTAAAAAAGGTAATTAATTAATAAGTAAAAACCATTCACAACCAAAAAAACTAGTAGTTTACCCTACGAGAAAGGAAAAATACTATAACAACAAAAAACTTAAGAATCATTGAAGTGGAAGATGTGTTAAGTCAAAGCTGCCTGTCATGCTTCTGTGTTAGAAAGAAAATAGAAAAGGATTTGGATTGACCATCACAATTGAGAGAATTCAGCTTGTGAATTATATATATATTATACACATATATGCATATATATGCATATATACATACATATATGCATATATATGCATATATAACACTCATATAATAAATATATATGTGTAGATATATGCTTCAGTGGCTATAAGTTATGCTAAAGAGATTTCTATTTTGAGGTAAAACTCTAAGTTATGATAGTGTAATGCTTAAGGATATCACTTCGGAAAAGAAAATAACAGAGCTTTCTGAATCCCAGGATTGATCGAAGAACATGTTTATTTTTTTAATTTTGTTTTGTTTTGCTCTCTGTAAGGCAAAAAGTAATCTCTTATCACAAAGAGCCCACAGGAATTGCTATGCAAATATTAACAGAATTTTCCAGATGGAGTTGTCACCAAATGCCTCTGTGCGCTATTCCTCTTTTTGTTTTTATAGAACTCAAACTAGGGAATAGTTGCTCCTAAGAGTCATTAAATCGTGGCAGGTTCTGACAGAATCTGGTACCAGTTTCTGAAAAAATGAATTCATTCCTATGAACCAGTGAGAGGATACAGAGATCAGTTTGGGAGCTTTTCGACTTGGGAGGTTTTCATGTCAGCATGTTACAAAGGCATCAAGAAAAGACTGAACAGTTCTATGGCCTAAAAAGAAAAATTGACTCCTGATAATAAGCTATCAACAGCAAATTTCCATAGTTTTCTAGTTATTTATTTTATTCTTGTTAGTAGCTGTATATGTTTATGGTGTGCTGTGGATCATTGTTACTGGTCTTTTACCATTTCGTGGAAGCCGAGTTTTTGCAGACTGTGTATTTGACATATATTACTTTTGAAAAGTGCAAGCTTTTAACAAGGCGTCATTTAAAAAACGATATTTTTACTTTGAGTCAAGTCAGATCGGCTTCCCTGTGTTTCGGAAATGAGATGTTTTGCAGTTGACGTGGTTGTACCCCGAACATTTCCAGTTTCTAATGGCTTCATTCATGTGCACAGCGTGTATTTTTCCCACAGAGTCTGAAGCAAGAGCATTGGCTAAAGAGAGGCAAAAAAAGGACAATCACAACTTGAGTAAGTTGATTTTATTCATGTTCATGACATTTGATATTGGATTTAATATTCTCCCTTACATCAAAAAAGGATTCCAGAAATTTTGGAGGAAAATTGATTCCTCTAGTTATTAAAGGGACTTTTTATGGGAGAAATTGTATTTCAGAGACACCACGGTATATATTTTTCCCCACTTTTATCTCAAATCAAATTGAATTTTATGTATATACTTGTGTTCAGTTTCTGAAGAATTTTTATTTTTCTTGTTTACAGTAGTGAGTTGGGGTGTTTTGCTTTTTTTTTTTTTTTAAGTGAGAGGGAGACTCCCCAATTACCCAATTATAAATATCACTCACACTGGAACTTATTAACAAAAGAGGATTATGGGATCACCTTCTCCAGTGAGATTTGAAAGAAAACAAAAATGAAACACATCTGAAGGGGAGTAAATGGATGAGGTAGCCTCCTAAATTTCTGCCTTTACTGGAGAGTTAAGAAAAAATCCTGTAACATTTAAAATATTTTTCATGTGTTTAATTTACTCTTGATCAAACCTTTAAACTTTTTCCTATGGAAACTTAATTTTTTTGTAATATAAACAAGACAGAGAAACTACACAGCAATAATAATAATAATAAAAGAATTAAGTTTGGAAATTGTGTGTGAATTTCTTATAACCTCATCCTCTTTTTCCTAAATTGATTTTTAAGAATATGAGTCATATATAAACACTTTCTCCTTATGAAAGTGATAGAATAAGGCCAAAGTTCTCTCTTAATTCCCAGCAATATGCAGATTTGTTTTAATTTGGTGTTGCTCTTCCTCACCTTTTTCTATGTATTTAAGAATATACACACAGAAAATAAATAACATGGTTTTGTGTATATTTTAACACGAACAGTATCATATTGTCCATATTCCGTTGTTCCTCGCTTTTTTACTGAACATTATGTCCTGAAGATCTTCTACTGTTAGAAATCTAGATCTATCCACTTTTAAAAAATGACTGCATAGTATTCCACAGTGTGATTGTATGATATATAGTAATTCCCCTACTGCTCTGTGTTCACACTGTTTCTGGTTTTTTTCTATTGTAAACAGTGCCACAGTGAACATTTTTATACCTGCCTGTTTGTGTATAGGAGAGTGTGTTTCTCTAGGTTAGTGTTACTGAGAAATGGAATTGCTGAGGCTTGGAGGGTGTTGGTTTTTATTTTTAAAACCAGTTTCATGTCAGGTATGACAGCTGACATCTTTTCCCCATCTTCTAACCAAAAAATATGGACTAAGTATCTCTAAGGCCTCCTCCAGCTTCCAAGTAATTTTACTCTAAGGTATTTCTTCTTGTAAAACACCTTAGAAATAAGATAATTAGGTATTATCTAAAACTTAACTGAGATGTGGAAAACTAAGTTGGATCTTGTCAAAAACAATAGACACCTTTAATGAGGCACCTGAACTCTCAAGTTCAGGGTTGTCAGTAAAGTGCAAACATGATTAGTTCAAACTCTGAGGGCTATAAAGCAATCTGAAAGTCTTATCTAACCATTAGAAAATAATATCCAACGTTAGATTGCCCCTTGACCTGGCTCTTCCTTTTCTACGAATTTATTTTGTAAGAACATTTGCCAAAATGTGCAAATGAATACGTTGTTCGTTTATCCACTCATTCATTTGGCCATTTCTATTTGTTGAGCCCCCATTTTGAATGAGGCACTTTTTTTCGAAATGGGAGTCAGACAAATGGGTTTCCCACCCTTAGGAGCTTACCTGTGAATCGTGGGTCGCCTACTGTATATTACTGAGTGAGAAAAGCAAGTGGCAGAATAATATGTATAATATCCCATTGCGTGAAAAGAACATCCTATACAGGGCTATGCTCGTGTGTGTGTGTGTGTGTGTGTGTGTGTTTATATGGATGTGTATGTGCACGGGAAAAGGTCTGGACGTCACCCCTCATCAGTGACAGTTTCCCCAGGCATAGAGATGTTGGGTGTTGTAAAGAGTTGGCTTTTCCTTTTTCCATTATACGCTTTTGTATTTTTTGAGAAATTTTACCAGCTTATATCACCTTTGTAATAGATAATTGGGGAGGGAAGTCACTGAACCAAAAATAAAATGTGGTACATCTAAATATTGACGGTGAGAGATGTCAACAATATGCTGCTGAGTGAAAAGAGAGAGAGGCAGAATATTTTTAGAGTAACTCCACTTTAAATGTATCATTCTTCATGCAACACATTTGTTGAGGGCCTACTATGTGCTAGGCACACAGTTGTTTGGAGCGCAACAGTGAATAAACACAATGAATGAATGAATGAATGAAGTATGTGAAGTATTAGATGGTAGAAAGTTCTATGATGAGAAAAAGGGTAGCCAAGGGGCTATAGTGTCAGTGTGGGCACGGGAGATGATGGATCCTTTTCAAAGAGAGTGACCAGGGAAGTCTCTTAGGTAAATTTGAGTCACTACCTGAGGGAGGTGAGGGCAGGGCCATTCAGGCATCTGGAGGAAGAGAGTCCCAGAGCAGCCATGTGTCCACAGATGGGGGTGCATCTGGCATGGCTGAGGAATAGCAAGGAGCCGGTGGGGCTAAAGGAGAAGAACACAGTGTATCAGTATAGGAGCTGTGGTCAGAGTGGGAGAGTAGAAAACCAGGTCAGGGTAGGAGCCCCCCAGACCCTTGGAGGATGCCTCGGGTGCAAAGTGTTTGGAGGGTTTTGAGCAAAGGGTTGACGTGCTCTGACTTATGTTTTAAGAGGATCTCTCTAGATGCTGTGTTCTAGATAGACCAAAGGGAGCAGGAAGCCGGGGACATGAGTGAGGTGGAGATACCAGTTAGAAGGATTAAATAATCCAAGGAAGAGATGACGGTGGCATCTTGGGTAGCCATGGAAGTTGGAAGTGGACACATTCTGGAAATATTTTGAAGGTAGAGCCAACAGATTTGATAATGGATCTGATGTGGGTTGTGAGGGAGAGAGGCTCAGTACTGATTCCACAGTTCTGGCCTCAACAACTGGAAGGATGTATTAATAGTTACCTTTAAGTAAAGCAAGTTACCCTTAAGCCTGTAGGTAGAGTAGATTTGAGTGGAAAAGATCAGGAGCTTACATTGGGACAATTTGGTCTGTCCATTAGACCTGTATAGGAAGACAGCTAGTCATCAGTCAGACGTGAGTCTGGAGTTGCAGGGAGATGTCTGGGCTGGAAATAGAAGTATGGGATTCGTCAGTATGTGGCTGTACAGCTATGTCATCGCGTGTGTGGTTATTTTCAAAGCATAAAAATCATCATAAGGGATATATAAGAAACTTAGCAATGGATCATAGGGTAATTTTATTTCACTTCATATATTTCAATATTATTTGAATTTTTATGATTATTCTATGCTTGGAAAAAATAGCAAGAAAATGCCCTGCTTCAGAGTTTTGGAAGAGGTTAGTTAGTGGATCAGGGATCCCAAAATTTCTTCTGCAAAACTGTCAGCCATCACATAGGGTTTCCATTTTATAAAAGTTTAATGATAAGACTTAATACTGTATATAATTGATTTAATCATTGGAATAATTACACAGCCAAGACAAACTGCAATATATATTGGCAAAGCAGTGAACAACATTATTTGTCTAAGTGTACAGAATATTATGGGTCAAATATAAATATATATTAGGGTATTTAAAGTAAAATATTGGCCAGGCATGATGGCTCATGCCTGTAATCCCAGCACTTTGGGAGGCTGAGGAGGGAGGATCACTTGAAGCCAGGAGTTTGAGACCAGCCTGGGCAACATAGCAAGACCCCTATCTCTATAAAAAATAAAAAACTTAGCTGGGCATGGTGGCACACACCTGCAGTCCTAACTACTCAAGAGGCTGAGAATGGAGGATTGCTTGAGCCCAGGAATTCAAGGCTACAGTGAGCCATGATCATACTGCTGCACTCTAGCCAGGGCAACAGAGAGAGACTCTTGTCTCTGGGGGAAAAAAACAAAAAAAGGGAAATATTAACAACTTTAATGCAATTTTTTAGATCTTAAGTTGTTTGGAATTTATTTGCTAGACTACATAAATTATTATAGAAACATTTATTATCTCATATGCCTTACTATGTCATCCTTCCCTAAAAAGATGATAATTTAGTTGAACTTACAACTGGATTTATAAAATGGGAAGTGCTGTGAAGATGCATAGTATAGTTAAAAAGGCTAGACTTAAGTTCCAGGGCTGTCTATCCAGTACGGTAGCCACTCACCACCTGTGCCTACTGAGCCCTTGAACTATGGTTGGTCCAAATTGTGATGTGCTGTAAGTATAAAATACACCCTGGGCTCCAAAAACTTACTATGAAGGAAAAAATGTTAAATATCTAATCTTACAAATTTTTATATTGATTTCCTGTTGAAATTATAATATTTTGGATAGAATGAGTTTAACAAAATGTTAAAGTTAATTTCACCCCTTTTTACTTTTTAAAATGGCCACTAGAAAATTTAAACTTATTATGTAACTTGTATTATGTTTTCACTGGGCAGCACTGAGCTAGAGCAAGGATTTTTGTGTGGCCCATGAGTGAAGAATGTTTTTTATATTTTTAAATGGTTAAGAAAAATTAGAAGATTAATATTTTGTGACAAGTGAAAATTATATAAAATGCAAATTTCAATATCACGAGTAAATTCTAATGCTTTCATTTGCAGACTTTTCTTGGAAAAAAATTGTATTCAGTTGTTATTTTTTTAATTTTGTCAATAAAAAATTTGTGTAAATTTGATGTCTCTCTGCTTATGTTAAGTACCTACATGATATCTTCAGTTTTGCTACTTGGCCTGCGAGTACAGAAGTACTCACTGTCTGGCTCTTTGGAAAGTTTGTTGACTCCTGCTCTACAGGGTTAGCTTTAAGTTTGTGCTATTTACCACTTTTTGCTGGGTGTCCTTGCCAAGTCCCTGATACCTGTATCTCCAAGGCAGTTTTGTCATTCTTAACTGAGGATAGTGACTCTGATTTCAGTGTTGTTATAACACCAAATGAGAAATTGTAGGTTTAAGGGTTTTGTAAATGATAAAGTTCTGTACAAAGGTAGCTCATTATTTTAGTGCTTTAACCTCAATACCAAAAAAGATGGTAAAAACAGGGAAAAAAATAGGTTCAGGTTTCCATTTTCCTGACCTGGTGAAGTTAATATGCACATGCCTTTAATGAGATATGCTAAATGCATTGTGTCACTGTTACTAATAGCCCTTTCCTGTGCTCTTTTCTTGAAGTTGAACGAAGAAGAAGATTTAACATAAATGACCGCATTAAAGAACTAGGTACTTTGATTCCCAAGTCAAATGATCCGTGAGTACAATTGCATGTTAATCTGCATCATATATTTTTCATACCTTAATGTTTTTTCATATGTTGCAAAAAAAAAAAAAAATGCAGTTATAAAAACTAGAGTAAACACGTCTCCCTCTCCCTTTGGTTCCATTCCTAAATGGTTCTTAAACCTTTCTTTTGGTTAGTCTCATCAAACTAAAATTTCAAGAGAAATACACTGAATTGCATAAAAGGATTGTTGGATATGAGATGGTTAGCTTTGGGTTTGAGGAGGTGGCTTTCTGAAATCTGAGAATTCTTGGCAAATACTGAGCTACTAAAAACAATTTCTTTTAGCAGTTCGTGCAGTACGGAGATTTCAATAGCTGTTAAAGCAAAATCTGTTGACTATTTGCTCTTCGACTTGTATAATATCTCTAAATAGGCACTGATGAACAGATACGGGAGACTTCAAGTTTAATGATATTCAACAGACAAAAAAGGTCAATTGTTTTTATGAAAACTTGCGTACTCTTTGTGTGTTTTACCAATCTAAGGGGAAAACAATAATGTTTAATCCTCTTATTAAGCACAGGTCAGCTAATTTGGATTTCAGCTTTTGGTCTCCCTCTACCTTCCCTTTCAGAGGTAACAGCTGTAAAGATAATTTTCTCAAGTCTTTCCTAGGAGTCTTACAGTTGCCTACAACATCAGCAAATAGGACAACAAATACAAAATCGTTATCTATTAGAAATCGGCCCATTAAAAGTAAAGGGCTAGAGAATGTATACATTTTAATGGCCCTGCAGGCATTCTATAAAATTAGCCTTTGAACATGACCTTTTAGCTACTACCTAATAAAATGTAAAGATGAAATCAAGCATTATTCATGCAAAGCTTATTAAATTTGCTATTCACATTATTGTTAGAGAATCTGTAACAAAATAAAGTACAACCATTACCTATTGTGAGGTGATTTTGAGGAATGTGCAAGCACAATTTCATCTGCAACATTTTGCTTTCCCTGGTTTCAAGGAAAGGCATTTTCAAACTCGAAACATTCAAATTCTCAGTTCTGCAGCACAAATTTATCCTACTAAAGGGCTGTGACCTTCATTTCCTATAGTCAGTCTTGCATGATAGTTGAAATTGAATTCCCATTTTCCTGTTCTTTATCAGCTTTCACTTTTTAGCATATTCTTTTAAACTGTAGCATGTGAATCTCTTTAGTAACATATTATGAAATTATGGGACTGCAGTGAAAGCCTCTATTTGCATATCTCCTTTCTCCATTGTATTAGAATACTTACGTGTTTATAATCTGAACAGATAATGATCTTTAATTGTAGGCATTGTTTTAAGATAAAACAGACTATAATCTATATGGTGGTTTTCCCATACCAGGTTTCTAGAATGTTCCTGCTGTAGAGACATTCTTACTGATCAGGGTCTCAGCCCCATACCCTTTCTTCCCCCAGAGCAAGTCTGCTTTTGTTGATTTTATATATTGGAGATCTATATACATTTCTGTATGTAAAAAGAGCCCCTCTCATTGTAAAAAAAAAATTTGAAATCCCTTCCTTTAAGCCCACAAATATAATTGATTGATTGGGTCTCACAAGGAAGCAAAACCCAGGATAAATGCTTGAAATAATCACTTCTTAAAAACAGAGTGACTGCTTGTATGTTCCATTACTGGTTTCTCACCTTGCTGGCCTAGGTAAGGCATCATTCATTATAATTACATTTCTCTCTGGCTGCTAAAGTTACTGTTAGTGTGGTTTTAGCTCTGAACCTTAAGTCTCTGTGCTCACTCTGGATATCTCAGGACACTTCCCTGGGTTGCCATCTTTGGTGCTCAGACCCCAGGGATCAACCACAGGGAATTCTCTAGGGGCTGGAACTGTCCCTCCCATGGGAGAACTTCTGTTTTGTTCTTCACCTAACCCATGTGAGGATCAATTACTTGGTGGCTTGTTTTAATGGCCCTCCATTCACAGGTTCCACCTGATACTTCCGATCTGCTTTTAGCAGCTGTAGATTATGGGGTAGATGGTTCTCTGTACAGCAAATTGTTTTCGTTTTCATCAACATAGTTGCCATCACTATGATGAATATTGTCTATAAAAAGGTTCAGATTAATTCAAAGCCATACAAAATTTACATTCCTCTTAATGTTGTAATGATAGTTCATTCTTTATTGTTTTTCTGGAGTGCTCTAAATTTTTTAAAGTGCTTTCACCCACATTTTAATGGTGTTCTTAATTTCTCATATATGAGTACATGAGAGCTAAACTGATTAAGAGCCGAGAGGCACCAAGCTCAGGCTGCCTGGGTTGGAATTCCAAAACAGTTCCTTGCTAGATGTCTGACCTTGGGGAAGATGTTTGCATTCTCGTGCTTCATTTTTCACATCTGTTAAAAAAGAAGACGTCAGAATTATCCTACCTAGTCTAATTGTTTTGAGGATTCAATTACACAAGAGGAAGTATAATGTAAAGGTTTAGAACAGGGGGTCTAGAGCCAGGTTCTCTAGGCTTCTTGACTCTGCCATTTCCTAACTCTGTGACCTTGGGCAAATTGATTAACCTCTCTGTGCCTTAGTTTCCGATCAGCAAAATGGGGGTCATATTAGTACCTAACCATTGAGATTGTTATGATTAAATGAATTGTAAAACACTTTAAAAAGTACCTGGAACATAGCAAATGCTATTGAAAGATCGCTGTTATGATTATTATTAACACAGTGCCTGCTCCATTATTTGAATTGTGTTTTAAACTTTTCACAGCACATTTGTATAAAGTGCCTCCTTTGATTCCAGTATCATACCTATGAGGCTGCTTATACAAGTGTAATAGCATCATTTTGAGTTCAGGAAATTGATACAGAGAGATAATCTGCCCGTGATAGATAATTCATGGCAAAAAAAAAAAATCTAAGGATGCCACTTTTATGTCACGAACCATCAAGTAGTGAGATCTCACAGAATTTTTTTTTACCATAGCTTATTCTGTGTGAGTGAGTAAACTTTTATAGTTCTAGAAACCTATAAATATTTAATGTAGTAATCAAAGTCCTGACTCCACTATATAGTAGCTCTGTGACCTAGAAGTTGAATTGTCTCTGTTTCAACACAGACACAATGTTCCTACCTTACAAACTGCTTGTCTGGGTTAAGTAAGGTAGTGTATACAGAATGGGTGGACAGTGTTCTATGCGTGACAAGCACTCAATGAACGATAGCCATTATTAATGTACAATTCTTACCACGTCTTTAGAAATTGAATGCTTTGAAGACTAAATTTTTATTCAGCCTTAAATCCTTAAAACAGTCTATTTTCCTCCTTTTTTTAATCACAGAGACATGCGCTGGAACAAGGGAACCATTTTAAAAGCATCCGTGGACTACATCCGAAAGTTGCAAAGAGAACAGCAACGCGCGAAAGAACTTGAAAACCGGCAGAAAAAACTGGAGCATGCCAACCGACATTTGCTGCTCAGAATACAGGTACGTGGCCTGTGTCGTGTAAAGTTCCCGACCTGCTACTAACTTCAAGATGGAGAAGGAGACACATAATGAGCCATAAGGGAGTTGACTTACATGATCCTAATATAGTGGATCCTTATTATTCATGAATTCTGTATGTGTGAATTTGCCTGCTTGTAACCTCAGAATCAATGTCTGTGCCCTGTTCACGGTTGTTCTTGGATGTGCACAAATTCGAGCTGCCCATTGAGCTGGTTTCCAGGTGAGGTCAAACAGCTCTGCCTGATGTGAATGCTCTACTTTCTTGTCTCAGCTTTTGTACTATAAACAAGTGTTTCTTTCATGGTCTGTTAAGTCTCATGTTTTCTACAATGTTGTGTCGTCTGTTGCTGATTTCTCTATTTAAAATGAGCCCCAAGCCTAGGGCTGAAGTGCTGGCTAGTGTTCCTAAGGGCGAGAAGACTGTGAAGTGCCTTATGGAGAAAACACAGGTGTTAGATAAGCTTCACTCAGGTATGAGTTACAGTGCTCCTGGCTGTGAGTTCAATGTTAATCAATAATATATATTAAATAAGATGACTTTAAGCAGAAACAAGGTTAAGTGTCATGACCAGAGGCTCTCAGGAACCTAACCTTGTATTTCCCCTAGGAACAGTGCTTCAGTACTCACTAATTCACTGTTCACGGTGACTTTATAGAACATAACATCATGAGCATTGACTGTACACGTTAAATTTAAAAAATGCCTTAGTATTTGCACGGTGGGGAAGCAGTCGATGATCAAAACCCATGTTGATGGGGAACTTGGGGATACCTGGAGGATGTTATATAAGGATATAATTCTCAGAAATAGTTATAGATAGTGGAATTATACTATATGTATCTCTAACTTAAACTATACACCTTCATAAGGAGACATATTAATTTTATCAATATGTGCAATTGTCTGTCATCTCATTCAGTGAGTATATGCACCAGCGTGAGCAGGAAATGGGGGTCCCTTTTCAGCATCAGCTCCTGGTACCTCTCTCAGGAACTCAGCCTCTCATGCTGAGTGCAAGGACACTAACTTCCTCTGAACCTGTCCTCCAAAACTGACTCTGTTATTGACAGAAGAGGTTTGCAAGGGTAATTTTAACTTACTTGCTGACTTTGAATGCAACCTATCTGTAAGAGTCAGTGACACTGTTATCTTCTTCTTGAGTAGAGGGACCCACCTTTTACTAGGTTTTGCCTTAGAGCAAGGGTGGTTTTTCAGATTTCCGGCGCAACCATTAATATTTATGGAGTTAAGTTTTATGGAAGGATAATGCAAAGGATGACACCTTAGAGACCATCGTGTTTCACCTAGTGGTGTCCATCCTGGACGTTGAACTTACTGAGCAGAGCAATTCATTTACGATAATGGTCTCCATTCTTCTGAATGCTCCGCAGCACTTACAGATTTCGAGATGTTACCTCGCTCGTTCACTGCGGCGATCTTCAGCCGTGGGGCGGGGAGGCAGAAGGCAGCTCTTCTCCAGGGCTGCATTTTAGAATCTGGGTGGTGAAGTAGAGGTTATATGTAATTTGAAAATCCTCCTTTCCTCTTCCCCTCACCTTCTTTGGCTTTTGTTGTTTGTTTTACATTCTGTCTCTTCAATAAGTAGCCATAGGTATTTAATCTCTTGAACTTAGTATGCCCATTTATAAAAGCAGCTTGTACTAATGTGTCATTTACTCATACAAGTATTAAAATGTAATAACTATTTTGAAAAAGAAGCTAGGTTTTGTTTTATTTTAAGGTTCCAAACATGTATATTCATGTGAAATCCGAATATTGTGAAATATATGCATTGGAAATTCCATGGTGACAATATCTTGGTTTTCTTCCAGTGATGGTGTGAGGCAGCCTTTAGAACTTTTGCATATCATAGAAAACATTATTAATTAGGAAAGCTCTGTGATGCAGTGAAGCCGGAGTTCTCCAGATGAGATTTATCACCTTATTTAGAAATCTAAGTAACGCTCTAATCAGCTGATAAACATTTTTGATTAAACAACAAAGGATTAGAGTAAGATGTTTGCCTCTCTTCATCCAAATTTATTATTATTATTATCTTTTAAAGACAAACTGCATGTGTGGAGGTACTGTTCTTATTAGCATGTTGGTGTAGATTTACAAGAGTCCATGTTTTCAGCTTGGGCCTAAGGGCTTCCTTTCATTTTCACTCTAAGTGATGCATGCAAAAACGTTCACAGAAGAAAGAGCATGAAGCCGTAATATCAGTGGAACTGCCATTTTATTAAACAGCCCAGGGCTTTAAAATGATGCCTGAAGAGACTTGTGTATCTGGAGATTGCGTAAAGGAACTTGCAGATACTTGTGTGGCATCTGAAGCTCCCAGCTCTTACTTGAATTGCATGCAGAGAAGGCTCTTGCAGATCCAACAGCCTTGAGTGTAGACTGAAATGACTTTTCAGGCACAGACTTTCTAGGCTTTTGGGCAAAGGTTGAGAGGCCATGTCATGTGGAGAGTACTTTCCCTCTCTGATGAGCCAAAGTGACTTGTTTCAAATTTATTCCCTATTTATGTATTATCGTATCATAAACATAGGAAGGATGGCATTGGAATGTAGAAGCAGAATGTTTGTCCGAGACAAGCTGGGGTCTCCATGGTTCATTTTAGGCATGTCCAGGGACACTCAGAAAGGAAAAAGGGAAAGAGCTTGCTTGGAAGGCATTTTGCAATGAGGTACTGGGGAAGTCACTGACATTTAGGAAATATATTAGCTAGTGCTGCTAAAGCAAAGTACCACCAACTGGGTGGTTTAAACAACAGAATGTTATTATATTTCCTCACCATTCTGGAACCCAGTAGACCCAGATCAAGATGTCAGCAGGTACCTACTGAGGCCTCTCTCCTTGGCTTGTAGATGGCCATCTTCTCCCTATGTCTTCCATGGCCTTCCCTTTCTGTGTGTCTGTGTCCCAGTCTCCTCCTCTTATAAGGACACCAGTCCTATCGAGTTAGGGCCCACCGTATGACCTTATTTTACCTTAATTACCTCTTTAAAGGCCCTATCTCCAAATACAGTCACATTCTAAGGTACTGGGGGTTAAGACTTCAGTGTGTAAACTTTTGCAGGAACACAATTCAGCCCATAATAAGAAGGTGTGTGAAAAAAGTAAAGGAAGAAATTATTTATCTTATAAATGAGAACTTGTTGAATTAAAAAAATAATAATTTCCCTTTGCTCTGGTGAGATGGCTAAATGGTGCTTCTAAAACTTTAGCCACTTGCATAGGACCTTCACAACTTTTGCCATCACTATACAAACCTTTTAAATTCATGCTGCCCTTAGTGTCTTAGCAACCTTTTCACTGCCCCCCAGACCAAAAGAAATACCTACCATTTTTGTTAGGTTCAAACAGCTTATTAAGTATTTGGGTTCTAATGACTTAGTAGCCATTTGAAAAAATAAAATATGTAAGTTGACAGAAAAATAGCATTTTAATTTTATTTTTAAATAACTGTATTACTTACTAATAGGACATGTGTGCCTGTTGGGCACTGCACAACTTCTAAAGCCTTGAAATCAGATTAGATACCACCACACTTACTTCCCATTCCTCACTGATGTTCATGCAGTACTTGTTTTTTTTTTTATATCACAGCAACTGACAAAAGCCCAGCTTTGCAACGATAGGATGTGATGATGTGATTGAAAAGTATGTAGCACAATCTAATGCTGCAACTGACTTTAGTAGTTCTTGAGGTAGTATCACTACTTCCCTTGAAATTTTAAAATATTCCTAGTGCCCTGTGAGTTCATTGCAGCACCCCTGGGTACTTCAGTTCACAGTTTAGGGACCATGACACTATATTACTATTTACTTAATATTTTCCTTTTATAAGCTCACACTTAAAAATTTGATTTTTATATTTTCAAACTTATCCTCATTGTGGACATTAATATCTGAGAGACTGTCTCTATTTTCAATACATAATATAATCCATAAAACACCTAGAAATTCATTTCCCTACCAGTGGCACCTCTCCTGGCCTTAAGGAAATATAGTTTATTCATTTAAAAGAGCAAAACACTTTCATTTTGAGAATTTATTGTTTTGCCTCTTAGTGCCCGATTTTTTAAAGACACTATTTTTTAGAGCAGTGTTATGTTCATGGTAAAATTGAGAGGAAGCTACAGATATCTCCCATATACCTCCTGCCCCTACACATGCACAGCCGCTCCCATTATCAACATCCCCCTCCAGAGTGGTGCATTGATTAGAATCGATGAACTTACATTGACATTTTGTTATCCTCCAAAACCCATAGTTTACATTCACTCTTGGTGTTATACATTTTATGGGTCTGGACAAAAGTAAAATGACACCCACCCACCCTCATAGTATCATACTGAGTAGTTGGACCTAAAAATCCTCTGTGTTCTGCCTATTTCAGTGTTTGATTTTTACTTTTATTATAGGAACTCGAAATGCAGGCTCGAGCTCATGGACTTTCCCTTATTCCATCCACGGGTCTCTGCTCCCCAGATTTGGTGAACCGGATCATCAAGCAAGAACCGGTTCTTGAGAACTGCAACCAAGACCTCCTCCAGCATCACGCAGACCTGACTTGTACAACAACTCTTGATCTCACGGATGGCACCATCACCTTCAACAACAGCCTCGGAACTGGGACCGACGGCAGCCAAGCCTACGGCGTCCCCACCAAAATGGGATCCAAACTGGAAGACATCCTGATGGACGATACTCTTTCTCCTGTTGGCGTAACTGACCCACTCCTTTCGTCAGTGTCCCCGGGAGCTTCCAAAACCAGCAGCCGGAGGAGCAGTATGAGCATGGAAGAGACGGAGCATGCTTGTTAGCGGATCCGCCCTGCTCTGCACTCTCCCAGACTGCTTCCTTTCTTGATTAGTAGATTTAATAATTCACCTGAAGGGGTTTTCTTGATAATTTTCCTTTAATATGAAATTTTTTTTTCATGCTTTATCAATAGCCCAGGATATATTTTATTTTTAGAATTTTGTGAAACAGACTTGTATATTCTATTTTACAACTACAAATGCCTCCAAAGTATTGTACAGCAAGTGTGCAGGATCTGTGAACTGAATTCGCCACAGACTTTAGCTTTCTGAGCAAGAGGATTTTGCATCAGAGAAATGTCTGTCCATTTCTATTCAGGGGAAACGTGATTTGAGATTTTTATGCCTGTGACTTCCTTGGGAATTAAATGTAACATTTAATTGAAAGAATGTAAAGCAACCAAAAAAAAAAAAAGAAAAAAAAAAAAAAAGAAGGAGGAAAAGAAATCCATACTAACCCTTTTCCATTTTATAAATGAATTAATTCATTGGTACTGCCTTAAAGATACAGTACCTTTCTAGCATTGTTTAGTCTTTATACTGCAAACTATTTAAAGAAATACTATATTCTGTAAAAGACCAAAAAAAAAAAAAAAGAGAGAGAGAGAGAAAGAAAACAAAACTGCAGCCTTTTCCTGAGGATTGTCTGGTTAGAAAATGTAACTGATACCAACTGAAATTAAAGGGAGTTAGTTAGACCAAGGCTCTGAAATACAGAGTCTAATCTTCACTCTGTGCTGTTCCAGTTTTCTTCATCCATGAGTGTGATTCAGTTTTTCATAAGATATATTTTATTTTGAAATGGAAATGAATGTCCTCTCAGAGTAAAATATTGAGGAGCACTGAAAAGTTTGTTTTACTTTTTTTTTTTTTTTTTCATTTTTCATTTTTGCTTTTGATAAGAAAGCTGAACTGGGCATATTTCTAATTGGCTTTACTATTTTTATTTTTAAATTATGTTTTACTGTTCATTTGATTTGTACAGATTCTTTAATATCATCGTTCTTTTCAGTATGTTTATATTAATTTGTAAGAAGATGCATCTTAAAATGGCAAGTTTTCGATATTTTTACAGCTCACTGGTGGTTTTCCGCATTCTTTGTACACCCACGAAAGAAAACTTTTATGCAAGGTCTTGTGTTTAAAGAGAGCTTTGCGAATATTTTATATATTGCAGTCTCACTCCAGAACTGTTTTTTGACACATTTAAGGTATAGTATTAATAGGTTAAAACCAGGCTTTCTAGAAAGAATAAACTTACATATTTATTTTTAGGATATACCAATAGCAATATTCTTGGAGACTGATAACCATAGCATTAATGTGTCCATTATGGTCATTTCAATTGGGGTTTATTTCAGCAAACTTGCTGAATTTTTTTTTTTTAAGAGAGAAATACTGTATTGGCAAATTACTGTTACTTGATAACAATGTTTTAACTGATCAGCAACGTTGTAAAGTTAGTTTCAGTGCATTATCTACTTGTGTAGTCCTATGCAATAACAGTAGTGTTACATGTATCAAGCCTAGATGTTTTATACAGATGCCGTATAGTGTTAGGAGCCAGGCTGTTGAATGGAATTTCTCAGTAGCAGCCTACAGTTAAATAGCAAGTGGCATAAAGCATATCCATTCAGAATGAAGTGCCTTACATATAGCAGTAGTCTTTTTCGGACTAGCACTGACTGAACTGTAATGTAGGAGAAAGTTTCAAGATGGTATCTGTAGTCAAAGAGGAACATGTAGCATGGTGCCTATGTAGACAATATAAGAGCTTCCAATTTTCCTTCAGATATTTTTTAATATTAAATATATTTTAGTGACAGAGTGCCAACTTCTTTCATCAGGAAACCTTATTCAGGAGGGTTTTTTTTTTTTAAAGTGTTTAAATGTCAAACATGAATTGGTGATGGGTGATGGAGGGTTCAGAGAGAAGGAGTGCTTATCAGATGTGTGAATGGATGGTTTAGGTGAAAATAATCAACTGCATAGTTCCCATGCACAGTGGGCAATGAGAATCCTTGGAAACACTGATGATGCTATCAGTTTTATAGCTTTATTCCTTAAGGGGGTAGGGAAAATTAATTCCCATTCTTTCAACCCCCTTAATTGTACAGCTCTTTTCCTAGAATAGTGATGCAAATCTGCATGAACAGCTAATTGTACCATAGTGTTCATCGATACAATCATAGCATTGTCTATTTTTCTCTTCATATTTATATGGGGGGGAGGGAGCTGGATACGGAAGTCAAAGATCGTGATGCTATGATGCTAGTTTTCCTTAGCTGATTTTGAGGGGTTTTAATAATAAAGCAAGGTTGACTGACCCATGGCCAAGGGAATATGGCCACAGTTAAGCAACCTCATGGAAAGCTTTGTTGAGAGAAAGTATGGCATCTTGTACTGCTGCCCTGACTCTTGCAACCCCTGACTTTGCCAATGCCTGCCTCCCCGTCCCCTTCTTCTTAAGAGACAATTTCTGAAAGTGGCAGGTAAGCAAGCCCAGGAGAATGCTGCAACCTTGGGGGTGGTTTTATTTATTTCTTTGTTGCCAAATAGAGTGTGGAATCATTTTAGGGACTAGTTAAGCCAAGAGGCAGTGGTTTGGGCTTGTCGTTTGTAACAAGAGAGTGATCCGCACCACTCCCCCCATCCCTGGGTGCAGAACTGTGACTCGGGGTTGGGCCTCCGTCTGGAGTGACCAAAATGCCAGAATTGTCCACCTGCCTCTGGGTAGGGCAATGGAAATACCAAACCTTCTGACTTTGCCAAAAACCATACAACCAACCTGGT
Source organism: Eulemur rufifrons (assembly GCF_041146395.1). Classification (NCBI taxonomy): domain Eukaryota; kingdom Metazoa; phylum Chordata; class Mammalia; order Primates; family Lemuridae; genus Eulemur; species Eulemur rufifrons. The sequence goes on from NC_090989.1 coordinate 174,360,556, forward strand.
CATGCATAGGATGACAAAGTTCTTTCTGGTTGTTTTTAAACAATAAAGCAATAAGAACAAATAAAATACATAGGAAGTTAAAAGATATAAAATAAAGCACAAAGGAATGCACTTATTAATATTTTTTAAAAATGCACTGGGAAAAAGTTGATGTCAATAACAGTATAAAAAACCCTACTTCTTGATAAAAATGACAAATGACTGTCTCTTGTGGACGCTTGGTACTGTAATGTTAATAATAGTCACCTGCTGTTGGATGCAGCAATAATTTCTGTGTGGTCCATAGCACTGTATATTATGGATCGATATTAATGTATCCAATGGAGTAATTGAACTGTTGTTCTTGATAGCCTCATTAAAGCATTTGGTTTTTCACATAGTGGTGGCCAATTGTGTTTAGTTAATGCCAATTTTGAATGTTATTTGCCTTATCAAAAAAAATGGTAGTGCACATTTTCTTCTGATTTAATGAATAACAAATTGCATGAAAATTTTTAAAATGCCAGTAAGTACTTTTTTTTTGTTTTAAATGCCACTCTAAAATGTTACTTTTTAGTTTTAAACATTTTTTATTACTTTATGACTTGCACTCAGATGAACTATAATTATGCAGCTTCACCCCCCCCCCCCCGAATTTGGGGAGATTTTAAACTCCCAAATGCCAAGACTTCATTTTAGATATAGGAGTTTTATTTAAAATGTTTCAGTGAGAGGTGGCTTTACAAAAAGAGAAATTGTCAGAGAAACCCTTGCATATTTACAGAAAAGATATTGGGTTTTTAAAATACAAATTTACAATAATGAAAGCTTAATATACCCAGGCTGCCAGCTCCTGGCTGTTTTTTTTTTTTTTTTTTTTTTTTTTAATACAGTACTTAAGAATCATTTGATAAATGTTGGATTTGAATTGGAAAGTGTCAGACAAAACATGTCTTTATTCCCTAGCTAGACCTTAAACTTCTGCCCTTTTACAAAAAAAATATTCTAGTTTAACCTCTGGAGAAAATGAGCAAGAAACTTCCTGTAATGCCTCTGATCTGGCTGTCAGCTTTTTCTTAAGTTTAATTTTTTTCTCGAATTGTAATATACAATAATCTAGGCCTTTCTTTTTCAGAGTTATTTGAATTATTTATATTTCCCCTAGAAATATGACTGTGTGATGTCTTAGAAACATGTAAAAGTAGGAAGATTTTCTAACTGAAACAAGAGAATTTTCTGGGTGAAATCAAAACCAGGTAAGTTGGAAACTGGAACTCTTCATCTCCGGGGGTCTGCAGATCTGCAGCACCTCCATCACCCAAGTTTCTGTCCTGTTGTTTGCCTGGTGACACTCATTTCTCAGCCCTTGAGGATGCTGAATGTCTAGATTCTCCCCCCTCCCCCACACACAATTACGCGTTACAGCAGTGTTACCTGAAGATCAGACATTCACCTAACTTGTATGACTTTATAGCCACAGACTTACATTTCAAACAATTTTTTAAGCCAATTCACTTTTAACAAAATTATATCCACAATGTATGACAAAGTATGGCCTGTCTGCCAAACTTCCTGGGTTAGCATCTTATCTCTGCCCGTTTCCAGGTGGGTGATTTTGAACAAGTTACTTAGCCTCCATGTGCTTCAGGAGCAGCTACCACACAGTGGTCTCGTGAAGACCATTCAAGTTAATACACTAGAGTTTTTACTTGGTGGCACATAGTAAGTGCTCAGTAAATGGTAGCTGTTTTTATATTATTGTCATAATCATCTTCATTTTTAAAACAGAAGATACTTCCTGGACCATCTAAAATCATCATATGTATCAGCAGTGACATGCACACCACATTTGGCAAAATGCTGCATTATAACATAGGTCTAAGATTTGTATGAACTAATAAGGGGACAGGAACCACACAGGCTACTTTGGAGAAAGGAAACTTGCTCTATATAAGACCTGGGGTTAGAATGCTTTAGAGAATTAATAATAAACCCAATCTATCACATTTAAAAATATCTTCAGCACAAATGACCTAAAATTGAAATTGTATTAAACCTGTATATTCTGCATCTGTGCTTCTGCCATGAGAATAATTATACTATTTCCAGAAAATATGCCTTGCTGAACCTGACATCTCTATTATGTTCCCCAGAGAATTAAACTTTTTAATCCTTTGTGATATACACTGATGTTATGCAGCTAACAGTGGTGTCTTAACTATATCCTGTCTTCAGTTTCCTATCAATATTGAAATGTTTTTCAGGGTTTTAGTTTCAATTGTACTTACATTTGATGACTTCTTTGGAACACCATCTGAGAAGTTAATCTTCATAATCCAGCCAACATAAATGAACTGTTAGAATTACCCTGTTTTTATTTTTTTGTGTATGCCAAGATTTAATGCATAGCCAAGTAGCAATGAGGAAAGTCGTTTAAGAAGAGTGCTGTAAAGTTAGATTTTCATTATATTTCGAGAGAAGTGATGATGATCTCTTAATTCTTTGCTGCCACATCTGAGGCTCAATAGCAATGGCTTTATGTCTTCACCCATAATAACATGAATCCATAATGTACATCTTGGACAGAGTGTAAATGAAGAAGCTTCCATTATCCTAGTTTTCCCAAGAGGTGTTACCCCCACCCACACCCCCAAAAAAGGAAAGAGTATATCTGTCATATTAAAATTGTCAAGGCCCTGTATATACATAAAATTTAGACATAGTTAATTGCATTTGTGTTCCATATTCGTAGGTCTTTTGAGCCTATTACCTATACCAGATATACTAGAAAGTAACATGAGTATACTATAGACAAAACCAAATAAATCTTAGCAACACGTCAAAATGGTAAAGACAGTTTGCTTTTGAAAAATTTGCATTTTAAATTTCTAATTATGGAGTCAGTTGAAGATATATCCAAATGGGTGCAATTGTCACTCAAAATTCCTTACATATTATTCAGACAGCAAAATCTGTGTAGATAGAAACCACGAATCTAGTGTTTCCCAAACTTTCGCTTTATGGAACTAGCTCCGCAAATTGTTCCAAAAGTTGCTTTGAGGAATGAGGGTTTGGAGGTGGGGCTGGAATGGGAAAAGGTTTACTGTCATTAATTTTGAGAAAGTTAACTTTGGGAAATGCTGGGCTAAAGAAATTTGAACAGTTATCTCTACTGCAAGACTTCTCACATTCTGAAGTATGCTAATGTGCCTTGAGAGTTTTCAGGGGAATGGTATTAAATATGTAATGTTTCCCAGTCTTATTTGGCTACAGGATTGTGTGTGTGTGTGTGTGTGTGTGTGTATGTGTGTATGTGTGTAAGACACCTGTTAATGGTTCCAAAGAACATAGTTTAGGAAATTCTGGAGATTTTACAGAAATTATGTAAAGTTGATGAAGATAATTTCTTTTGTTTTTCTAAGGTAAGTATGCTTACATTTGTTTATGACTCTGCAGGTAAAAAAGTCATTGTCATGAAAAAATTATTATTCCTGATAAAACAAATTAGCTTAGGTTTTCATCTTCAATGACAATGTAAAATTCTGATGAAGGAAACCTTTGCCATTAAAGAATTATTATCCCTGAATTTAAAAAAATAACATGTTTTTATTTTCAATGAAAATATAAATTCTAGTTATACACACATTCAGTGTACCTTTTCTATGAATGGTAAAATAAAATGTCTTTTATATTGAATGTCTCCTACCCCTTTCAACATGGACAACCTAGTGTTTAGGAAGTAGAGTGGAGATCTCAGCTACAGCATAATTGGTTTATAATTTTAGGTCCTACTTATTGGTTTTTGGTGGAAGGACGTTAGAAAGAATTGTATAGTATTCACAATTGACATAGTGTTGTCAAGGACTTCTTTTTTAACACAGGCAAGTCCTAACAGATGGACCAGGTTATATCTCAAAAGTTCGGTGGTTAATTGGTTGTAGGCAGCCCACAAAAGCTACATTAATCATTATATGCCTGCAGTATATTATAGTACTTACTAAGACCATTCTAGAATTTAAACACCCTGTATTATGAAGTGCTAGGGAAAACACATTAGCCATCTTTTCCACTTCTTACAGATGAGATCGGAGATATTTTTCATTCAATGTCTTTTTCAAAATATATTTTTTCAGCCTCTGCTCGTTGCCCGAGAATAAATGGTGAACAGAGGAATTTCACTCCAGTGGAATGGAGGAATTCACTGGCTCATAGTAACATAAGGTCCGAGTGGTAAACGTAACTCCATGCATGCCTGGGTTCAAGGGCTCAAACAAGGCATTTGATCTGCTTGTCTCTTAATTTCCTTGGCTCTGGCCTCCTCTTGGCAGGCAGGTCTTCCCCACAGGTTTCCTCTGGCAATTTCCAAGTCCAGTGGAAAGCCAGCACCTCTTTTCCAGTTGCGATGGCAAAGTCCCTGTGTTAGTTCTGATCAGGCCTATTTGGGTGTGGTCACCATGGCCCAGAGATGGAACACGGCAACTGGCCAGGGCTGGGTCACATGTCTACTCTGCTAGATTCACTCAGCAGCACCTGCATCTTGTGGACCAAGAGAAAAGGAGCACCCAGACTCCAAAGGGGAGCACTTCTCCCAAAAAGGGGTGAAGAAGATTCTGGGCAGGCAGGACAACAGACATGCATTGTTTAAATGGCAAAAGCACTGGACAAACTCTACTTTGCCGGTCTTTTGTCCCTCCCAGATACATCAGTTTGCGATTTGTCCTTCCTCTCCTCTACCCTTAGGCCCGGGGTGATGGAAAGGCAGGGAAGGGAGGCATTAAATCCCAGCTAGTTTTTCATAAACAACTCTCCACCTTTTACTCCTACTCAATCCTCTATCAGATGGAGATCCAAAGACCCAAGCTTTGCAGTAAAATACAATCATGAGCCACATAACAACAGGCACATATATGATGGTGATCCCATAAGATTATAATGGAGCTGAAAAATTCCTATCATCACCCAGTGACATTGCAGTGATTGTAATGTCATAGGGCAATGTATTACTCACTTGTTTTTCGTGAGGCTGGTGCAAACAAACCTGCCGTGCTGCCAGTTCTATAAAAGTCTAGCACATACAATTATCTACAGTACATAATACTTGATAATGGTAGTAAACAGCAATATTATAGATTTATGCATTTACTATTCTATTTATCATTATTTTAGCATGTACTTCTACTCGTAGAAAAAAGTTAACTGCAAAACAGCCTCAGGCAGGTCCCTCAGGAGGTGTTGCAGAAGAAGGTGTTGTTATCACAGGAGATGACAGCTCCATGCATGTTATTGCCCCCTGAAGACCTTCCAGTGGGACAAGATGTGGAGGTGGCAGACAGTGATGTTGATGATCCTGACCCCGTGTGGGCCTAGGCTAATGTGTGTGTTGGTGTCCTAGTTTGTAAAAAAAAAAGTTTACATAGTAAAAAATAAAAAATTTTACAAATAGAAAAAAACTTACAGAATAAGGATATAAAGAAAGAAAATATTTTGTACAGTAGTATGATGTGTTTGTTTTACGCTAATTGTTATTACAAAAGTCAAAAAGTATAAAAATATCAAAAAGTTTATAAAGTAAAAAAGTTATAATAAGTCAAGCTTATTACCAAAGAAAGAAAATATTTTTTATAAATTTAGTGTAGCCTAAGTGTCCAATGTTTATAAAGTCTGCACACAGCGATGTCCTGGGCCTCCACATTCACTCGCCACTCACTCGCTGCCTCACCCAGAGCAGCTTCCCGTGCTGCAGACTCCGTTCATGGGAAGGGCCCTATGCACCTGTGCCATTTTTTTAGTTTTTTTATACCTTCTGATTACCGTACCTTTTCTATGTTCAGATGTTTAGATACACAAATACTTGCCATTGGGTTACCGTGGCCTACAATATTCAGTACAGTCACACGCTGTACAGGCTCATAGCTTGGAAGCAATAAGCTCTACCCTATAACCTAGGTGTGTCCTAGGCCGTACCCTCTGGGTTTGTGTAAATATGCTCTGTGATGTTCACACGGCAACAAAATTGCCCAGTGACACATTTCTCAATGTATTCCCGTCGTCGTTAAGGGATGCATGACTGTATTCAGAAGGTTCACCGAGCACGTGTTCCTCTAAATACAAATGGACTCTTCCTTCTGTCATTTCCAAAGCCCACGGGGTTGTCAGGATGTTTTCAGCTGCCCATGGCAGAAACCAAACTCCATTTGGCTTACATCAAAAAGGGGGAATGTGTTGGTTTATATAACAAAAACTCCAGGGCTAAAACTCAGAATGGTGACTTCAGGTAGTCAAATGACAATGACATGAATTGGCTGCTCTCTCTCCTACTTACACCTCCTCTCCTCCGTGTTGGCCTCATTCTTAGGCAGACTCTCCTATGAGGTGGCACAATGGCTGATGGCCCTAAACACACCCTTGCAGTTTATCAACCAGCTTGGAAAGAGAGTGTTTCTCTCCTCCCAGAGTCTCATTGGCCCAAACTGGCCAGTGGGGTCTCACTCTCTTGCCCAGGCTGGAGTACAGTGATGCAATCATAGCTCTTGAAGCCTCAAACTCCTGGCCTCAAGAAATGCTCTTGAGTAGCTAGGACAATAGGCACATACCACCATGCTCAGGTAATTCTTTTTTTTTTTTTTTTTTTTTTGTTATTCTTCCTATATTTTGTAGAGATGAAATGTTGCTCTTTTACCCAGGCCGGACTCGAACAGGATCCTAGCCTGAAGCAATCCTCCCACCTTGGCCTCCCAAAGTGCTGGGATAAGCGTGAGGCATTGTGCCTGACCTTTTTTTCCTTAAACCAATTTGAGCTGGTTCCCTGTCCCTTGCTTATAAAATATTCATATTCATGATCAGTAGACAAGGGCTGGCGAGTTTTGCCACAATATTGTCAATAAAATGTAATTTTATTTAAAAAACCATAGATGAAAGTCCTAGGTTTGCAGCCAGACACGGTGGCTCACACCTGTAGTCCTAATACTTTGGGAGGCCAAGGTGGGAGGATTGCTTGAGGCCAGGAGTTTGACACCAGCCTGAGCAAGAGCGAGACCCCGTCTCTACTAAAAATAGAATAATTAGCCAGGAGTAGTGCCATGCACCTGTAGTCCCAGCTACTCCGGAGTCCGAGGCAGGAGGATCGCTTGAGCCCAGGAGTTTGAGGTTGCTGTGAGCTATGATGCCACTGCACTGGGGCAACAGAGAGAGACTCTGTCTAAAAAAAAAAAATACAAGACAGAGAATCTGTTTGCTAGGACTGTGGAAATATTTGTATACAAGCAGCATGTCATCACATCTCATTTACATGAGAATAGACTTCCATACGAATTAAGTTACAGGTAGCTGAACTTATCTCTTTAAATGGCCAAAATTTTATCTTCACTATTTTTTTTTTTTTTTTTTTTGTGGAGACAGAGTCTCACTTTGTTGCCCAGGCTAGAGTGAGTGCCGTGGCGTCAGCTTAGCTCACAGCAACCTCAGACTCCTTGGCTTAAGCGATCCTACCGCTTCAGCCTCCCGAGTAGCTGGGACTACAGGCATGCGCCACCATGCCCGGCTAATTTTTTCTATATAGATTTTTAGTTGTCCATATAATTTCTTTCTATTTTTAGTAGAGACGGGGTCTCGCTCTTGCTCAAGCTGGTCTCGAACTCCTGACCTCGAGCGATCCACCCGGCTTGGCCTCCCAGAGTGCTAGGATTACAGGCGTGAGCCACCGCGCCCGGCCAATCTTCACTATTTTTGATAATGGGCTCTTTCAAATACTCTGCCACTCGAAACAGAAAATAATGAACATAATTCTTCCTGTGCTTGGTGGCATAGGGTCATCTTTAAAATCATTGTGACCTGCGTGGCTTCAGAGGTGTAGTGAAGGTTCTGGTCCCTGTATTAAGAGGCCCCAGAGAGCAGCACTTTCCCTCTGTCTTCCCTCTGTCTCCCATCCTCCCAACCCCTTCAGATTGACTGCGGCAGCTCTGCTGTGGGCTTGGGAGAACTGCTAATCCAGTTCAGTCATTGGCAGTCAACAGAATTGTGTCTTGGATGAGGAAACCGTGTTGGTGTAAATGTCCGGGCATTTCTTGGACGTGCAGTGCATAAGCTTTCAGTGCTTTGATCTGGGCTACACAGAAACTTCTCTCTCCCTTCATTTCCTGTTTTCCTCTGGACTTTGGCTAATAGCAGTTGCTGAATGTGTGACCTAGTTCAAGAAGTTTTGCTATAATTAGAAACACAGGTCAGACTCCTAAAGGGTCATGGAATTCTGTTTTGTGAAGCCACTTGGAAGCCATGCTTTCTATACTTTGCGGGAATTCTACTAGCTTAGTCCAACTCAGACTAGGACATGTGTTGCCAAACTTTTCTATAAAAAGCCAGAAAGTAATTACTTAGGCTTTGCAAGCCGAAAGGCAAAAATCAAGGATATTATCATGTTGGTACTTATATAATAAAAGAAAATAAATTTTCAAATATTTTTAATAATGAAATTCAAAGTATAATAACAAATTCAAAGTATCATTAATATAATTTTTGTAGCACAGATCTACTAAAGAGAAGAATGGAATTCTTTGGCAGGGGCAATAGCATTTTACTTACTTGGGGTTCAAAGTGAGCATTCCCAAGCCTCAAATTGATTGTAAATGTTAATGTGTAAAAGCCACTCTTAACTCACAGGCTGTTCAAGCGCAATTGGCAGGCTAGATTTGGCCTGTAAGCCGTGGTTTCCTAACCCTACACTGTTGCAGAGACCAGTGATTGTCCCCGGATATGTTTTCTCTTCTTCCCTTTAGCTACACAATGCCCTCTAAGCTCAGCACGTAGCCAGGCTGCTGGGTTTCATATTTCCCAGCCTCCCTTGCAACTAGGTGTGACCATACCATTAAATTCCACATAATGGGTTGTGAGCACCCTCCATTTCTGACTTCTTACTATCCAAGAAGGTGTGGGAGCTGAAACAACCTCCTTGGATGCAGAGACACCTGCCCTGTGTTGAATGTTCCACCTTGCGTCTCTGGACTGCGTGAAAAACAGAGGAACAGTCATCTTACTTAAGGCCTGTGTTTTGGATCTTTTGTTATACCAGCTTAGCTGCGATGACAAATACATTATATCCTTTACACTTACAAGTAAGAATTTTTTCCCCTTTCCTTCGGTTTCCTCCTTTTCCTGGTCCTCTTTTTGGCCTTTTCTTCAACGGTATTAATTCCAAATTTTCACTATTTCCTACTGGCCTTACAACTCAGATAATTTAAATTAATGAGGTTTTCTCTGCTTAAGCAAAAACAAATTAAAGTCCCCTTTGTAGCCTGGATAAGAATAGTCGAGTTTGAATTTAAAAGCTATCTAAGGATTTTGTATGTTTCCTAAACAAAGCTAATGAGCTGTAGTTGTTCTTTTGTAATAGTGGGAAGCAAAAAACATGGGAAGTGTATCTTACTTTGGCTTGTGAAACCTGCAGGCAGATTTTTATCTGTTTATTGAGATTATTGTAAAAGACTGGATAATAGTATTTAATATTTATTTCTTTTGTTGTCACGTGAACTTTCTCTTTAATCGTATCTAGTTTGAGATGAGGAACTGCTGACGGTAGAGTTTTACATGCACATTGTACAAAATTGAAAAATATATCAGAAGCAATGAAAGTAGCACAAATGCTGTTGTCTATGGTTCACTGCAGGAAAAGATGGCCATAATGGTATTTTTAACATTTTTTTTTTTTGGCTATGGGATATGTGATAACTTACTAAGATCAGATCCCCCCTCTCCCCTCAAGTTTGATGTCTCCCCAGAAATTTCATATGTAAGAAGGATCACACTCTTGTAATGTCTAACATCACCGTGGCTTTCCACTTTTTTCTCTCTTATCCCCACTTTCTAAGTGTTTCTGAGTATGAAGTAGCATGAGCAATCTTTCTCTGCTATGGAAAATCTAGCTCAAGGGTGGCAAAAACATGGTTCCCACATCACTACTTCCTGAAGCCACTTCCATGGCTGGTATTACTCAGTCTGGAAGTGGCTTCACAATTCACAAAAACAATGTTCTTGGCAGCCATAGCTGATTGATCACAGTTGTTTCTGAAAGCGAAACCTATTTTCCAGCTCTAATCTACTTGGTGAAAAAGGTATGTATTTAGGAAAATGTATCTGGTTCACAAATTGTCTTACCAAATAAGATGCTACTAAGCTTTGTCACCTGGCCCAGTGTCAGGATCACAGGTGAACAACTTCTTCTCCCAACACCCTCCTGCCGCCCAAAAAAAAAAAAAAAATGTGTTCCACATTTTTTTACACCTTCGCTTGTCATAGGTAGCATTCCTACATTAAACCTACAAATATAGGAGAACATAGTTACGTCTCACTCTAGATCTGAGACATTTCAATACCAGTTGTTCATATGCCTTTCATGTTTGTGTCCCTAGTATTTAACCAAGAACCTGACACATAATAGGTTCTCAATAAATATTTGAATGAATGAGTAAATGAATGATGATGTATGATTATTTTGGTAAAATTTGTTGAATATCTGTTATGTTCTTAGTAGAATTTCAAAATTTGGAAAGAGATGAGAAGCACCTAGTCCAGTGATTTATGAAGCATAGTTATTTTAAACTGTAGTAAGTAGTACAGAAATTTTTATTACTGAAACAAAAATAAGTGTTTAATAATGTAGAAAGGAAAGATCTTATTCTTGGGAAAATGTATAGGGGCCAAATCTTGAGTGTGAAGACATATGCATAAGAAAAGAAGCAAGGTATAAGTCTTCTGTTCCCAAAAGGGGATATGTGTTATAAAGAAATGCTCATTGCTTTACAGATAAAGAAATGGATCCAGAGAGGTTAATTGGCATCCCTGAGGTCACACAGCTTCTTCTTGGACTAGTACCTTGTCTCTTGGCTTTGCGTTAGTGAGGTCAGCATGAAAGATGGCAACAGAAGATTTTAAAATAGAGTGTAGGCCGGGCGCGGTGGCTCACGCCTGTAATCCTAGCACTCTGGGAGGCCGAGGTGGGCGGATCGTTTGAGCTCAGGAGTTCGAGACCAGCCTGAGCAAGAGCGAGACCCCATCTCTACTAAAAATAGAAAGAAATTATATGGACAGCTAAAAATATATATCGAAAAAATTAGCCGGGCATGGTGGTGCATGCCTGTAGTCCCAGCTACTTGGGAGGCTGAGACAGGAGGATCGCTTGAGCTCAGGAGTTTGAGGTTGCTGTGAGCTAGGCTCATGCCACGGCACTCACTCTAGCCCGGGCAACAGAGTGAGACTCTGTCTCAAAAAAAAAAAAATAAAATAAAAAAATAAAATAGAGTGTATTAGAGACCTTGAGGTATGGTAAGACCAACAGTTCAGAAGATGATGGCAACTGAAAAGATAGTTTGGTACAGTGTCAAGGTGGGGGGAATTCCATGCCATGGGGGGCTGCACAAGGAAGCCCTGCGGTCAGTAACAAGACAGAATGAGAGCGAGGAATGATGGGCAAGAGCCTTTATTGTGCTTTCCATGGGAAGGGTCGGGCAAGGCAGGGAATGCAGATTTAGAATCAGCCGGTCTGAATACTTTCAGTGGGTCTGGGTAGAGGAGCTGTCCCTAGTTGTCTAGTGCTGGTCTTGGGGTGGTTGGGGCAGGGGGATAGTAGCCAGGGGCGTGAGAGCTCACTAAGAGCGGTAGTTGGAGATGTGGAGTCTGGCTTGGCTGGTTTGTGTTTGAAAAGTGCACTCCTGGGAGGAGGACTCTTCCCAAAAAGGAGGGAGGCAGGGGGCCAAGGCAAGGTGGCTCAGGCATATTATCAAGTTGTCCAGGACAAGGCACGTCCAGCTTTTACCTGTAGGACAGGTGTTAAAGCGCATGTTTACAGAAGCTGGAAATACGGTGAATACACTGGGATTCATGGGTTAGAGAAGACAAGCTATCAGTCAAGACAAGAAGGCAGGCAGAAGGGTGGGGGGAGGATGGATAGGGAGTCACTGCTTAATGGGTACAGGGTTCTTTGGGGATGATGAGAATGTTCTGGAATGAGAGAGTGGCGATGGTCACGCAACATTGCAAACATATCCAAATCTGTTGAATGGTACACTTCAAGATGGTGAATTTTATGTTTTGTGAGTTTTATCTTAATTTTTAAAGTTGGGGGATAAAAGAGAGGGAAACGAGAGTTGTTTTAGGCTGGGGAACAGATTTTTTAAGGTAGAGAGAATATTGCTTCACACCTTCTAGTGGGAAAAGGATCCTACCAAGCGCAGGCAAAGCAGGAAGCTGGGTGGAAATCAAGTGCAGGAGAGGAAGAGGGTGGGTGGGAAAGTGGGATTTGGGTCGGGGCTAAGGGGTTAAGTTTGTTCGGACACTGGGGATGAAGCAAAGTTTATGTTAGGAAGCTGAAGGGAAGGAAAACTTTCATCTCTGTCATAATTGTAATGTCATCCGAATCAGGGATAAATAGTGTTTTCGTTCATGCTTCCTCATGAACAAACTCTTGGCTAATACAGACTATTTCTTCACTTGTCAAAAACCAAGTAAACTTTGAAGATGAAATATTGTCATGATACCATGGTGATATTCTATTTCATAAACACTGGTTGTGTTTGTGTTCGTTGGTTTGTTTTCTGCCATGAGATCATACAAAAATTTCATCAATAATGATGTTGGCTTCATTTAATATTTAGGCCTTTGCATTTAACTGAAAATGCTAGGCTAAACTAGTTTAGTTATTTAGTTGGGTTGTGGTCAGTAATGGTGTGTCATGAGCCACCAGTTGAAATATAAATGAGCCTGAAATATGGATTTTTTTTCCCTATTCTGGCAACACATGTGCGTGCCCCGCCCTTGCACGAGCACTCATGGACGCACGTGCCAAAACAACACAAAAAGAATTTATTGAAGTCGACTAAACAATTGGTTCTCAATATCATTCCACAAAATAAGGCTTGTCTAAAACAGGACATTCACATACAGGTGTTTATGGCAAAGTGAGAAAAATCAGGACAATTGTTTGAGCTTTCCATAAATCTAAAACTATTTAGTTTAAGGGTCTAGGCTTTATTCTGAAATAATATACTTTACCATTTTTGTTGTTAAAATTAACCTTTATTTTATAAATTTAAAAAATGGGATCCCAATGTTGTTTCTCCAGATTTTGTTGAAAGCTTATTGGCTTATGGAATCCTCAACCTGGTAAATGTAATTCCTTTGCAATTCTAGATAGGGCCCAGGGGTTTTCTGACAGGGAAGAAAACCCTTGTGAGAAGAACTTTGGATCTTAAATATTCATTGTTTGCTTGCCTTTATTGTTTAAAACACCCAGTATAGGTAGAACACAGGGTTTTGAGTTAGAAGGATCTGTCCCTTACCACGTAACTTTAGACAAATAATTTAAGCTTTCTGAGTTTTAGTTTCCTCATCTAGAAAATGGAAGAAAAATACCTGTCTCAGAGGCTTTATGTGAAGATTAATGAGAGAAAATATAGAAAACATTTATTTCCACACTTGGCAACACTTGATGACTGTTGTTATTTTCTCTTCAGCTGTGTTTGTGCCATGATGTTTTCTTTCAAACAATAGTTGTCTTTTCTTTGTGAAAAGTAACTGTCTTATTGGCCAGCATATCTTGGTTAGAGGCTGTAAAGCCCAAACAGCATTTGGTTGTAGCGTTTAAAAAGTATAAGATGTGGCCGGGCGCGGTGGCTCACGCCTGTAATCCTAGCACTCTGGGAGGCCGAGGCGGGTGGATCGCTCGAGGTCAGGAGTTCAAGACCAGCCTGAGCAAGAGTGAGACCCCGTCTCTACTAAAAATAGAAAGAAATTATATGGACAACTAAAATATATATATACAAAAAAAATTAGCCGGGCATGGTGGCGCATGCCTGTAGTCCCAGCTACTCGGGAGGCTGAGGCAGTAGGATCTCTCAAGCCCAGGAGTTTGAGGTTGCTGTGAGCTAGACTGACGCCACGGCACTCACTCTAGCCCGGGCAACAGAGTGAGACTCTGTCTCAAAAAAAAAAAAAAAAAATAGATAAAAGTATAAGATGTCAAACTTTGTTTTGTTTTTCTATGATAAAAAGATAAAGCTTTCAAATAGAATTTCGTCAAGGAAAATACCAATAGTTGTTTTTTTTCCCATCAAATATGCTAATAGAACATTCTCTAAGCCTGCAGATTTTTCTGCAGGACCCACACAAGTTCTGGACCACACCAGGCTCTATAATGTTGTGGTGAAGATGCTGGAGGTAGACTTATGCCCTCCACTCACTACCTTATAACCCTGAGCAGGTATCTAACCTCTCTTTTCCTCATCTGTAAAATGGAGCTACATAATACCCCTTACCTCAGACAGTTGCGAGATAAATGAATTAATACGTGTCAAAGGACCTCTGCCTGTCACAGAATAACATTCCACTAATATTAGCTCTTACTGTGCCGCAGAAGCTGATTTTTTTTTTTTTTCTTGGACTGGCCTTCTAATCTAGCAATGGGTAGCTCCAGCCCACTAGTTTTCCAGTGTTTTTCTTTCTGTTTCCCAACTGTTCCACTTATCTATTGCTGTATAACAAAGCAACCCAAAACTGTGGCATAAGACAAAAGACATTTTATTACGCCCACAGCTTCTGTGAGTCAAGAGGCGAACAGGGCACAGGGGTGGGGGTGTGGCTTATCTTGTCCCTATTCTGTGATTCCATGATGTCTGGGGCCTCAGCTGGGAAGACTCCAACAGGGGGTGGTGACTCCATAGCTGAGGGCTGGAATCATCTGGAGGCTCCTTCACTCACCAGTCTGGCGCCTGGGCTGGCATGACTCAAGGACTTGGCTGTGCCGGGACTGGTGAGCCAAGTGCCTACACGTGTCCTTTCCATGTGGCTTGGGTTTCTCTCAGCATGGTGGCTGGTTTCTAAGGGGAGCAAGCCCAGAGCGAGTGTTCCAAAACCCAGACTGAAGCTGCACGGTCTTTTGTGACATCGGGGAGCGTTCCACCATATTCTACTGACCCAGGCAGTCACAAGCCCTCTTCTGATTCAAGGTGAGGGGTGGTAAACTCTACTCTAGCTGGGAGAAGTGTCAAAGATTTCAGGTCTTTTTTCTTTCTTTTTAAAAACTTTCCTTGGCTGGGTGCGGTGGCTCACGCCTGTAATCCTAGCACTCTGGGAGGCCGAGGCGGGAGATCGCTCAAGGTTAGGAGTTCGAGACCAGCCTGAGCAAGAGCGAGACCCCCGTCTCTACTAAAAATAGAAAGAAATGATTTGGACAGCTAAATATAAATATATATATATATATATATATATATAAAAATAAAATTAGCCGGCCATGGTGGCGCATGCCTGTAGTCCCAGCTACTCGGGAGGCTGAGGCAGTAGGATCGCTTAAGCCCAGGAGTTTGAGATTGCTGTGAGCTAGGCTGATGGCACGGCACTCTAGCCAGGGCAAAAGAATGAGACTCTGTCTCAAAGAAACAAAACAAAACACCCCAAAACCAAAAACTTTCCTCCAATATAGCCGTCTCTGTTTTATCTATAGCACTTCTTACCCAAGTTCTTCTGGGTACTGGTTCCTTTTGTTCCTCAATTGCTCTGTCACTTTGACATACCCTAATCCCTAAGGTCTGAACTCTAAGCAACCTTCTGTTAACCTCTGCTGCTCTTCCCACGGCCCACACAACCATTCCCTGTTGCCAGCCACTCCACAAACCCTGCCTCACACCCGCTTTGTTTGCACGAGCTCCAGCTGAGTACAGAAAAGCCACTGGGTAGAATGACATCTGTCGTAATGCTAACCCAACCTTCCCTCAGTGTTATAACTTCCTCCTGGGTCTATCCACAACTGCATGAAGCTCAATTCTTCTATGCATATGGACTCAGAGCAGGGATGTGTCTTCAGAAAGTGGAAAACAGAGGCAGCTCTTCCTAGGAAAATAGAAAAAACCTCACAGCATAGCACAGATATTTGGGCACAAAGATTCCCTTAGCAAACTCCACGAAGAATCCCCAGTTAAGGGAGAAGAGAAGGCCAGAGAGAGAGAGAGAAAGAGAGTAATGAGAAGAGAGATATTGGTAGGTACCAGAGAGATGGGCTTTGTGCACCATTACTTCAGTCAAAGCTTAGAGAGATGGCAAAATCCCACATCATTTGATGGGATCGGAGAGCAGAGAGGACCTAAGGCTGTTTCTAGGAAAGTCCCTGGAGAGACAAGAATACCTTTAAAAAAAAAATTGTATTTAGGTATCATGAATCGTTAAACAGCCTAACCACCCACTTAGAAAGACCTGGAATTAAAGAAGGAAACAGCCAATCATGGAAGAACCTTGCAGAGGGGGTTAGGAAGACTCATCAGTAACCCACATGGGTCCATCACCAGGACCAGAGAAAATGTCTTTGTGGACCAGGCACCTGGCCGTCTGCAATGGCTCTTTTCCAGACTCCCTTGAAACATAGAAAGCAACAGGAAAGGGAAGTTACAAAGATTCACCTTCAACCTCCTCAATAAGAGGTAGTAGCCTTAAATTAGAAATCATCTCGTTTTAGAAAAATTAGGCAAGTAAAATTGTTTTGCACACCTAAATGCACGTACTGCAATTCGTTCACTGCGTATATTTATTGTTTCATATCAATAGAGGTTTCCAGAGAGAAGTGTGTGCATACAATAGAATACAATACAGCATTGGTTTCTTTATAACCGATTCTGATTTCTGTTGTCTTGAAATGTTATCGTATATTGGATTTTTGTCAAACACATTGAAAGGGTCTTAGAGAGCTGTTAGGGAAATGGAAATCATTCAAAGTGGGAGTTGCCATTCATGCATTCAAACCTCACTGAGCACCTACTATATTTCAAACACTGTGTTAGGTATTGGAGTTACAGAAGTGAAAAGGACACAGTCTTTGCCCTTGAAAATGAAGTTCACGTTCAAACAGCTTTAGAACAGACATAATTTCTTTGTCCCGTAACTAGGTCCTAGTTTCATAAGTAGACATATGCCAATGTGTGAGAAATCTGGGCAGTTTAGAAAAAGTATACTCTTGGAGCTTCTTCCTCCAAACACACAATAATTTCTGTGGCAATTACTTCCTCCTATGGGTTGGTCAAACTAAAGAGAAAGCTTTGAAACACATGCGTATGTATCCATGCACAGTCTCTGTATTCTGTTAGTAGGGCGTGTTGCCATTGTATGATATGTTTAGACAAAAAGTACTTACTTTATACTGATCTTTGTTCACACAAAATCTTCAGAAATAAATAGTATTACCCATTTCTTCTTTTGTTTGGTGTCAGTGCAAGGTATTCATTTAGAAAATGCACTGGATATAATGTCACCTTAATTACAGTATGGGAAGTTTTAATGAAGGCAAATTCCCCTTTAGAGCTTTCGACTTTAATGCCACTAGGCTCTTCTGTTTATTCCAATGAATTACGTTCTGGCACCCATGAAAATCACGTAACAAATGCATAACTAATGTGACATTCACACAAAACATCACATTAGTTCCATACGATCGGCTCTATTCCAGTGAACACCAAACCAAATCACGTTATTGTAATGTGCGTTGTGATTTCATATCCTAATTTGTAAGTAGTTGTGTCTGAAGCTGGCATGTTATTTACACCACTCATGGTGGTTTCAAAGACATACTACATGCACACTTTATTTGGCTTGGCTCCCTCTATCTCCCCCAACACCCCCATAGAAACACCCCTCAGTAATACATCAAATAGTATTTTACTACTAAATATGTTCTCAACCATCTTCCTACCGGGTTCAAAATTAGAGGCTGACAGTAGTTGATTTTTTTCCATAACTCAAAAATGCCCACAGTGTAACACGCTCTGTTCAGTTCTGTTTGGAGAACTGAAAATTAGGAAGAAAACAGGTTATCACCCTAGCCAAGGAAAAGTTAATAGGTGCATAATGTTATTATAAAGTGAGGCCAAAATTATTCTGTGAGCAGCAGTCCAATCTATTCTGAAATGAGACATTCTTTCTGCCTAGAGCCCTCGTCTCCCAGTTCATATCACAAGCTCACTAGTGTTCTTTAGGACTCAGCTCAGTTGTCACCTCCTGAGAAGCCCTCTGACCACCCTATTTAAAACAGCCCCCTCTGTACCAGTTATTGCCTATCACGTCACCCTGTGTGGCGATGTTAACTACCTACCTGCTCTACCTTTTTCCTTAGTTTTACTGCCTAATTTCTAGCTGGGTATGTGACCACCCAGAATGAAGGCTCCCTGTTCCAAGTTTCCTTGCAGTCAGGGACTACATTCTGACTACTGGGACAAACATGAAATTATCCTTAAGGGAAGGAAGGATGGCCCTCTTTCCACCTTTGTCCTTCATGCAGATGTAATGGCTGGAGCCCAAGCAGTCATATTGGTCCATGAGGTGGAAGCCATATGTTGAGAATGATGATCTAGACCCTTGATAAATTTGTGAAGCTGCCTTACTGATTCTTTAGCTTATTTTAGTATATCTCTGACCTTCTTTAATGTGAGAGAAAGAGAGAAATAAACTTTTTAAGCCACAATGAATATTCAACATATATAGCAACTAGTCCAGCACATGAACCTGATCTAACCAAACAAAATAGGGTGCTGATCAATCAGAATAGATGCCAGTGTTAAAAAAAAAAAAAAAAAACAAAAAAAAAACCAAGAAACTGTTTAGCTACCTCGATACATATTGGCTAAATCTCAGGCTTGGTTAAAGCCAAATGATTTTGAATTTTCTGTCACTTGCAGCTAAACCTAATCCTACGTAGTACACACTATTTCTTTTATAACTCTTGTTGTAGTCTGTGATTATCTTTTCATCGTTTTACTTGTTTATTATCTTTCCTTCCTCTTAAAATCTAATCTGTATGAGGGCAGAGAACTCCACTGGGGTTTGCTGCTGGAACACTGCTCTGTTGAATGTTAAAAAGAATGAATGAACTATTTCTTTAATTTTTTATTGCTAGATATAATATTTTGGGAATTGCAGATCTGGAGGAGTGAAAAGAATTCTATTTGGAGAACTAGGGTTGGCAGTGGAATTGACAAAAGTTTTTTTTTTTTTTTTTCCCCAGACTCAAAAAAAAAAAAAAAAAACCCTGATGAAATTAGTGGTAGATAAAAATTCATTTCTAGCTTCTAACAAGGAATCACAAACAATGGAGGACATATAAATAGAGCAGCAGCTTATTAATAATCCTTTCCTACTCCATTCGTGATCTTTTGATGACAAGCCTACCGGAGGCGCTCTTTATCAGGCACTAAAGCAATTTAGACGCTGTCACATGCCTTTCTTGATATATACGTATTAGACATAAAGCAGTTTTCTGTTCTTTAGCTTATTTTAGTATATAATTAAAACTCTGACTGTCTGCTACTAAGCAACGGAGCATGGCAGAGGTTGATCACATCGTATCACAAAGATAGAAAGAGGAAAAATAATAAAAATAATCATACACATTCCTGTAATCAGCCTTCAGATCTTAATTATGTTTTAACTCCTTTGTTATGCCAAAGGCAGTGCCTATTGGCATTTAAAGGACACTCTCACTTTTCTGCCTAAGTTCAATCTGGTTCTTTCATGTGGATCTTAGTCTATTTATGGAATTCTTCGGGGGGCATTTAAGGTCATAGGGGGGTGATAGAAAACTCAGATAGGGGTCAGGAGGTTTAGGCTCCATTCAGCCCTGGAACTGGTCGGGTGCGTCCAGGGATTCAGCCAGATTCTAAACTCTGGGGAACAGAGTCTGTGGTGGGCTGTGAGTGAAGCTGGAGGCGGGTGGAGGAAGAGGGAGGCAGGGTTTGCACCACTGGTGGGTGAGCAAGTACACTCGCGCATAAAACAGACCCCTACCACCTTTCTCCTGTCTCAAGGTCTGACCTCTGAGCTTTCAATTTTATATTTCGCTCTGCTTCCAAAGATGCCTTTGCATCAGAGCCTTAAATTTCACATTCATCATATTTCTTTAAAATTGTTGAAAATGCACCAGTTTTGGAGAATAGACTCAAGGGGGATAACTCATGCTTCTGTTCTGGCCCCCTCCTCCTAGAACTCTTAAAAAGACTTCTCAGCATGAAGCTCATTCATTCATTCATTCATTCCCTCTATGAATAGAGCCCCTCTTCTGTACCAGGCACTGTTCAAGGTTCTAGAGCTATAATGGTGAACCAGTCTAGCATCTCTGCCCTTGTGGCGCTTCCATTCTACCGTGAAAGACAGCCAATAAATAAGAGGGGCTCTTAAAAAATACGAATGAATGGTAACTATGTACTGAACTCTCACCAGGCTGGACTTAGCATCGTCTCCCGATGCTATTTACTCTTCACATCAACCGACGAAAGCGGTACAGAGGACGTACAGCGTAGACATGAGACACATTGCCTGGCCTTCAATCCACCTCTGCCACTTACTAGATGAGGAGTCTTAAGCAAGTTCCTTAATCTTTACTTGCCTCAGTTTCTTTATCTGCAAAATGGGGGTCCTACCTCATAGGGTGGTTCGGAGTATAATAATTGAATGTATTTGTAGCTTTTACAGGAGTGGTTGGCACCTGGTCCAGTTTTACAGGTACATAAACTGAAGCATAGACAAATGAAACAACTTGTTGTAGTCCTTTCAGCTAAAAAATAAGTGGGAACCAAAATTCCACCCCAGGCCTGGCTCTGCAGTGTGCTCCCTGAACCACCATCCTGCTTGGCTCTCTGCTGGCGAAGTCTCTCGCCTGTCGGAGAATCAGTTTCTTCATCTGCAGTCTGGGCACGATAACACCAGGCTGCATCCCACCCAGTCTGTTGTGAGATTCAACCGGATAAGGTATTTAAAAGTGCTTTGAAAACTGCAAACGTATGGAAATCATAAGTTGCTATCATTGTTATTGACTTGTGTTTTTATATTTACCACTTTCATTTGCCTGTGATGAGTCATGTTTGCTTATTTGTCATATTCGGGCTTCTGTTTGCTCTGTCATGCTATGGCAGGACCTGCTGGCCTGCCTGGGGTCCTCTACGGTGCTTCCTTGTTCCTTTGCTGCTCATGTGCTGCTCAGTGCACTCTTTGAAGATGATCCCTCTGTCAGGGGAAGAGGAAGTACAGAAGATAGGAACTTGAAGCCATCTACAGTTTTGGAAACTTGTTGGATGTTCTGTGAAAGTTTTTGTTGTTTGGGCAGGGGCCATAATCACTCAAAAAGTCCGGGGATAGAATTGGGAATCAGTGAGCCTAAGTAAATGGGAGTTCACTGAAATGACGGAGGGGCATCTCAGCCAATCTGGAACAGCCAAGCGCAAGCGTGCCTTTAGGAAACCAAGTTATGGGCCCACAACCCTCTCTCCTGGCCAGCAGGGGTGACGTCCTGTGGGTTTCAGACCACCTAGAAGTGGCCAATCGTGTCATGTGACCTGGGGAAAGACTTCACCCTGGAGAAGTCCTGTGACCCCACAAAAGGAAACAATGTGACTTCTCTAGCTTGATTCAAGGGATTCTGTTTTGACCCAGATTTATACAGATCAACGCAAGTCCTCATCAATGTACAGCATAAGGGGACGTATCTAATGTCCCCTTTTTTCAGAGTTACCCACTCTCTGGCATCCATGGTACGGCACCACCCGAAGATTTCTGACCATGTGAGATTTTTGAAAGCCCAGACCCAGGTAACTTTCTTTAGGGGGATGTATGGAGGGACGATGATTGATCCCTATTAAGATCATACAGGTATATAGATCTTGTATGATCTGGAATTAGGGAGGGCAGGCAAAGCTGTCCTAAAACAATTAGCTTCATTAGGAAAACCCCCAAAGTACATTTATATGCAGATATCTCTGTGTTTAAACCATATAAGTTCCTTGTGAGGAGGGAGGAAGACAAGAGGAGAGAATTCTTACGAGTACAAGACGGGTTGCTCCACTGTGCTTCCTCAGAATTTTACAATCTTCCTCTGTATTAAGAAACACAAGCTGACATGGCCTCTTGTCTCTGTCCTTCACTTAACCCCTGCATTATTATTCTGCTTCTCTACAAAGGCTGCCTGGCATCCGTGTTTATTCGTCTATATGCATAAAGACCCTCAATCGGCTGCCCAGAAAGAGCATGCCCGGAGAGATTGAGACAGAGCCCAGAGAGACAGAGAAGGTATGCAACTGGTCGGCCATGAGGCACTGAATCAGCTCCTTGGGAATCAGATGTCTATTCTCACCCCATCAGCTCTGATGGGGATAGGGTTACCTTGCGAGACTTTTTCTTTTTTAATCAATAAACAAATTGTAATTTGGGCATCCTTTCTAAACTTTCTCTATATTTGAGTAGTTTCTGGAGTTTTATTTTTCACATAGTGTATCCCACTCCTATTTCCTCTGCCCTCGCCTCCACATTACCGACAGGCAAGCATCGGTTATATTGTCATCTCTAATATTTATGAAGGACCTCCCTAAATGTAGCAATGTACAGATGAGTTTTTAAAGTAGCTGTGAGTCTCTTTGTGAGTGGAGTGGCTGGGACTCTCACCCACCCAAAGGTTCTTTCTTACCAGTAGCGAGCCCTGAGCACACCCTCAGGCTGACACTTTGAAAAACAGATTTACATCTGGATCTGTGTTTTATGCCTCTAGTCAACCTCCCAACCCTTTGGCCCCACTATATATATGTAAAGTACGGCAAGGAAAAACATAATCCGTGCCCTCGAGGAGTTTTAATCTAGAGTGGATCATGACATACACAAGATTTCAACATTTTCTCCAAGTCCAGCTGTGAAATGAATAACTAAATTGGCTCCTGGAGACAAAAAAACATTTCCTTTAAAAACATCTTCTGTTACCATTGCACGTAAAAGTTTTAACTACTCTCTTTGTAACTTTCTTTTCTGGCGAGGTTGTGCCTTAGCTGCTACCACTCAGGAAAGCATTATAATTGTAGCAGTAGCTTAGCCAAAAGGCCATGTTTTTGCTTTAGGGTAAACTTGTTAAAATCGGGAACTCAGCCAGGGTCATCCATCTAAGAACATTGTGAAAGCATCTTAGGGTTGTTCATCTAGCTACGGTCTAATTAATTTTCAAATGGACAAAGTAGCTTCTTGGGCCATGTAACAAGCATTTTCATTCATTTAAGGGAAGCTGGATTTGGCTCAGAATAGGGTCACGAGAAATTCTAATGGCTCCTTCTCTTCTTTGTGTGTCCTCAGGAGAGCTTGCGTTGATGTCAACAAAGCAAGATCTGTGCTCCGGGCAAATTGGAGTAGAATCCGTTTCCAGAGAGCCAAGTTCTTTGACTTCCCCGAGAAGGAAAGGGTATGGAAGTGAGCAGATGGGAAGGCTCTCTAGGCCCTTTTACATTATTGGATTTAGCTACGCTCACATAATGAAATTGTTGAGATTGTTTAAACCTTCTGCAGGGACTTCTGTTAGCAGAAAAGAAACTTGTACTAAAGCCATAAGAAGATTGTATTATAGATATAATGGAATCTTTTTTATCTTTTGCCTGGTTTTCTGCACAGGACTGACATTTTTTTTCTGGGCATGAAGCCAAAGGTCTATTTAATTTCTACTTAAAATTTCCCATGGTCACTGATACTGTCCCCCCAGATGGTGGTTTCATGAATTAATAAATAAAGACAAAACCAGTAGAAAGCCTGTGAATCCTTAGAAGGCTTTTTTTTTTTTTTTAGTTGGCTATTTTGCACGGTAAATATGATCACTCCTGTAAAGAAGTGTGTTCCTGAATCTTCAGGACAATGTTTCACTAATATCACCCAAACTCCAGTAAAATATTGAACTTACCTTTGTCCTGAAACCACAGCTATGATTAAATAAGGCTTGAATATGAAATTGCAGGTTTTCTTGCATCAGATGAATTCTCATGAATACGTGGGGCTGTATCACTCCTATTGGTATTGCATTTAGGATTTTTGGGTGGTAGTGAAATATTAATTATAAATTTTATTTTATTTATTTTAAGTTTTCTAGGAGGTTTTTTGCCAACTAAGAGGGAGATATATTTGAGAAAGAGAGAGAGAAAGGGGTTGGGGGGAAGAAAGAGAGAGAAGGAGGGAGAGATGGGGGAGAGAAAGAGAGAATACAGATGTGGGAGAAAACTTCGATGTTAGAAACTGGTTATCATGACAGTCAGCTTCTCATAAGGACCATCATGACAATTTGATTATAAAAAGTGCACCCCATCGAACACTATGCGTTCCAGGAAATGGCTGGCCACGGAAAACCTTCCGCGCCAGCATTCCTTTCAAGAACGTCGCAAACTGCTTGCCCCCATGCAGCCCACCAAGGACAGTCAAATGTACCCGAAGACCAATTGGAAATGCATCCTGCCTTCCAGAAATCCCACCTTCACAAAACCGTTGCCAGTCAGAGGCTGACTCAGGCATGCCTTTTATATTTTATAAAATGCACTCTCCTTTCTAGCACCCGTGAACCCTGCCCAAACGACAGTGATAGCAGATGGGTTCCCTTGCCACAAATTTATGAACAAACAGCGTTTGTTCATTTTGTCTCAGACTTAGTTTTCCCTTTGACAGATGTAGCCACAACTTCGAACAATACCTTGCCTGTAGAAGAATTGAGTATTCATTCATGCAACAACTATTTGCGGATTACCTGCTATGGGCCAGGCACAATTCCCAACATCGAGATGTAAGATACCTAATTTGCCCGCTGTGATTCACCTCTCGGTGAATCCAAGATTTCCATAAATAGGGGTAATTGATCATTAACGATACGTACTGAGATATAAGCCTCCTTTTTACAGCTTAGAGAGAAGTGGCTCCTCTTTTCTAAGTGTAACTGAAACCAGATAGTTGGACATGATGTCATAGACTGCTTGTGACAGAAATGCAGTTATTATTGTTGTGGTGGTTGTAATCGCATCACTGTAGGATTTGTAATCAGAGAAGCATCAGGTTTTCAAAGAGAAAAGTACATTAATTGATACCTTTACAGAAGAGTTTTCTCTGCCTGGTGAAATATACTTTTTTTTTTTTTTTTTTAACTTACAGAACTATAACATAATTGTATGGTTATATATATTGACAATATTCCTCTTTCAACAACATTTTACATCTGTGTTCAAGATTAAATGAAAAAGGATATTCTCAAGAAGCTAGCAAAAACAAAAGCACGGCTTTATGCCAAATATAAACATATTTCTGTTTAGCAAATAGCAGGAGTGTATAAAACATTCCCATTTCTCTTCTCACATAACAGAATGTTCTATGCTTACTGTATTAGTTAACAAATTCAAGCCTGTTTATTTTGTCTGAAATTCGACTTCATCCATAAATTACAGCATTGCACAATAACACCAGAAGGACAATATCCCCATTGTTTGCTTTTACAATCATCTCAGCCCACAAAATTCTGTTCCATTGTCAGCTTGCTGTCATCAAGTCATTGTTGTTTTCCTCTTTCCAGAGCCTCTCTACTAATATCATTCAAATTATTTAGACACTCAGTGTTTTTGCTATCAGAGCACACTTCTAAAAAGCTGGCTCTCCAGTGTGATGTCCAAATAACCCTGGACTGTTTATCTTCCCACAAGTCATTGTTTCCCGAGGCCCTGGAGAAGCTGAGCTACAGTGTGTGCACTGCCGGGAAGGGAACTTCTCCAGCCCAAGCTGGTTTGTTTCGTGGGACAATGAGGCATTTTCTGCTTGGCTCTTTCCACAGGCACCTACACAATGAGATGGCTTAGGAAAGGGGGCGATGAGGCAGATGATCCCCCCAAATTCTTAGAGAGAGTAATTTTTGAGCCAGAAATAAATTTTGTTTTTATTGTTACTTTTCATTACCTTTTTTCTAATTGCAAAAAACTACAGGCACTTAAAAAAAATTGAAGTATGAAAAGTAAGTCTCTCTCTTTCTCTCTGTAGTTCCCTTGCTCTTGCTTATAGAATTACATTCTTTCATTCACGCTGCCACTATTTACTCTGTGTTTCCTGTGGGTAAGACATTAGCCACTGGAAATTCAGAAATAAATGGGACAGGCACACGTCTTGCGCTTGTGCAACTGAGGGCCCAGTGGGAGATACAGATGTTAGGTTGTTTCTAGTGTTGTTCTTTTGTAAAGAATGTGTTCTATTAGGTACACGTATAATATGTATTCCCCTTCTCATTTTAAAAAAAAACACAAATAGTGATTTACTGTACATATGCTTTTGTGTTATTCTTGTTGACAGTATGTAGAGGGTGTACTTTTTACTGTATAGCATTCTTAGTCCCTTCCAAATAACACTTTGGTTTTATTTTGGGGAATCACCTCTTTCCCATTGTTGCATATTCCTTGTGGGATTGTAAATCAAGTCCCCTGTCCTCTGGTAGTGGAGGGTTAGATATGCAATTCCTTAGTGTCAATCTCAACCAGAGTGACTCAAGGACAGAAACAACATTTGAAAGGCATTACCACTATCTGCACAGGATAATGGAGTGGCACCTGATGCTGAGTGGTCAGGAGTTGCCAGTTTCTGTCCTGCTCGCTAGGCTCCTGTCCATTCTGTGGACCAACTCATATTGTTTCAGTTCATTTTGGTTTTGGTTGCATGAGCCAGAAATAATTTTTGTTGCTTGTAACCCAAGACATTTAACCAAAGACATATAGGACATCAGCATATATAGACCTACTTCATTTTTCATTAATGCCTGGATGACTTCCTTCACATGGATGTATCACAGTTTATTTAATCAGTCTAAGTGGACATTTAAGTCCAGGGTTCTGTCAACAAATATTTCATAATATGCATCTATACAAATATATATTCTTGCATATGTACTTTTGGACAGATGTGTGAATGTATTTTGTGGGGATAAATTTCTAGAAATGAAACCACTGGGTCAAAGAATTTGTACATTTTTTATAACATCAAACAATGTCAAAGGCCTTCATGTGAGAATAGTAATTACTGATGGAGAGCATAAATAATGAAAAAAAATTTAGTGACAGTTTATTTGTAATAACTCTTTATGGTCACTGAGTGAAAAGGTAATTGTTATTGAATTTAGAAAAAGTAACTGATACTACATTTTAAATGGGGAAAATGCATAAAAACACAAAGAAAAGCCAACCACTAGATCACTCATAATTCTCACCTACAGTGGTAGAAGTACATTTACTCATCATCATTTCTTTAAATTCAGCTTTTGTAGTTGTTTTTGAAGAGAATTGTTATCAACTAGCAACTCCATCAGCTGGAATTAGAGGCCACTAAATATATTTCTTAAAATACTGCATATGGATTTTCTACGTCATTTTCTGTTTTTGATTTCTAATTTATTTGCTAGTGGTCAGAGAACTCTCTATGGTTCCCACCTTTTGAAATTTACTGGGATGTTCTTCATGGAACAGAGTCAGTTGTGGTTATGTTTTAAGCATGCCTGTGAAGAGTGTGTTTTCTCTAGTTTGGGCAGTATTCTATGCACTTGCTTTAAATTGGGTTTGCTGGTTGTGTTGTTCAAATCTTTTATATCCTTACTTACTGACTTTGTTCCTTGATCTGTTAATAACAGAAAGATAAGTTAAAATTTTCTACTATGATTACAGATTTATCTATTTCTTGTTATAATTCTGTCAATTTTTACTTCCTATATTTTGAGCCTAGGTTGTTAGGTACATAAAATTTAGAATTGTTATATTTTACTGGTGAGTGAAATATTTATTATTTCATTGCCTCTCTTCAACTCTAGTAGTGTCAAAAACACTTAAAATATATTTTGACTTAAAATATATTTTGTGTTATTTTAGTTTCCATTTTGTTAGTTTATATGACATACATTTTTCCTCTTTTTAAAACCTTTTTCCTTCAATCATTATATTTATCCCTTTAAAACAGTGTATAGTGGAATTTTTTTTTTTTTGGCTTTGCTTTTAAATCCAGTCTTTGTCATTTAAGTGGAGCATTTAGTACATTTATAGTTAATGTAATTATTGATATATTAGAGAGTGTCTTCTATCTTATCTGTCTAGCCTGTTCTTTTTTCTTTTTCTTTTCTTTTTTATGTTTTTTGTATTATTTTAGATTTATTATCTCATATTTTTCTCTAGAAATGTAGTTTGAAGTTTTACTTATATTCTTTTGGTATTTAACATGGTTATTACATCTGTCTTTGACTTACAAAGTCTAATATTAGTACTTTTAACCTCTCTGTGAACTTTAATGCTAGTCATTTTAATGCTATTTATTTCCTACTGATTAATGTGCTGTGTATTTTAATTTTGCATATTTCAAAAGCCAGAAAGATATTATTGTTTTGTACATTTAATATCCATTTGACACATGCACATATTTACCATTTTTGTTGCTCTTTACTCTTTTTTTGCATCTCTGTTCTTTCATCTGGGATAATCTTCCTTCTGCTTAAAGAGCACTCTTTAATATATTCTTTAGTGAGTATCTGTTGGTGACAAATTCTTTTAGTCTTTTAGAATGAAATGTCTTTATTTTGCCTTCATTGGGAATTAATTTTTTTAATTTGCCAGTTTGACAGGCGATAATGGTATTATACTGCTTTAATTTGCATATATTTCATATATTTACTACCTTTTTTTCTTTCTTCTCTTGGGTACTTAATTTCCAAAATGTTAAAAGCATCTTTTTCTTTTCTTTTTCTCTTTTTTTTTTTTGCAAGAGAGGAGGAGAGGCTAAATTATTCATATAACTGAGGTAAAGTACTAAATATGTTTTTGGTAACATTTGTTTATTGTGCTTATATATCCATGCACACACAAAGACACAAAACACCTGTCTAAGAGCTGCCTATGGCTAATAAATTAGTTCTTCATGTGGAGAAGCGTGTTGTTAATGCCACCAAGGGTTCTAAACCATTCTGGACAGTTACTTTGATTTCACAGGACAAACTTTTATTCCTTGATGAGGCTGATTAGTTCAGAAAGGTGTCTTGGCCTCTCAAAAAGATGTCTTGGTATCAAAAGATGTCAGAAAAATTACAAATTATATTTAATACCTACTTTATTATTCTGCAGATGCAGTAATGAAAGAAAACGTGGGTGACATTTAACTTTTAGCACTAAAAGGGATGCTGGAGACAATATAGCTAAACACACAGGATTTCTTAGAGCTTGGAAAAAGGTATGGGTAAGTGCCATCTTCTAAGATTCTCAATATATTAACAATAAAGAAATACCCAAACTGGCTTACAAAAACTACAATTTTTTTAAAGTTTGAATTTTTCAAATTAAAATTCTTAGTGAGCATACAAAACACCATGCAACATTACTGTATTGGTCGCAAGTTATAGTTTTTAAAAACAAATACTAACACCACATTACAGGCAGTGAGTCCAGATAATAAGACACAAATTTAAAGTTGTACGGAGAACATTGTCTATTTTCCATCCTTGAGTATCTTTCTCTGATTATATATAATATTATAGAGCTCATGTTTAAGCATCTATGTCTCATGCTGTTTGTGGCTGTAAACCCCAGGCCAAGTGACCCATCAGCTGCCGTTTCAAAGTGCGTTGGCTCTGTGAACGTCCTTTCTTATTTTACTGATGACAAAATGGAAAAGCCCAGAAAACGAACTGATTTACCCAACATTTTTTTCATTGAGTGGCAGAGCCAGGGCTGGAGCCAGAACTCTGACCCTTAGATCAGTGTCTTTTCAACTGTGTGACGCTGTGTATACTCTGTCTTCCCTGCAATGTTTCAGAAGAGGAGCTTTTTGTTTTGAAATTTCATTGAAGGGAAGAGATGATCCTAGGCCAATAGAAGCTCATTCCTTCAACCAAATATTTTAGTTTGAGGACTTATCTCAAAACCTGTTCATTCTCTTATCCCTCGCCCTTCTGTTATCTATTCTTATCTATTGTCGAGTAACAGAGCACCCCACAACTTAATAGCTTAATATTTATCATTATCCACAGTACTTGCAGCAGGAATACTGGTAGAGCTTATCTGGGCAATTCTTCTGTTCCGTATGGGGTGGGCTGGGCTGGAAGCTACAGGAAGGCACTACTTACCTGTCTGGCATCACTCCTCTGCACTTCTCCATGTGTCCCTCTGTCTTCACGTAGTGTCTCATCATTTAGTATTCTGGCCTAAGCTTCTTCCAGCTTGGCATCTGGCTGGCCACATTGAAAGTGGAGGCCCTAAAAGGGCTCTTGAAGACCTTGACCAGAGCTGGCGGAGTGTCACCTTCACCATTTTCCACTGGTCAAAGCAGGCCACAGGCTGGCCTGGATTCAGGGGAAGGGAAAGAGAATTTACCTTTTGATGGCTGGAGTGACATTCTTATACAGGGTGGGAAGGAATTGAGGAAAACCATCTTTGGATACTGTTCACTACTTTCCCTTAGCAAGTATTTGGTATTTCTTTTCTGAAGACCAGAACACATTGCTTCTTTCAAACTTGTTTTTATTTTAAAGCATAAATTAGAACATGAGTTGCACATATGCTTACCCACTTGGTCCTTTCCTTATTGACTAAAGATAGAACAGACTTGTTCTAAACAGGCTTCAGTTAATGCAAAGTATGTAGGCCACCCCTATAGAAACTTGCTTCATAATCAAGAATTCATGTAATGTTTTAGTTTTTCATTTGCTTCAGCTCTCCTGGTATTAGCCAACAAAAGAATTATAGTTTTAATAGCTAGTTGACACAGCTGATTTTATCGATTTTAATAAATAATCAAACATGCCTAAGAGCAAAAACATCAAACAGATGATTTAAATCCCTAAAACCTTGCCTGTGCTAATCACGAAACTCAGTTAAATGACTAAGATAAAAACAGATTAGTGTCATTAGGCAAAAAAAGAACATGCACCAATTACAGAATATACGTCTTATCAGGTTGCTTAATAAAAACCTGAACTGCTAAATGAGCAGCTGCGCTCTCTCGCATTTGCGGCGTGCTTCAGCCTCTTGTTTTAAACAGCCATCCGAGGCAAGCCAATAACCACAGCATACAGAGGAGCATGTAAACATGGATTGAGGGCCTGTCCTTCCTTCACTGCGATTCTCACGAGCCTGCGAAGTTTGACAGATACGGACACTGACATTCACAGAGATGAAGCCAGTCTCCCAAGGACCCGCAGCTAATGAGAGGCAGAAGTGGGATTCAAACCCAGAACCCCGTGCTTACCCAGGTCCATGGGATTTCCACCACTCCCATGCTGCCTCTCAAAGGGAATAAAATCACACTTATCAGGAGAAACACGCTCAGGTCAGCCCTGGGGCCTGTCCTGTTTTATTGTCAAAGTCTTGCAATTGCTCCAAGGAGAGGGTGGACGCTATTCTCATCGATGTCCTTCTCGTGTCTTAGGGTTTCTGTGAAACCTCCCCAAGTTCCTCTTAATAACCTACTCTTAATTTCCTCAGGTGCAATCTCTCAGAAATAATGGGCTCCTGAGAGGTGGATAGACCATGTGGAGCACCGGTTTTTACACTTTGGGGTGTTATTCAGGGGTTCTTTACCTTTTGTATGTTTCGGATCCTTTTGGCATTATGGTGAAGACTATAGACTCCTCAGATTAATGCTTGTAAATGCATAAAATAAAATACAAAAGAAACCAAATTTACTGAAATACTATTTAATTTTATGGACTCCAACTTAAATTAGTTCAAGCAAAAAAAGACAAGAGAATGGGGGGTAGGGTGAGTTTATTGGCTTAAAGAACTAGACCAGGGGTCAGAAAACTATGGCCCACAGGACAAATCTGGCCCATCACCTATTTTTGTAAAGTTTATTGGAAAACCATTACTTTCATTTATTTATATAGTGTCTATGGCTGTTTTTTCAGGAAATAAAAAACAAAAACAAAAAGTCTCCCATTTTTTTCATGCAGAGAAATGCAGTCCTCCTCAGCTGTTCCTCAAAATTCCATTTCAGGTGTCCTTTGAACTCCAAAGATTTGGTTAAAGCTTTGAAAATACCTATTGTTAGGGTTTGACCAATGACATTCTTAAATTTAGGGCTCCTCTGCCCAGCCCTAATATGTGGGTGGGGAGAGTTTAGTTTTTGTACTAGCCCTTCAGAATGTGCATAATTTCTAACCTTAACAACGCTAACTTTGACCCGTGACTGCTTTTGTTTAATCCAAAATTTAAGGTAGTGACGAGATCCCAGAATTGCATGTGAGACTGAAACGAATACAGATTTAAAAAACTTTTTATTATGGAAGTGAAGTCAATTGGTTAAGAAGTGTCTACAAAGAAAACTATGGGTATTTCAGTTCCATTTCTCTAATACTGTAGCAAAGAAAACAAACATGGGGAAAATCTGATAATGTCCATTCGAAAATAGCCTGGGAGGGAATCCAAGAACACAGGCTATAAAACAAATAAATCACGTGCTATCATGAAGCATGGAAAGCACAGTGATCTCAGAACTAAAGAGGGAAATAATCACTATTCATATTGTGTTTTAAAAACACAAATAGTAAAGAGTGACCTGTGGAAACTTACCCTGAAAGTATCAGATGAAATCAATTCCCACCGATGAGTGCATCTTGGCAACCAGAAATGACAGTGCTCTGGGTTAAAGGCAATATGACCTTTGGTCCTGAAGAGACAGGGATGATCGTGTGAACTGTCTCCACCCTTCGTCTGCGCTCCCTACCAGACAGAGACCGAGAGCCTGCTGGTTCCAGCCCATGAGCCTCAACTGCAGGAGAGAGATACGACTCAAAACTGAAACTATGGTGTTTGAAATTATTTTCAAGAAGCAGCATCTGTTGGCTCTGGGGAAGCTAAAACCTCCTTGGCCTACTATGGTAGGCAGAATAATGGCTCCTCAAAGATGTCCATGTCCTAATCCTTGGAACCTCTGAATACGTTACCTTTGCATGGCAAAAGGGATTTTGCAGATGTGATTAAGTTAAGGATCTTGAGATGGGAAGAGTTTTCTGGATTATCCAGATGGGCCCAACTTAACCACAAGGGTTTTTATAAGGCAAGAGGGTCAGAGTCAAAGAGAAATTTGAAGATACTACATTGCTGACTTTGAAGATGGAGAAAGGGGCCAAAGACAAAGAATGCAGGCAGTGTCTAGAAGCTGGAGAAGGCAAGGGAAGAGATTCTCCCCTAGAACTTCCAGAAGGAACACAGCCCTGCAGACCCACTGTGGAAGTCTGACCTCTAGATGGATAAGATAATAAATTGTGTTGTTTTAAGCCTCTGCATTGGTGGTAATTTGTTACAGCAACCACAGGAAACTAATACACCCACTTGTCCCCTTTTACTCTACTACCAAGAAGGGTCTTGACATGCCCCAGTGAAATCAGCGGACAGGAACTGGGCCAAAATGTAGAAGCTGTGACTTTGAATGTGATCTAGGGAGTGGTGGGGCTTTTGTGTGGCTGACTCTTCTGCTTGTTACCTTTGGTTTTCAAC
Organism: Eulemur rufifrons; assembly: GCF_041146395.1. Lineage (NCBI taxonomy): Eukaryota > Metazoa > Chordata > Mammalia > Primates > Lemuridae > Eulemur > Eulemur rufifrons. The sequence goes on from NC_090989.1 coordinate 174,393,825, forward strand.
GGGAAGTTATGGTTTCTCAGAAGTTCTGGTTTCTTACATGGATGGGATGGTATAAGGATCCTGGGGCTTCTTCTACCTTGGGAGGAAGCACTGTTGTTCCTTTTCATCTACCGTAAAAGACCAAGTGGTGGTCAAGCATGAAGACTCTGGAGCAAGACCATCTGGTTTTGAAACATACTTGCTGTGTGATTTTAGGCAAATCAGTTAACTTTGGTTTTCCCATTTATGAGAAAAAGATAATAATACCTACCTGATAAGTTATTTATGTAAAACACTTGAACAGGCTTGGCATATAGTAAATGCGATGATGATGATGATGATGATGATAAGTTCCTAAGTTGTCTAGGTTTTGACCCTGGCTCTCTTGTGTTTGGGTCTGTAATCTTGCACCATTTTTAAAAGACTGAGTTGAGTTTCTTTTCTTAAAAAACTTTATAAACTAGAGATAATAATAGCCGCCTCAAAGGTTGTTATGAGAACTAAAATCATACATATAAAACACAGGGCACATAGTTGGTGCTCAGTAAAATGCAGCCATGTTGCTATTATGAATTGTAGTCACTGGGGCTCCAGGCAGAGGAGGCCAGTAGTTGATGCTTGAGCCTCTCTAGGATGTAGAGGCTTCTTCTACTTAGTTCTTCATCTTCTTTTTTTTTTTTTTTTTTTTTTGGGGGGGGGGGAAATTCATCTTTTTTTTTTTATTTTTTATTTTTTTTTATTTCATCTTATTGTTATGGGGGATACAGAATTGCAGGTTACATACGTTGCCCATGTACCGCCTTTCTCCCCAAGTCAGAGCTCCAGGCGTGTCTGTTCCCCAGGTAGTGTGCGTTGCACCCATCATGTAGGTATATATCCCTCCCTTCCCCACCCCCCCTTCCCGAGTCAGCACCTTCAAGCGTTACCATTCCCCAAAGGGTGCGCAATGCACTCACTGGTAGGCATACACCCATCCCCTCCCCCACCCCCACCCCAGTCTGATACCCGATTGGTGTCTTTCCCAGATGTGTATTTAGGTGATGATCAGGGAAACCAATTTTCTGGTGAGTACATGTGATGCTTGTTTTTCCATTCTTGGGATACTTCACTTAATATAATGGGTTCCAGCTCTATCCAGGAGAACCACAGAGATGTCGTATCTTCATTATTTCTTATAGCTGAGTAATATTCCATGGTATACATATACCACAGCTTACTAATCCAATCATGTATTGATGGGCATTTGGGTTGTTTCCACATCTTTGCTATTGTGAATTGTGCTGCTATAAACATTCGGGTACATGTGTCTTTGTTACAGAATGACCTTTTTTCCTTTGGGTATATGCCCAATAATGGGATTGCTGGATCGAATGACAGGTCTACTTGAATCTGTTTAAGATACCTCCATAATGCTTTCCACAGGGGTTGCACTAGTTTGCAGTCCCACCAGCAGTGTATGAGTGTTCCTGTCTCTCCACATCCACGCCAACATGTGTTGTTTTGGGTTTTTATGATAAAGGCCATTCTCACTGGGGTTAAGTGATATCTCATTGTGGTTTTGATTTGCATTTCTCTGATGATTAGGGATATTGAGCATTTTTTCATATGTTTGTTAGCCATTCTTATATCTTCTTTCGAGAAGTTTCTATTCATCTTCTTTTGCTTAGCTTTTCCTTCTCTTCCTTTGAGGATAGTAAGATTGAAAGGACTCAGAAAGGCGCTATTGCATTCTTATTCCACAGCCATGCAATTCGAAACTGGGGTCCCCATCAATGAGCTGGGGGCATGAGAAGACACTGTATAAGCGTGGCACATCTTCCTGGAAAGTCAACTTTACTCAAAGGTAAATAATTTAACATATTTTTCTTTTAAAACAAACACAGATGTATTATGAAGGAGAATGCAAATTTTACATGAATTTTTAAGAATAGGAGTGGATTATTCAGCCACTTTCTTATGGCAGCTTTAGAAGCACAACTCAAACTAGCCGAAGCAGAGAAGACACTCCAGCTCCTGTAAGCTGAAACTTTTGGAGGGATACATTTCAGAGGCATAGCTAGATCCAAAGGCTCTATGAAGACTCTCTGTAAAGAAATGTTTCCTCGAGTCCAGAAACCAGAAGCTCAGGCAATTCTTGCTTGGCTACTCTTGTTATAGCCAGAGAGTATCCAAAGACCTTAAGAACAGAGTTCAAAAATGCATCATGTGCATCATAGCCAGATAAATGCTGGCATTTCTGCAGCATAAGAGGGAACTGGGCTAAGCATCGATTGTGAGCAAATCACAATCGATTAGCCAAATCCCCAGGTGAATCTTTCAGAAGTGAACAGTAAGCACAACAAATTTGGGTCTAAAAGTCATCTTTATTCCTTTTTATCTTTTCCTTTAGTCCTCTCTTTCTGCTTAACTCTTTCTTTTTTCATAATCAAGAGCTAAAGGATTAAAAATGAAAGCAAAAATTCAACGGAAACAGCGGTCAGTGTTCGGGCACCCTAGATGAAAGAATACAATTTTAACATCTCACGGGAAATGGCCAAAGGAGCTGAAATTATCCAAATGTCCTGTATTTGCACAGATTTTCTACTAGCCTGCCCGCCAGTCTGGAGATTGTGGCGTCTGTGGTAGTGGCAGATGAGTCAACACCGCCAGGCCTGGCCGCAGGCAAACTTGTCAAGGAGGGTGGTGTTTATTGTAGACTCTCCGCCTCTCTGTGCAGCGTGGGACCCGGAGCCTTCAAACTGCCCATCCTCCACTGCTTCCATCTGCACGTGTCGCTTCACCTTCTAATCATCTGAGTGAGCCGACTTGGATCTCATTCCTTGCCCACTAGCTAATAAGAATAGTAATAATAATAACAATGATGATAGCAGGAGCAGCTCCTGTGGATCGAGCACCTTCTGCACTTCGCCAGGCATGATGCAGAGTAAGCTCTTTACGAACATCATTTCATCTCTTCTTCCCGACAACCATAGGCAATATGCATCCTTATACGAACATACGTTGTGATTTCCTACCAGTGAAGGAACTGAGATTCAGAACGTTTAAGCAAGTTTCTCAGTGCCGGAGAGTGAGAAAATGATGCAAGTGAGTTTTGAAAGTGTTGGTAATGTGCATGAAGTGTTTTACTTGCCTAGTTATCAGTATTTAGCATGGGCACCCTGGAGATGGTAATGCCATATCTTCAAGGAGGGAGCTATAAGTTGGAATTTTATTCTCCATGGGAAATGACTTTAGAAGTCTTCCTCTTCTACCACATGGGCTGATCATGGAAAGAATTCCGTGTGTGTGTGTGTGTGTGTGTGTGTGTGTGTCTGTGTGTTTGGGGTTCAGGAGGAGGGAAGGGAAGGTAGGACATGAGACATGAGAAAAACATATTCCTTAAGAAGCTACCAGAACACATTTCCTGTTATAATTAGTATAGTGAGTTTTCATTTTCAGTTAAAAATCTACATTTTTTTCATATTAGATTTTCTTTTATTTCTGTTTGATATGTTTACTTTGCTAGAAAGAAGCCAGCATATGGCCTGTCTTTCAGCCTTGTTAACCTTTAGCTGTTTTTATAACTGTTTACTCTGTTTTTAAAAATTTTAGTCAATGAAAATAATGAAGTTCATCCACTTATAAAATAAAACATCTGTGGCAAAATAAAGGAGTGGCAAAATGCTAAAAGAGCAGTCAAAAGAAACATAACTTGTTTAAACAATGCCAAATGTATGTCTACTAGGCCTGATTATGTATTATTATTATTATTTTTTTTTTTTTTTTGGCTTTCAAAACGTCTCTTTGGTCTTCTGTAATTAATTGTCATTAAGGATCCAGATAGTTTTTGGTGCGAGGCTCAAAAGATTTCTCAGATTGTGGTGATATTAACAGGGGAAAACCAACCACTGTTATTATGTATTTGATTATTTTGGGATTGTTTTCAAGCCACTGGAGGAATTGGACTGTAGCCTTCTCCAGTTAATAAGGTTTTTAAATACATTTTTACTAATCTGTTTTTTGGGAGCAAAAATCTTGACTTAAAAAAACTTGCTTGCAGCTGAGACTTATTGCTATGCATGAAGAAAGCCCGCAGCCATTTCTTTTTTAATAATTATTTTCAAAGAAACCTATGAAATCTTCATCAACATTTGCAAAGAAGTAGTCCCTATCAAGGGGAAGAGAGACTTTGAGAGCTAAACCTGTTTAGGCACCAGAAGCAGAGGCGGATAGGTGATGGAGTCTTACGTCACCTGCTGAGAGGTGGTAGTGCTTGCTGGAAGGCTACGTATTAACAAGAAGGGCCTTTTGCTTTTACCAACGCAAAGATTTTGTTCCCCCAATAATCTGTTGTCCTTGAATTGGGGCTCGAGTATACAGAAATTTCTACAAATTAACTCTCCACAGTAACTCGGAGGATTCAAATGACAACATCATGTCCCCCATCCGGACCCCCACATGTGCATAATTTGATTTCATTAAGAAATTGTGTTGTGATACTGCCAGTACAGATGAGAGACAACCAACTATTTATAATAGTCCTCATGGTTTCAGTTGGGAACATTTATGGGACTAATTTCATTTCTTATTGCAAAATCTATGCAGCACTCTGACTTGCATTGTAAATTCCAAAGGCAATTCTAATTGACTAGATGAAGTAAGGTCCCTTTGAACTTAGCATCATATCATTTCACTTTGTCTTCTTGGGTTGTTTCTGAAGAATGTCCTTAAAGAATTCACTGATTCTCACCAAGTTTGATACACAACTAAAGGGCTTATAAAACTCAAGTTTGATTTGGTTGACTTTCTCATCTTGAAACAAAATGATAGCTGTCACCATTTTCAAATGGAATAGCTTCTGTCATTTAAACATAGAAATAATCATTATTTTTTATTGTGGGGATAAAGGAAAGATTGAATGAATTTCTTGCGAAGAAAAGGTTGTGTTGGTATTTAATGGGATTGCCTTAAATTAAGAACACCGTTAGAAGAATTGGATCCAAACTCCCTCTTAAGTTGGCCTTCCAGTAGATTTTAAAACATCTTGCTATGACTTCAGAATTGCTAAATCTCAACTCATCATCTCTGCCTTGTAGTTGACTCCTTAAACTTTCATTTTAGTGAAAACTATCATTTTCAGTCTCTAAGGCTAGGCATCTTATAATAATTTTCTCTATTTAGTTCTTTAATTCCTGTAGCCACAAATTTTTTATTGTGTAGCTATTACTCATAGCCACTGTTAAAAATTAACATCTGGCAGGTAGTGTTCATAGTGCATAAAAATTTGAATCCCAACTCTGTTGTACCTTCCCCTCATGCTTCTCCTTGACTCAGTAACTACCAGTGGCTACCATTTGTCCACTATCACAAATTTAGTTGCATCTGCTTGTTTTTGGAAAAAAGGTCTTATCTCTATTTTCAGCTCTTCACATGCCCATTTTTGCCTCTGTCCCTCTGTTCATGTTGAGCCTTTCTCCCAGATTGTCCACGCTTTTTCCTTCTGCCTGTCTCCATCTGACCTTCCCATCCAGGCTTGGTACAGCAACTCCTTCCTATGTTCTTCCAACCTTATCACCCACGCTGGTCTGTCGCTAGGTTCAGATCAGCCTCAACCACTAACAGGGCTACACAATTCTATCTGGGATTGTGCTCTGATGATTCTATGTCTGTTTCATCTCCTCAGCCAGATTAGCAGTCCTTTGACCCAAAGAACAGTGTCTCACATCTCTTTTGTATTCCTACAGTGACTGGCACAAGTCTAGACATAGTAAGGTGCTTACTATTAAACGAGTATCTGATTAATGGAAACAATGCATGGTTTTCCTGGTTTTTACTGACACACCATGCTAAAAGCACTGCAGTTTGTTGTTATTTTTTGTGATTTATCCTCTTTGGGTTTTGGAGGAGTTTTGTTTGTTTGTTTTTTCAAAAATTGATATCTTCCAGTTGCCTTAAATTAAAAATTAGACAGACATATACTTTCTGATTGGAATAGAAGCTAGTACATGGTATTAGGCTAGCATCTCAAGAATAATAGTAAAATTAGCTCATACTTATCAAGTCATTAATATAATATACTACCAAAAGAAATGGAGAATTGTGGGGAGTAAGCTGTTTGCCCAAAGGCACAGAACTAGTGAGCAGCAAAGCCTCTGATGCCAGGAGACCCCTCCTAGCCACCACGCTGGGGCTGGGCTGCCCTCCCAGTTGATTTTGCTTTACCCTAATCTCAGTTCTTCTTCACAAGGTCTCTGAAAGATACATACATGGAGGAAGCAAAGGAAAGCATCAGACTTTTCTTTTGTTCACTGGGGCTTTGACTACTCGATGTAGAACTCTGTCATGTAGGCTGGTTCCAGGGGAAGGCTTTTGTTTTGTTTTCCAGTGATGACAGCCTGCACCAAAAATCTGTTTCCCCCACTTCATGCATATCTTAGATCTTAACATTAATGACAAGGAAAGATACAGAGGAAAAGAAGGGAGAGAGGTAGAACATTCAAGAATATTTGACTCCTGTGTCTATTTAGTCAACTGTGGGAATAGGTGAGAGAAAGATGACCTGAAGACTGTTGAGGTCATGAGCTTGTCCCATTCTTGGTGAAAAGTGGGGAAGACGGAACTGGAAGAGGCCTCGAGCTTCCCATAGACACCTCCATGGGCTAAGATCTATTTAGGCACAAAAGATGTGTTATTTTACAATGAACTCAGCTAAACTCCAGAATATTTGAAGGTTGGTGGACAGAGTAAAGTTTTGGGGCATATTTTTGCTTTAAAAAAATCTAGAGGAAAAGCTATCTTGGAATAAATACAGTAGTTTTATGTTAACACTGAGCCTCTAGTTGTTTTATATTTAATTAGCTAACAACCACCTTAAATCAGAGATCCTATTCCCAGAAAGAAGTTAGAAGAGGAAATAGGAAACAGAAAAGAGAAGACACTAATACGCAGTTAACTCTCAAACAACATGGGGGTTAGGGCGCCGAGCCCCAGGCAGTTGAAAATTCACATATAACCTTTGACTCTCCCCAAACTTAACTACTAATAGCCTGTTGTTAACTGGAAGCCTTACTGATAACATAAACAATTCATTAACACATATTTTGTATATGTATTATATACTATATTCTTACAGTAAAGTAAGCCAGAGAATAGAAAATGTTACTAAGAAAATCAAAAGGAAGAGAAAATATATTTACCATTCATTACATGGAAGTAGATCATCGTAAAAGTCTTCATCTTCACATTGGGTAGGCTGAGTAGAAGGAGGAAGAGGAAGGACCAGTCTTGCTGTCTCACGGGTGTCAGAGACGGAAGGAAATCCACATGTCAGTGGACCTGCATGGGTCAACCCATACATGTTGTTCAAGGACCGACTGTAGTGGAAAGGACCATCAGTGAAAGTTCAGTAATTATAAAAGTATAAAAGGAGGAAGTAATTTAAAATTTTTTTCCGTGACACAATATTCCTTACTTAAGTATTTTATTTTGCTAAGGTGCTATGTTTTATTTCACGAAAGGAAATAATGTCATTGGAAGATGGTATTTACTGCTGCTCTCCAAGCACTGAATATGTTGTTTTAACTTCTGAGAATAGGATTTCTGATTTCAAGGACCAGCGTTTCTGATTTAAGGTAGTTGTTAGCTAATTGAACACAAAACAATCTGAAGCTCAGCAATTTATATCTTTCACCAATCTTTCTGACTTGTCTGTGTGTCTTTCTTTCTGTCTATATGTTTCTTTCCCACTGAAATCGAGATTTCCTGGCGGTTAGTAAAGCTCTCACAAATAACAGAGAGTATGGCTTTGCCAGGGTCTAAAAGATGACATATTGCAGGAATATTGAAGACATATCAAGTCCCTCATCACCACAGAGACAAGTGGTCTAGACTAGAATTTTTTCTCTGTCCACAACATCCTGTGGGAGGATAATAGTTTATTTGTTAAAATCATATAATATGATGATTTTATGGTGGCCTGAGAGTCGCTGAGGGAAGCTCCAAATCTCTTTAGAGATTCATGTTGGTGAGCAGGAAGTTAAAGGAACTGATACCCTCTGAGTTCGCCACCCTGAGATTCCCAACAGATTGACAATGTCACACTTAGAGGAAATGTACTAATTGGACATAGTCGTGGGGTTGTGCATGAATGGCATTTTATCCTGTCAGTCTTTTCTTTTTCTCTGAAACAATATTGGTAAACTCCAGTTAAAGAAGCATCCTTGGATGGTGGGCCAGGGCAGCAGGCTGGATTGAGGCATCACTTTAACATTGACTCCTGGAGGCACAGTGTTTAAAACGAAAGAGTAGGGCAAGTTCGCAAACTGTCCTGGAAGTTTGTAAAACGGGTGCTCTAAACCGATTTTAACAAAATCGTCTGTGACCCTGCGGATGACTCTGCTACCCATGAATCAGGCCATTGAGGCATTTTCATTTGCTATAATTTTCTTTGAGGTTGAATGTTGGTAATGATTTATCTCAGTAGTTAGCTAAAATATTTGCGTCCTATTTAGACAAAGTAATGGAGAGGGCAGGATTCTGGACTTTGAAAAATGGAAATGGGAGAATCGAGCTTCAGAAAAAATGTATCATCAGCCATGTAGAAAGCTAAAATTTGGTATGGACTAATTAATTGTGACTCAATTTTTGTTCTAATACCCTTGGAGACATCGGACGTTAATCTCTTTTCTCTCCTTTGGAGAATGTACTGAAAAATTTAAGTGAGCCAGAGGTGGACTAAATTAGAGTTTTCTTGAAAGCCGTGACTGAAATTTATCATCAAGCTTGTGCAAGGTTATCTCTCAATGTACCAACCCACTAATTTTAGAAACCTTCCCTCTTTGTCATCAAAAATCAATTTAATGTCAGGAAGAATTGTTTTCTTAAATCAGAGAAGTTGTAAAGATTGTTATGAGTGTTGGAGGAGTAGGTTGAGAGCAACAAATATTGGTTTATTTCAGAATACTGCTACCAAGGTGGATCTATACATTTATTCTCTTGCACCAAATCTATTCTTAGACCCATTCATCCCCAGATGTTGCCATCTTTGGAGCCATACATCATCAGAGTGAGGTGCTCCTATAATGTATTGCACTAATACATTGTGCAAAGGACAGCACTGATGATAAATTTCTTAAATGATGGTGCTGTCTAAGGCTAATGACTCCAAGAGCAAATGCAAGGTAATGCAGTGATTTCTTTTCAGGCCCCAGCAAAGGATACAGAAGACATCTCAGAGCCATTTTCATTTAGGGGTAGTGTTGAAAGAGACAGGATTTAAAAGGCCTTTGCAACATCTACATAGGCAGTAAGTATGAGGGCAAATGTGAATGGCTTTGCATTTTCAGTTACAAACCATTTAATGGTTTACTCATTGGAGTTTGATTTTTTTTTTTTTTAGTTTTAGTTTAAAACATCTAAAAAACACCCAAAGTTATTGTTTGACAGAAAGAGGAATCAGCAGTTGAGGCTTTGCTCTTTCTGTGGGAATAATGTGCCTTGGGCATCTTTGAAAATGCAATGTTTGCTTTAAGTTCTTTACTTTGAGCCGGAGATACGTTCCCAAGACCTTTGTTCACACATGTGCAGCCAGAGTGATGAACTAACTGGGAGGATTTGTGGCTGAGAGACTCTTGTCCTGGCAAAACGTTTGTGGGTAGATGGCAAATTCCTGTCTGTGCCACAGAGTTACGTCACATCCATGCCCAGGAAATGCCTGGTTACACGTTAGCTGAAAAAGAAACAACCCTAAATTTGAGAAATTGAGAGGCAAGATGAAACATTTAATGGGATATTTTGGTGGGAGTCATTCATTTGGGTTGTGTGGTATATACTCTTTGTGCTAAAGACAGCAAAACTGTGACAGAGTTATTTTTTAATACTGGAGGATGAAGCCTCTCCAGATAGTTTCATTCCCATTCTTTAGGCATATTCAAAATAAGATGTGTCTAATGTTTTTCCAGAAGTAAAAAATGTAAGTTCAAATATCATCCACATAATGGAGTTTCCTCATTGGCAATAATGCTGGTAGTAAGACCTAAAATATATAGGGCATTGCCAGCCATGCTTCTGAGTGCTTCCACGAGTTGACCACTGCAATGAAACAGGTACCATTTTTAAGCCAATGTGACAGGTGAGAGATTTGCTCTTAGAAAGGATAAGCCACTTGCTCCAGGTGACTAGTAGATCTGGTATCTGGACCACCTGACTTCTATGGTCATGAGCCAAACCATTATACTATATTGCAAGCTCCTTTACAATTTTAAAATGAATCCTGTCTCCTTCTGCAACACAACATGAGATAGTGAGAATCAAGTCACAGACTGGATTTGAAAATGAATAATTTCATTGCCCAATGCATTGGCTTTTACCAGGTGATATTACCTTTAGTCTATTCTTTCCAGCCAAATGCATAACACAGTAAGAGTAAATTCTTTCCTCTTTAGTTAGATGCCATATCAAATTTTGAGAATTTCTCTAGGCATGGTGGCTCACGATTATAATCCCAGCATTTTGGGAGCCTGAGGCAGGAGGATTGCTTGAGGCCAGGAGTTTGAGACCAGACTGGCTGACATAGTGAGACCCCATATCTACAAAAAATAAGAAAAATTAACTGGGCATGGTGGTGGGTGCCTGCAGTCCTAACTACTCAGGAGGCTGCCACATGAGGACCACCGGAGCCCAGGAGTTCGAGGCTGCAGTGAGCTATGATCATACCACTGCACTCCAGACTGGGTGACAGAGAGAACCTTTTCTCAGATAATAATAATAATTTGAGAATTTTTTTTAATGCTATTACTTTTAGTCTTTGAACAATGGATGAGACCAATGTGTAATCTTCTTGGTCTAATGTCCCTTCAAAGTTCTCTACACTCTGTTGAGAGAATAGTTAGTGGTTCTAAACCTCCCATTTAGCCAGAAGGTAGCATTATCTTTCTACTAATTATCCCTAACTTTGTTGGTGAAAATAGCTATGTATTGAATTAGGTCCTTTGGGGTAGTGATTTTAACTTGTAATAGGGAGATTTGGTTGACATCCTTGCTCTTTACCCTTTGGATGTGGTTTGCAGTAGAACTCATTCTTTGCCCATTAAATGGCTTCTCACTGTTAGAATTGTTGTCTTGAATCCATATTTATTCCCATTTTCTTTGTTGTAAGAAAAAAATAGAATTTTAGTGGTCCTTTTATATGAGCTTTCATACTCTATGGAGTATTTCCCTTTCACGAGTGCCAATAAGAGGAATATTAGGATGACAATATGAAGTTTTCTTTGGTATTTTTGCCAATAAATTTGTCCTGATGTGAATGAGAGAAATTAAATAAAATTAAAATAGCTATGAGTGCTTAGCATTAGGTATCAAATCAAACGTTTATAAGCTTTTAAATAATTTTAACACATTATTTATTTATTGTCCTATTCAGATTTTCCTTTTTGTTGCTTAAGTAATTGAGAGACTGGGAACTGGCTTCTAACTTTAGTTTTCTTTTTTATCAATATTCTTTAAGATGAAAGGATACGACAGGCCACCTTCAGTATCTTGGTATTAAGCAACCAGTTCCAATGAGTGATCATCTTGCTTCACTCTGTGCAAATAGAACCCGATAGCTAAGAACAAACAGCTAATATTTTCAGAATATAACTACGTTTGCTGAGTCCTGACCATATGCCACACATTCTTCTGTGATTCCACATCATTATCTCATTTACTTTTTACAGCAATACCATGAAGTGGTTATTAATGTCCTCATTTTACAAATAAAGAAACTGAGACTCAGGAATTGGAAGTAGACTCCATAGGTTTGTATTATATTAATAAATGGTGAAATTGGATTTTAATCATGTTTGTCTAATGCCAAACCCAACTCGACAACAATGAAATAAATAATCCAATACAAAAATGGGCAAAGAACTTCACTAGACATTTCTCCCTAGAAGATATACAGATGGCCAATAAGCATATGAAAAGATGCTCTACATTATTAGCCATTGGGGAAATGCAAATCAACATCACAATGAGATACTATTTCACACCCATTAGATTGGCTGTTATTAAAAAAAAGAAGAAAATAACAATTGTTGGCAAGGATGTAGAGAAATTGGAACTCTTATGTACGGCTGGTGGGAATGTAAAATTTTGCAGCTACTGTGGAAAACAGTTTGGCAATTTCTCAAAAAGTTAAATATAGAATTACTATATCATCTGGCAATTCTACTCCTAGGTATATACCCAAAGGAATTTAAAGCAGGGACTCAATAGGTAATTGTAAACAATGTTAATAGTAACGTTAGTCACGATAGCCAAAAGGTGGAAACAACCCAAGTGTGTATCAACAGAAGAATGGGTAAACAAATGTGGTATATACAAACAAGGAAATATTATGCAGCCAAAACAAGGAATAAAATTCTGATATATGCTAGACATAGATGAACCTTGAAAACATTATCCTAAATGAAATAATACAGACAAAGAACAAATACTGTATGATTCCACTTATATGAAGTCCTTAGAATAGGCAAACTCATAGACATGGAAAATAGGAGAGAGGTTATCAGGGACTGGGGGAGAGGGAAGAATGGGGAGTTATTATTTAATGGGGGCACAGAGTTTCTGTTTGGGATGATGAAAAAGGTCTGGAAATAGTGGTGATGGTCGCACAACATTGTGCAGGGACTTAATGCCACTGAATTATACACTTATAATTGTAAATTTTATGTTATGTATAGTACACACACACAGGAGGAAGTAAAATACTGCTGGGCAAAGAAAAGACTAGGTAAGAATGAAATGTAAAGCTAAGTATAGACACTGCTTAAAATTGTAGTGACTATCAGTTTTAACAGATGGCAAACATCTTTGCAGGGAAAAAAATTCTTATTTTAGGTGTATGCCTAATTAGCAGGATATTGGTTAGCTTTGCTAAATGAAACCAACTTGACTTTCCGAGAAAGTTTGATTGTAAGACATTAAAACACTGTGGACTGATGGAGTTTAAAATGGCAGAATAATGGCTCTTTATGCTAAATAGTAAACATAGCTATTAGCACAGTGCTGGGCACATGGTAAGTGCTCAAAAAATAGCTATTGAATGGAACGCCTAACTTTATCAAAAGCCAGCAGCTATGTGATAATTTTGAGTTAATTGTAAAGATTACTTATGAGCTGCGTTTTACACATTTTTGTGTAGAATGCACATTTTTTCCCAACCATAGTTTTATAAAATGGAAAAATAATGCAAACTGGCACACTCAATCAAAGACACTGGAATTCTATTTTAAATTTATAGGAACTTGGGAACATGATTCTTTTAGGGATGAGAGCTGCCTAGAATTAGGATGAGGCTGTTATTTTGATCAACCAATTAACATTTCTAGGCTGTCCCTCTGAACAGACACCCACATTTGTATTGAATTTATGTCAGGGTACATCAAGCAAACAAGAGGAGAATGCACACACACAAAAATCTTTCAAATTAATTTGAATAAGTCCAGAATAGAAAAAATATAGCCACTTGCTTAAATTATTTTAAAGGTAACTTTTATTGATTGAGTTTATAGGAACAAAGATTGAAAAAATATAATAAAGATGTATTGAGCAGTGAATTTTAAATTCCTCCAGCCTGAGGATTTTGCTTTCTCTGTCTCCCTCACTTAGTATTCCTTAAATTACAAAGGCCAGGAAGAAAACAACGTTACTGTAGCATTTCGAATTGAGTCAAAAGTATTTGGTTATATATTTGATAGTTAGGGCCATAGATCTTACACTTTAACTAGTTGGTATCTTTTTAACTGTGTTTGAAATATGTGGAGTTAGATGTTTAGTACCATGAAGCAGCTTAGGATAAGTGTTGAGGATTGATTCATTTAACAAATGTGAGGAATTGTAGTATAGGCTCTACTATAGGCATGTCCTCCAGGAGTTTAGAACCTAGTGTAGGAAACAGGCAATTAAAATCAGTTCCAGCAAGTATTGCAATAGAGCTAAGCACAGAGGACTTTGGGAGCACTCCTCTCTTGGAAGGCATAAGGGAAAGCTTTGCAAAGAAAGTGCAGCACATGTTTTGGGAGCCTTTCATCACAGCCTCTCAGTCTACCTCTGATTCTGTTGCCCAGGCAGGGAACAGTTCTGACACGCGGAGAGTGTGAGCTGTGCCTCTCAGCTTGTCGGCAGAAGGCTTTCTTTGAAGTGTCAGGACCTGGAAGTATAAAGTAGAAGTGCCCAGGTACCTAATTCCCCAGAGGCAACCTTGACTGATGAGAGGATGGAAACCAATAGGCTTTAGGTAGACAATCTTTTTTTTTTTTTTTTTGAGACAGTGTCTCACTTTGTTGCCCAGGCTAGAGTGAGTGCCGTGGCGTCAGCCTAGGTCACAGCAACCTCAAACTCCTGGGCTCAGGCAATCCTCCTGCCTCGGCCTCCCAGAGTGCTAGGATTACAGATGTGAGCCACCGCGCCTGGCCTAGGTAGACAATCTTGAGAAGCGTTCTGCGTGGTTTTCAAAGGTCCTGACGTTGTCTACAGCAACAACCTTAATAATGCAGCTTTATTTATTTATATTAAGGGTTTATAAGTGTTTTTATTACATGGATATCTAGTATAATGCTTAAATCAGGGCTTTTGGTGTGCCCATCACCACAATAGTGTTCATTGTACCCAATAGGTAGGCTTTTATCCCACACCCACCCTCCTGCCTGTCTCCTCCTTGGTTTCTCATGTGCATTATGTCACTTTGTGCCTGTGTGTTCCCATCTATTAGGTCCCACTTACTAGTGAGAACATTTGGTGTTTAGATTTCCATTCTTGAGGTACTTAGGATAATGGTCTCCAGTTCCCTCCACATTGTGAAAATGGCATTATTTCTTTCCTTTGTGTGGCTGAGTAGTACTCCATGGTATATGTATACCACATTTTCTTTATCCACTCATGAATTGAAGGGCACTTAGGTTGATTCCACATCTTTGCAGCTGTGAATTGTGCTGTGATAAACATTTGAGTGCAGGTGTCTTTTTGATAAGATAACTTCATTTCCTTTGGGTAAATATACAGTACTGGGATTGCTGGATCGAATGGTAGATCTACATTTACTTCTTTGAGAATTCTCCACACTGTTTGCAATAGAGATTATACTAATTTGCAGTCCCACCAACAGTATATAATTTCTCTTTACATCCATGCCAGCATCTATTGTTTTTTTACTCTTTAAAAATGGCCATTCTGATAGGGATAAGTTAGTATTGTGGTTTTAATTTGCATTTCCCTGATGATTAGTGATGTTGAGCATTTTTTCATATTTTTTTTTGGTCCATTTGTCTATATTCTTTTGAAAAACTTCTGTTTAGGTCTTTTGCCCACTTTTTGATGGGGTTGTTTGTGTTTTCCTTGCTAATTTGTTTGAGTTCTTTGTAGATTCTGGATATCAGTCCTTTGTTAGATGTATAGTTTGTGAATATTTTCTCCCGTTCCGTAGGTTGTCTATTCACTCGGTTGATTATTTCCTTTGCTGTGCAGAAGATTTTTAGTTTAAATAAGTCCCATTTATTTGTTTTTTGTTGTTGGGATATTTGCCTTTGGGGTCTTAGTCATAAATTCTTTGCTCTACTGTTAAGAGGAAATTTCAGGATAAAAATATTCTATTAGTTTTCTATTGTTGTGTAACAAATTACTACAAATTTAGTGGCTTAAAACAATACTAACGGCCTCACAATTATGCAGGTCAGAAGTCTGGGAAGGTTTGGTTGGGTTCTCTGTTTAGGGTCTCACAAAGCCAAAATAGGGTTCTTACCTGGAGGTTGTAGGGAGCAATTTGCATCAGCTCATCCAGGTTGTTGGCAAGATCCAGGCCATGCTGAGGTTCCTGTTTCCTTGCTGGCTGTTGGCTGAGGGCTGCTCTCAGCTCCCTAGAGCTCCTTAGGGCTGCCCACATCCCTTTTCATGGGCTTCCCTCCATCTTTAAGTCAGCAACAGTGCATTGAGTCCTTTTGAAGCTTTAAATCTCTCTGACATCTTCTACTATCAACCAGAGAAAATGCTCTGCTTTTAAAGGGCTCAGATGATTACATTAGGTACACCCAGAAAATCTCCCTATCTTTAGGTCAACTGATCAGTAACCTTAATATAACTGCAAAGTCCCTACATAGCAGTACCTAGATTAATGTTTGATTGAATAACCAGGAGCCGGGAATCTGAGGTGGCCATTTTAGAATTCTGCCAGTGTTATTCAGCAATTCTAGGAATACCCAATATGGCATGTGAGTCTCTGTGAAATAGATCATTACAGACTTTCAGCTAAACCTTCCTCAGATTCTCTTGCTCTTCCTCATTTATCTATTCTGCATTACAAAAAATTTGGGAAGCAGGCTGGTGCTAACCCTCTTTCAACTAACTGACCATAGTGGAAAAGGAAGACAAGTAGAATCTGATCATTTTCAGATTAATTGTGTCTGAGTCACACTAATTGTGTACAAATGTGTCTTTTAACTTGTTTTTGTCTGCTCTTTAAAAAAGAATAATTAGCATGGCCTATTTTTAAATCCTCTATAATATATAACTGATCAAATATACAAAGTATAACAAAGATTAAAATACAGAATCAAAGTTAAAAAGGAGGAGCAGATTGGGAAAAGAATACCAAAAGTAGTGCCTGAAGAAAGTTAAAATTACATATAAGTCCAAAATTAAGCCTAGGTGACTGCCTTCAATGGGCTTACAGTCAGCTATAATGGTTTCAATTTTTCTAATCTAAACAATGATTTTTTAAAGAAAAGATTACAAAGAAGCCAGATATATAGAACACTAAAGGGTGAAATACTAGGGTTGAAATAAGGGAGAGAGGCCAATAGCCCCAAATTTTCAGCTTCTTGATACTTCTCTTTCCTAAGAAAGATTCTCTGGGGTCCCTAGAGTATTGTGGAGCCCAGTGTAGAAACTCCTGGGATAGAGACAAATGCAGTGGACATTGCCATTTCTTTGCCGTTCAATATCCTTCTCGTCTGTTGAACAGCCTGGATTTTCTCCAGATGAACAAGTTCTCCCCTTCTCTCAGCTCATATGGTTTGAAGAGGTTGGAATCACTCTCAGATCCAGGGTCTTGTTCTAATTAGCTTAGCTCCCAAGAGTATCCTCCTAACTCAAGCACAGTGATTGGTTAATGAGCATATATCCTAATTCTGACCAATGAAAGTTGGACCTATGACTTTTGTTCTAGCCTTGCAGGAGAGACGCTCTTATTCCTCTCCTGGACACGAAGCTGAGAAGACATGAAGGCAAGATACGCTATAGTCATCTGGCCACCACTGTGAGAGAGACTGTTAATGAAGTTAGCTCATCAAAATAAGCCAGGATGAGTCAAGAGCAGAGATAGAGTGAATTGGATTTTGGTGATATTTCTGAGCACCAGAAGCCAGAATTACTCTTTTACTTTTCAGAAGCATAAGCCCTTTCTGCTTACTCTACTAGAAAAAGAAATCATTTGCTGCCAGAAATATTCTTAAATGATACAGTAACTATAATAGAAAGTCAGATAACTTAATGCTGAATAGAGGGATCAACAAACTGCTATTAGAGAGCAAAGGAAGGAAATATGATTTTTCTATTCGGTGGTGGAGAGTAGGATTGTAGATAGCCTAGAATGATGGTTAATAGAATGTCAAAAGGTAGGGAAGAATAGAGAAGGATATTTAATAGAGGTTGAGATTAATAGAGGAAAGCATGGTGTGTTTAATTCTTTTGGTGTCTGGAGTAGGAATAGGAGCATATGATATGCATGCTACCTGTAGTGGACATCTGTTGATTTTGTCTTCTCATCCCTCCTAAAGATTTTGGTTATGGCTTTACCCAATTCTATCTGGACTGCCAGTCACACTGTTCTTCTCCTTTGGCCTCAACAACTGGCCCAAGTGCTAGTCACATAACCAAAGAAGGGTCAAACAGAGTCCTTCTCTGGAATGAGAGAGGGATGTTAAGAAATCCCCCTCAGGGTCCGAAACTGGGATATCATAAGTTGAAGATATTTGGTCCATGACACAACTCCACTGCCCCATGCCCAGTGTTCATATATAGAGAAGAGGATAAGCCCAACAGAGTGAGGCTGAGCCAAGAGATGGAGAGAAAAGGGAGGAGAAATACACACATGCAAATCTGGTGGTATTATCTCTGTTGGCTTCACCATGGACTTCCCAGTTATGTAAGCCATTATCCCCTGGTCCTCCTTTTCTCTCTCTTAAGCTAGTTTGAGTTCTGTTTCTGTTGCTTGGGGAGAAGAGTCTAATAATACACCACTCACCACTCTCGCACCTGTGGCAGGTATTACTAGTCTATCACAGCACTCTTTCCAGTTGGGCTTGAAGATGTCCTTAGATTGCTTCTCCACGTAATGCTTCATGTAGGCACTTACAATTGGCCCAAGATGACATGAAATCTATTTTCCAACATTGTGTGGAGGGATGAATTGTCAGATAAAGCTAATAAAGTTGTTGAGCTCAACATGTGGAAGGATTTGAATGTCATATTAAGGTATTTCATGATAGAAACCTGGCACTTCCATGTTGGGGGTTATTATAGTTGAGAGATACAGAGACTATGACTTAGCAAGTCTTAAACATTGGAGTGGCATTTGGCATACGGTAAATTTCTTATTTGTGGTGATTTCTTATTAATCCCATTCAAGAGGAGTTAAAAAACTTCCTGAATATTGCTATGGTTTGGATATCTTTTGTCCCTCCCAAAACTCATGTTGAAATTTGATCCCCAATGTGGCAGTGTTGGGAGGTGGAGCCTACTGGGAGGTGTTCGGATCCTGGGGTTGGATTCCTCATGAATAGATGAATGCCCTTTCTCAGGGCTGGGTTCTTGCTCTCTCAGGAATGGATTAGTTTCTGCAAGAGTGGGTTGTTAAAAAGTCTGTCTTCCTCAGTTTTCCCCTCTTGCTTCCTCTCTCACCATGTGATCTCTTTGCACATGCCCACTCCCCTTCCACTTTCCTCCATGAGTTGAAGCAGCCTGAGGCCCTCACTAGATGCAGCTGCCCAATCTTGAACTTTCCAGTCACCAGAATCATGAGCCACATAAACCTCTTTTCTTTATAAGCTCCCCAGTCTCAGGTATTCTGTTATAGCAACACTAAAGGACTAACACAAGTGCCTTACCATAAAGTGCTTTATACTGAAAGGCATTTTGCATCCTGGATCTCAAATACAGCATTAGAATGAAGGTCAAGGTAACTGTTATTCATCGTAAATGCAGTTTCAGTAAAACTGTGATGAAAATTTAGAAGTAAATATTTCCTTAAAGCACTGGTTTTCAGATTGGACTCTTGGAGCTCCACAGTCAGAGGAAGCCTCTGCAAGTCAGAAGGGATTGAATGAATAAGAGCAGTTTTTCAAACAGAGTTGAAACTGGAGTCAGAATAGCATAATTTATACTAGGAGAACATGTTGGGTGAGGCACACATAAATAGCCTGTGGCTGAAGTGTTGAGTAAGTGTGAAGTACAGTGTGGCCCAGGAGCTAGTCAAGAGCTAATAGGGAGTGTCCTGGATAGGTTCCCTTGGAAGCAGAGCCTGAGGCAGGGATTTGGTCATGGCGTATTGATTATTGAGGGACAGCTCCTTGTGACAAACCTGTGACAGAGAGAGAGAGAGAGAGAGAGAGAGAAGCAGAACAGGAAAGGGGAAGAGGCCAAGCAAAGACGTGATTGCACGTAAAGTCTACCCTCCATCTGATCCATAAATATGGGAGGAATTTGGAACCTAAACCACACCACTGACTTGTTTTATTCAGGCCATTTGAACCTTGCTTAGGCATTGGCCAACTGAATGGGGAGGGGCTGGGAACCTCCTGTGATGACTAATTTTATGTGTCAACTTGGAGGGTATTTTTGGATGAAGTTTATATTTAAATTGGTAACAAAGCAAATTGCCCTCCATAATTGGAGTGGGCCTCACTCAATCAGCTGAAGACGTGAATAGAACAAAAATACTGGTTTCCCCGAGCAAGAAGGGATTCTCTTGCAGACTGCACTTGGACTTGATCTGCACCATCAGCTCTCCTGGGTCTCCTGCTGGTCCACACCGAAGATTTAGACTTGCCAGTCTCCATAATTGCAACCATGTGACCCAATTCCTTATAATAAATCTCTTTATACACACACACACACACACACACACACACACGCCTGTGCATGCGCATTCTGTTGATTTTGTTTCTCTAGTGAACTCTAATGTCCCTGTTAGTAGTCCTGTCTCAGTGGAGGTGGCTCCCATCAGCCAAGGACAAGGCTTCTGCAATGAGCACAGGTGTAAGCCCTTAGCAGAGGTCTTGCAGCAACTGAGTGCGCCAGCAGGGAAAGGAAATGTTGGTGGAGTACCAGTCTACTTCAGGGAGCATACATTTAGACAGTCCTTTTATGAAGTGCTTCTTGGAGGATGCTGCAGAAACAAACAGCAGAGAATTAAATTTATTTTAGTTGCAAGTTAAGTTTATGGCCCTTCACAATTTCCTCCTCAGTACTTTGTCAGTTTTTGCAAAGCCCCTTTTCGCATTCATTTATTAGTATGGCAACAGGGTATGGTGATTTAAACTTTTTGGGCTTTAAAGTCAAAGAGACACATGTTCAAATTCAAGCTCCCCACTTACAAGCTGAGTTACATTTACAAGTGTAACTTAAATTTTGGGTTTTGGGCCCACATATGTATGACAAATATTATAATAACCACTTCAAAGATGTGTTGTGGTGATTAAAATTAAAACTGATACCGTACACAGAAAGCAGATAAATGTCACCTGTGAATATGGAACCTTTCTGTGCCAGGCAGTGGGTTAAGCAATTTAAAATCGTTATCAGGTTAAATTCTCACAATTGTCTACAGGAGATATTATTCAACCTGTTTCCTAACATGGAAACTAAGATGCAGAAAGGTGAAGACACGTACCCAAGGTCACCGGGCTGGGAAGCGAAGGAGCTGACCTTCTAAGTTTATATCAGGAAGTAGAGCCAGCCATCAATCCATCGTCCATAGAGAACAGCAGACTGGGATACTGGTTAGCTTCTGATAAATAGAATTCTAGAAGTTTTGCGACTTGGTTGTCACTCTGGAAACGTGCGATCCTGCTCTAGGGTCTAAAGTCATAGGTCAATACTATGGGCTTCAGGCTTTCATGGTCCTTGGGAATACATAAGAGAGATGAGAAGTGGGAATGTTTGAGGACTCCAGGCGGGAGGGACACTGAGCCCTGCCTCTTGAGACCGATGTGTCCCACAAGCCTTGCGCTATTTCCAACACCTGCCAATCATCCCAAATTGCATGGTGGCTTGGGGGCCAGGGTGGAGGGGACGGGTGTAAATGGAATCTAGGGCAAAATGAGGCTTCTAAACTTCATTTTGATATGTCATAATCAGGATGCAAATCAACGTCTCTGGGGTTGAAAAGGTCATAAACTGAAAACCTGCCACACCTCTGAGTTTTCACAGGTTTCAATGATTTGGTCCAAATCCAGAAACTGTCTCGAGATAATAAAAAGGCTGCTGAATGAATGGTAACTGAGGAGGATTACTATACTCTCAGTGAGCTACTTTGACGGTACCAGAGGCATTTAATTTTCATAGTCTTGCAGTAAATTTAAAGGCAAATTATAAAAGGTAGGCTCAGTTTGGGTAGGCCTCCAATTTATGTGCATAGGCTTCTTCTAAACTAGACTTTGGGGGCAGCTGGCGAAGAAAGTTTGGATTTAAAGACCTTTGCCAAAATGTCCTGTGTGAAAAGTTCTGGCATTTGTGGAATTTCCAAAGACGTCTCATTGTATACCCCTAGGCCTCATATTATCCGCAGGTTTGGAAAGTGGGATGTGGCTGCTGCAGGAATGTAATATTTTTAAAGGGCAAGTGTGAAACTTAAGGACCAAATCACTTTGTCTAATGTGTTTAGGGAAATCACATAATGTCGGTTCCTATGTTAAAATTTAATTATTGCTTTAGTTTCACCATTTGCCTTTCAAGGGAAATTGAGGCCTACAAGAGAGGTGGTCTGCATAGTAATTAGGATCTCTGGGTCTCAGTTTTTTCATCTGCAACACGTTAATAATTATCTCATGGTGATGTCAGATGGGATAAACTCAATAATGCTTGTAAAGCCCTCAGTGACATTGCTGGCGTGTATTAAGCACAGTCAGCCCTATCTGTGGGTTCTGCATCCACAGATTCAAGCAACCATGGATGGAAAATATTTGGGGGAAAAAAACTCAAACAAATAATATTATAATACAACAATAAAAAATTCAAATTAAAACCAATAGAGTAGAACAACTATTCACATTGCACTGTATTAGCTATTAAGTGTAATCTAGAGATGATTTAAAGTGTACAGGAGGATGTTATGTCCAAACAGGATGCCATTTTATATCAGGGACTGGAGCATCCTTGGAGTTTGGTATCCCAGCCGGGGTGGTCCTGGAACCAATCCTCCAGGGATACAAGAATGACTATATTTAGACTGCATTTAGAAGCTAATGCAGTAATCATTAACAGGAAAAAAAAAAAAAAAAAACTTTGTTGTTACATGATTAACAAAAATTGTAATCTAAGAGACTGAGAAAGAGAGTAATATGTGCACTTTGACCGGGACAATAGCTGGACTCTGGTATCGGGATTCAACGGCTTTGAATGAGGTTGCCTCCTTTGAAGGAGGGAAAATGGACCTCCCATCCACCCTGAGCTTCATCTGCCACTAAAAAAGGCCAAAGATCAGTTTCGTGGTATGTCAGGCTTCCATTTTTACAAGCATTTGCACATATCCCTCATCTGAGGGTTCACGTGAGCAGTTTAGGAAGAGGAAATGAGTGTCTATGTTCCTGAAGGCCAATCTGGGATTTGGGATCTCACTGGAAAAGTCCATTATTTAGATTTCCAAAGTGAGCCCTTCTAATGTGATCTCAAGCTAATGTGTGGGTCTGTTTGAATAACAGCTTCGAGTAATTTCTTCCAACAGTGCCTACTAAGCAACCCAGGCTAAAAGCATTGTTTTTCTACCAATGGTGGCATTGTCAGGAAGACAACGAGTTGGATCAGACTTTTGTTGGTGAAACAGAATTCAAGCTTCTTTTTAAATTTTTGTTTTTGACTTTTTAAAAAAACCTTTGAGAGACTACTCTGTCTCTCAAATATACGTGAAAACACTGTGTGCTTGCTAGAGATTCTACAGATGACAACACACTATACTAGAATCTCACCTTATTTTTCTCTTTCCGCTGCCCCCCACCAGCCATCTCTCACCAGACAGAATAGGTGAAGAGGTTGAGTTGTAGATCTCGTTTCTCCTGTTTTGCTGCTTGTGAAGTCTGCCAACAGAATCCACCTTGACAAAGTCAAGGACTGTGCGTTTAATGTTGAACTGAGTGAATAAATTATGCATGAAATTGTGCCGGAGTCTCTAGTGTGCAGAATTGCTCCTTTTGATATGAAAGGTTAATTCAGAAAGGAGTCCAAAATAGCTGGAAATTGTGGGGATAAGTGGAGAGTATTCACTGTTGTGAGCTGTTATTACTAGAAATTGCATTCCCTCTCCGGCTTCCCCAGAGAGTTCTCTTTGCCAGTGAATATAAACTGTACTCAATAGAATAGCATTTAGGAGTAACAAGAGTGTATGTCCACACACAATAAAATATTCTAATGGCGTTTTAAAAAGAAGTTGTACTTTTTCATGTATAGCATGCACCCCAAGGAAGAATTTCTATTGTATTTAGGTCAAGAACAAGGCATATCAAAAGTAATGAGTTTTGGGCATATATGTATTACGAGGGGCTGCTTGGAACTCCCGTTTCAGAGCCAGGGATGGTCCTGCCCCTGATTAGTTATGCAAGCCTGGTTTCTGATAAAGCCCAAAGCATCCTTGAGAAGGAACCACCCCAAATTGTTTTATCTCTCGATCTTACATGTCCGGCTTTAATTTAATCTTCAGTAAATTTATGGAGTTCTTCAACCTGTTTCACTTAAATGTCCTTTTTACACACATCCTTATATCATTTTTACGTTAGTTCATTATTTCCAGCAGAAAAAAATGTAGTTGGCCGGAAAGCTAAATTTTACTTAAAATACACGTACACATATTTTTGGAGCTTGTTAGAGACTCCTTTTTGTGTTTCTATCACAAGGGAACAGAATTGTGCCACCAGACTGTGGAAGTTGTTTATTTTTGTCGCTCTTATGTACATTTTCAGAAACCATCTTCTTAATCTCCACTGGGTACTAGGAGTTTTTTCTCTAATTATAAAGTGATATCATTTCTGACCTGGGGTAGTTTTTAATTTTAATTCCTGCCTTGTGTTTATAAACTGTTAGACTGCATTATCCTGTTGGGAGCATTGAGAGAAAAGATTCAGTCTTTTGTGTTGGTTTTAACAATTAGATATTCATCCAATGTATTAAAATGTGTTGGGGCCAACCAAAGACACATTTTTGATGTAGATTTTTTTTTCCCTTTTGTGTTTCACTTATCTATATATTTTACATCAGCAGCAAAGCTTCTAAAGCTCTGGATTGGTGCTGGTGGATGGCTGTAGTATTATTAAAAGTCTAACAAAAGTTAGAGTGAGTAAAATTGATCCAATTACTTTTTTTTAGGTATTCTTTTTTTGTTTCAAAATGTTTATGCAGCAATATATATATAAATCTTGGCACAGGGAAGATATTCCTACAAATTTTGGCAGATGCCGGGTTAAAATAAAGTAGTTGCTCAAACATCAAGGTGCCTGTGGGTTTTTTAAAAAATGTGTTTTTTGTTACTTTGTGGCATTACCAAGGAACATTTAAAATGACCAACCCTTATCGTACTAATTAATGCCAAGAGTATTAAGTTTCTTTATTCTGCTGTCTGTGACTCATTAGTCTGAGTTCTGGATAGCAAATTGGCAAAATGGCCTCTTGTCACTGGAAATTGTTCTTAGTGCACAGTGAGAATTTACTGTGCCTGGGTTGGGGTGAAGCTACCCCAGATTTTTTTCAGGTAAACCTGGACATCTCAGGCAGCTAAAACTCAAGAATTAAGTCACAGGCAATATGCAATTGTGCTTAACGTTCTGATGATTACAGTGCTGTCTACCCTGGTAATGTTCGATTCACTGTATTTAAAAATATTTTGGGCCAACCAAACATATATTTTTGATGTAGATTTAAATGCCTTCAGCAGATCAAACTGAAAAATCATTGAATCAACAACTTTGTGGCATTGAGAACAGTTATTGAAGGCAGTAAAAATACTGATTATAATTTACACGATCTGCAAGATAAACTAAGGAGTAGAACTTTTCAGATCATTGTATAACGGACATACACATACACAAATGAAACAAAAATGGGAAGCTTTTTTAGGGACTATTCAATCTAGCACTGACATACATGTAAATATTAAATAAATAAAATATAGTCTACATATAAAATATATAATTTTACATGTAAAGCAAATAATTTTAAATATTTTTTATAATTTTAAGTATGTTTTATATAATTTTTAATTAAATGTAAATATATTTTATGTAATTTTAAATAAACTTTATAATATACGATTTAAACTATTTTATTTGATATAATTTATTTAGTATATTTTAAATTGTATATTTAAAATTATGCTGACAGAAGGTTCACTTTTACCCCAGACGTTTTTTGCAGGCAAAGAATCACCCAAAGAAACAATTTAGAAGCAAATGGAGACTCTTTTCCACAAGTAATTAATACCTTTAAAAGCATGTTTGAAATAATTAGTTAAGCAAGAGAATCAATCTCTTTTAAAAGCTTCCAATTCACTAGAGGCCCATTCAATAGCACACACCTGCTCACCCGCAGTCCAACACCCTGGCTCCATTAACATTTTCTTTATCCACTCCCCTTTTCCTTTGGGGAGGGGAAAGTAGAGACATATTTTCTTAAAAATGTATACACTTCTCTCCCCACCTCCCCACCCCAAGGTCCAAAAGCAGGATGCATTCATTTCTCATTACAACGTGAAGTGACTAGTGAATATTTAGAAGCTTGGATTTAAAATTGCATATATTAAATGCACATAAAATGAATCTATTGTTTGTGAAATATTAAACCACGTACTCTTTTTTTCCTCCAGTTGTTAAGCACAAATATGGGGCTTTAATGCATGTGTGTTACCTTGGGAAAATCTGGGGCTTTATTAGCTCTTCTTTAAATCATACAAATTATTCCTTTTAACTGTAAATGATCTTTTCTTTTGGTAAGTTTCCTTGACTAAAGATAACTTCACAAAAGCATATGTAAGTTAACCAGAAATGCAAGGAAAAAGTAACTGTTCAGAGGTGATTTATCTTTTTAAGTATCACTTGGGGGGTGATATAAAAGGCAATTTTTAAAATGCAAGTAATCTTTAGAAAAAATATTATGAAAGGACTTTATTAGTATTATGTTGTGTTGCGTTAGCATTCATTTCTTGGGAAAGATGTTTCACTTTAACAAGATCCTCCACTGCAAGAAAATTAATTTTTTTCTCCCTTGGCATAACGCCAATCCTTTTTATTTTTTTCTTTTTCCTCTCAGTGGATGAAATGATCTCAATGGAAAACACATTATTTTGAAAGTACAAATTTATAGATGAATGTGACCAATGAAAATATTTAAAGTTAAAGAATGAAAATCAAGTGATTGATGCAGATCTTCTTGGTGTGCAGTTTGGAGTTCTGCTGATTGGTTACAAGGAATGACCCTCTACCCCAAGTGGTAAGGGAAATCACTTTAATCCACTAATGCTGTGTATTGATTTTGGAAGATTTGCAACGTGATACATGTAATGGGTATTTTTGCAGCTGGTACCAAGTGTATCCAATACTAATATTTATTTTATTATTCATTACATTATAGTTTCCAATTTTTAGGCATAAAAGTTAATACTTGCCCTTGAAATACTTTTTAAAAATCAATTTTCTTATTATTTAGAAGCCTGAGAATCCTATTTCCTTTGTCATTGCACGTTGTATTACTTTTCTACTGCTATTGTAACAAATTACTGCAAACTCAGCAGCTTCAAGATGCAAGTATATTATTGTGCAGTTCTGGGTCTCACTGGGCAAAATCAAGGTGTTGGCAGGGCTACATTCCTTTCTGGAGGTCTAACGGATTATTTATTTCTTTGTCTTTTTCAGCTTCTGGAGGCTGCCCACATTCTTTGGCTCATGGTCCCTTCCTGTGTCATCAAAGCCAGCCCTGTTCATCTCTCCGGCTCTCTTCCATAGTCACAGTTTCCTCTGCCTCTGACCTCAGCAGAAAAAAAGGCTATGTCACGGACTCACATGACTATGTGATCCAGGCTAATCCCCTATCTCAATGTCCTTAACCTTAGTTACATCCACAAAGTCCCCATAAGGTCACATATTCATAGGTTCCAGGGATTTGCATGCAGATTCCTTTGAGGGACTGTTTTTCTGCTTACTGTGCACAGAAAGATAATCAACAGCAATAGCAGCTAGTGCCACTTATTTTATCTGGTGCCTCTTTTGGGCTCTTTAAAAAAGTGATCAAGTATGATGTACAATAGACACTCAGTAAGTATTTGTTGAGAAGACGAATGAATGAATCAAGCGCAAAACTATTGCACAGGAGCAATGAAGATAGTAGGCACTCAATAAATGGCAGGTATTATTATTATTATATAATTATTATATAAGTAATTTTGCCAGGGATGTGTGTCTTAGTCCGTTTGTGCTGCTATAACAGAATAGCTGAGAGTGGGCAATTTATAAAGAACAGAAATGTATTCTCTCTCACAGCTCTGGAGGCTGAGAAGTCCAAGATCAAGGTGCCAGCATTTGGTGTGGGCCTTCCTCCTACTGCATCTTTATATGGCAAAACGTGGAAGGGCAAGAGAGGATGAATGTTAAGTCCTCACATGGTAGAAGAGTAGAAGCCCTTTTGATAGTGGCATTAATCTATTTATGAAGGTGGAGCTTTCATGACCTAAACACCTCCCATTGGACCTCACCTCCCAACACTGTTGCATTGGGGATTAAGTTGTCAACACATGGATTTTGAGGGACACATTCAAACCATAGCAATGTTTTATACAAAAATGTCGTTCATTTCAGATAAATAGGAAACACATTTTGCTTAAGAGTTTAGGCTCTGGATTTATTCATCCATTTCTTCACTCATTTTTTTCACACATTCCAAAATTCCCTATTGCTGGATACGCACTGTGCTATAGGCTCTGCATCCAAATGATAAACAGAGCCGATGTGCACTCTTGTCTCACAGTGCTTTCAGTCTAGTGGAAGGGACAGGCTATTAAGTAAATAAACAAATTAAGGTTGCTATCCGGGTGCCATAACTTACTAGCTATGTTGTGTGGTCATGGGCAGGTGACTTAACCTCTCTGAAACTCTATTTCCTCACCTGTAAGAGAAGTTAATAGGACTTACCTTGAAAGGTTTTTATGAAGATTAAATTACTTAATGCATGTCAATGTTTAGCGTAGTCCTTGGCAAACAGGAATTATTATTTTGTAGCTTTTAAAAATTATTGTCGAGTACCTAAAAAAGATTTGATTCTATTTCTGATGAGGAACTTATGCCCTTTATGGCAATGGCACCAACTCACAATATAAAGTTTGAGAAAGTATCCTAATCTTCCCTCCTTTATTCTTCATGATCAATTTTTTTAAGGAATATTATTACTAATACTATTGCTACTATACCTACAATTATTAATGCCACTACGACACTTACCTTTACTAACTTCTTCTTACGTGTCAGACTCTATTCTAATCACAGCGCCTGCACTGTGTTATTTAATCCACATCACAGCCCTGTAGCGTGGATTAGGTGTTGTTATACAACCCATTTCACAGCTAAGAAATTGGAGGCAAGAGGGTTAAGCCCTACATCTACACCAGGGGAGTGACAGAGCCAGGATTCTAACCCAGGCAGTCTGCCTCCAGTGTCCACTGTTCTTTGGAAGGAGGCAGGATTTGGGATAGCTTTCCAATGAGGCGAATTGCACAGTGGAGGATGATGTGAAGATAGAGGAGGAATATAGCGCTGAGAATTTCATTTTGCTGCTATATTTTCTAAGATAAAAGATCAAAGAGACATAACTTCTAAGATAAAAGAGACATGACTCATTTGTTCATCTGCTCATTCTTTGATCAAACACTTACTGCGTGCTTACCGAGTAACTGGGTACTGTTAGAGGTGATTAAGTTTGTGTCATCAAGGGGCTGTCAGTACATTGTGGGAGCAAGCAGTCACCATGCAGAGGCTGTTAAAATACAGCACATTGCCTATTCTAATAGAGGTCGGTTTAGACGATGCTTAGAGAAATTCAGGACGTCTCACCTACCCTTCTCACCTCACCTTGGGTGGCCAGGAAAGGCTTCTCAGAGGAAAAATTCAAAATTTGCTTACTAGAGCCTTAGAAGATTGTCTACTGAGATGTGTGGATGAGTGTATATCACAACAAGTAATGGTACAGCCTTTGGAGTTAAAACTGGCTACTTTCAACCCCTGCCTCTGCCATGTGCTCCCTCTAAGACTTTGGAGTCTTCATCCAAACGTTGGAAACACTAAGAATATCTCTTTCTTTAGACTGTGATGAAGATTACATGTAAAACTGTTGGTACAGTGCCTGGAATATTGGAAATGGTCAAAACACGTTATTATCCTTGTTGTAGTTATCGTCATCATCACCATCATCATCATCGCTAGAATTTTTTTTTTAGAAATAAATCCCAAACAATATGACAGGAAATGAAAGAATTTTTTGTTGCTGTTGCTGAATTATTAAGAAACAGTACCTTGGTCTTAATTTTTAAAGCTGGAAAAATTTCAGACACTTTATAAGTCCCGGTGATCTCATAGAAATATATATTACTGGAATTGATGTGTGGAAAGAGTACAGTTTGTTTTTACCCCAGTTGAAAATGTGCAATGACATAATGTAACCCTTTAAGATAACAGAAGCCAGCTGCCCCATTCATATTTAAATATGAGTCACTTTCCAGGGAGACTTGCAAGATTCTATGTGCCAAGCTGGAAAAGTAAAAATTGCCAGCAAGGAGGGAAAGAATAAATTCACAATTAGAAGGAGGTATTGTAGGCTAGAGGTCCCATCTAGCCAATTCTCTCTTGGAGCAGAGAATGGCACCCTAGTGGCCAGAGAGAAGAATTGCAGCACCATGGCATTGTGACTATATTATTAAAACATGGAGACTTCTTTACATTTAGAGAATTCTTTCTACTTGGTTAAAAATATTTTGTGTTCTGTATAAATGGCACATATGCCCAGGCATAAACATAGTCTTCTGCAATGATTTTTTAAAAAACACAGTATAGTTATTTATGAATCTTTTCCCTCTCCCAACCCCAATCCAGGACCTTGGGACTGGGTTGGCCAACCACTTCCAGTGTCTTCCAGTGCAGCAGAGCAGCTATCAGAAGAAAAATAAAGGTCAAAAAGGATACAAAAAAAAGTCCTGGAATTTCATATAATGCCTGTCTTTGTGAGTGTTTGCTGAGAACCCATCAGAAAAAGAGGCCTGTATGTAGTGCTTGGGAACAATATTTTAAAAATTAATTACAGGTGTTAATTGAATTGACACATGGGCAACTGGATGAAGTGAAAGGTTAGTTTAAAGGAATGAAAGATTGCTAATTAGGGTTCCCCTCATGGCTGAATCAGATTTGCTATGGATCTGTCTTTGTGAGCTTTCACCTGAATGATAATTCAGTGATCAATTGATTAAATCTACATCCGGAAGTCAATTTAATTTTGGCAATTTGGACAGGCTGTGGCATGGAATAGTCCATTTCACTGAAAAAATAATCAAGCTTACCTGGAAGGCAATGAGTGCTACCTTTAGGAATAGAAGCAGATTGTTAGAGAAGGTAAAATGGCAAGTATTAAGATGAACTTGAATTTCATCTTTTCAATAAATCTTTGGGAGGACACCTTGGCCACATGAATCCTACTCTTTGATTTCTAATCTTTCTATCAATTTAACAATATACTTTAAGATGTACATAAGGATTGAACAGTGAAGATGTACAGAGTGGCATTGTTTTACAGTAGGGAATTGATTAAATAACCTATAAACATCCATACAATGAAATATTTCTGTGCTAGTAAAAGTAGTGTATAGAGTTCTATATATGGACACAACTTGATATGTACTATATATTCCTAGGTGAAAATAAGATGGTAGATCTGATTCTGGTTATGATCTCATATAATTGGTATGTTTTTTCTACAATATTCTTTAGGCTAAAAAATTGTGGAATGTCTTTCCAATTTGACCTCTTTCCATTTCTATCAACTTAAGTATAAAGTTTATTTTGGTGGAGTTCTGATGTTTAATTTCTTGGCTTTGCAAAAAGTAATATTTAATTTTATTAAAGAGAATTCAAAATAATAAATTATTTATTTTCTTAACTCCATAATTACTTATTCATAAGAAAAGCAAAAATAAATTATTACCCACAAATTCCTACTTTAATAATGTCCCCATAATAATCATGGTCTCTCACTCTAGGTGGCCAGCCTAATATCTGTGTGACCTCACTGAACTGTCAAGAAATATACGTTGTAGGAGTAAATGACGAGGAGGCACTCCTAAATCTGCTTGAGCAAAAGCCATGACATCTCCCCTCTCCCCTGTTACCTTACTAGCTTCCTGCAGTTATAGGAAAAATCGGAAAAATAACACCTCCTCCACTAAAGGTATATAAAGAAACATTTTATAATTTCAGTATTAACCTTCATTTGTACATTGCATGTATGTTGTTACAATAGTAGCAAACATGGGTTAAAAGTGACATTTTTGGGAATGCCATTTCACCCAGCATTATTTGGTAAAAGGCATTTTAGAATGGCATTCTGGCATTAATGATATATGTGATACTACAGACATGTATGTGCATATATGTTTAGATGAGGGTTTCTCAGTCTTGGCACTATTGACGTTTTGGGCCGAATACGTCTTCGTTTCAGGGGGCTGCCCTGTGCACTGCAGGATGCTTAGCAGCATCCCTGGCCTCTGTTCACTAGATGGCAGTAGCACCCCCACCAATCTCCCCCTGAATCACGAACCACCAAAACACGTTTCCAGAAATTGTCAAATGTCACCTGGGGGTAGGGGAGTGGTGGCACAAACTGCCCCCGTTTGAGAATCACTGGCTTAAATCTACATACATGTACCCCAATGTTAATGGGTATTATTTCAAGGTGGCGAGAACATAAATAATGTCCCTTCTTCTTTCTGCCTATCTTGTTCTAATTTATGTGTTTTGACATATATTACTTGTATATTAAAGAAAAAGGTGAAAAGACAAAAAAAAATCCATAATAAGCAAATCGAAGCTCTGACAAGTAGGAAATACAGTGCTAAGTTGTTCATGGTTCTTGCAATCGTAGAGTGCTTTGCAATTTGCAGTTCCCTTCACACACACTCATCATCTTTCTGGAGCCTTCCGATTTTGTGAAGTGGGAGGATAGGGATTATTACCCTTCTTCTTTACAGAAAAAAATGCTGAGGTCTAGATCAAAATCATCCAAGTGGCTAAATAGCAGAAGTTAAAATAAAGCTGTGGCCTCTTGGCTCCTGAATTATATTAACCACTGCCCCCTAACAGGGCACCCACAGCCTTTTCCATGCATTATATGTAGGCACGGCTTGGACTTGTGCTTGCCCTAGGGATGTACATACCACTGTGTTCATGAAGACACTTCAGTGGGGGATTTGAATTAACACCTAGAAAACAAGAGCAGAAAGACAAGGCATCTCCTTGTTAAAGATGTGAGCAAGGGGGAGGTCTGGGATGACTAACTTCCTTGACTGAACTCCCACAGAGAGTCCCAAGCCATCTCCAGGTTTTCAAGATACAAAAAGACTGACAAGTGCCAATTCTGTGTGACATTTTCTATGAAATCATTTACACATTCAGCTTATCTGTGTCCTGGATGCATAATATTTTTTGAGAAATTCTCATGTAATTAATTCACTTAATTCCCGGGGAAACAGACCCTTCCAGATTTCCCATTATACTAAATTTCTTGGGGTCTTTCTTTGTTTCATTGGTGCATTTCCTCTGGTACTATTAACACTAATAGGAATTATGCATGTGCATCGACAGGTGCATGTGCCCATATGTTGGGAATTTAATTGCTCAAGCTAGGTGTGTCTTGGATAAGGTACAGTAATTATTATTATCCATTAACACCAGAGTGCACAAAAATACCCTGAGAAGTAAATATTTAATATTTCACACTCATTGCCTTTTTTAGTTTTTAATTTACTGTGTGCATAACAGGCAAATTGTACATTTTCTTTTCCTTCAGTCTTAAAATTAAGCTCTTTCACTTTAGAATAGCATCTGGTTGCCAAACACACACCATTTTATTTTTTTACATTGACTATTGAGCATTCCAGCTCATCTGCAAAGGAGTCAACGTATAGATGTAGGTGAGTGTAAGAAATCTTGCTTTTAGATTTTAATTTTAGTTTTAATTTTAAGAGCATTAATACCTTGCCCCAGTGACTACACTTTTAATTTAACCTACTGCACTTGCATTCTCACATTTCAAAACTGACAAGTGAATGGGGAGGGAGAAAAGGCTTTATGTAGTGTTGAACTTGGCATAACTCCTTTAAAAGCAACATTACCCATCTCTGGATCTTGGAATGCAAGGCAAAGAAAAGAGCCCAGCACATTATTTGGTTCTCCAAATAATTCTTGAACTAATCAAATAAATCTGTGCCTCATAACTCCTCCACTTCTCCTCTTGGCTCCCTTGTCTGTTGACTTTGCATCTTCTCTTGTCCTGTCCTTGGTTTGACCTTCAGATCTGACCATTTGTCTTTGGGGTTGTGACTTTCTGCTCTGTAACTTACTCAGGTCTGTAAGGCTAAATGATGACCGTGGTTTGTCATTTATGACATCAACCCCAAAAGCTAAAGCATGGGTTCCAATCATCTGTTATTTCTGTTAGCTTAGATTCAGGATTGCAAACTCAGTTGTGTCGAAGAGCCAAGCAGGTAATGTAGACTGGTGGAGTGGGCAGTGGGCAGGGTAACAGGGTGTGGTGAGGACTGCAGTGAGCTGGAGAGTTCGAGATTGGTCTAAAACAGGAAGCAGCTACTTCATTCCTGCTTAATATTGCTATTCAGGAATGTGTACCCAAAGTTGCCAGGTCTGCTTGATTTTTCAAGAGAAGTCAGAAACTTAGACTTTTGATTGAAATATCTCTATTTTCAGATGTGACAATAAATTCCTAATTTTTAAAAAAACACTGTGTATCTATCAGAGAAATTTGAAATTTGACTGGATATTTGACAATGTTAAGGAATAATTATTAACTTTTTGGTGTGTTATTGGTATTACAGTTATGTTTTTTAAAATGTCCTTATATTTTAGAAATATTCACTGAACTCTTTATAGGTGAATGATGCAGTGTTTGAGATTTGCTTCAGAATGATCCAAGGGGCTGGGTATGATGGCTCATGCCTATAATCTCAGCACTTTCAGAAGCTGAGGCAGGAAGAGCGCTCAAGGCCAGGAGTTGGAGACCAGCCTGAGCAAGATAGTGAGACCCATCTCTACAAAAAAAAAAAAAAAAAAAAAATTAGCTGGGCCTGCAAACCTATAGTCCCAGGTACTAAGGAGGCTGAGGCAGGAGGATCGCTTGAGCCTGGGAATCCAAGGGTGCAGTGAGCTGCAGTCCTGCCACGGCATTCCAGCCTGGGCAACAGAGTGAGACCCTATCTTTAAGAAAAAAAAAAAATGATCCAAGGGTTGTGGTGAGGAAGTGGATATAAATGAAACAAAGGGTATAAATGAAATAAGATTGGCCACAGGTTGATAATTACTGAAGCTGGATGATGGATGAATATATACATATTTAAATTTGTATATGTTTGAAGTTTCCATAATAAAGAGTTTAAAAAAACCATGGCCACAGGCCAGACTTGACTTCAAGCTACTAGAGTTGTCTCTGATCCATGAATTTGTCTATACACATCTCAATCTATTTATATTTTTAATCCATACTATATTTGGTTATAGTATTTTTTAAAGTTTGTCATAAATGTACCACTCTAATGCTGCGAGAGCTGTCCCTCACTCCACAATTCTTGAACTTTTTTGAACAAGTACATGTTCATCCCATTTACTTTGTAAATTTTTAAGCCTCCAATCATGTTTCCCCGGAGCTTTTATCCTTCCAGAAGAATTTGT
Organism: Eulemur rufifrons; assembly: GCF_041146395.1. Taxonomy (NCBI): domain Eukaryota; kingdom Metazoa; phylum Chordata; class Mammalia; order Primates; family Lemuridae; genus Eulemur; species Eulemur rufifrons. The sequence goes on from NC_090989.1 coordinate 174,429,005, forward strand.
TATTCTTTCCTCACATAAAAGTTCTCCAGTTTATCAACATGCATTTCAGAGGCTTTTCACTGAACTTACTCTTGTGACCCATTGTATCTTTCCTAAGGCGTGTGGACTTTTGCACTTCGTACGTATTCTAAATATGTCATGCATTGGAAAAAGGAGAGATTCATTTCCCTTTCAATTATTGTCACCTTCTTGTCTGTGTCTCCTTTCTTTTCCATCAGGATCTGAACTGGCCTATTTATTCCTTCCTCTTTGGGCTGTCAGCTCTTTGAGGACAATTGCAGTTTACCATCCCAGTGACTAGCCTATGGCTGGCTCACAGACAGCAATTTGCTTACTCAGAGATATTTGGTGAGCCCCTTACTCCACTGGCAATATTTTTATCATATCTCTTCTCACTACTTCAACTCCACTCCTTTCTTGCCAAAAGTGATGTCTCAATCTTCCATAAGAAAAGATTAATATTTCAATGACCCTTTGGGCAATTTCTGTTTTCTTACTTTTGAGGGTCTGTGCAGACTAAGCCATTTATTGATTAATTTTGATGCCTCTTTTTCTTTTCCTCTTCTTTTCCTTCTTGTAAAACCTCAAGGTGACAGACAATGGGCTCCTTTTGCTTTTTACCAATCTCAAATTTTATGGCCACCACCATGTGCTTTGTCCAGCCAGCCTTCCTTTGTTCCTTTATTCAACAGAGATTTATTAAGCACATACTATGTGCCAGGCACTGTTCCACCTCAAGGATCTGGTGGTAAATAAAACAGAAAAAAAAAAAAACCTTTCTTCAAATAAATGAGAAGGATGAATAAAAACAGGATTTCAACAATGGAAGGAAAGATTTAGTAGTTTCTTAAAAACTATATCTGGGGCCAGCCACAGTGGCTCACACCTGTATTCTCAGAACTTTGGGAGGCTGAGGCAGGAGGATCATTTGAGACCAGCCTGGGCAACTTAGGTGAGAACCTATCTCCATAAAAAATTTTTTAAAATTAGCTGGGGGTGTGCACCTGTAGTCCTAGCTATTCAGGAGGCTGAGGTTGGAAGATCGTTTGAGCCCAGGAAGTTCGAGGCTGCAGTGAGCTATGAACACACCACGGCACTGCAGCCTGGGTGACAGAGCAAGACCCTGTCTAAAAAAAGAAAAAAAAGCTGTATCTGGCCACCAACTATTATCTACCATTTCGATTTTCTATTTTTGTTTTCTTTTCGTATATATTTGGAGAGAATACTTTCCCGTCTATTTCTTTTCAAGACCCGTCTGATGTTTTACATATGATTTTTCCCTCTGTCTTCACTAAAGATTTAATGGAAATATACTGTCTAGATACAAAGTGATTTAACAATGTGAAGTTAAATAATATTGAAATTCATAGTGTATCTATAAAAATGTTTATATTTCACATCTAACAGTTTCATTAGGTGTTAAAATACGGTGTTATTTAAATTAACAAAAGAGTCTCGTTCATGTTACAAGATAAACAGCCCTAATCCATATACTCTTCCCACTGTGAGTATTAGCCAGGCATGTTCAGTTCTTATCAGCTGCATAGACTTTTCCTATGACAGGAGATCATATTTTGACTCCAAAGTGAACTGGTGCTATATTGAATAAAAGCCTAATCTATATAAATGAACTAGTTTAAAAATACGATGGCATTTAGCCAACTAATCAGCTATGAAAATAGCTGCATCCAGAGAAAACATTTATCTGTAAGAAATATCTAATCTGTTTGTGCCCCAAAGAAGGCAGACGGGCCGGGCGTGGTGGCTCACGCCTGTCATCCTAGCACTCTAGGAGGCCGAGGCGGATGGATTGTTTGAGTTCAGGAGTTTGAGACCAGCCTGAGCAAGAGCGAGACCCGTCTCTATTAAAAATAGAAAGAAATTATATGGACAACTAAAAATATATAGAAAAAAATTAGCCGGGCATGGTGGCGCATGCCTGTAGTCCCAGCTACTCGGGAGGCTGAGGCAGGAGGATTGCTTGAGCCCAGGAGTTCAAGGTTGCTGTGAGCTAGGCTGATGCCATGGTACTCTAGCCTGGGCAACAGAGTGAGACTCTGTCTCAAAAAACAAAAAACAAAAAACAAAAACCAGAAGGCAGACGGGAATTTATGTACATGATAGCCAAAGAGACCTCTGCAAAGAGGGGGGAAAAAGTTGCTTAATACTCCTACTCAATTACATTCAGAGATCTTCCTTTCTATTACTTTGTTACAAAATGACCTTCCCCAATTTTAGTCAAGTCAGAATGCAAAATAAGTTTTACAAATGATTTTTTTTAATTAGGGAGAGGGAGTGAGGATAATGATATTCTTTAAATATTTTCTTCTTTTCTATCTTCCTCCCTTCTTTCTCTCTTTTTGAATGTTTATTTATCTTCTCTTGAAAGTTATCAGATCCTAAAAGGATGGAGTGTTTTTAATTCATTTTAAAAGAAAGTTTCCACATACATTTTTTTGAAATTTTGGATTTTTCTTGTAGGACTTTAATACAACACTGAAAATTTGGCATCTGCAAGCATAATTCAATGAAGAATTGCCTTTGCCTTGTTTGAGGACATTTAGTTTTGAAATAACAGCATTAGAGTCTTTTGAAAATAACAGAACATGAACAGAAAATTATTTCCCTTGGAAAAAACTGTAGCTAATTTTTCCTTTGGCTGATTTGCTGCTGAAATCACACATTCGTATAAATGCCAAGCTATACATATGCATATACATATGTATATGGATGAGCATGTGTATGTGTGTGCGTGTGTATGTGTGTAAAATTCTACTCTACAGTTATGCTATAAATTGGAGAATTTGTCTTTTTAAATTAACACTCATTCATATACAGGTCAGGAAGTAATGCAGAATGTTGGTGTTGCTAACACATTTCATCCAAGATTTCAATTAATTAAGTTTTACAATTCCCCCATGCAGTGGGCAAATACTGTCATTATCTCAGCTTTATTGATGGGAAATTTGAGAGTAACATCTTGTTCAAGGTCAAACAAAATCCAGGTCCTCAGAGCCAAAGCGAAAGGGAAATTTGAGAACTTTTTTTGATATTTCAATTGATAATAAGTATTTATTGAGTGAATGAAATATACATATTAAAAAAATTTTTGGATCTGAATTAGTCAAAAAAAATATCTTCATTTTTTTTTCCTTTTGAGAAGAATGCCATCTAAACTGTGAATTTAACTGAACTTCATTCAGCCTTAAGAAAATTGATGAGGAAGAGCCAGATACATATGTATAAATGGAGGCAGTTGAGGCTTGCACTGCACAATGGTAGCAAGAGATACAGCTGTCAACAGCCCAGTTCCCTCAACCCAGTTTGCTAAATGTCCTGCTATTGTGGATTAAAATGGGCACTGACCTCCATAGCGTGAAACTGCATTTCTGCTTGACTTTATTTTGAACCTAAACTTCTAGTTTGCCTTAGTTTTGGTGCAGTAAAAATTCCAGCTGATTCAGAACAGATTTGGATATTCCAGACAGAACCACCAGATTTAACGAAAAGGTCTCCTAAAAATTCAAAGACCTTTCATGAAACTATGGGGAAAATTCCAGGTTTATACACTTTGAAGTATAATGTATGTCCTGGGCCCAGTTCTAGTCTCAGGCCATAAAAACCCTGTGTTGACTTGTTGGCCACAAGGGTGAGGAGAAGTAAGAATTGTGTTTAAATGGATATTAGGTAATTGATACTGTTCTCATTTAACTTGCCGATAATTGCAATGATAAAATGGGTCACCCCTAGGAACTATTCTTGTCCAAAATTCTTTCCTGATTATACTCTTTCATTTGTTTCTCTATAATAAAGGGCCTATATTTTATCAATCATTTGCTATTTACACCATGATATATGCCTCACAATAGGTAGATTCTATTTTTATTCTCATTTTACAATTAAAGAAATCAAGGCAGAGAGATTAAATAATTGACTAAGGGCATACAGCTATCATGAAGTGGAATACAGATTTGAACCGGTCTGTAGGAGTCCAAGCCCTAAACCTATAGGAACTGTCACTACTCTTGCCGGCAGGCACATATTATGTGTCCATTTTATAGATTGAGGAAACCAGGGAGGTTAGTTGACCTGCGTAAGTTCACAAGAAGTTAGTTCCAGAGCCTAGGCTAAGTCTGGTCTCTAGTGTTTCTAACAAGGAACTCAGTCTCCCAGACCACAAACTTATAGGATGATAAAAATATGTGCTGGCTAGAAGATTTTTGTATGTGTTATTTGTAAAGTGACATGTTTATTGTAAAATAAATAATAATTGAACTCGAATCAATAGGAATTTAATTTTAAAATACAGGAAGGGAACATTAGGTAAGCATTTTAGATAAAGATCATAAATTCAAAATTTGGTTAATGCATTAGTCAGGGTTATCCAGAGAAACAGAACCAATAGGACAGATATAGATACAGATACAGATATAAAGAGATTTTTTTAATGAGGGATTTACTTACACGATTACGAAGGCTGAGGAGTCTCACGATCTGCTGTCTGCGAGCTGAAAGCCCAAAACAGCTGTTGGTGCAGTTCCAATCCAAACCCAAACCAGGGGAGACAATTATGTAAGTCCCAGTCTGAGTTCACAGACTGGAGAACCAGGAGCAATGGTGTCTGAGGGCAGGAGAAGATGCATGTACCAGCTCAAGAAGAGATAGTAAATTTGTCTTTTTTTTTCTATTCAGGCCTTCAATGGACTGGATGATGTCTGTCCACTTTTTGAGGACAAGCTCCTTTGTTCAGCCTACTGATTCAAATGCTAATCTCTTCTGGAAACACTCTCACAGACACACCAGAAATGATGTTTTACCAGCTATCTGGGGATCCCTTAGCCTAGTCAAGTTGACACATGAAATTCACCACCACAGTCACCAAGTTGAGTTTGGTCGTGGAGGATTTTCCAGCTGTTTTCCTAAATGACAGTGACACATTTATTTATTTATTTGTCCTACAAATATTTAGAATTGCCAATAATATATTCAGTGTTAAGGGTAATAATAAAAAAGTGGAAGGCAGACTCTCTTAAAGATCTTGAATTTTATTGGTGATAAAGATCTGATATATGGGAATCATGAGTAATGAGGCACCATGAAGTGTCGTATAGATTTATAGAAAAAGAAAGACCGTTGTCAGTTGGTATTAATCAAGGAAGTCTTCATGGAGATTGTTGATCTTGAGTTGTGTTCTTAAAGGAAAAAGAGAATTGGGATTTGCTGATAATTAGGTGCGGGAGAATCACTCTATTAATGTAAGATTTATCATTCATTGCCACAATATTTATGCCAGGCACTGTGCTAGGAGCTGGGGATGCGGCTGTAATGATGACACACAAAGTCTGTGCCCTCATGGAGTGTACAGCCTAGAGGGAAAGCCAACAGTTAAACAAGCCATCATTATGAAGTCTATGCCGTGAGAGCCCAGAGCAAAAGAACTTGTCCCAGCATGGGATTCAGGGAAGCAAAACGTCATGGGGGAAGTGCTCTTTTCTCTAATAAATATGAAAAAGTCAAGAGATGTCCTGACTATGGTTATGGGCACTGTAATTCAGAGACCAACTTTCCTTTATTCCACCCATCTCTGCACCAACTTTTCTGCTACCTGTTGGTAAATACTTAGAGTTCAAATTAATCTGAAGTTTATCCCGGGGAAAATATTATGAGGCCTCAATTATTTCCATCACCTCCCATTTGGTGTCACAACTCAGGGGCAGGTGCTACTGACATCTCGTGGGTAAAGGCTAGGGATGCTGTTAACCATCGTATAATATAACAGAGTTACCTGACCAAACATGCCAATAGTGAAAAGGTTGAAAAGCCCTGATCTAGAAATACAAACACTTGGGGCTGAGTTTGAGAAACTAGACAGTTTACAATGCAAAGCTTAGGATGTGCCCTGATAGGGATGGGAGTTGTAGTTGGAAAGAAACAGCGGGTTAGAAAGGTCATACAGAGAAGAGTCATGCATGCAGGTCAGCTGAAGTTGTTTGTATTAAAGCGGTGGGGAAAATTGTTTCAGCCTGGAGCTGAAGTGGGTGGCGAGAAAGAACCATATTTTAGAAAGATGAGGGGAACGAGGAGCCAGTGGAGGTGGGATGTGATCTCGACAGTTTAGATTGGAAGTCATGAGAGTGTCAGCTGGAAACAATGACAATAGGGATGGGGGAACAGAGGACGCGTGCCAAGATGCTGCAGAGGTCGTGACTGCAGGATGGAGAGGGAAGGCCGTTCCGAGGGCGAGGACTTTGGCAGTGGTGCTGCCATTCATGAGAACTAGGCAAGGCTGGAAGAGGGATTTGGGGAGAGAGAAAATGAATTCGGGTTTGGCCGTGTTGCGGTTGAGATGCTGGCAGGACCTCCAGTTGGGACCGCCCAGTAGGCAAATCTGACTGTGAGTCAGGCGCTCAGAGCCGTGACCGAGTCTGGGGACTGTGCTAACATCTTTATTCTAAGCCAGGGGTCCTAACCGGCAACCTGCAGGCCCCATCTGGGCTACAGATGTGTTTTGTTTGGCCTGCACAGTGTTTAAAAATTCTTTAAAATTTCTAACAACATATACATCGAGAGACTGCATATAGAAACCCATCTTTTGAGCTCGTCTTGAAATATCAGAGCATCTGGCGATTCTGGGTTCCTGTTTTTGCATGGCAGGAGTCTGAACTGAGGCTCGGCTGCCCCTGTGTAGAGGACATGAGGTCTCCAGGTTGCCTCAGTCCCGCCGCTCACCCGATCAGCCCACCCGCCTCACACATCTACTTCACCTGCCTCGAGCTTGAGTTTGCTATTCCCGTGTTCGGTGATGGCGGCATCATTCCCAAGTCTTTGAGGGGAGCTGTTTTGGAGGCTGCTCTGGCCGATGGCCGTGTTCTTTCCACCTGTGTCTCCTCGGTTGGTCGTGCCTTACTTCTTCAGCACCCCCCGCTGCTCTCTCCGGGCTGATGTGTTCTGCTGTAGATGTGCACAGCAGACACTGACTTGCAGATCCTCTAGCTTGTGGTTTCTCACCTCCCAAGATCCTCTTCTCTTTGACTCAATCATTCTGTTGAATGAATGAATGAATGAATGATTACATGGATGAACTGACCTGATGCTTAACTACTTGTATCTCTGAAACCCCCGCATTCTCCTCAAGTCCCTGCGATATTTCCAGTTGCTGGCTTCAGTCCTTACCATTCTATGGACAAACCTTCCTCAGTGATCATCTGTAGCAAAGTCCACTGGCCTTTTTTCCTTCTCTCTAAGCACGTAGTTACCCCATCGTCTGTGTCCTTGCTGTCCCCTCTGCCGGGGGTGCTCACATACCCTCATGGCACATTTCTCCTCTTCCTTCAGGTCTGTGTAGAAATGCCAGCATGTCAGAAAGGCTTCTCCTGACCACCCTATCTAAGGTCCCTCTTCCCATGGCACGTTTTTTTCTCCTTGGCTGCTTTGTCTTCTTTAAGACACTCATGATTGTCTGACATTCTGTTAGGTTGAACCATATAAGAGGGCACCTTTTGTAGGTCAAAAACAGTCCAACATTAGCAGTTTCCATTGAATATATTAAGTTGTTTATTGTCTATCCTCTATCCCTTAAAATGTGAGCTCAGTGACAATACGAACTCTGGTTTGCTCACTGTTCTAGTCTCAGGATCCAGAACTGTGCCAGGCACATAGTAGACACTCAATAAATACCTGTCAAATGTGAAAATTGTGAGATCTTCTTCTTCATGACCTTTCTGTAGCAGTCACCGTTAACCATAGCCCCTTTGATATTATACCACTCTTGTGCCATTGTGACTTTCCTTCTCTCTCTAATACCGCCTCTCTGCTCCCCCATTCCCTGGCTTCCTAGAGGTGCATGCACAAAACTTTTGGGCTTCGCTGTCTGTTTTGCAATCTCATTTCTCCCATCCTTGGAAAGTTAATTGTCCTCATGTTTTCACCTGAGTTTGGTGTGAATGACTTCCACATCTATACCTCCATTCCTGACCTCAGCCCAATGTGAGCAGTTAGTTTTGGTGCCAATTACATGTTGAACATTCTGTTTTGCATAGCCCATGGCTTTTAGAAATGCAGCATTCCAAAAATCAACATCTTCCTTTATTCTTGAAAATTTGACTTCAGCCCCTGGTTTTCCTATTTCTACCCATGATTCTGCCCTTCGCTACAAAAACTGAACCATTTGGAAAGTTCTTTGTCTCTTGCTTCTTCTGTGGGGCCCCTCTTCCTTCTCAGTCCCCAGCCCCCACTGACTTTCTTTACAATCCTTCCCACATTTGTCTCTTTCTTTCCTTTCCCTTGACAAATATCTTGATTAATTCGAGAGCCTTTTATCTCACTGCTTCCTACCTTTCCCCTCCATCCTGCATAGTGAGAACAGATTAACTTTTGTATGGTATTTGAACAGGGTCATTATTCTACACAATTAATTTCTTCCTTCCTTTCTTTCTTTCTTTCTTTCTTTTTCTTTCTTTCCTTTTCTTTCTTTCTTTTTCTTTCTTTCTCTTTCTCTCTCTCTCTCCCTCCCTCCCTTCCTTCCTTCCTTCATTTTCTTTTTCTTTCTTTTTTTGTGAGATGGGAGTCTCACCCTTGCTCAGGCTGGTCTGGAACTCCTGGCCTCAAGCAATCCCCCCACCCCCGCCTGGGCCTCCCAAAGTGCTAGGATTATAGGCGTGGGCAACCATAAGACACTCACACCCAGCCTCCAGCCTGCTTTTCAAATCCAGTTTGCTGTGATGCTCTCTGAACTAGTTAGCCATCCACCCCCACTGGTTTCCTTGCTCTTCCTTGAATATGCAGCAGATATTCCCAGCTGCAGCAGCCCTGGGTGCCTTAGGAGTTTAGCCCTTGTTGTGATCTCCATCAGCAACTCTTACTTTATTGAGGTAGGATCTGGGTGCCTCCTCTGCAAACACAGCTGCAAACAGGTCATTTAGCAGCTCCTCCTCCCAAACAGATTGCCACCCTAAGTCCTTCCTACAGAGAAATTCTAGAGCTGCCACCGCACATCTCTGCCTCCATCCCCAACCTTCCTTCTGTCCCCCAGAAATCCCTCTCTGTGAATTGAATCCTTATCACAGGAGACAGTGCAGCAGGATAGCTCAGAGCATGAGCTTCAGAGTCCTGCTAACCTGGGCTAGAGTCCTAACCTCTCCGGTTCCCGTGCTGGGTCACACATCAGCAAAATGCAACTAACAACGTTAAAGGATTAATTAAGGTAATATTTGTAAGGGGCTTAGCACAGTGCCTGACATATCCTAAGCATCATTAACATCAATATCATCAGTCTTTATCATAATGCAATCATAAATCTTTTCCAACAAGGTCAATCCTCAGATCTCTCCTCCAAATTCTCACTGTGCTTCTTGTCTGAGCTATTCAGAATTCACCCATTTTACATTTCATAATTACATGACCAGGTTGTAAGCTCTCAGAGGGCCAGAACCATATTTTATATTTCTTTGGGCCCCAATTCTAAGTGCCAAACATATCTACATCTTTCCACAGGTATTTGTGGGATAAAGAATTATTGGAGACAGTGAATGAAGCACAAAGCTATATTATAATAAAACAGAGTTCCCGTGCCTTTTTATTTAATCAGAAAAAAAATTCCCTGTGTTCCTTATCTACCTTTGGTGCTGTCTTAAAACAAGAATAATAAAAGATACCAAGTACGTGCTAATTTGGCAGTCTTTCTCAGAAAACTGGGACGGCACACTTTAATTAAGCACCAGTAGTTAAACATTTGGCCAGAAGATGGTGCAGTGTTCAAGGGATCCTTCCCTCTGAAAGTCAAAACTCTGATTTTCAAGGAATGAAATCGCAATCCCACCAAGTGTATAAAGAAATGGGAGAAAGCGATGCCAGTTCAGCTTTGACACCATCCTAGGGCTTAGCAAGTGTCATGCTTTCATGTAGTTTCTTACTTCCTACTGCCTAGCATAATGAGCTGGAGGACTCTTCTAATTAGCTAAATATTATTGTACATCAGAGTGGGGCCATGCTTCCTGTACATTCTTATTTGTGTTTTGCCAGCCAAGGGAAGAAAGCTGTTAGAGGCAGGAGCAGATGTAAGGAAGGCACAAAACATGCCAAGAAGTCATGGCGCTTCTTTGCTATTGGATGAGTCATAATCCTTCACATGTTTTTATTCTGATATTAGTAGGAATCCTTCAAGTCAATATGTCTCCCTGGAAAAATCCTTTGTGTGTGGTGTTCGTATGCATGGTGTGTGTCAAAGTATTCTTTACCCTTGAAAAAGTCAAATAAATAGGCTTTTATTGCTGGAAAACCAATGTAAAATGCAAACTGACATCATCTTCTCATTATTATTATCTTCAGTACTGTGCTGAGCCAGAGAGATTATATTGCACTTTGCTTAAATTTGCTGTTTACACTGATTGGAAACCAATTTAAAGATGAAGACTCAAAGTTAGTGCTGATCAGCCATCTTTTATCAAGTTTGTGTATCATGTGCTTGCTCTATTTTTTTTTTTCTTACCATGTAAAGTCTTCTGAAAATTGAAAACTAATTTATTATCTTGTAGTTATTAGCACAATCACAAAAGAGGTCACTGGTCTTTCCTTTAATTTCTGTCACAGGCTGCAGGCCGTATTATGCTAAATCAAGGATACGGGGAGATAATTAACATAGCAACTCTGGCAAGTTTAATAGGTGAGTGATGAACATTTAGAGTTGGGCTTCGAAATCCACGTCTTAATTATCACCTGCCCGAGTGTGGTGACGGGGCTGGTGCTTGAGCACGTGTTTCATGGGAACCCTCTGTTGGGCCGAAGTTTTCGTGAGTTGTCTCCTGACAACTATTATTATTAGATCCAGAGACTTCAAGGCAAGGAACAAAAGTGTTTTGTTTAAAACAAAACAAAACAAAACAAACAAACATATGAGAAATCTTAAGCCATTCCAATGTGTGGCTCTTCCAGAAGCAGCATTCACTCTCCTGCCACAGTTCTCCTCTGGGGCGATGTTGTCCCCCGGGGAATATTTGGCACCTTCTAGAGCATTTTTTTTTTTTTAGAGCATTTTTGATTGTCACATCTGAGGGAGGATGCTATTTGCATCTCGAGGGTAGAAGCCAGGAATGCTGCTAAAACTCCTACAATGCACAGTACAGCTGCCCTCAATAAAGAACTGGCCCCAAATGTCAATGGTGCCCTGCCCCAGAACCATCCACTCCACTGGTTGTTGTTATTTGCCATTGGTTGCCAACAGGTGTCACCGCAGGCCCGGTTCTATCTGCAGTGTTATCAAAGAGAGAGTCCATAAACTCTTGTAACATATGGAATGAAATCCCAACTGCAAAGCTTTTGTGGAAGGCAGTTACATGCTGGTGAGCTGAGGCCTATGTAACCAAAATTGATCAATTACACAAATTAAGCATAGCCCTTAAGGAATTTATTTTATTGGTCTGGACATCTGTTGCAGTATTGTCCAAATCCAAAACTCAAATGGTGCCTCGGGTTGCCAAGTTAGGCAAGAAAATCTAGTAGCTATAAAAGTACAACTGAAAACCCTATATTAATATCACGTCCATCTGCTGAATGTTACATAAATATGCAGACTTTTTATTTTCCTTGGGAATAACATTTATTTTTACAGTGCCCAGTTTGACATTCTTATGACATTCTGTTCAGTTTATTACATTGTAACTTTAAATGTTTCTTCAAAAATGCATTTATAATGTTGTTGTTAATCTTTTTTCAAGGGTCTGTACCACCTGTTTAACTTATAGTTAAATAGAGAAGTCCTTTTTCTTATAGGAAGAATGGGAAATCTTTGGACAAAGAGGCTCAGAAAAGATTTTGAGTAACACTTGTGTAGTGTAAAGGGAAATTATATAACAGCCATGAATGCTAATATTCCATCCTGCTCTTTTACAAGTTGAAATGTAATCTCCATTTTAAACTAAATTAGCATCATTTCCAAACAGAGTATCATATTTATATCAGATTTATACAACCACATCAGATTACTATTAACATGTAAAATAGTCTCTTTTATGCTGCGGGTAAAAAAATAGATTGAAGAGAATGATTTGATTTCCACTTTAATGTCAGGGATTTAAATTAATCTGAGTGGACATGTTTAAGTTGAGAGTTGCTCCAACATTGAACAAACAGCAGGTAGGGGCGGCTTTACCTTAAGAACCTGTTGTGATCCTGGCACGAAGAAAACCTTGCAGTTATAAAAGTACATCTGAAAATCATGATGTTCCTATCATGTCCATCTGCCGAATGTTAAATAAATATGTTGGTTGGTTATTTAAATATGTTGAGTGGCTAAGCCAACTGGAAAATTATAGGATATGTGTAGGAAAACTTAGAGGACATTTTTCTTCATGTTTTTCCCCCCCTTCATTCTCAGTCTATGTCTTCAGTAAAACGCTTTTTGCTAGTCAATGATTGAATGAATGGTAGTCTGATACTAAGATCATCTAGAATGGTCAGGGAAACTGAAAAAGCAAAAATCAAAACTCAAAAACAAACAAAGAAACAAGGCAAACAAAACTTGGCACAGGCTTTGGGGAGACTTCCTTATGGTATTTTCTATTTTAAAAGAAGAAAAAAAATAGATAGCATTTTATCAAATTCATTTTAAAGAACACTTTTAAGTGCAAAAGTGGTACTCGCTATGGGCCATTTAGATAATATGAATCAAAAAGTATATTAACCATGAATTTAGTTTTCTGTAAGTGAAAATATATTAACCCATAATTAGAAAGCTGTGAGATTCAAGAAAAGGCTAATAATGGGCATTGCTTTTTCCTACTAGAAAGTCACAATTCATTGACTGTCACTTGTAACAGAATTCTTGTATCCTCCAACACTTGGAACTAAAGAAGAGAAGGTTGTCTGGATAAAACCCAAATAAATCCACTTTTAGGGAAACACATCTCCAATGTTAAAGGAGGTAAACTTTGAGGGAAGCCAAGGAGATGTCTGAGAGTCCGTATTGGCCATGAAGGAGAGAGGCGCCAGTTACTTGCCATTTATGTATTGGTGGACTAATCCTGTTTGAAATAAGATGAGATACTTTTTACAGTCCTGCCTGTACTAGAAAGGGAGGACATAACTCCCCTAAGGTCACCTGCAAAGAATTTCACGCCAGAGTTTGCCTTATAAAAATGTAGGATGAATAAGTCATTGAGGTAGAATGGCATAAAGGAGCATTCACCATGGACTTGTGAGACCTGATTTTTAATCCCTGTCTTTGCTGCTGTCCTCTCTATTGTCTTGGGCAAATCAGATACTCCCTTTAAAAAATAACCAATATGGAAACTGTGTCACAAAACAATTTGCGGTGGAGGGGACATGTCTATAAAAAGGTATCCATATCTCCAAATTCAGCACTATATAAATATCTAGGAATCCTTGCAATTTATATTCATGCACCCAGTTAAGTAGATGGATGGTTGGGAAGAGGAGGTAACTTGCTTTTGGAGAGATAGACTTTAACTGGCCAAACTAAGAATAGCTCTTTGATTCCCAATAGTCTTAAAACCAACAGGCATTTTCTTTTCCTGTTATAGAACCGCTGCATTTATTGAAGTCATAAGCCCGTAGTCTATCTTTAGACTCCTGATGTAATTTCTGAATCACCAACCATTTCTGAGACCACAAGATATTTAAAAATAAGATAAGAAATATTGACTGAGACTCCCTGAAGCCTGCAAGGGAAACGAAGGTACCGCGGCAGAGGTTTACAGTGGAATTTCTCTCCCGTAGTTCATGCACATTGAAAATGACATGATCTATCCCAAGGAATAACTTAAGGCCTGATCCACTTAAACAGCTCCAAGTGATTTATCATAAATGTGCTTATTTGGAAGGTTTAGCAGTAACTGCTTATGGGAGGTGGTGGGGTTAACTACCAAAATTGTACATAACTTGGAGCCTGTGTATGGCAATTAATCAAGAAATTATATTCTTTGACTTTCTAACAACCCACACGGAGTGCTACATCTGTAGCCTGTTTAGAGAGAGAGAGGGAGAGATGAAATATTTCTTCTAATAAAATGCTAATGGTTTTGTTTTGGAGAAAAAATATTGAATTATTATGGTGTTAGATTTATCTGTATGAGGGTTTCTCAAGTCACAGTCAATAAGTACTTCTGACAGAAAACCAACTGTTTCCTGAATACGATATTCCAGTCCTCTAAATGACTTCAGGATTATGAGGCGGTCCCTTTATAATGCTGAAGTGAGAGCACAGGAATAAACAGTGTTACGGAGAACTAGAGCAGCTGAGGTTATTACTGTGGGCATTTGTGAAATTTTTCGAGAGTATTATTTAACCAAAAGCACACTGGAATATGCTAATCAGGACCAGCGAGGCATTACTTTTGATTTGCGGCGTCCCCCACGGGCGTAACTTGCACCTACTTAGTACTGGGATTTTCGCAGCAAAGATTGCTGGAGGATGCCTGCTGCGGTTAGAAACCCCGGACTTACCACTCCCCTTGAGGGTTACTTTTACACATTCAAGATCTGAAAACCTATAAGTACCATAATCTAAAAAAGGAAAATTTTGGACAACCAGAGTGGTTCCGTAATGTCATTTTTATTCCTACGGTCCTTTGTGATGTGGTTCAAATGGTTGATGTTAATGTTTTACATTGCAGTCATTGGCTTTTTAAAAATGACAATTTCACAAGCATTAACGGAGCACCTACTTCGTGCTGAAAACTGGGCAAGAGATAGAAAGGTGGAATAATATCTGACTTCTGCCTTTTAGGATCTCAGAGTGCAGCAAAACAGAAAGGGGTATGAGAAATATTTGTGATGTGGGAAGAACAACACTCATGAAACAGCCTGGTGCTGGACATTAATCATAGGCTAGACGCTACATCATTATTCTCTTTTACAGGCAAGGGAACTGAGCGTTGGAGAGAAGTTAAGAAGAGGAGGGATCAGCATTTAAAGGAAGCTCTGTGTGGTTCTGGACACTCACGTGGTGCTTGTCAGATGCCAGGCACTGTGTTAAGGGCTTGGCACCCATGACTTCACTTAATTCTCATAACAACCCTATGCAGCAGATACTGTAATTATCCCATTTTACAGATGAGCAAACTGAACTCTGAGAGGTTAAGAAACTTGACCAAGATTGTGTGGGTAGTGTCAGAGCAGCAATTTGAATACAGGCTTTTGACCACTACACTTTACCAGTGTGAGATATGAGGGAGACATTTCTGCCTGGGGCTGTGGACAGGTAGAGAGATTGGGGCAAATGAAATATAAGGAGATTAGAAACGTGCTCTTGATCAGGACTTTGAAGATAACACGTATCAGACTTTCCTCTGATCTGAGTCAATGGAAGGATCTATTTTGAAACTTTCAGAAATCCCTCTAACAGTTATAGATCTCAATTTTAGTGAGAATCTATTCTATTCCTTGCAGTGTGAAAATCCAACACAATGTCTGGGAATTCAGACTTATAAAAATCATATAGAGGTAATTCTTTTTTTTTTTAAACCTTTTATTTTGAAGTAATTGTAGACTCATAAGAGGTTGTAAAAATAGTACAGAGGTACAGTATACCCTTCACCCAGCTTCCTCCAATGGTAACATTTTATATAACCACAGTACATATCAAAAGCAGGAAATTGACTTTGACAGAATACTATTAACCAGACTACAGACCTTATGTGGATTTCATCAGATTTTTAGATGCACACTATTGTTTTGTATAGTTCTTTTAAATTTTATCACATGTATAGGTTTGTGTAATCACTAAGAAGTAAATTTTTTTTTAAATGCTGGCATAAAGTGAAAGGAAAATAAAATGTTTTAAACAATCAATCATTTTCTTGTATGGCATTATTATGTTTGGGGGTCACTTTGCCAAATATCCCGCTCTTTTAAAATAATTTATGTTTTAATGGAATATTACCATGATGGAAGAATGATTATTTATAGTACAAAAGGGTTACATTTGTCTAAAAAAAAAGATTCCCCTCAGAGGATATAAAATGATTCCATTAAAAAAATAAGGTTTCCCTACATTTATTACTTAAATCTTACTTGTTAGATTTAATTTTTAAACATTTACAGCTGGAAGTGATAGGCTCTTGGTTTTTCTGTGTATTTTTGTGTATTTCAAATGAGCAGTCAATAATGTATTAAGGTGTAGATTGAAAGACGCTGTCTGATATTAACATGGGAAACTGTTTTTGCAATTCAGTGCTTTTTATTTTGTAGCTCTTGTTTTGCAGAAAGCTATGGAGGCAAACACCCAAGTTTTCAGTATGTTCCCAAAAGCCCCAGACGCAGGAGCTTAAAAAGGGGTTAAATTTTAATGAAAACATACTCTAGTCAATGTGCTTTAAATTATAATTTTAAAAGCCAATCATTTTCTTTTTTGACTGACATGTGGCATTTTGGAGAAATTTTTAAATCTTCAAAGTCTGTAAGAAATGAACTTGGGGGGCTTGTAGGTACCGTATTTAGAACAGGGGGAGAAAAAAGGATAGCTCACAACGAAGAAGGGGTTGAATTAAAATCATTTGTAATTATGCATCACAAAGACACACAATCACAGTACATCCATTTATACTTGCATCTGAGCATCTGCCTCTGACCCCAGCTTTCTGGTTTCTGTCTGCTTTCTTTACAAAATCTTCAGTTATGCGTAGATGCACACATTAAGGAGGAAATTGGGGCTAATGATTTAGGAATGTGCTAATTAATTCTCATTATGTCCCATGAACCGAGAGAAATAGTGAAAGGTTGTCTGCATATGCATATACACTATGTATATTTTTCCACACAGTGTTTTCTTCTGAAGGAAAGTTATGCTGGTTTTTTTTTTTTTTCTTTTTAGGTTCTCACACACAGTGACAGCTAGAAGCATCCAAAGTGCTGACATTATGACTTAGAGATGTGATAAAGAGAGACATCTATTGCATTTTCTGTAAGTAAATGTGGTTCCGGCATTGAGAGAACATACATGTAATCAGATACCTGTTCTCCATGAGTTTCTTAATTTTAGCATCGTGGTTCCTAATTAGCAGTTAGATTGCATCCATTGTTATATTGTCTTTGGTTATCAATGATGATCAACCTTTGCTAAACAAAGATATGAAATCGTGCTGGGGACATTCATGGATTTTTTTTTTTAAAGGTTTTAACATTTGATAATAGGCTTTCCAATAGCTTGAAGGATAGCTTTTAACATTTCTTTTCCAGCTGAAGTATTTCCTGAGTTCTGTCCAAGCCCTCTGTAGTTAAAGAAAAGGCTTTTTGACACTTAATAGACAATGTTGTGGCTTTTTTTCCCCTTCTTCAGACAAATGTAGAGGCATTTAAACGGCCACGTTGAACTATAATAATTGAGACACCTTGCAGAAATGGCAATTATAAGGTGACTTGTGTCAAAAATATTCAGAACAAATTACATTTCACTAATTTTTAAAAACTTGCCAAGGTACCTCTCCCCTCTTTTTCCTCTCTCCCTCTCTCCATCCCCTCCTTTTTTCTTTTAAATATTAAGTAAACTATTTGCATTTTTAGATTTTATCGAATTTGTTCCAGTTTCTTATGGGTTTACCAAAACTCCAAATGGACTACCCAGATCCAACAATTAGTGAAGGCTAAGGTGTTCTCAATTCCTGAAATGAAAATAAAATCGACATTCGGGACGTTCTGTTTTGCTCTGGCTACCAGCTTGGCTTCTGCCTCTGAGAATATTTTTGCTCTCAAGTTAGATTCAGTTCTGTTTATTTTGTCCTGAGCTCAGCGAACTTTCCAAAGCCATACTCTTCAAACAACACTTTTTCTTTTCCTTTTCTGAGCTGGAGTTTATTTTGTGCTCACCCTGCATTCTGTGGGTCGTGAATAATTTTAACACAAAGAAAAACTTTCCTCCTGACCACTGACAGAAGGGGGAATTTGAGAATAAAGATAGAAATTTGCTGCTTTCACCCAAAAAGCAAAGGGCTTGAGAAAGAAGAGAAAAGGAAAAAAAATAGAACAGCAAAGGAAAAAAATAGAAAAAAAATAAAACCATTTAGTGAGGGTTTCAGTATGAAACAGGTGTTTGATGAAGCTTATACAAAACAAACAACAAACTCAGCATAGAAGGGCCAAGTATTTGACAGGCATTTTAACTGCTAGGTTATTTTTATTTATGAAATAAATATGCAGTTTTACAAATCTGAACACAGAGCAAATGTTTATGTATTGAAATTTAGGATTTCTTGATAGTATGAAATAGGGCAATAGTCCTCTTGAAAATCGTTCTTAATTGGGCTCAATGTAAATGTTATGGTTAAAAGAAAAGATTAAAGTGAGCCTTGTCCTCTGTGGAATGTTGAAATTGGAAAAGTTTCTGGTTTTAGTGCTCTACTCAAATTGCCTCCCCGGGAATTTTATTTCACATAGTTAGAGGAAGGCAGAGGAACCCTTTGGCG
Source organism: Eulemur rufifrons (assembly GCF_041146395.1). Classification (NCBI taxonomy): domain Eukaryota; kingdom Metazoa; phylum Chordata; class Mammalia; order Primates; family Lemuridae; genus Eulemur; species Eulemur rufifrons. The sequence goes on from NC_090989.1 coordinate 174,447,418, forward strand.
TAAGTTTGTCCAGTGTCTGGTCAGAGACAAGTGAACAACCAGGACAGCTGCAGTGTACGGGACTCCAACAGCCATACTTACGAGGCCCATGCTAATGGCCATGCAGAGTGGTTCTGCTTAGACCTAAACAATTTGTGACTGCAAAAGTGCAGGTATAGTATAATAAAAAGTTGTTCTATCCTTGCTGTCTTAGGTGTTGGCACATTTCTTTTGGAGGCCATGTAGAACACTACAACGTGAAAAGTGAAATAGTCAAGCCATGAAGAGAATGAAAATATTTTGTTGTATTCTGATTTTGGAGTGCCCACTATGTGCCGGTTCTGCGCTGGCCCTAGAGGATACGGTGGTGGCCAAGACAGATATAGTTCCTGCCCCCATGGAGCTTACAAGCTATCAGAGAGCTAGATCAGGGGAAAAAGTCATAATAAAGTGTGAGGAGTGGAAAGTAGTGAATGTTATAGGAGTACCCAGAAAAGTGAGGTTCTGGGTTTAGCTGGCACTTTCCCCTTCCTTCTTCCCCTCTCTTTTTCTCTTTCCTCTCTCTCTTCCTTCTCGTCCCTCTCTTTTCCTCCCTTCTCTCTCCTTTACTTTCCTCCTTTCCTTCATTCTTTGTTCTTCTGCTTCCCTCTTGATCTTTCTTTTCCAAACAGACTCCAGACAAGCTCATTTTAAAAAAGAGAAACAGTCGCATTATTTAGAAAGTGGCAGCATGTTGTAGTGGTGACAGCTATAGGCATGTAAGGCTGTGACCTAGATTGGACTCCTGGCTCTGCCATTAACTAGCCTACAACCTTGGCCAAAAGAAATTATCTCAGTTTCTTCTTTTATTAAAGATAGGGCTAAAAATACCTACTTTGTAGGAATGTTAGATGGGATCTTGTAAGTTAAGTCCCTAGTTCCCTTCCTGGCAGGTGAGGGTGAGCATGATAAAATTGTTAGCTTCTACCATATTATTATTATTTTCCCTTTTATTTTCTAGGAGCAATGCCTATATTATATAATAGCTAAGAAATAGTAGATGATGATATTAATCAATTGAAAAATATTCTCTGAAAACAAATGACTAGCTTTGGTATTTTGTAACTTATGTTTTATTAGGGTTTTTTGCCCAATTCACAAGAGCAGTTTTTTTGAATGTTAAAATTAAACATAATTTTCAATAAATTAAGTTTTGGATAAAACATTTAAGGTTCTGCTACATTAGATACAATTGCTCTCTTTTGCTCCTAACATTTTAGAGCTAAAGCTTGAACTAAATTTCAATTATCCCCTTTAGGAGACAGGGAGATTTATCAATATTTATTAATATTTACTTTGATTCAAAAATGATTGAGACACATTCCTCAATGTGCCTATATAGAATAATGCGATAAGATTTTCTTGTGTCTTGTGAAATCAGTCTTACTCTATTATAGATAAACCTTATATATGTTCTGTGTGAATATACATTCATATTATTCGAGAGCACTAAAGGTGAACTTCAAAAATTAAAATTGTTATAAATTTTTCCTCAATTAGGACATTTTTCAATCAGTCTTCATGAGCACTTTTGGATTTTGGAAGTGCTCACATTACTTACCCATAACTTTGCCTTCCCCAGAGTAAAAAAGTACAAAAGATACAGGTGACATAGTCATACGTGGAATTTAAATATCTTTCTCTCTTTTTATACATAGTGTGATGCTCTTGTTCCCCTATCCCCTGGCCTAAGCTGTACCATCGCTGAACATCGCTCTTCCATGAATGGTCCATTTACTCTTGTGCCTTCTGTTTTGTTTGTGTTGTTCAGTCTGCTTGAAATGCCTTTTCCTGTCGGGGGTGGTGGAGGGGGGGAATCTTACTTATCTTTTAAGGTCTGATTCCAATGTCATCTATTGTGTGGTTTCTTTTCCAATCCCCCTGGGCAGAATAAACCGGTCCCTGCTTTGTATCCCATGGCTCTTTGTTCCTCTGCCTGGTACATGATAGATGTCTAAGTGTCTTTTCACTCCTCTATGCCAGGAACTCCTGGATGGTAGGGTCTATGTCTTATTCATCTTTCTAGAAAACTTGATTCCTGTCTTCAAGAAGTTCCCAGTCCCGGCAGGGAGACAGCCATACAAACACGCAATTACACTGTAATTTGGAAAGTGATGTAAAACAATTGTCTAAATTAGTGCACACAGATGAGCACTAATTTGCTAAAGAACTCTGCTTTATTCATATAAGAATTGAGCAGTCGGCATGTAGGTGTAGTGTGTTTCTTAAAATAGCAATGTTTTCCCAGTCTTCATATCAATATTTATGTTGTTGCTCATGCTCTGTAAAACAAAACAAAACCAAACAAAAACTCCCAAATGACATTGTATATCTAATGTCAGTGATGAGGAATTTAGGAGTCTATTGCAACTGTGACATACAGCAGGAATGATACTTAGTACTCCAAACCAAATAAAGTTTCACTGAACCTTAACTGTAAGCTAAGACTTTAAGTGCCATTTATTTGTTGAGTTTTGCCACTCTAAATTGCTCAGTTTGGCACAAGACCTTTAAAAGTATTTATAGTTTAATTGGTATGTGGTTTATTTTCAATTATATTAAAATGATCTGCTTATATTAAAATGACATGCTTTCCAAAAACCCGACGCTGCCTTAAAAACATTGTTGTAGCGGTGAACAATTTCTAAATGTTATTCTAAAAGGCGAGGGAAAGGACTTCAGACAAACACACGGCCCATATCTCAGTATAGTGGATTATGCCAAGCTCCCAGGACGTAGTTATAAAATCATCTTCTCTTTCACGTGTGCCCAGAGTTTGGGGCTTTTGGAAAATGTTTTCTATTACTGTTATTTTTTGGTACCTGTTTTTTCTTTCTTTCTTTATTTTTTAGTACTCACTCTGAGGTAGTCCTATTATAGCAGGCTTATAACACCATAACCTTTTTCCATATATAGCCAAGCACAGCTTTCTGCTGTTAAGTAGAACTTATGAGTACTTTAGAGAAGGAAAGCATTGCTATTCTTGAGCAAACTCAGAGAGTTTAAAAACATTATTTTGAAATGTGCTTCCTTAAAGTCAGAAGAACTTAATTAAGTTCCCAGGGTTAATTGTTTCTGAAGTGTTAACATGTCATTTGTCTATTCAAACTCCAAAGCAAATCTAATACAGGATTTAATAACCTGTTTATGTGAATAGAAATTTGGGGTGGGGGTGGCGTGGGAGAAGAGGGAAAAGCTAATAGGCTTTTACCTAGTTAGTGGGTTTAAGGAAAATTCTTTCTGTCTTCCTTTGAAACAAAAGGTAAATCCTATGTTCAAAACTCCTTCTATTTGGGAGTATGAATTGGGATGACAAGGAAGTTTCGGAACAAAACAGTATTTTTATACTTTGTTCATTTCATATTTATCACTAGCTTGTTTGCTAATTTTCATTTGCAAGAGGCAATTCTTCCAGCTAACTGGGTGCCTCAATGGGCCACTGATTTCTTTGAAGTGACAGTCTGTAAATATGCATAAAAAAGGGATGCAATTAGCGTGTGTGTGGTTCAGTGCAGCCTGATTCCATTGGCAAGTTTACCCACAGTGTTGATAAGCTACATTATCTAGAAAATTGGCCGCTGAAAAACAGCACCTCTGATTGCCAGCAAAGGTTCCAGATAACAGGGTGCTGAAGAGAAATATAATTGAGGTTGAATATATTAACCAAGGTGTCACATGCTCCTTAGAAGCTCTAATTTATCAGCATGTTGGAATTTTTATTAACATTTGGAATGCGTTTCTACCACACTAATGAAGTGGAATTGGCAGTTCAGGTTTTAGTTATTGTCATTTCTGAGAAGTTAAATGTAATTTCTCGTTAGACACAGTTATGTAAATATATTTGTGCGGGGGCTGAAAAAAATTATACATTTTACAAAATACAAATATGTTGTTAAGAGGCAGTGTGACAAATCAGTGATGGCTTGGGTCCTGAAAACCAACCTCGTATTTATGCTGCATTTTGTGTGTTACAGCTCTTCTTTGTGGGGGGAATTTGAGAGAAATGAAGGAAGCTTAATTTCATTAACTCTGTGACGGGCTCACCAATTGTGAAAAACAGTTAAAATTAGCCACTGTTTTAGTAAGCTAGCACGTCTAAAAGGATATTATGATTAAACTATTTTTTTAAAATATAAAACTTGCTGAAATTATAAGGTGAATTAAGCTTTCATGGAAGGTACCTGGTTTTCTTTTTCCTGTTCTTCTTGGAGATACGCAGGACTTTTGTTCATTTTCTGATTCCAATACATAGATTTTGAAAGATATTTGTTAACAAGAACATTAATTTCTATCACTCAGAAATAAATTGAAGTGTGCAAACTTGAAATTATTTTGGATTGCATACATATGTGATAACACTGTGTATTTGTTTAAAGCAGGGAAATAAAATTCATAAACTTTGGGATAATGGTTTCTTAGGAATAAAGAGGAGGAAAGAGTCAGAGGTATCTGGAAAACACACACAAGTAGCTTCAGCTGTCTAGTTCCTATGTTAGGTGGTAGATTTATATGTATTTCAACATTATAATTCATAATTACATATATGTAGCATATATGTTTACATAGATTATATATCAGAATATAAAACATTTTTAAAAGGAAATAGAAACTCATAAATTTTGTTTTCCTATGGAAATGATTATGAATCACAGTCCATAGAGCACTGTGTATTCTTAACACACTTAGTTAATTGCACACACCTCTGACCTCAGGGAATGATGCCTGAATTTTTCCCCCATTAGTAATAGATATGGTGGTCACAAGGCAATGGTTCCTTTAAGACAAATGACCCATGGAAGACATTCTCAGCTTTTCTTTTGCATTCACTCCTTAGCAACTGCCAGCCTTCTGCTGTCCTATAGAGCTGCCAATTTCATTCCTTCTTCTCCTACTGGCTGCTACCACTCCCAGTATTCCCTGACCCAATTCTTTATCCCTGTTGTAATTCTTCCTTGCATCTCACATGCTCATCCTCTAGCCCTTAGCTGTAAACTTCTGATCTCTATTATGTATTCCATCATACGTGTGTGTGTGTGTGTGTGTGTGTGTGTGTGTGTGGTGGGGGGGAGGTTTGGGGTTGGCAGGAGAGGAGGAAGAAATGGTGTTCCCTTTGTTAGCAAGAATTTCTGGTCAGAATTGAATTTGTCAGAGGAGAGTCTTATGCCTGATCGACAGTTACTCTTAGGATGCCTATTATGATACATGTGGTCAATTGTCACTAGCACACATTTTGTTTTCTTCTTATGTCACCAGCTGGATAGCTAAAATCTGTGATTTCCAGACTCTCTTGCAGCTAGGGTTCTGGAAGAAAACTCAGTTAACATAGGTGCCATTTGGAAGGTGGTGTTCTAGTGCCATTCTCTAAAGTTCCTGGGTATGGAGTGGTCATGGTGGTGGCCCTGATGCTCTATGTCACTGTGTCTTTGAACTCAGCAGTTTCATGGGCAGCCTCCAGGTTTTCCACATTCTTGAGTAAGCAGATGTAGACGCTCCCCTGGTAAGCCAGTTTGTTGGTGTGGTCTCCTTGTCTTTCCTGCTGCTTTAGCCCTTCCAACAATTTTGCAGGCTCCTAATTCCATGTGTTAAATCCTTTCTGCTCATATAGTTAGGTTTTGAACAGAAAAACCCTGATCAATACAGCTGTAAATCTGGTTCAAGTGACTCAATAACAGGGCCAGGCCAAGGGTAAGGCAAGAGAGGCACCCAGGGCACATAATGTAAGGAGTCTTCCACTTTCAGGGTCATGGAAGTGTCTCCTTAAACTTTCTGTCCTGGGCATGCCTCTCTTGCCTCACTCTAGTGCTGGCTCAGCTCAATAATCAAATAGCAGATGCTATTTATTATAAAAATAATTAAATCACATCTATAGCAGATGTTGGCAAAATGCAACCCATAGGCTGAATCTGACCCACTGCCTGTTTTTGTAAATAGAGTTCAGTTGGAACACAGCCATGCTCTTCTTTAGCGTATTGTCCAGGGCTTCTTTCCCCTTCGACAGCAGAATTCAGTAGCTGCAACAGAGACCACACAGCAGAAAATATTTACTATCTGGCTTTTTATAGAAAAAGTTTGCCAATTTGTGCCCTGTGTAGCGCTGTGAATATGGTTTAGTGTGTGGAGTAAGACTGCCTGAGATGGAATTCTGTTTCCTCTGTGCCACTCTGGCTAAGTAGCTCTCATGGAATGAAGTGCCGGAGTCAGCCAGAGCTGGTTGTGAGCTTCTATTCCTAACTCCAGCTTCACTGATCATGCTGATGGCTCAAAATCAGCCATGGTGAAAGTATGTACACCAGGAAAATGATGTGACAAATCAGGACTTCCCCAGAGACCCAAGAACCAAACACTTGCTGTCTCCATAAGTAGAGATGGTCCTTGCCTTATGATGGTTTGACTTACGATATTTCAACTTTAGGATGGAGCAAAAGTGATTCACATTTAGTAGAAACCATACTTCAAGTACCCATACAACTGTTCTATTTTTCACTTTAGTACACTATTCAATAAAGTACATGAGATATCCAATACTTCATTATAAAATAGGCTTTGTGTTAGATGATTTTGCCCAACTGTAGGCTATGTTCTGAGCACATTTGTAAGGTAGGCTAAGACAGTGGTCCCCAACCTTTTTGGCATGAGGGACCAACAAGACCAATTGTCTTTCATGGAAGACAATTTTCCCACAGACTGGGGGATTGGGGGATTGGGGGGTGGTTTTGGGATGATTCAAGCACATCACATTTATTGTGCAGCCAAACCTCTCTGCTAATGATAATCTGTATTTGCAGCCGCTCCCCAGCACTAGCATCGCCGCATCAGCTCCACCTCAGATCATCAGGCATTAGATTCTCATAAGGAGCACACAACCTGGATCCCTCGCATGCGCAGTTTACAGTAGGGTTTGTGCTCCTATGAGACTCTAATGCCGCTGCTGATCTGACAGGAGGTGAAGCTCAGGTGGTGACACAAGTGATGGGGAGTGGCTGTAAATACAGATGAAGCTTCACTTACTTGCCCACTGCTCATCAGCTGCTGTTTGGCCAGCTCCTAACAGGCCACAGACCAATACCAGTCCGCAGCCTGGGGGTTGGGGGCTGCAGGGCTAGGATATGTTACAATGATCAGTAGGTTAGGTGTATTAAATGCATTTTTGCATTTACGATAGTTTCATCTTGTGATGGGCTGAAAATATGGATGCTACCCCATTGTAAGTCGAGGGGCATCTGTATTAGATTCTTCTTCTTCCAGATGATGTAATAGATGCAATTAGGGCCTCACCTGGAGCCCCTTTAACCACCTGTGCACCAAGCCCCCAGCTGCTGCAAGTGCTGCAGTTGACAGCTTCCACCTGTGCCCTCCTCAGGGGCAGTCAGTGGCTTGCAGGTACAGGGCGCACAAAAGCCCAGCTCCTTCGCACTTCACACCATTCTGGCATACAATTTATGCTCCAGATTGCCTCTCCTGACATGGGTCAGATCAAGGCTAGACATTGCCTGGGACCACATTCTTGATTGCCCTTTTCACTTTCACTATCTTGTTTCACTTCTTCCATTAAAAGTTTGTCCTGAAGAGCTTAGTCCAGGATCCGGACCTGAGTGAGGACAGGGAAGTGCCCGGAGCACAGAATGTAAAGGAGGCATTCACCATTAGGTGGGGCAAGCGGCACAGCCCTTTTAGGAGGAGAATGAGTGCCTCCTAAAATGTTATGGCTTGGCTGCTGCACTCGCCTCACCCTAGTCTGGGTCCTTTTTGCTCAAATAAATCACATGCAGTTGAAGTTCTGCTTTAGCCTCTACTCCTAAGCAACAAAACCTAAAACAAATGGGACTACTAAGGGGTTGTTTGTTACCTATCGATTGTTTTAAAGACTAAATGAGGTAATGTTTGGAAAACAGAACAATGACTGAAATAATAATGGAAGGATGAACAAACACACAGATAGACAGAGGAGGCAGCTTTTGTGTCCTACTCTTTTCCCCACCTGGAATACATCCTCCGTTTCTATTTGCTCATCTAGATGCCACTCTCCTAGCTCCCACAAAAAACTACTTTGTGTATAAAACTCTTACTGGCTACAGTATTCTAAATTACATTGATTTACCCTAAATTTCATGACTCTTCAGTCGTTGAATCCATTGTTTTTCTGCCAAATGAAATGTTTTTTTACTTTCTTTGTGTCTATGTCCTATAACTTGTTATCTATATAATATTCCTTGAATAGATTAACAGACATGGTAAAATCAATATAACAATATTGTAAAAATTATCCCCAAAAGTGTGAAAAAAAAAACCCAATTGCTGGCTTTGCACATGTGGTTACAGGGCTTCCTACTAAGTGCTCAAGTATAAGGACCACGTGTAGCTCTTTCCTTTCGCATCTCAGGGAAGTGAATATTTGCATACAATCTATTTGTAATGCCTACAATATCTGAATACAATCTATATGCAATGTTTCTTTGACTCTCAAAAGACTTTTAATTGCTACATTGGTAGGTCTTTCCCAATGTTTTAGCCAGTTTAGTTCACAGATACTATCATGGTCTATCTCAGTGCTGTTAAATTTCTTCATGGTTCTCACCACTACTTTATAATTCTCCAAATTGTTTACTGACAAACAATCTTTGTCCTTGACAAGACTATAAGCTCCACGAAGGCAGGCTCTTCACAAAGGCTCCCAGTTGTATCTAGCCAACTGAGCCCGTGGAAGGCACACAGTGAGTGCATGTCACCGTAACCAACAGAACAAATAAATCGCGTAGGCTTTCCAGGGCTGGTGTATAGTGACATAGTGTGTGCTCAGTTCGTATTTATAGAGTGAGTGAAGGAATGAAGTCACTTAAGGAAACTTGCCAGCACATTTTTCACAGGCCAGGAGCTTCTCTTATTCGAACTTGATAAATATTGTTGTACTTTTCTCCAAAGACCAATGACTATATATATTCATGGGTGTTTTTCCTTAGATTAGTCCTCATATGGAAAATATGGGAACTGTGCTACCTAAAACTGAAAATGTGGCACCATGATTTCTTGACTCTAGAAAGACTCAAGTCATGAGGGAAAGATGAGTTTAGGGTAAGGGTTATAGCCAATATGACTAATGTGACACTCAAATGGCATTATGCATTGACTCAAAGAGGGGTGAGTGCACATTGCAGTTATTTTACTGTTAAAGTGTAGGGCTGTGATCCGGTAACAGTAGGGCCTGCCTTGACTGTAACCTCAGCAAAGGAGCAGGGCAACTGGTATTGAAGATGTCAGTCAACTCTGTCCTGGGGTTGGCTATGTTTTCAAAGAGGGTTCCTGAGAGTCTTCCTCAGAGCTGTATAGTGATGTTGTTTGGAGGTCGTGGAGCAGTAAGAAGAGTGGATATTAGGAGACCCACTCTGGCTTAAATGAAAACAGTGCTACTTCTGTCTGCTAATGCAATGGGCATCTGCTTAAAATTTAATTTAAAAATGCTCAAAACTCATTGGTATAGGTGAAATTAGAGTTAAATTAGAATTCCAAACTCCAAATCAGAACATGTGGACACTTGCACTCTTTCCATAGGGCTGTGATCATTTAACTTTCGGGGCAGACACCCTCAATATATTAGTTTACTAGTTCATTTGACATTAACAAAATAAATAACTCTCACCAAAATACACATGAACATTCAAATTCCCCTGTGCCTAATAGAGAAGTCATGTTTGGTAATTACTTCATGTGACCTTATTTTTGATTTGGAAAAATGAGTGGTTTAAATTTTGACTATATATTCTCTTTTGCTTCCACTAGTGAGATCATCAAGTTATTGTCAGTATGTTGTGCCTTAGTACCCATTTACCTTTATGTCATGCCTCCTAACGGCATTGTCCCTGGACCAAAATTTCTTCCATCCATCTATCCATCCATCCGTTCATCTGGATTTACTAAGCCGCTATTGTATGCCAAGACAGGCAACTAAGATGAACCTGGTTCCTGTCCTCATGAAACTTACATTCTTCAGAAAGAGATGGAGTTTAAACAAATAATTACATAACAAATAATTTCAACATAGCTGTTACCAGTATTAGGAAAAAAAAAAAAAAAAGATAGTCCTTTGTCTTTAAGAGAATTTACCAGAAGGAGCTAACCTAGGTAAGGGCTCAGGGCAGTGGGTAGGGGCATCTCTGAAGACATGACATTTAAACTAAGACTTGAAGGCTAAACAGGAGTTGGGCTACAGGGTGGTAGGAAGGTGGTTTGGGAAGGAATCATTGCTGGTAAGTTTTCAGCCTTTTGTTTCCTTAGGAAAGTGGGTCTTCAAGCCATCTTGGTGTCTGGTTTCTTGCCGTCACACACACCCTTTTGCCAGTGCCTAGGGGGAACACAGTATATTCAGTGGAAAAACTGTGGAGTGATGCAAACATGTTTGAACCCCAGTTCTGCCCCTTACTTAGCTGTGCATTCTTGGGCAGCTTTCTTGTTTTCCCCGAGCCTTATCTGTAAAGCAGGACTCTCTGTGGGGTCCAGGGAGGATTACTGTTCCCTCCCAATGGCAGATACTGCTATACTGTCCACCATGTACTGGTTTTGAAGTGACTCATTCCATTTTCCTAATGGCCCTATGAGATAGGTGCTGTTACTCTCCCCATTTCTCAGATGTGGAAACTGAGGTAAGAGATTAAACAATTTGCCCAAGGTTACATTGGTTGGCAAGTGATGGAACTAAGATTCAGATCCAGGCAGTCTGGCTCTAGGGTCTGTGTGTTTAGCTACTCTTGATGCATAAAGTGGCTGGCTGCGTGAGTGAAGAGAGCTGAAATAATTGTCACTGCCATGCCCTTGGCTACTGCTGAATCTAGGACCCTGGGGACTTTTGTTGATGTGTGGATCTCAGGGGCACATGACTTATTAAAGGCAAAAGCATTCACTTTTACTTAAGAGCTCCAGGATCATGATCATTTCCTAGAATTGGTTGTCTTGAAAGGATTGTATCGTTTACCATTTGGTTTTCATTCTGAGGCCACATGTGACTGTAACATAAACACTTGTGGAGGGATATTATTACTCTGAAGCTTAAAGTTTACATGTCAGCTCCCTGTCTTTACAGCAACTGCTGTGGGTCACTTCTCTTCTTGTTCAAGCTGAGAACTCTGGAAAATCATTCTCATGGGCAGATTTCTATATCACCTACAATCATGACTTCTAGCAACTAAGGGAAGGGCTGAAGTTGCCTAATCCTACCTCATCCCAGCTTACAGTCACCAAATCTTGCTATTCCCTAAGTGCAAAGACAGGGTCAGGAACCTTAAATTATGAGTTGTTTTCCCACGACTGCTCGATTTCTTTGAGTGCTTCTTGGTGTTGAGGGCATCAAGGTAGATCTGCTCCAAGGCAGTGTGGACTCACTCTTCTTGATGCCTTCCTTCCCAAAGCTGTCTTTGGCTAACTCCTTCATACCCTTCAGGTCTTAGTTCTACATGTCATTTTAGAATATGTGGGCTCATGAGCATGTGATCAATGTCCCACTTCAGTGTTTAAGAGTGGATGCAAAGGACGTATCCATTGGCTACTGTCCAGAATGTCACGGGCACAAACTTTCAGGAGACATGTGCACCAAGAGCCTCATTGCTCTAAAAACAGCCATCATGAAAAAGGGGGTTTCTATTAAACAAATTCATTACAGCACTGATTAAAGTAGAGGTAAAGAACCCACACATCTGTAGAGTGATGGATAAACTGAGAGAAATAAAGGTGGGTCCACGATGGTATCGACCCCAAGAACAACCCCCAACATTACTGAGAAAACAGATATGCACAGACCTACCCACACCTGGAAGACTCATCGCTGGCTAAAGCTGACAAGAGAGTGCATGGCATCATTTGTATTTTTAAATGACCAAAAGAAAAGGACAAAAAGTAAATACCCCAACTGCTAACAGCAGGTATGTAGCCACGGGGTGCTGGGATGTGAGGGCATGTGTGTCCTTGGTTTCCTTCCCTGGATCCAAATCAGGCCCCTTGTTATGAGCTGTCATCTCATCTTTACTTAATCTTCTAGTATGTATCACACAGTACCATTATATATGTGTGTAGGTATATCTATCTATCTATCTACATATGTCTATTTGCCTGATTCATTTTGGTGTCTGTCTTTCTAGTGAAACTAAGCTATATTCCAAGTAGGAGCTCCATAAATATGGGTTGAATGAATGAATGAGTGGAGATGAGTAACATTTCCATAGTTATCTCTTCTAGAATGAGCTATTTTTCATAATCCGGGCATAACTGGAATCCCACCAGAGACCTTGAGATTGGCTATGAAATATACCAGCACACACACTTTAAATGAATTTCTATTCCCATCACACCCTTCCACCTTGACACTTTCACATCAGGTCGCTCATTTCATGCCAGTTTGTCACTTTTTTTGTGTTGTTCTTCAGCACGAGATTAACAAACGAACCTCTGTGGGGGTGCCCTTAGGAACTCATCCAAACCATTCTGCCTGGAGATTATTTATTAGGGGTTACCTCTAGCCTGCTGCAGCCTTTTCTAGAATCATGTAAGGGTAAAGTGGTGAACAAGAATGGATTTGAAACAGAAACCACCATTGCAATTGACACTAATTAACAGAGCTGAGAAAATCTTTCATTAGAAGCGTTTAAATCATGCAGCCTGGTTCTACTTAGAAGGGAAAAAAAAGTGGCCTGTGAACCATTTAATGAAATTTGAAGAGATTATTTTCCTTTCCCCTTTCTCAGAGGATACACGGGGATTGGAGAGGATAATTTGTTCAGAAGTAGAGTAATGGAAAAGGGGTACAAGGCCTCTCGCCTTTGTGCCTGTCCACACCTCCCATGGTCCCTAGTCTCGTGTTGTGTGGCTCACCCAGGCACCTCCCTGCATTACAGAGCTTTCCCTCCCTGTTAATTCTATATTTCTAAATTCTCAGGTCATAACCATGAGACTGACATCTTACTACTTACAAACAACAAGGACTACAAAATAAGCCAACATCTACTGAGTACTTGCTATGTCTCAGGCATGTTATATGAATTATTTTATTTAGTTTCCAAGCAATTCCACATTATTATTCCCAAGTTAAAGGTGGAAATGAAACCATAGCAGCGTCAATCAACTAATTAAATTGACTAAATGAACAAACCCATAGCAAAGGGTTACAAGATTATCTCTCCTGGACACATGGGTGCAATAGCATGCGCTTGGAAACACGATGTCTTACCCTCAAGACTGGGTGGGAGTGGGTGAGTTCTGGGGAGGAGTCAGTGAGGGTGGGAGAGAGGGTTAGTTACTGTTTCTGGATAAAGAGGTCAAGAGGTTATATTTGGAAGTGGCATGGCTTTAGATGTCTCTCACATCCAACCATGGAGTGGACTTCTTTTCCCAATATGTGCTGGTCTGAACTTACTCACATTAAGCGTAAATGACCAAGTTTTTACTAAACTTCCTAATTAAAAAAAAAGTTTGACAGCAAAGACAGCTAATATTAATAGTTTACCTGCCTAATATTGTCTCCTTAGTAAGGGCTGACTTCTTGGCTAACCATGCAAGAATTCTTTTGGGGTTCCCCTTTTTCCATTATCTCCTTAATGACGTGATTGCTAGTCAAGGTATTTCACTACCACTCACACCATTGAGACAAATATTGGAGAGCCAGTCCAGGAGCGCTTGAGCACTTACAAATTTCAAGACATCCATCATTTGCTACATTGCCTCCTTTTGGGGTTGGTCCGTGGGACTACTTTGATTTGGATTAGTTTCCCTATTTGATTGAGTTCTCTGTTACAGAGTTTACATTAAATTTACTTTTGGGGACCTCTTCCTGATATATTGAGTAAAGTCACTCCTCCCCCCACCAAACTCCTACCTCTCCTAAATTTTGTGAATACATTTTATATTTTTTTTCCTAATTTTGTTAATATTTTAACAAGCCTAATATCATGGTCACTGTTAATGGACTCAATTTAATCACACAGAGTGGTAGAGTGTCAGCTTCTTTCAAAGTCTACAATGCAGTTACTATCAATTTTACGATCTAGTTCCCCCCAAATACAGGAGGTAGAGCCATTGGGCAAGTTCTCTCGTAGTGAAGTAAGAGAGTCTTTAAGAAATCACAAGCAGATCCATTAGTGAAACAACAATCACAGCCTATAGCTCTAGGGCTTCTGTTTACATTTTAAGGAAGAAAACAATATTAAGAGATCTAGACCACTTACAGACGTCTAATAGTTGCCTGTGGGTGACTTAACAGCATCCTTTTTCAAGTAAGCATTTATCATGGCAGCTGTATTATTTCCAAAAACCTTCCAAGTAATTCTTATTGGATGTGGCAGGTCATTTCAACAGAAGGTCAGTCTGTTATTACTAAGGAAACCACTGAAGGAAGCAAGTTTTATCTTCGGTACTGACAAAATCCCCTCCTGAGACCGGCCCAGGGACTAAGGCTTGTCTTCTCTCTCTTCTCGAATCTCCAAATGTTGCAGTGACACTTGATCAGCTCTATTTTGTGGACTCGTGGCTGTCCTGGGGGTGGGGGGACAGTACATCCCTCTCCTTATCTTCTGCCTCAAGTGTGAAGATTCTTTTCCCTTATTTTAACCAAGACAAAATTGGATATTTTCAAAAGGATCTATTACTCAGGAACTAAAGTGAAAGAAAATAAATACAAACCTCTGAGCTTGTCCTGCCCAGAATCTCATCCTGGCACAACTGAAGTCTTGTTACCTATGGGCTTGTCTGATAAAGCTTATTGGGCACCCTGCCCTGGTTTCTTTCACTATATTCAGTCCTGTCTGGGTCGGATGCTAGAACAAGAGCCCTAGACTTCCAGCCTGAAGTGAGTTTTGGTTAGAAGTTCTGCTGGACCTAATGAGATTTTCTGTCCCTTCTAGATTGGCTTCTTACATTCTATAAATTCAGGTCCCCAAGTCCTGGGATAAATTTGTTCTTGAATTCTTTCACATGTCCTTGTTCGGGAAGTCTTTCCATATAATCGGTTCTTATGGTGATTATGATATGTTAAAGCATAGTCCTTTGTTTGCCAAGCATGACTTCGTAGGCTCTGACCCTCGCTTTGTACCTTTGGGCCATAAATTGCCTTCTGTGTTGACCAACTCTCAGCCCAGAATCTTATCTGCAAACAAACATTTACTTATCTAATTGGATGTAAAATGAACTTAAAAAGTTTCCCAGTAGATGCAAATGTGTGTTTTAAGAGAAGCAGCCAGTGCCATGCACTCTGAAGGCATATTCTTGCCACCCTGGGCTTCTCAGCCTAAGACCTTTTACTCTGTGTGCACACGTGTGCATGAATAGACCCCACATTTGAAACGAAGCAGCTCTATCAACTCAATTATTTTGTGGATTCCTTCCACATGGAGCCGACTGATATCCAAGGGGGATAGCCAAGCATGTTCTCATTAGCGGAGATGACACCGGAGTTATTTTCTCACTCAGTAGAAAACAGGAGAGAAGAGAAAGGCAGCTTTCCTATTTAAGAAATGGAGTGGGCTGGGGAAGGCATTATCTTTGTTATTTATCATCCAAATTGCCTATGGACTCGGAGAAATGTGCCAAGAATGATCAAAAGAGAACCGTGGGCACTTCCAGTTCTCCACAACTTCACTGTCTGCAGCAGACACACACTGAGGCAGTGCGCTTCTAAACAAAGATTTGTGGATGAGTGTATTAGAGAGAGGGGCACATGTCAGAAACCGAACCCACTTTGTGTAAATTGAAACGGAGCTTTATTGGCTCATATTAATAAAAAGTCTAGCAGGTAGCGTTGCTTCAGGTATGGCTGAATCCAGGGCCTAAATGATGATATAAAGATTTGCCTTCTTTCCATAGTTTGGGTCAGTTTTCCTCTGTGACGGTTTTATTCACAGGTAGGTTCTCTTCACTTCGGGTCAACAAATGCTCTCTGCTTACAGTCTAGACTTCAAGCAGGCTTAGGATAAGGACAGCTTCTCTTTTCTAATGTTTCCAACAGACGTCCATCAGTAGGCTTGGGTTGTGTGCTAATTTCTGAACTGATCTCTTTGGTCAGAACATATATGTGTTCTGACTGATCAAACTTGGTACCTAGCCCCAACCTTGGAGTTGGGACTGGGTTGGTCCTACCAGTAAGTCAGTCACATGGATTAGGGATAGTTTCAAAGGAAAACCATGATGATATTACAAGAAGGAGGAGGAATGTAAAAATAACAGACGTTCACCGCAGTGCATCCACAATGGAAATGAGAAAGTAACTGGGGATGGAAGGCAAGGCATGGGCAAGGCCAAAATGAGAGAAAGCCTCATGTATGAGTAGGGTAAGTCCTTCTCTTAAATTTGGGATACTTTGCAGAGAAGGTGAGACAGTAGCTGTGACAGGTATTTGATATGGCTGGGCCATTGTGGTTCAGTTACTGAGCCTCAGTTTCCTCTTTTTTGAAACTGTGTGTGATGACATCTCTGTAAGAGTTTTGTTGTGAACATCAAACAGGATAATTCATGTGATAGTACTTAAATAATTCTAAAGAATCACAGTGGTCCCTTGCATTCAAAAATTTGCAAGCATCTCCATTGCATGTGATTCTCTCTATTCAATGAAGTAGAGATGCTAAGAAACTATAAATGATCCCTTCAGATCTCAGATGAAAGTTATGCTGATAACCATGAACTGTGCAAGATGGATACTGGGCAGGTGACTAGCCATGTTCATTAGTGAGTGACTTGCTTTCGCTCACAAAATTTCTGATGAGATGCATGTTTATGCCTCAGCAAAATGATGAGCAGACCAGGGTCTGCTCAAGGTCACCGACAAAAAGTCAAAATAGAAGATGTTCAATTTAAAATTGTGTTTCCTCTGCTCTAAACTGGGGCAATGAAAGAGGATGCTTGAAAAAAACAAACTGCTTGCTGTTGAGGATGCTTTGAAAACATATCCTGTCTGTATTCGTTATATTCTAACTTTGTCCCAGAAGACTTGTTTACTTGAGGGCCCCTCCAAATGCCCAGACAAGAATGAAAGATTTTCTTTACTAAAGGAAGCTAATAAGTATGTGCTAAAAAGCAAAACTAACATCCTAATTAACATTTATTAGGGAATGTATACTGTGAGCCGGGCTCTAATGCCTAATATGCATCAACACATACGATCTGCACAGCATCTGTATGAATACGATTATTCTTGTTAATTTATGCTCAAGGAAACTGAGTCAAACGGAGCAGAAGTAAATCAGCTCAGGTTATCCAACTTGGAAATGATGAAGTTAGGATTCAAACTCAGAAAGCCTGTGCTGCTAACTGCTTCACCGGCGTAATGTGGAGTGTTTTGCAGGCAGATACGTGGGGGCTGCACTCCCAGCACGACCACCACTATCACAGTGATAGCTTGTGCTTGTTCACATGGAAAATGCCGGTCAGAGCAGCACGGACCTCTTCGGGTTATTTCGAGGAAAAATAAGGTGATGCTTTTAAGGTGTTTAGGTCAGGGCCATTTTTTGGATATTTTCACAAGATGTACTGTTATTCTTGTTAATAATAACTATTATAATTTATGCAGGATAAAAAAAAGTATTTGTCCAGGAGCGAGTTTGACTCCCGTGGGTCAATCTTTCTAGGCAGAGCGTAGGACTGTGCTCTCTCCAGCTCCGACTCTCTCCTTTGATGGATTAAATGCTCCTATTAAGCAGATGGCTGGGTAAGTGTCCCCATTCTGCTGGCCTTACTTTTCTTGAGTGATTTCCTATTATAGGAAGGGAGTATCCCATAATAATGAAAAATTGGCAGTAGCTATTGATTAAATTCTTTCCTACCCTCTTTTCCTTGACTTTCCCCCATTAGTTAAATATGAACACCTCGGAGATGAATATAAAAAGGTGAAGGGCGATGAGCCGGGAGAGGGCTGCTTTCTTTTGTTTCGAGAACAAAATATTTTGTTTTGTTAAAGTCCAGCCTTCCTAAAAGATCAAGGAAAGAGAAAAAAGTTTAGATGACTCAATTCCTGGTAATAAATTATTTTCTTTTCTCCGGGTACATATGAAATCTTAGGATGGCAAATACCATCTGAGAAATGTTCTTTTTATTTTGGTAGCACAGCGACTCCAGAAAATGGGTTAATTGGTTCAGAGACTTGCTCTTACTGTTAATGGCATTTAGCTTGTGAAATTGAACAACTGCATCTCAAGACAGAATGTTCATAAAATCGATATTCTGGTTGCTAAGTGTGTGTTTTTAAGATACGGTTTGAATTAATTTATTCAAAGCCAGCCGGTGTTGTTCCCAGTATAACCTCTAGGAGGAAACCTCAACCCGTGTTGTGTCTAAAATAATAGGTTTTCCGTTCTCTATTCAACTTTCATATTGTATCTAAGTTAGTACTTTTGATATTTCTAAGTTTTTTTTTAACATTTATGTAGAACACCACATAATTGCAGAAAAGATAATAGTCACATACCCTAGGGCCTACTGTACACTTATGTTAAAAGTACAGCTTTTATTGGCAACTAAAGTAATAACCTTTCCATGTCAAATTGCTTTAAATTAAACTTAAAAAAAAAAAAAAGCACTGGCTGATACCCACACTTAGTAATTGTCAAACATTAGCATAATGTGGAATACGAAAGCTACCTAAATCTTAGGCTTAAAAATAATTATTTACTTAGATAAATTTTGTATGCAGCAGCATATTATTAGAAATCTTTTTCCCCCTCCTTCTTCTAAAAAATGCAGGATCAATGTATATGTTAATATTATACTTAGGCTTGACATGTAAGTGGGACTGTAACTTATGTGAGCCTCCGAGAAAGGGGTCTCGTTTAATCTCTGCTCGTCCATCCATCATAGACCACATACAAATGGGGTGAATCGACACTTTGGAAGGCTTAGCATATTGTGCTTTGTGTGGGGTGACCTAACACGTGACCTAAGGGGGAAAAATGCACAAGTCTATTTTTGATTAGGCTGCAACATGGCACAGTCTGCATAATTTCCAACCATTTCAAGGCACTTGGGAGATGAGGATCCTAAATGATTGTGTGTGTGAAGCCCCGAGGCATAGGTCGCAGCCGCCTTTCACACTAATGCATTTGTATTTCCCGGATCTCAGCTCAGCCATAGAGCTTTCAACTGGCACAAGCCCACAGTGGTTTTAGGTTGGTGGGAGGCATGCGGTTTGCATGCTCTGGCCTGAGATTGGGCACCATCTGGGCACCTCTGCCTGCTAAAGCCAGAACAGCTTCTGTCGACTGGATGGCACATGGCTAATTTGAAGGAAAACTGTATCGAGAGGGACTGACTTCCTGTTGTTCACTGATTTTGTAAAATCTTACTCACAGTCACCTTGGGCAACTAACTACCTTCCAAATGTGTTGATAAGGCATCTTGAAAGGAACCACTTCCAATATCAAAGAATGCTGACATATACGTACAGCCTCATAAGCAAGCCTGGCAACATCACAAACTGGGAGTGATGTGCAAATATGTGGTGAGGCCTCCAGAAACCACTCAGAGGACAAGCGTGTAGTAGATGCTGGGGCAGCCTTCATCGCTCTAATCTGTGTTCTTCTTAAAGTCGAGAGACATGAACTCAGAGATAGCTAATGACAGTGTGCACACCGGGCTTTCGGGAGGAATGGCGGTCTCAAATCTACAGCTGAACTCCATTTGCCTCCATTTGGAGCCCCTGTTTGCCTTCTTTGAGTTTATGGATGAAGTAAAAGAGATTAGAGTTTTTTACTTCCTCCTCACTGAGCCTGAGATGAGAATATCTAAGAGGAGTCTAGGGATAAGAAAGCGAAACTCTAGGACCTAGCCTTGGGTCTCCACTGTGCTGGTTGACTTTGGTTTGGAAATGAACCTCTGTGGTCTCAATTTGCCCCTATGCAAAGTGATAACTGCTCTGAAATTAAGTGATGAAATTAGAGTGGAATTAGATGAGATTTTCCAAGATTATGCTCCTTTAAAGTTATCTGTATACTTTTAATATGCCTGATAGACACTTCAGTTTCCTCCAGACATACCTTACTCAGTCCCATCTTTGGGTGGTCAGTTGGGTCGTTTTTCACCTGGGAACAGCTTCTACGTTCCGTTTCATCATCTTTCCTGACCCAGCTCATGCCCTCTGTTCTTTATAAAGCTTTCCTCTCACTGTCCTCTCGTTGCTCTAAAATCACTAACATGATCCTCTCTACTGCATCTTCTGTCATTTTATTAGAACCTGCTTTGTACTGTTTAGTTTAAAAACTGCTATTCTTCATCCCACCCAAGCTGGGGCTCTGCACAAACTCATTCTGTATTCTGTTCCGCACTCATCACATCTCTGAGCTCATAGTTCGCATTTAATAGACACTTGATGAGTCGCTTTTGTTTTTTAATTACCTGTTCATTTAGCATCTTATCTTATCCTGTCCTAAATGCAGATGTGTTTTTGTGTATAGATGTGCCTGTGACTCCTTTCATTTGGGGAAGGAAAACCTGAGGCAGACAAGTTGAGTGATTTGCTTGATAAAGTTCTCCGAGGAAGGTCTAGTATGTGTTGTCTAGTGTTTTTTTCCATCCGATCAATGTTCTTCAAATTTTCTTTTGCAGATTGGTGCCAGGGGTCCCTGAGGGGCTGTCCTGGGATGGGGGGACAGACGGGGGAGTAAGGGAGGTGAGTGGTCGGAGGCATTCTGATCCTACTTATTACAGACCTTTGTCTCTTCCACTACGATGTGAAGCTTCAATAGCTAAAGGCTGTCTTTTCTCTGCCCTTGATCTGAACAGCACCAGACAGGGCATAATCATTATAATGAACACTTACAGAGAGCACTTGTCAGGCAATGTGGCAAACATCTTTAATGGATCATTTCCCTTAATTCTCATAGCAATTTTATGGGTAACTATTATTGTGCCCATTTTGTAGATAAGGAAATTAAGGCTAGAAAAACCTAAACAGGAGCTGGAGAAATGATCTGGACCAGCAGTTAAGGCTCTAGGATTGTGCTACCCTCGCTTGCCATTGACTTGGATTGTAGGTCTTTTTGTGTCAAGAAAAAAGATGGCCTGGTTGTTTGTAGATGACTAGATAACTAGCTCTGCTTTAGACTTGTGCCAAAACCATCTTCTGAGTGAAAGAAACTGCCTTGAAGTCAACTTCTTATTTAATGAGGTGCACACTGGGCTCCTTTTGGGGTGACAATTAGGAATGTCTTGCCAACCGGATGCAGGGGCAGGGTTTGGGGTATGATGCACGGAGGAGCCCTGGGCAGCTACGGAAGGAAGGAAGGAGCTGGGATTGTGAAATTCCATGCATCCCATGTGTCGGGGTGGAGTGAGCAGATCACTTTGGTTCTTTAGTTTAGAAATGCAAACCGAGACTAGAAACGCTTCTGAAGAGAGTGCCTGAAATGATGCCTGGAGCAAAACCATATTGGCCCGTTCATTAAAAAAATCTGTTTTCTAAAACCAAAGCCATTTGATTTTTAAATGGGTGATTGAAGTCCTCAGTCAAAGCCCTTAGGTGCCTTTGGGGGATGTTTTGCAACCCCTAACCTTCTGTAGTAAGTTTCCTGTTTTATGTTGTGATATATGGGGAAACCACAAAGCTGACTCTGGGGGCCAACTTCCCTGAGGCGCTGCCTTTGACTTTGGAAGTCATGTAACCATCAGCCTGCAATTGCTGCAAACTACACGTAATTCAAGTTGTGCCGGGCTGAAACCTGTGAGTCACCCTTGATCTCTTCCTCTTCCCTCCCTTACCCAATCTCTGTTTTCATCTCCAAAATATCTCTTGATCGTGGCAGCTGCTCCTCATCTCACCACCTCCTTTGTTTAGGCCGCCACCATTATCTCCTGCCTGAACTCATCTGATAGCCTCAGACATCTGCTCCTGACTCCTCTCAGTCTGTTCCACTCCAGAGTCCAGAGCAGATATTCGCAAAATGCAAATATAATCAGGTGAGCCTCATACTCCCCCATCCACTCTATGGCATTTCATTCCACGACTCTTAAGATAAAGACAAAACTCCTTGAAATGGTCTGCAATTCTCTGCATTGTCAGGCTGCTCTGATCTCCCTAATCTCTCCCCAGTGTCTCATCCCTACCCCTAACTGCTTTATTTCATCCCATCTGTCTTAAATCATTCCTTCCTGCCACAGGGCCTTGGTGCTTGCTATTCTCACAGCTTAGAGTGCCTGTTGCTAATAGACTCTTACTTATATGGCATAGTTCAGCTTTAGCGTCCCTGACTCTCTGGCTGCGTTAAATCCCCTATAAGAGACTCTTTTACGACCACATACTCTTTCTAGGACTCATCACAGTGTTCACATTTGTTAGTGTGATTTTAGCATCATGGTTAAGAAGTGAGTCCAATACTCAGATCTGCCAATTACCAGGAATGGGACCCTGGGCAATCATTCAATAGACAATGATAGTTCTTAGAAGTTGTTGTGAGGATTAAATAAGAAAATATACAGAAAATGCTTAGACTCTTTAGTGTCTACCACATGGTAAGTGCTAAGTAAGTGTTAACTACAATATTATCGTGCTATTACAGGAGTGTTTGTCTTCCCCACTACACTAGAAGTCCTGTGGAGTCAGAGAAAGTACCTAATTTTACTTATCATTGCATCCCAGTGCATATCACTGACACATGGAAGGTTATTAATCAATAATTAATTAAGTAATTGCATTAGTTGTCTATTGCTGCATAACTAATTACCACAAACTTAGAGGCTTAATGTAACACACATATATTGTCTTATAGTTTCTATGGTTAGGGGCCCAGGTGCAACTGAGCTGGGTTGTCTGCTTCAGGGTCTCTTACAAGGCTGCAGTCAGGTCGCTGGACAGGGGATAAGGTCTCCTCTGAAGGTTCTACTGAGGCAGGATCTACTTCTAAGCTCACGTGGTTATTGGCAGGATTTAGTTCCTCGTGCGATGTTGAACTGAGGGCTTCAGTTTCCTGCTAGCCATTGGATGGAGGTAACTACTAGCACCTTGTCAGGTGGGCTTCTTCTATATGGCAGCTTGCTCCATCCAGGCTAGCAAGAGAGACAGTCCAGTAACAAGACAAAAGTCACATCTATGACTATTCCTGGCAGTGACATCCTATTATCACCTTTTGGTTAGAAATAGGTCACAAGTCCTGTCCATACTCAAAGGGAGGAGACCACACAAGGTCATAAATACCAGGAGGTGGGACCCTAGGGGGCCATCTCAGAAGCTGCCTACAGGATCGTTTAGTTAATTAACAGCAGTGAGTTGTTACTGTCCATGTGGCTCCTCATTTCAGTAATGAGGTTACAGGATAAATGTCCAGAACAGTGTTGACCAGACCCTGTTCTGTGTATTCCCAGTATACCAGGAGATGTTGCGAGATGTCCATGGTCTGATGAGTTTGAGAAACACTGGACTGAACAAAGTAAAACCAGCTTGTGAAATTTTCTGCATTGAAGATACCAAAACGACCTGTGATCTTTCCAGAAGACGTGGTGGTACGGCCAACAGATCATAACACTTGTTTTTGCTCCCCTCACAGATCACCAATTAGCATCTCAGAACATAATTTGAGACATGCCGACCCACACATGAATGTGGGATGTCATGCCAACCACTGGTTTTGACAGAGCTGGTAAAAGAGAATTGTGAAGAACTGTGCCTCTGATGCATAATTTGGGGATGAATGAATGAATTTGAAGTTTCCACAACATGGCCAGAATTATTGCTAAAGCAGGGAAATAACAAAGCCAAGGTCAGAAGAGCTGTGCGCCCCAGACGGTACTCATGGCTCTTTATCCAGGCCATGGGTCCTGCCGCTTCTCCAAAGCAGAACAGCCTTATTCTCTCTCAGTCTGGGCTGTTTCTAAAGGGAGGCAAGGCAAGGAAGTGTAGATGAATCAGGATAAGCCATTATCTGCTACCAGGAGAACTACGCAAAGAAACTTCCTTAACTATCTTTAGCTCTGACTTGGGGAGGGGGGCAAGGGCAGTATATATAGCCTTAAACTTTTGTACTCCCAAAATATGCTGAAATAAAAAAGAATATAGTCTATATATTTCCATTGAATATGATAACTTGATTTGCTGCCTCTCAGCCAAAACCCTTTATTCCTAACAGACCCCAAATCAGGATGTCTTTGTATTGGCAGACACTGGGTGCTAAGGCCAAAGTCACTTATTCTAAAGTGCTCAGAATTATTGCAGCAAATTGAAACTCCAAATACAATCTGTGTCATTAACCTCTTAGGGATTATATTTTTGACTTTCTCCTATGTGACATCTATCTGGCCACACAGTCATTGTGAACCAGCGCTTAAAATGCATAATCCTCAAAGGTTACTCGCAATCATTTAAAAGACCCCATATTCATCTCGGAACCCAGAGCTGGGAGATAAGGTTTGAGGAATGGCTGAATGGGATACTGGAATAAACAAACCATTTCATAGTTCTTAAAATAAAGCACTTATGGAGCACATTTTTATCTACAAAGCTTGAGAAATGAATTTATTAATCCTTACAACATTCTCTCTGTTATTATCACCACCTAATAAATATGGAGCAAGGGGTTGAGAGGTTAAATTAGCTTTTCCCCCGCCTCCTCGGGGAACTTGGTATTACTTTTGAATTAGAGTGGAGTCAACTGTGTCCTCCAGCTTTAAATTTGTGCCCCTTTTGCCAAATTTACCCACGTGTGGATTTTTTTGGGGGTGGTATAGGATTATCCCAGAGTTAATTTTGGGATTTGGGTCCAAGTAAAGTCAGCTTCTTGTCTGATGCTTCTTGAAAGCAGAGGGTTTGTGTGTGGTTTCATCAGTGGTAGGAATCCCTGCAAATTGAAAGTGGTCTCTCTACCCCTTACCTCTCTCCCTCTCCACCCAATCCTGCTCCCTTCTCCTTACTGTTATCTGGTGAGCTTTCCCTTTTTACTTCTAAAGTTTTACTCTGGAGTGTTTTGAACATACAAAGAAGGCTAAGGAATAGTATGATGAATTCTTCTGTCCCTGCCACTTTGCTTAAGAAGTAAAATATTTCCAGAATAAGCACAAACTCCCAGGGGCTTTGCCCCTCTCTAGTAAAGAAAACCCCTTCTCTTAAGTGTGGCAATTATTATTCCCATTTCTCATGTTTTTCTTTACATTTTACTACATCTATGCGTGTCTCCAAGCAATATAGATTATTACGCTGCATGTTTTAAGACCTTATATGAATAGCATGATAAGGTTTATATCTTTCTGCAACTAGTTTTCTCTCTTTATTGCTCAATATTAAGTTTAGGAGATTCATCTTTGATACGTATGGCTCTAGTTTGTTTCTAATGCAATTTCATAATTCATTGTATGAATATAGTATGCTTTTTGTATTATTTCCTGTTGTTAGAAATTTAAGTTATTTATGTATATATTTTTTCAAATATAAACATTACTACTATAAAGATTCTTGCACACGTATGTATACATAGATGTGTTATACTTACTTCTAAGGTCTATTACAAGGAAGGGAATTGTTGGATCAAGGGGTGTTGGTATCTTAAACTCTTATTGACTATTGCCAAATATTTCTTTAGAGTGATTATAACAATTTACTGTCTCATTAATAGTATATGAAGGTTCTGGTTGCTCCAAATTTTGCTTATAATCAGTATTGTCACATTTTTATATCTGATACGTTTAAAATGGTACCTCATTGTGTTTTTATTTTCATTTTTCTGATTCCTACCAAAGCTAAACATGTTTGTAAATGTTTTTATGGTCATTTAGGCTTTGAGTTTGGGAAATTATTTGTCTAAATTTTTACACATTTTTTTTCAACTGAGTTATCTTTTTATTGATTTATAAGTGTTCTTTATATATTCTGCATACCAGTTGTTTGTCAGTTATATATTTTGCCAATATTATTAATATCTTTTTCAAGCTTATTCTTAGTTGCCTTGATTTCTCCTGAAGTCTTGTTTCTAAACATTCTCTCTTTAAGTTTTGGCAAATATGTCTCATTCTTCCAACTTCTTGCTTATGTTGTCCCCTCTGCTTGGAATGCACTTAGCTAACATGTATTATTGTTTCACAACCCAATTTTTTGGAAAGTTTTTGCTGCCCCCCACCATCCCTTGTGCCCCTCTCTGGACTTGAATAATTTCCTGTGTACACTGTGAACCTTTCAGCTTCTCCTCTCCCAGAAATAACGGTTCTAAAGAAGAAAATAGTGCCTGATGGTTTTTTCCGCCCACACACTTGGCTTTGGTGAAGTCTTCCTGAATGGCCTACCAAGAATGGGTGGTGAAATGGCCTTTTGAGGAAATTTTCAGCAAGGCTCAGCTACAGAGTCCAGGCCTTATATAAACATTCAGATTAATTTAGTCTTGGCAGTCTTTCCATTGGGGTCCATATCATCATAGTCTTTCAAACCAGCAGCATTTTATTTCAGTTTTCAAAAGCGAGCATTCACTCGAGAAAAAAAAAAAAAAAAAAGCCCCAAATGTAGTTTTTGGAAGTCTAGATAAATTCCATAGATATTTTCCTCCATTCTTCAAATATCTCTTCCAAATGGAGCTCATCAAAGAATTTCCAATTTCCTACCCGGCATGACCATGGATCTGAGACACATGTCAATTTATTTTGTTTTCTTGTGTGAATGACAAGGACACACATTGGGACATCTATTATTTTGAAGCTGGAATTTAACCCAACTAAGGGGTAAAAAAAATCCAACACACTAAACTGTGTATTATTTACACATTTCAATATTTAATCTCCTGTCTCCATTACACATATTTTAGTATGCAGATTATTTGCCCAACATAATTTATCAGTTCCTTGTTAGATAATATTCTCCTCAGGGTACATATTGTTCATATTTAGAAATTCTTATTAATCTCGAGAATCACATTGTTTATCCAACAAAATTATTACAGCTTTGATGAAGCTTTTAAAGTGTAACATGTAAATCACTATTTTCTCACTTTCATAAGCAGCTGAATTTTTGATCTGGTGGATTATTATGGTTTAGAAGATATTTAGTCTCAGACAGGGAAAATGCACAAGATGGTGCAGTAATGTGTAGATGAGGCTATTTAATTAGAACTACTGTTAATGACAAATTGCCATCACTGCAGCTACCCCCTCCAAATTGCCTTTCTTAAATAGATAAATGAGTGGTGCTATTCAATGTTGTTATAAATAAGATGAGTCTGATATTTAAAGCTATAAACGTTATAGTAACAAGTGACAGGATGGAATAAGTAAATGAATATTTAAGTATTTATAATCACTTACTTTCTAAATTTCACATTGATCATTTTGCCTGAGAAAATATTAGGGGCATTCTTTATGAAAAAAAGAACTTATGAGAATTGCATTATAGGAGATATACTATTATATTCACAATTTTCCTTGATGTGTTTTGGTTTTTGTTTGTTTTATTTTTTTGAGACAGGGTCTTGCTCCATGGTCCCGGGTACAGTGCAGTGGCATCATCATAGCTCACAGCAACCTCAAACCCCTGAGCTCAAGCGATCCTCGTGGCTCAGCTCCTGTGTAGCTGGGACTAGAGGCACACGCTGCCATGCCTGGCTAATTTTTCTATTTTTTGTAGAAAATTTTTCTCGCTCTTGCTCAGGCTGGTCTTGAACTCCTGAGCTCAAGCAATCCTCCTGCCTCGGCCTCCCTGAGTGCTGGGATTACAGGCGTGAGCCACTGCACCTGGCCTACCTATAGGTTTATGTTGATGTTGGATGAGGCCATCCCAATTGCATTAATTGCATAAATTATAAAGTCAGATAAAGTTGATTTTTTTAGTGTCTTTGAGAAAACAAAGGTAATTTCCTTATATGTGAGTTATGTTTTCATATGAGACAAAAAGCATTATCAACACAACATGCTCATGTATTAAAAATATCTTACATCTGGAAAGCATTTTACCTTTTGCGAGCATATTTATATCCATGGTTGCATTTTCTCCTTCCAGTATCCTTGGGATGATAGAATTCCTCATCTGACTCATGAAGGAACAGACCAGAAAAGGTTATGTGGCTTGAAAAAGCTGAAAAATCAATTAATAACAAAACTAAAATTATAATTCCCTGACTTCATATATATTATAATACAGTCTTGCAAACATAGACAAAATGTGGAAAGTGGGAAAGTTGGACAATGTTTACAAGTTATGAAGTTTTATAATACAAATTGTAAAGACTTGGCAGAGTTCCCACACTAACATATTGGAAATAAATGATCAATTCCCTAATTATATCCACTGGTTTCTGTCTTTGATATATTTTCAACATTTCCTATATGTTCTTGACTTGGGTCTTTTCTTTCATAGTCAACATACAGCTAAAGCCCAGTGAGCATTCAGTTGGTGAGAAATGCTTGCTATTTTCAGGATGTTCAGTGATTTCCTATTTGTCGTTTCTGAATTAAGTTTATAAGATCTGTAATTTCTGTTACTGGATCAACAACTTCATCTTTATCTCCTCTTCTTAGCAATAATAATACAACTTTCAAACAAATGCCCATAAACTGCTATCTAGATGAAATGTAACAAAGCATTATGACACTGTTGGAAATATTTATGCATCAGCTGATATAAAAATACTTGGATCTGGCATCCAAACGCTATTTTAATTGAAAGTACAAATTCTATCAAATTTGAAGACCACCTGTAGTCATTTTTCTAGACACTTCTGGGATCTTTTCAGGCCCCTTTCTCTTTTCCATATTTTATTCCTCTTTCACCAATGAGCTGGATGCTGCGGGGCATGGTGAGGACGCCAGCAAAAGGTGTTATCTATTCTAAAGATGAATTGGGTTAAGAAAAGAGAATCCATCTCTATTACTGTACAAACAGCTCCAAGTTCAAGCTCACAGTCAATGGTCTGGGAGGGTCAGCTCCTTCTTCAAATGATTGTGTCTCATCCCTGGTCTTCTAAATGCATGTGCATGCTACCTGGTCTCTATAGTCATCAGGGGAAAATGGGCATACAGAATGAATGTTAATGGGTGTATTTGGTTGTTTCTTGGAGTTTGATTGCAAAAGGTACAGATTCCTCTGCTCTGCTGTTTGACTTGGCCCTGACCTCTCCCCTTTCCCCTCACTTGTGCATTGTGTCTATTGATAAGAATGATGTGCTTAAAGGGAAGTTACCGGCCCCTTTGGCAGTCAATTTGGAAAACTTTTCACCAAAACCTATTTTTCTATTGTAGGCGCTGCAAACTCAAATGTGCAATGAATAGATGATATAAATGAGTAAAGTAGGCCAAGAGTGGTACTTGAGTGGTGTGGACAGTGGCAAATTGGCATGCCTCATCAAAAGCAGTGGCTTCTATTCAGCTTCAGCAAAATGGTACCATGCCGGAATGCAGGTACACAGTTACTTGAGTCTCTGATTTTTTTTCCAACAGAAGCCAAAAATCTGGATGTTTATGTGAAATCTATGGATTTAACAAATAAAAAAATAATGCAAAGTAAACCACCATGTAGGCCAAACAAAATATGCCAGGTTGCAACTGCTATTTCTATATGTATTTGGAAACGAGGTTGAGAGAGAGGGAAGGGACAAAGGCTATAGGAATGCTTCCCAGGTGACATACTGTTACCTACACCTAGAAGTATGGGTTTCATCCCAAGCCTAAATGACTTTCTATTTAGGCAAAGCTTCCTATCCCAACGTATGCAAAATTTTGCACATCTATATAATATTTTCGTGGTGAAAATGTCCATGGCTTTTATTAGATTCTCAAAAAGTCTATCACCCTAAAAGCTTGTGAATCTCTTCTGTTACCTCCTTGACAAGTTGTCGTCCAGTTTCTACCCGAATTCCCCTAGGACCAGGAAACTTACTATCGCACAAGATAGCCCACTCCTGATTTAGACAGCTCTAAGATAGGAAACTTCTTACTGGCAAAAATTCTTACTCAACCTCTTTGTTATTGGCAGCTAAAAAAGGCATCTAATCTTTAACTAGGAAAATGCACTTGAAAAAAATCATCTTAGAAATTAAGAGGTTGCTATAATTTCCTGTAACTATCACCCATTCTTGCAAAAAAATGAGCGTTATTAAATTGTGATAGTTACTAATGGAATTTCTAATTCTTTTACAATTAAGGTCATTGAATCTTTATGTCTTGCCCTTCATCCTGAGACTATTTGCATGAAAATAAAGTCTCTAAGTTTCATCATGTTCTATTGATTCATTTAAGCTTTTTTTTTTTTTTTTTTTGGTCCCATCAAGGGTTTCTAGAAATGTAGAATTGGAAATGATCTAAGACCTGTGGCAGAATGGAAAAACCAAATGGTGTTAGAATCAGATGATCTTGGATTACTTGTTATGCTGTTTATTAATTGTGTGATGTTAAGCTGGCAGTTTTGGTTTTCTCTTCTGAATGTGAGAGTCCAATAACATCCTTCTAAGACTTTTATATTTATGAAAAACAAATATGGATAGGCAGTATAATGTAGTAATCAGCAAAAACCTGTTTCTCTAGGCTGTGATAATGTGAAGTAGTTATTTTATTTCTCTAAGCCTCAGTTTCCACATCTGTGAAATGGAGCTGCCAGTTCCTGCCTAACAGGAATATTTTAACTGCTGAGTGAGATGATGAACGCAAAGGATTTCAGACTGTCTGACATGCAGTAAATATTCAATTAATGTTGGCTATTTGAAGATGCTAATAGAAGTAAAAGCACTGGGTAACACGCAAAGTTTAAAACTATTATGATCACCAAGAACTTTACTTCTCACCGTGGAGAGGAGAGTGTGGACATCCCCAAGGACAGAGGAGCCGGCTCAAGGTGTACTGGAAACCAAGTTGAACCTTCAAAGAGGTTCATAGCTATGCTATGTGGCAAGAAGCTTAAAAATAAAATTTAAAACCTTTAAAACAAACAGATACAGTAAGGAATAAAATGCTAGGCTATTATAAATTTTTAGGACACAAGAAATCTTGCTTTTGTGGCAGTCCTTGCAAGCTGGATGCCAAGGCCTTGCTTGGCTGTGTGTCTTCCTGTGTGGGTGGGCTGGAAAGTTGGAGGATCGCTGATTTCTAGGCTTTTGTTTTTCAGATGTGGATCCCCCATAGGAAAATAATCTGACAAATTTTAGGATCCTGTTCGCTTCAATGTGAACTGGACAGCAAGACCCCTTCTGATGTAGGTTCTCAGTAGCTTGCTCTATTCTGTGACAATTTAAAATAGTAATTACATGTAAATTCAGGGGGAAGAGCAGTAGGGAAAAAAAGAATCAACATTGGGAAGGAAAGGAAATTAAAAACATGTGCACCCAGAAAGTAACCCAAGCACTTTTCAAGGTTTACTATTAGGTGGAGAATCTTATTCAAGGAGAGATTAGTATATTTTTCCTCCTTCCATAGTATTCTGACAGAATCAAGGGAAATGTAACCCCCATTTCAAAAGATAGGGTGAAAGTATACAAATGTAAGTCTTTCCGTTGACTAGTTCGCTTTGCTTTCCTATTGTTAAAGAAAAAAGTTGTTGGTTTTATGCTTTGCTAAAAGCAAAAGGGATATAAAATAGCAATTATTTTTCACCATTAGTCTGCCTTTCTTTGTGTTGGGGGCATAGTAAGGCCGAATAACTGTCTGTGATTCAGAAATAATGAGCAGGGAGAAGCTGTAGGTATAGTTTAGACATCAGTACTTTTATAGTGAGTACATAGAACAGTTTTATTTGGGAATTGAATATTCGAGGGCTAAGAGGCCCCCTCCCCCAGAAAGTGCAAAGACCCTGGAGCGTGACTGCTCCCTCTGATTTGACTGGCATGTCGAGATCCTTCCAGCACGAGGTGCATAATGCATTGTGCAGGCTGACTCCCATGTGGAAGAGAGCACAAAACTTCCTTATGCATGAGGCATTTTTAGCAAATTGGACCCCATTTCAATCTTGATGAAACTTGATGACATTTCCAACTTGCAAGTGCACAAAATGAAAAAGCAAATTTTTAGCTATTTATGTGTCAGAACATCAAAAGCTCAAAAGCCATAATTAAGGGTGTCAGCATGGCAGGGAGACCATATTTCTACTCTTCTCGGGGGTCTTCTGGGTCTCTCCTTAGAGGTGAGAGAGAAGCTCTGCTTCCCCTTGAAGACGCGAATCAAACAATTTGGATTTCATGAGCCCCACCTGGGAAACCGCCTCTTCATTCCAATCCTGTCATGTTGATATTTAGTGTTTTTTCACTTCTTTCGTGAAAAGAGAAATTTCAAGAACAACTATAAAGTTGGTGCTCCCTATTCCTTAACGCTGTCCCTGGGTTGCTTATTGGAAGTCCAAAATGTAAGAAACAGTGCTTTGAGATGATATATAATTCCTTTTGATTTTTGTTTTTATATTATGTGCAATTAACTTCTTGACTTTAAATTGCACTAAATATACTGAACAGGCTTTTATGACATATCTTCTCAATAAATATATGGGCATAATGTATTTGGACATAAATATATGTCCAAAAAATGAACATTAAAAATTTAATAAATGTCCATTTAAATATTTAAACCAGAGCTTCTAAACTTGGATTGTGTGTATTTGTTAAAATGCAGGTCTGACTCAATAGGTCTGGAGGGTGGCCTGTGATTCTGCATTTGTCATAGGCCCCCAGGGCGACCCATGCTGATGGTTTCTGGACCACACGTGGAGATGACAAGGCTTTACATCGCTTTGAAACTAAGAGAGGAGTCTTAAAATTCAGCTGTGGTCACTGTGATCATCAACAGGTGCACTTGTCTGGGATATACATGTTTTAGTTAAGATAGCCTTTGCATTTTATAACAGAAATATTATTAAAATTAATCCCCAGTACTGCTGCTGCCTGTTAATGATTCACAAAAATCCTTGCCTAATAAGAGCTATTTTCTGAAGAGCTCACATTGAATTGCAAATACTACTTCCAATCTGAGTGACATCCGCAACTCACTTACATCTCCGGAGCTGGGGACAGAGCAGCTTCTGCAAAGAGTTGGACACCCAGTGTTTGCAGTGCATTGTCTTGAGATCTTGGAGAAGTATGATGCTAAATAAGGCACAGATCTGCCACCAAGAAGTTTACATTCCACTGTGGAGTACGGTAAAATACAGCCTAAAGTGATACAAGACAGGCCCAAATTAAATGTTAATTGGATTCAAAGGAAAGGGAGAGAAAGCTCATTTAAGGGCAGATCCCAGAGGGAGTCTTTATGGAGAAGGTAGCATTTGAACTAGGCCTTGAACCATTGGGATTGGGTGTGCAGAGATGAGGCTGTGGCATACGGAATGAGGTGAGAAAACATAGGGAGGGAAAGTTTGAGAAAATATATGAGGCAAGAAAAGTAGCTTATGTGTCATATATTGGGAATAGTTTTAGTTTGGCCAACATGAAGATTTCATGCAGGGAAATGGTTGACAATAACCTTGGAAAAGAAAGTTGGGATTACAACAAGAATGACTTTATGAGCCAGTGGAAGGTGCTTGGGTTTAATTTAGTAGGCGGTGGGGACCTGTCCTTTACTCAACCCACTTGTTCTCTGTTCTACTTTCAGAATTTCTTCTTTAGTTTTTTTTTGGGGGGGGGAGCGTTATTTGTGTGTGTGAATTGACATTTTAATCCTTCTTGAATTTCTTTTGGTAGTCTGTAAAGGAGATCATAAAAGGAAAATAAATTGTTAGGAATTAATAGGAACAGAGGATGAGGAAGAAGGGGGATTCTTTGTACCAACCTCTGAAGGATGATTCTGTCTTATAAATTGCAATGGAGGGATAATCCAGAGATTTAGCTACCACGGATTTGGATTTGTGTTTCTTATATCGAAGATATCCAGCAATGTGTTACCTGAGATGGGAAGGATACACCTGGTACCTCTTCCCGGATCATCAGTTTCACTCAATCATAGCTTTACTCTATGGTATATAATTTAAAGCCTTTTAAAATATGTTGGAAATCATTATATTTACCCTTAAAGTTAGTTTACACAGTAATTAATAATAGACTAAAATCAGTCAGAGGTACCATTTTGGATTTAGATATGTTTTCCTCTTCTTTAAACATTAATGTTTAACCAATGCTGGTTGGGTTAGACTGGTTTCTCGAAGAGCTCTTTCTCATTAAAAAAAAAATAGCTATACATAAAAAATAAAAAGAAAGCTTGCTAATCTCTCCTTCTGTTAATCATGCATGTAGGAAGCCTGGCTGCTCAAGCCACATGGCTCTAATAGCAATAAGGCACCCTGGTGGCAGCCGACTAGAATTGCAGGTATAAGAACAAGGGGGAAGTAGCCTTTTGAGTGATGAATGTGGAAGGCTGAGTGTATAGAGACAACATAAATGCTACAAATGTCAGCCAGTATCAAGGCTGACATAGTATTTCTCAACTCTTTGTTTTTTTAAATTATCACCCGCCTAAGGAGACTTTCTGGACTTTTTTTTTTTTTTTCCTATTTGATACTTCTTCTCTGTTATATTATTTTTTAAAATTATATTTTTATTCATTTATTTTTTTGAGAAGGAGTCTTGCTCTGCCACCTGGGCTGGAGTGCAGTGGTGCACTCATAGCTCACTGCAACTTCAAACTTCTGGGCTCAAGTGATCCTCCTACTTCAGCCTCTTGAGTAGTTAGGACTACAGGTATGTATGGCCACACCCAGCTAATTTTATTCAGTTATTTATTTACTTATTTATTTATTTATTGTAGAAATGGGGTCTTGCTATGCTGCCCAGGCAGGTCTCAAACTCCCGGCCTCAAGTAATCCTCCCATCTCAGCCTCCAAAAATACTAGGATTATAAGTATGAGCCCACCATGCCTGGCCTAACCCTGTTATAATATTTTCATATCACATATTACAGACTAAATGTTTGTGTTCCCCCGACATTCATATGTTGAAGCTCCAATAGGATCACATTTGGAGATGGGGCCTTTGGGAGATAATTAGGTTTAGATGAGGTCGTGAGGGTGGGGCCCTCATGATGGGATTAGTGCTCCTCTAAGAAGAGATATCAGAGAGTTTACTCTCTCCCTGCAGGTGCACAAAGAAGAGGTCATGTGAGCACACAGAACAATGAAAGCTGCCCACAAGCTAAGAGAATAGGCTTCCGAATGAAACCTACCTTGTTGACTGGCACCTTGATCTTGGACTTCTCAGCCTCTAGAGCTGTGAAAAATATATTTTTGTTGTTTAAGCCACCCACTTTATGGAATTTTCTTATGGCAGTCTGAACACACTGATATACCCCAGATATACTGTATATTTGCTTTTGTTCTATAGCCCTTTGGAGCACTAAAAACCATTATAATATCTAAGATTTTAAAGCCTCAAGGAACAAGTTTTTCCCCCTTAGGGGTGATATTGCCCCCATTGAGGATGCATGATCTAGAGATTTCCAGCCTCTCTTCCTCCTGGGGTGAGGTCTTGTCCTCATACCCCTGTAGCAGCTCTACACTGAATCATCTGTAACCCACCCCTCCATCAACCAGAGACTTATTGAGACTTCTGCTATTGAAACCCAGATGTCCCTTTATCGCACACTCACCATAAACACAATCTACCTGTATCACCAAAATAACTTTTCCTGGTGATTGATCAACGCTTAGCCATTGTCCTAGACTGGACTCCTCCCCATTCCCAGGGCTTGCCTCTTTTCTCAGATGTCATTGCCCCTAAGGCCCCAGCTGCATAAAACCTGCTTCCGTCCCAGTAACAAGTCCTTGAGTTTTCATGCTAATGTGGGCACACAGTAGACACAGAGGTAACGTGAGCATACACTGTACGCTCTAGAGCTGCGCTCCCACTCCCACCGGCCCACTTGCACATGGTGCAGGGATGACATGTAGGAGAAGAGTTTGGTCTCTCACGTCTTGTAGGTTCATTCCTGCTTTTTTTCCCTTGAAAGCCGAATACTAACTGGTATGATCGTGTGTCCTCTTGGTTTTCTCCCACACTTCATGTTCACGATAGCCCTGTGAGATACATATAAATACATCTCCATATTTCAGATGAAGAAAAAAACATGCAGTTAATACATGCTGGATCCAGCTCTAAGAAAATCTCAGGGATTTCTGGTACAAAACCAGTGTTCTTACCTTGGACATTATGCCATTTTCCTGAGAGGTCCTCCAAGCCCCTTCTAAAAAGAAGTAATAACTTATTCTTTCCTCTGCCCTGTTTCTGTGCAGGTGCCTATATTTGTTTTTTCATGTAGTCATTCATTTACCAAATATTTATTGTGTAACTTCTATCTGATAGGAACTTTGAAAATTATTGGGATACTATGATGAAAAGCACCATTTCTGTTTCAGAAGAGTTCTCCGTTTATGAAGGAGATGGGTCAATTAATGAATAATTGTAACACTGTGTCTGATACATTAGTGGTAGTGACAACCATAGGGTGTTGCAGGAGAGGCACCCAACCCCATCTGACCGGTGGTGTGGAAGTGGCGAAACACCCAGAAAACTTTCTTTGAAGTGGTGAATCCTTTTGTATCACATTAGGTGTTCATGTGTCTTTGTACTCTTTTACTCTGTAAGCTACTCAAGGGCTGGATCTCTCTTTTCCCTGTTGGATTTTCCAGCACTAAGTACTGTTTGGCATATTGTCAATGCTGGACAAATTCTAGCTGTCCTGAATCTCAGAGCATTTCCCCTGCTACTTGCCACAGATTCTATGTGTGTCCCTATTCTATTTGAGTCTTAGAATTTTTAGGGTTGAAAGACACGGAAGACAATTAGATCTAACTGAAGTGCAGAGGAGTGATTTATTATGAGGATACAAACATGTATCATGGAAATCAGGTGTAGAGATGCAGCTGGTCCTCAGGAGAAAACTAGAATGATAAACCGGAAAAATGTCAGAATTCTCTGTTTTTCATTCCTATACCTCTTACAGAACTGCTATAACCTTCTCTCTCTCCCTGGTGTGAAACCCAGCCACCCTTTACCTCCCAGGTTTAGGTACTGTAAGTTCAGCCACAACTCAACTTCTCCCATGGTTGTGAACTGCACAAAACCTGAAGAGATGCCACCTACCTGAACAGCTGAGAAAAACGTTCTTAGGGTTATCTTAAGTGTGGCAGGACACCTCCCTCAAGACACAAGACATTAGTAACCAGGAGGAAATGTTTCCCTGATCAGATTTAAGACCCTCTGGAGCCGTGTGCTCACAATGTTCAGGCTTCCTAGGGGCCTTCATGCCTCGTTACATCAATTATTAGCCAAATGACAGGCAGGCCCAGTTATCAATAGAGGCATTCCCTTGGTTTACCTTCACTGATAAATTATAATTCTTCACCAAGAGTAGTACGTTATATTGTTCTTGGACCTTCACATAAAGATATATTGGTGGAACTTCTAGCTCTTGCAATAACACGAACAGAGTTAACGAAGGTACATTATGACTCTGTATGACAAAATACATGATAGGCAGGATAAAATAAACAGGTAAAACAATTTTTAAATCCAATCTGTGGCTGAATCCAAAAGACATAAAGATAAATACCCAACTGACCAGGATTTATAAATACAGAGCGGTTATCACAATAGCAGACCTAATTTTTAAAGACAAGAGACTGAATTCTTACCACTGATGTGGGAACTTAAGACACAGCATAGACCACCTATCAGAAAAAAATAAAAACTATAAAATGGAGTTGTTTCAATAACTCATAGTGCATAGGACTCCCATAGAAAAATAACCTCAGCTGAAGATGTGTCCACAATAAAAAATTACAAATTACGTGAGGAAGTTGTCCACTGTTAGGGAGAATCAACTAATTCTACAAACAGGAGGATCGACACAGAAATGAACTTGAGAGTAAAAAAAGCTATTACATAAGTGGGTTTAAATTGACTAAAGACTTCATGAATGAGGACAGGAGTATAAATAAAAGAACTGGCAATTTTGATTTCAAAAGCCGGAGTTCCAGAAATGAAAAATGTGGTAATATAAACCTCAATGGATAGGTCTAAACAGCAGATTAGATATATGGGGGGAGGATGAGATGGGGGCAGGGAGAGAGAGAGAGAGAGAGAGAGAGAGAGAACTTCAAAGAAATAATACTGATTGCGGCCCAGAATCATAGAGAATTAGAAAATAAGAAAGGGTCATTAAAGGACATGGAAGATAGAATGAGAAGGTGTAATTTACTAGATTTTTCTGGAAGGAAAGACTAGAATGAATAGGAGAAACGCTATATTATGGTCAATAATTTGAACTACTAATAAAAGGCTTGAATCTTCAGATTGCAGAATTATATTAATTTC
This sequence comes from Eulemur rufifrons, assembly GCF_041146395.1. Taxonomy (NCBI): domain Eukaryota; kingdom Metazoa; phylum Chordata; class Mammalia; order Primates; family Lemuridae; genus Eulemur; species Eulemur rufifrons. The sequence goes on from NC_090989.1 coordinate 174,485,625, forward strand.
TAAGCAGGTAAATAAAAATAAACACCTAAAAACATCATAAATAAACTGTAGAACATCAAAGAAAAGGTGAAAACCTTAAAAACAACTAGAGAGAGAAGAGATAGATAGAAAGGAGCAGTAATTCTACTAAGAGAAGAGTTCCCGTCAGTAATAGCAGGTGTTAGAAGACAATGACATATCTGCAAAGTGTCGAGGGAAAGAATTAGCAACTTACAATTATGTACCCCGCAAACCTACTATTCAGGAGTAAAGGGTGAAGACACAGAGCATGTTTCCTTCGTAGAACCCTGCTATAATAATCACCAAACGATGGGCTTTGGGAAGAGAAATTGAAGCCCAGGAAGGAAAGAAAGAATGGGGTAAAGAAGCAATTGTGAGCCAAGAGAGTGGAAATTATGTGGATTAACCAGAAAGAATACTGACATGGCAGAAAAGACTTATACAGCAGAGGGTAGAAAACAGAGTGGAACAGCAGTTGTTCCCCAAGTGACATGGATGAGCAGAGGTCAAGTGCTCTTGGGTACATCTAGACCTTGTCCATACTTTGTTAAGAAAGCATGGTAAAAATCAACTAGGAAATGCAAAATAAATATGAATATTTTAATAATCACAGTAACTATGAATAAATAAACTTGCCAGTTGAAAGTCTGATATTTAAATTGGTTTTAAAAACCCCAATTATATACTGTTTTAAAAGACAGACTTTAGATATAAAGACACCTGCTGACATAGCTGACTTGGTTTCCCTAAAATCTCTTTGGAAGCCAGAGTGAGGTTCTCAAGGGACCCTAACGAGGTCACTAAAACTCCTTTCTCACAGTGGTTGCCAGAACTCACATGCCCACATTCTGGAGTATTGCGTGCCTTCTGTGAACAGGAAATAATAGCAACATTGAAAATTGAACATGGCTGGATCTAGGATTCCAAGTATTTCAACGCTTTGTAACATCGAACTGAAGAACTGCTGATCCATGTTTGCCACAGGATTAGTTTTCACAGATGGCTGAGAATAAAGCATACGAAAGGACATATATATATCTCCGTTTAGAATCAAATGGACACATATAACAGCATATGGTATAGTTATTTTAATTATGAAGTTTTATCACACCATAATTAATGATAAAATAGAAATTCAAAAGACACGAAGGCATTAATTTGCTGTTTTAATGCTACGACATAAATCTCTTTCTTTCTTATTTTCCCTAAATCAATTTTTCCATGTTATTAGGCCATTGATATTTTGATCATGCACATCATTCTTAAAAGCCAGAATAAATAATGTGCTGGGTTATATTTATGTAACTGCACGTAAACCAAATTCACAAATAATTATATAAAATCAATATATTTCCTAAGGCAAAATTAGATGGCTTTTGAAAATTTAGATAATCAAATCTCACTATATATTTATCTAAAGACATTATTGTTTATATTTTACTTGATCACTGATTTAAATAATTGAGGGAGAGGTTGGCCTTAAGGGACTTGGTCTGGCACACTCATAAATGTAAAGTATACAGGTTTACCTCCCGCTCTGAGTTTTGGAAGGCAGATTTGGTACACTGACACATCAAAACAAGCGTTACAGACTGAATTTTTAGATAACCTCCTCAAATCCCCATGTTGAAGCCTTAAACCCAATGTGATGGTAACCCCCAATGTGATGAGCTAGGGCCTTTGGGAAGTAATTAGGGTTAGATGAGGTCATGGGGGGGTGGCTTCTGTGGTGGGATTCCTGTCCTTGTAAGAAAAGGATGAGACCTGAGCACTCTCTCTGCCATGTGAGTATGTGGTGAGGAGGTAGCTGTCTGCAAGCCAGAAGAGGACACTCATCAGGAACCAAATCTGATGGCACCTTGATCTTGGACTTCCACCCTCCAGAACTGTGAGAAATAAATGTCTGTTGCTTAAGTCATCCAATCTGTGGCATTTTGTTATAGTGGCCCAAGCTGACTAACACAATAGGGCTCCCTGATGAGATTGGAATTGACAAGTGAATCAAATTGGAGGCACCATTCATTCTTCTCAGTTTTGTGCCCACCAGAAGAGAATGGGGGAAGGAGAATTGGACTTTGAGTAGCCTGTGAACCATGTGAGCCTAAAGCTCTGGTGAGTGCTGGCCTCTTTGTGTGTATTTATAATGAGAATGATTAAAGCCAAATCTAACCTCATGTTTTGTTAAGCATTACAATGAGTAGCTTACCTTTTGTCTACGAGACATTTAGATTCTGTACTCTTGCCAGATGTTCCTTTTGGCTTCAGGTAGAAAATATTTGGTTACGGGTCTTCCTCCAACTAAATCTCTTTGTCAGTAGAGCAAAATATAAATCAAAATTGAAAGTGAAGTAGACACACATAAATTGTTTATGCCAACAGGCAATAAAACACATGACTCAAAGGTATTTGTAGTAAGCTTTGTATTTAAGCTGTTTGTCAAGAGACTCATTTAAGCTAAGGTGGATAGGGATCATTTAGTTTCACACAACAGTGCTTCTATTTTAGTACCCCTTGGTGTCTCTGTTTAGTCCACTCTTATTATTCATATCTCTGCACCAAAAAATGAAGACAGGGAAAAGTAGAATTTTTGAGAAATCAAGACATTGGAGAAAGGTTTTTAAAAGAAAACATCTTCAACAAAGGCCATGTAGAGATGATAAACAATGAATCTCTGTGTGAAAAATATTCCATAATGATTCAAGTATAATATGAGATTCAAAATATCACTATATATAAATATGTCAATTACTTAAAGGGAGATTTCTAAGTAAATATTAAAGTTTTAAGATATAAGTTTCCTTTGGGATATTTTTTCTTTTAGCATTGGCAGAAAGTGCTTTATTTTCATGTTTTTGCTGAAGATTTTTTATAGTCACTAACAATAATCTTGTCATATCAAAGAAATTTGTGTCAATATTTCCCTAGAGAGAGAGAGAGAGAGTATGATAAAGAACAAGTCCATGAAATCATTTGGGGAAATTATGGAATCATGTATATGATACTTGAAAGAGACTAAATTTTACATCAAACCATAATTTCTCCAGGTAAACTTTAACAAGATTACAAAGGTTGCCTTATTACTTCTGATTATTCATAAGAATAATTCACTATTCATTAGCTCATATTTATTAAGTACCTGGTCTGAAAACTTTGGATGTTTGTCTCCTTTGGTCATCTCAATAACTCACAAGGTAGCTACTATTAATATCTCCGCTTTCCCAAAAAAAAAGAAAAAAGAAAAAAAAAAAAAAAGGACCACATATGTAATTGCTATGTTAGGGATACCTTGATTTTCTCAGTAAAGAGATTTTCCAAAAGCGTTCTAAAATAAAAGTTACCTCTATAAAGATCCGTCATGAATATTTCCATGAAAAAGATTATTTCCCCAATATTCATGTATTCATACATACCTAAATATATAGCTTAAATTAAGATAGTGAAGATTCAAACATTCATATCTTGTTTAGAGAGATAGAGCTGAGAGATGCTGATTAAGGGCAAATGTGGATTTTGTTTTCTTTTGTTTTGTTCTCGAAGTCTTTGCCATTGTAATGAACTCAAAGCACGTGGTAAGTGGAATGAGGAAGATCAGTAGATGGAGGCAGTTGGAAGGATTTTCTTGTCCTCTCTGTCCTATGAGTCTACAGACACTGGAATTTATTTACCTACCCTTGTCCCAACTTAGTTTCCCATTGAAATGGATACACAAATGTTTTTCTTAAACAAGGTTTGAAAAAAACAAACAAACAAAAAGACACATTGACTCTGAAATAATATTCAACAGAAATCATTGGATTTGACCCAGGCTGCCAGATTTCCCATAGTTTTGCCATCTCAAACATGGAGGCTTGGGTTTGTAGCATAAGTTGGTGATATTCATTAGATGCAAACTTTGAATTTATGTGTTATTGAACTCAGGAACACTTCCCATAAATATTGTGAAAGTTTGGAATACGTTCTAGAATTGTGCAGGTAAAGTCTTCAAATCCAAACTTTCATTGCAAAAGTTTTACACAAATTTAATCACCAAGTTAAATTTGTGACACCCTCTTCAATTTTAAGGTAGGGAGATTTAACAACAGTAGCTAAATTCATGGCAAGAGAAAGGAAAGCAGGGAAATATAAAGAATTTAGCGTTTATCTGAGCATAAATATTGGAAATTATTGCAGAGGGACTATAGAAAATGACTAAGTTAATGACTTGTTTTCAAGTTCTAGGAGAAAGGCAATGCTTCCTTTTTAAAAAAGAAATCGTCTGCATTGCCCTTTTTCCATTTTGTCATATTTTATTTTGATTTAAAATTTTTCTGGGATTCTATAGTTTTGCTGTCTTCTATGTACTTTCCAATAAATGATCTATTTATTTACATGAAAGGCAAGATTTGCTAATGCAAAGGCAACACGAAAGACTTTTTCCTACCAATTTTCTAATGAAAGCCAAAGACAGTTTTTTTTTTTTATTTGGTTCTAAGTTTCATTTGCTTAAAATGAAAAATGTATTCTTAAAACTAAATAAAAAATATCATATTATCAGTATTTCTGGCAGCAAGTGAATGAATACTCATTCTGAATAGATCCCTCTGAATGGCTGCTCTATAACTACCGTGTTTTGTTAGAAAAGTATATTAAAAAGTAGAAACAGCATCATGAATGAAGAAAAGGGATAGAAACAAAGTATAAAATATGTAATCTTTTAAAAGGACCTTATCGAGGAAAATCTTAGTGAAACTTTAAATGGGAGAGTCACACAATCCCAAAGCTTTCCCATTTCCTATTCAATGAATAATTTACTTTTTAGATGAGATTCGCCAACATTATTGCAGAATAACTGTAATTGAAAATTATTAAAGCTCTATCTTTATTGCATTTTAAAACCTGTGCATTTGGTTTGACCACGTCTGCCTCATCATTAAGAGTTTTGAAGAAACGCAAAATCTCTGTCTTCTAAAGAATAAAGAGCAAAAACCTTAATTGCTTTCTTGTTTCCCACAAAGATGCTAATATGATGAACTGAATGTCAGGAATAATAAGATAAAATGATGGTGTACACCCTGGGAAGAGAAAATAAAACATCTTTTTATGTAAACTGTCACCAGAACCTCAAGGAAACTCTTTGCTCTTTTCCTGCCCTGATTTTGAACTGCTTCATTAAAAGTAATTTTGTTTTTCAGGAGGATAACACCCACATTATTCTATTAAAAATTTTAAGAGAAATCTTCAATTAAGAGGTTATTGTTGTCTGAAGGATTTTTCCATAGTCGGTTGGTAGCTGAAAATGTGATCTTCCCAAATTTGAATGGAAATATGACATTCATCACGGTTTAAAATAGATAAACGTCTTATCTGTTTGAAATGCCAATGAACTTGGTATTATTTATCAGATACTTTGAAAATGTTGGAATTTTCAGAGAAGGAAAGAATTTTCAAAAAGGAGAGAAATGAATCATCAATTCTTCCTGCCTTCAATTGATTGAAAAGTTAAATTATACAGAGATATTTATAGAGCCCTTGTTCCATGCAGTATTTTGGCTTTTAGGAGTTGAGAATAAACAAGGGATGGTGGACCTCAGTTATGAGCCTTTGCAAATCTTCCTTTTGGTTGATCCAGGGAAAAAGACTGTAAAGCCCATCTTTATTGGCCAAGAAACTCCCACCCAGGGCTTGTCCTGATCTCAGTCTAGGTACTACTTGGTCCATGGTCCAACCTGATAAATGTTTAGATACATAAATATATTTAAACCACTTAGAAGGAAATCTAATTTAAATTAACCACCAATAAATTCTTAATACGAAAAATATTCCTATTTATTCACCTAATAAATTTATCCTCTAGAGAATTTTTTCTTAATGGGCACACGACAAGTATACTGGATTTAGGCCATGGAAATCACTTTGCAACTGAGGCAACAGTGATCTGAATTACCAGATAGCTTTCCAGTTGTTGTTAACATTGCCCTGATGCAAACAAGTCCAAGTGTAACCGATTGCTTGAGCCCAGGAGTTTGAGGTTGCTGTGAGCTAGGCTGATGCCATGGCACTCTAGCCCAGGCAACAGAGCAAGACTCTGTCTCAAAAAAAAAAAAAAAAAAAAAATTTCTGTTGACTCCAGGTGCCCTTTAGAATTTATTTTTTATTTATTTATTTATTATTTTGCCAAACTGTGTTCTGAGAAGTATTAATCCTTAGAAATACTCATCATCAAAGAGTATCAGGTCAAATAATTCTGTGGAAATCTGAACCTTGGATTATATTTGTGATTAATAAAAATACATGAGCATGTGAAAGGCTCTGAGAAGCTCTGCATTCTGTTCCATAGGAAAAAAAATCTGTTCTACATTGTTCAGTGAGACACTTCTGAAACTTATTTAACCATAGCAACATTCCCCCTTCCCCAGGTCTTTTTCTTTTTGTCATCGTGTAATCTACTTGCTTCCTTTGCAACTAATGTTCTGGGGCCCCTGCTTTGGTAAATGTTCCTCTATTAAATAACCCTTGTCGAGGTAGATATCATTACTATTTTACAGATGAAGAAACTGAAGCTCAGAGAAGTTAAATAACCTGCCCACGGACATACATCCCTTAGGTTATATAGCTAAGATTTGAAGCCCCAAGTCTGAAGCCTATCCTATTATCTGGCACTGTGGCAAAGGAACACAAAGGACATACATTTATTTGAATATATGGACTATTTCTAGCTAGACTTAGCAATCATACATTTTATTTTCTGTGCACTCTTTCCTAGATTTCTTTTCTCCTTATGTTCATTGTCATTGGAATTTTGTAAGAAAACCACTCTTATTACATACAGTATATTTGCTTAGGAAAAAGTAAATGAATTCCATGCAATATAATAATCAGGACTGGGCCCAAATAGCACATAGAACACGTAATTTGACAACTAGTCTGTAACGGCATGGAGTCAAGAAAAGTACGTATTTAGAGCTGGGAATGATATTCAGTAAAGTATTGTGAGTCAATAGAGCAACATGAAATGAAGGAATCTATTTGCCTGAAAGGATTTCCTTTAAGCCAATTTCAGAAATATTTAAAAGATTCAATTCTTTATGTATATCAATATTAAAATAAAGGTTACATTGAGAAAAAAAACCCTTCTAAACACATTAAAAGATTCGTCTCATAATGAGAAAAAATAGGTTTTTAATTAGTGTGTAACATGTTGTCTATTTATTTTTTCTATGTACCTGTGTATGTTTGTGGTTAGGAAAGCATGAACATGAATATACAAATATGCATATATATATATAAAACTTAACTAATAAAAACAACCTTGTATCTGACTTGTTAAAATATCCATTTTAGTTATTTTAGATGTAATATAATTTTAGATTCCTTTAATAAATGTCCAGTGGATGACTTATTATTATTATTTTTAATTTCCTGCATCAGATCCAGGTCTTTGATAAATACCACAGACAACCCCAGAACTGTAGGATCGACTTGACAGTTCTTCAATAAAGGGCTGTGTGGTTTTTTTGTCAGTGTCTTCCTTCCAGTGACAGCTGCTTTGTTCTTTTCTAGTCAGATTTTCTAGTTAACACATCAAAAGTGTATCTGTGTACACGAAGTACGAAGAAAACAGTTCAAAGAGGTAAGAGATTCACTTTTAACTGTTCGCCACATTTTCCCCACACTTGTCACAAAAGACATCTCATGTGGAGGTTTGGGAACAAGGTGAGAAGTTCAGGATGGAGCCCAGGGATGTACGGCATTTGGGGGCTAGTGTTTGAGAAGGTGAGTTGGTCAGGCGACATGCTGAGGGACCCCAAATTAGTGAGAGCTAATCTGGGAGAAAGAATTTGCATTTTCCCAAGACAACCAAGCTCAAGGGCTGAATGCAGGTTTTTATGTTCAATTTATTGTTGAAGACTGGTTTCTTCTTCTCGCCATACCATGATGGCATGCCATGATGACAGTATTTGCCTGCTGTTTGCACATAGCTCTGGAGCTGTTGCTCTCATCTGTGCAGACAGGAGCTCTTGCACACATACAAGAATGCAGTTAGCCAGGACTCCATGCTTAAGCAAATGTCCTTGGGGGTGAGACTCCTAGATCTTTTTGACTACAGTGGCTAAACCTGAATTGGGAGTGAAATATTAAAACCCCTGGAGAGTATCCTCTAGCACGTCCGTCCCTCTTGCAGCTCTCTCGCGGTGAGTGTCTGTTGAATCCGGGATGCAGTAAAGCAAAGATCAGGTAGAAGGCAGCCTCCCCTCTCCTCCTCCCAGGCAGACTGAGTATAAGCCCCGAGTATGGGGAATGCCTAGAAAGAAACTTCCTTCAGTAAGTCAGGTCGAAATAGGCCAACCCTGGATTGTACTATATGTATGTTTTTAGTATCCCTAGTGAAACAAAAGCAATAAATGTTTATTTTAAAGAATTTTTACATTTGATCTTTTGACAAGGCATCAGAGTAGTCATCATGAGAAAAATAAGAACTTTGTTGGAATTTTTTAGGCTTATTTTGTAGTGGAGCATGGTTTTTAAGTTTGAGTTACGTAAGCTTTTCTGTACTTAGGGGCTTTGAAAGTCTTAAGCTAGCCCAAGCCAAAGGTGTACACATAGCAAGCAAACAAAACAGCCCTGCCATCCTGAGTGTCCACTGTGGTCCTGCTGTAGGATGAAGGAGGCAGGATAGTGACAGGGAAGGAAGGGGACTGGTGGGAGACTGCCTGGAGTTAGCCAAGTGAGTGGCTCAACTCCTTTAAGCTTCGGTTCTCTCATCTGAAAGTTGGGGTTCTAATGATCTCATGCTCTAACAATTTATTGATGTTTTTGGAAGGGGATGTTATGCTTATAAAGCACTCGGCACGGAAGCACATGGCGCGAATCTCACAAGAGACTCAGAAGGACAACGACATGGACCAGAGTATCCACAGACCTGGGTTATAATGAGTATCCGCTGGGTGCTGAAGATTACCCTATTATAGTGCTTCAGCGGGACATTCACTTTGGAATCTTTAATAAGAAGTAAGAAGTGTTAGCCATTGAGGATTTTATTTTCACTTACACTATGCAGTCTGAAATCCAGAATGTTATGTTCTTTATAATTTTACCTCTATCCTATTAATTTTCAATGATTAAAGAACATAAAAAATATACACTTGTTAACAAACATAAAATAGCATTATGAACATTTAAAACAATAATAATTTAAACTAACATTAAATGTCAACAGGAAAACTAATAGGAAAGAGAAGGCCATGCATTTTATTCAAGACAAAAGCTGTGAAACTGAATATTTTCCTCCATTTTGGACATGTATTCTATAAATTGTTTTTCTTTAAAAATCATGGCTTTAGGATAGATAACTTTGAAAGATTCATTTTTTAAGCTCTCAAAATAGGATTATCTTGCAAATAAATATTTTTCATCCTGGAGTGTGACTTTTGATTGTACTGCAATTAATAGCAATGTTGTGCAGTTTTTGAATCCTATGCCAAGTTTTTCCACCCTTATTATTCTTGAATGTTTTTGCTAATATCTTGTTTTGTACGGTATTTGCCTCACCTCCCTGGGGCATTCCAAATGGTGTTTTTAGCTGGGAGAAATACTCTCTTTGTGGTTCCCAACTCACTAAGTCTTCAGAATTATCTAAGGTACTTAAAAATAATCCCTAGCACCTACTCCATAACTCCTAGCTCAATGCTTACTGCTTCAGAACCACTCGGAAGGCCTGTTTGAGCACAGATCGCTAGGCTGTACCCACAGACTTCTGATTCAGAGGGTCTGGGGAAGGGCCCCAACATCCCGAATTTCTAACAAGTTCCCAGAGGCTGCTGACACTGCTGGAGTAGGGACTATTGCTTGGGAACCACTATGCTAGATCAGGCTTTTCTGGTACACTTAGTTTCTAAGGCCCCCCAAGGTGATTCCGGTGTTTAGCCAGGCTTGGGAACCGTGTTCTGGTGACAGTTTCCATGGCATACTAAATGCTCCCATGTCACCTGGCAGGGACCTGAGCCAGGGAGTAGAAAGCCTTTAAAGTACCTGCAAGTTTGTGGGGAAGAACAGATCCCTTCTCAGGTATCTGAATATGTGCTGGGAGCAGTGGTGTAGGAAGGGCAAAGCCTCTAGGCTTTTGGAAGATTGCTGAGGATTCGCTTTCCAAAATCATCTTGGGAAGATGTCAGAATGAAATGGAATCATCATGTATGAGGATAAACTGAGCACACGGCACAGCGTGTAGCATAGGGGGAGAGCAGGAAGTGAGAGTCTTTTCAATATTGTCACTTCTGAACAGGATGGAAAGTGGCCCAGAAGGTGAATTCTAGGCCCAGCTTTATCACCAACTGAATACCCTGGGCAAGTCGTGATCTCTCTTGGCTTTGGTTTCATGGACATTCATCTCTTGGGTTGACCACTGTGGTTATTCGATCATCTGTCTCCCATATTGTACTTTGTCCTATTCACTACTGTCTCTTGAGCACAGAGCCTAGCTCGAAAAAGTTTATTAAATGAATGAGTGAAGTTAATGAATGTGTTTCTCTTTCATGCTCTACCCGAGTACTTGGCTCAGACTAGGGATTCTATCAATATGTGCTGAGTGAACTAATGAAGAAACCTGCAAGTTAGAGGTGTGACTAATCACAGGTTTTCATCATTTGGGGGAGAAATGTATATTTTTAAAAAGCTCATCTAGTAATTAGGTACTGGGGAATCACATATGCAAAAAATCTCCAAGTGTCCTGATGTTAGTTGAGAACATTTTCATCTGACATGTAAGCATTCCTTCCTAGTTAGACTGCTAAAATACTGTACCTGCCAAAGTTGAAGGTCCAATTCTATATGAAATTTGCCTAAAAGCAAGTATAATAGAAATATCACAAGTGCATTTTACGATAAGGAAGTATCCATCAAAAAGAAGTTTCATATAATTTTTTTTAAAATGTAAAAACCCTTGAAGAATTCCTCTCTTTCTGTTATTTGGACTCAACTGCTTTATATGGGAAGATTGATTGTGAAAAGCTGAGCGAGGCTAAAAAATTAGGGTTTTAATCAAGTAAAATTAAGTGGAACATTTTGAAATGTCAAAGATGGACAGCATATATTATACTTACGTGAATTAATGCTTTAAATAATGACAAAGGCTATACCGCATAAGAGTGTGAGCTTCTATGTTTGTGAGAAGTTGATATCTAATCCAAAATTTCCACAAGAAAGATATAAGCTGCCATTTATTTTTATTCCTAAAAGGAAGAATAAAATGTTTATATCCATAGCTTTCCTGTTACTATGATTATTTTTAACTCTTAGGCTCCTCTCTCTATATTCCTTCTTCTAGGGAAGATGGTGGTATGGTCTCCAGAAAACAGCAGCCCACCAGCTTATCAGGATCACAAACTGTCAGAATTTAATGAGTCACTAGTGCTAGATGGCAGATAACAGGCCTTGTGATTTCATTCTCCATACCTACACTCGAGGCAGACCTGGGAATTTGATAGTGGTTTCATTTCCTATCATACCACCAATGAGATATAAGATCTCGTAGTGTTTTAAAAAATTATTTTTATTAACAAAAAAGGGATGGAAGATACTATGGTTGATGAGCACTGGCAAATGGAATGAAATCTATTTGCTATAACTGAATTAGTCTGTGCCCCACATTTATAGATGACAGTTCATACTCTGGAGTACAAGGAATAGTGAGGACCAGCATGGATGAAGTCCCTGGATCAGGCATTTTAGAGTTCACATGGGCAACCAATGGAACAGTCCATTCATTCATGTCAGATAAAAGAAAATAGTGTAAAGTGAGATAAATTTACTTGGGGGAGCCTTTCTCTTCCTGTTCCCAGTTTCCAGGCATTCTTCCCTTCCTGCTGATCCTGACATTTGGAGTGCTATATGCCACCCCATATAGGACCGTCTGCCCCAATTCCTCTTATTCTCTTTCCAAATCAAAATTTCCATTTCCCCCATCCGATTAGCTGCCAAGAATGTCTTACTGATAAGTCCATCCCAATAGTCCCTGAATGGTATTCCAATGAATACTAGTCCAGCAAGAACAATATAAATGAGTTTCAAGGTTAAATATATATAGGATATACTTTACAGACCCTCCTGGAGATTCTCAACAAATATTAGCTCTGAAAAGTCCTGGGGCAAGACAGCACTTTAATATTTTAAACCATTTCATATTTTAAAAGGTAGCTCGATAATTCAAAAGACAATGATTGAAATAAGGACTCTAATGATTGGAATAAAGACATCATGTGATTAGGGGATATTTCTGTATCTTGCACCTTTTAGGAATTTTTTTCTCTTATTTTAGAAACTCTCATTTGAAAGGCTGCCCTTTCCTATTCATCTTTAGATTGCCTAACTCTTTAAGAAAGGGAACCAATCCTTGGCTATGCTTTGGGGGTGACATGAGGCTGAGAGGTCCAGACAAGGAATTCTTTTCAATTAGGAGCAAGATAAGAAGCATTTGGGGCATGAAATTAACATTGTGGTTTATTACTAATGATGTCTATTAATAACCCTCAGTATCTCTCTTAAACATTTTCGCCTGTTATATCTGGTAGTGCAGGAAAGTGAAAAGTATTAAAAATGCAGAGAATTTATAGCAGTGTAGAAAGTAATATTTCACAGGGTAGGTAAATATAGTAATTTTCAATTCTAAAAACTGCCTTATAAGGTTTATGTAAGCATCAAATGCATATAAAACTTTAACACCCGGTCTGGCACCAATAAATATTTTCTATTAAAAATAACAGAAAAGAGCAATTTCTTTTCACATTTATTTGAGACTGGGGTTATATGTATCTGGGCTGTGCCTATATCAGACTGATTTAACATTTTGATAAAAGTAGCCTCTTTTGTGACTTATATGCTTCCCAAATGGTCAAAATAGTATGGTTGTCAAAATGTGACTGAATTCTCTATTAAGTAACAGGCAATATTTATTAAGTCCTTACTCTGTTCCAGGTTTTGCTCTAAGCTTTTCTACATTTATTATATCATTTAATTTCCATAACAACCTTGAGAAGTAAACACTATTATTTTTATACTTATTTCCCAAATGAGGACACTGATGTTTAAGCAGAATTAAGTAATGAAGATCACATGGACAGCAAGTGGTGCAAAACATTTGGGCATCTTTTAAAATGAATGAGTTATGGTATATTTTTGACATGGAAATAACTTTAGAGATGGTCTATTTCAAATATATCTTTAATAAATTAGAATAATGAGGCCCAGAAAGGGATAGAATCTTGGTCTAGATGACCCAGCCAGTGGTCAGACTCAGGTGTCTCATCCAGCCTGTACATTTTATTCAATGATCTTGGGACTGCCTATAGATTATGGTCTATAGACATGAGATTACCCCTAATTAAACATATCTCCAATCTAGTTGTAGCAGATTGTATTTTCCATAATGAATGGATCTGTATCTATATATTCCATCCCACATTCTGTTTTTCCAATATGATGTGGACACTGTTCCATCAAGAAATGGGGTCTTGTTCTCTCACTTTGAAACTGGTTAGACTATTTTTTCCCACTTTAAAAAATCATTTATTTATTTAATTGTATATATTTAAGCTGTACAGCATGATGCTTTGGTCTACTTTATATATAGTGAAATGGTTACTATAAGCAAGTGACATATCCATTATCTCACATAGTTAACTTTTTTACGTAGTTAAGAGCACTTAAAATCTGCTCTCCAGCAAACTTCCGGTATACGGTATTATTAACCAGTCTTTGTGTGCTATGTTAAATCTCCAGATTTGTTCATCCCACAGAAGTGCAATTTTTTACCCTTTGACCTACATCTCCCTGTTTCCTTCTCTCTGTCCCTGCCAATCCCCTATAACTACCATTCTATACTCTATTTCTATGCATTAGACCTGTTTAGATTCTACATGTGCATAAGATCATGCAGTATTTTTCTTTCTGTGTCTGGCTTAGTACACTTAACATAATGTCCTCCAGGTTCACCCACGTTATCACAAATGGCAGGATCTCTTTATTAGATCTGAATAATATTTCATTGTGTATATGTAACACAATTTCTTTTTTAATCATCTGTTGATGGACACTTGGGTTGTTTCCATATATTGGTTATAGTGAGTAACGCTGCAATGAACATGGGGATGCAGATATATCTATGAGGTGCTGATTTCATTTCCTTTGAGTATATGCCCAGCAGAGGAATTTCTAGGTCATATGGTAGTTCTATTTTTAATTTTTTGATGATCCTGCATACTGTTTTCCATGATGGCTGTACCAATTTACGTTGCCACCAAAAGTGTACAAGGGTTCCCTTTTCTCCACACCCCACTCATAATTATATCTTGCCTTTTTGATAATAGCCATCTTAACAGCTAAAAAGGTGATATCTCATTGTGGTTTTGATTTACATTACCCTGATGGCTAGTGATGTGGAGTACTTTTTCATACACCCGTTGGCTATTTGCAAGTCTTCTTTGGAGAAATGGCTATTCAGGTCCTTTGCCCATTTAATTGGGTTATTATTATTTTTTTGCTACTCAGTTTTGTGAGCTTCTTACATATTTTGATATTAACTTCTTATTAGATGTATGATTAACCAGGATTTTCTCCCAATCTGTAGGATGCCTTTTTACTGTATTGATTGTTTTCTTTGCTGTGTAGGAGCTTTTTAGTTTAGTGTAGCCCTATCTGCTTATTTTTGCCTTCATTTCTTGAGCTTTTGGTGTGATGACCAAAAAGCCATTACCAATGTTAAGGAGGTTTACTCTATGTTTTCTTCCAGAAGTTTTACGGTTTCAGGTGTTACATTTAGGTTTTTAATCCATTTTGAGTTGATTTTTTATTTATGGTATAAGATAAGGGTCTAATTTCATTCTTTTACATGTGGATATTCTGTTTTCCCAACACCATTTATTGATGTGACTATTCTTTAAAACCTGGGTGGACTTTGTAACTCAACCAGTAGAATTTGGCAGAAGTTATATTGGGTGATTTACAAGGTTATTAGTTCACAGTAAGTGATATGGTTTCTGTGTGGTCCTTGCTCCTTCTCAAGACTCCTGGCTTTGGAACCAGAAAATACATTGCAAGGAAGCCCAAGACACATGGAAAAGCCTTTTGCAGGCATCACAGCCAACAGATCAATATGAAATCCCCGGCAACAGTTATGACCAGTGAGCCTTCAGATAATTCTACCCCTCAGCCATTGAACTTTCCTTCTGATGCCTCAGAAATTATGGAGCAGAGACAAGCCATCTCTACAATTCCTTCTTTGGATTCTGTGAGCACAATAACTGATTGTTTCATGCCAGTAATTTTTGGAGTAATTTGGTATGTAGCCATAGTAACAGGAATATACTTTGGTACTGGAAGTGGGGAGGTACCATAACAAAAATCTAAAATATATGAAAATGGCTTTGGGACTAAGTAGTATGTGAGATTGGAAGGCATGAAGACACTATTAGTGGAGACCTAATGAGTCTCCAGGGGGATGTTGACCAGGACATAAAGGTAGCAGAAGTCTGAGGGCCCTCAAAGAGGCTGCTGGTGAGGTCTTAAAAGAAAGTGGGGACAGTGATACGGGAAGCCGAAGGTCAGGGACCATTGTCATGTAATAGTGGAAAGTGCATCAACACTGTCACCTGCAGGAATGTGGAAAATAGGAAATGTACCTGGTGAACTTGTTCAGTTTTCAAGTGAAATTCAGAGGAAACAGGAGCCACGCCTTGCCGAGCATAAAAGTAAAACTGTCTCTCATTTCCGACTCTATAAGATTCTCAAATTAGAAAATGTTTTTCGGGGGGAAATCAAATCCAGAATACTGTCAGAAAAACATTTTATAATGATAAAACCAAGAGTGTGGCTGTAAAACCTTTGATAAGGCCTCGGAGAGGTTTAAGGTGGTACCTCAAAAAAAACAATAGGGTTTAAAAAGATTTTAAAGGCATTGTTTCATACTAGTCTTACAGCAAGATCATTATAGAGAAATGCTCATCTTGAAGAAATTTGTGGCTTTTGTCTAATGCCATATGAATTAGTTCATAAGAAACATACAAAGTTTTTAAAAGAATTTTACCCAGTCAGAAGGAAAGGGACAGACAGTATAAAGTGAAAGAGATCTTTGGGTTCTACGGGAAGGAAGCTGACTAAGAAAACAACTCAGCTGCTAGCATGTGCTACATTTTATGGAAAAAGAAATCTAACTCAGGTGGTGAAATCTAACCAAGAGCTATGGTGGAAAATTCCCGGGACTATGTTCTCATCAATGGGAAGACAGTATACACCTGTTTGGATTTTAGAACTGTTGTGCAACAGTGATGACAGTGTGTCTCCCCTGTCCCCCCTTTATGACAAGGGCTGTCCTTAGCAGGCATTCTATGCCTGTCCCACCACTGAATGTTGGGTATGTCTGGAACAGGAACTTATCTCTGTGCTTCACAGTCTTAAGACATAGAGGAATAGAGTTGAGGTGCTATGGTTAAGGAACTGTATCTGGTGAGCCTCATCTGCACCTGGACCTAAGCTGATTCTGGTGACAAGATCCTGGACTTTGAGCTGATTCTGCAATAAGACTTGAGGGTTTCGGGAGAGGAATGGTATATTTTGCATGTGTTAGGGTTGTGAATTACTGTGGCCAGAAGCAAACTGTGGCAGATGGCATTTCCAAAGTCGGCCATACAAATATACACCCCATGTGCATGCTATTCTTACAAAGTGATAATGACATTTCTTTGTTCCCTCTGCTTGAAACTGGATGTAACTTGGTAACTGCCCTGAGCTATAGACTGCAGTGGAGGTGACGCTGGGCAACTTTAGAAGTTAGTACATCAAAGGTGATGTGGCTTCTGTCTGGCCCTCACTCTTTCTTAGAATGCTTACCTGCAGAAGCCAGCTATCATGTTCTGAGCAAGGTCAGGCCCCATGGAGAAGCCAAGGATACATGTTCCAGCCAACAGCTTCAACTAGGTTCTCAGCCAATAGCCAGCAAAACCATGAGCCATGTGAGTGCATGAGCCCAACCTGCAGTCTGCAAGGCCTCTGAAGACTTCAAGGACTTCAAAACCTCCACTTCAGTCCTCAGATATCATAAAACATAGACATGCTAGTCCCTCTGTGTCCTGTCCAAATTCCTGACCTACAGAATCTGTGAGCACAATAACTGGCTGCTTTATGCCACTAGGTTTTAGGATAGCTTGTTACTCAACTGTATTAACTGAAACTCTGGTCAGTTAAGAAGGATCTTGAATGCTCATGTATATGATGGTTATTTGGTTACCACTGGAATAAGTAGGGTGCATTTGGCTGCAAGTAACAGAAACTTAACACAAACTAGTTTAAAAAATCAAAGATATATTATCTCACTTAATAGTGAGCCCAGAGGTTGGGCAAGGTCCAAGTATGGTATTCTCAGTGGCTAAATGCTGTCATCAAGCAACTCAGACTCTTTGAGTTCATAGAGCCATTCTCAAAATAGCATTGTCTCAGTCTAAAAGCAAGACGTTTTGGGATGTTGTAAGTGTCCTGTACAGTCACAACAATATCTAGAAGAAAGAAAGAGCCCGTCTCCTTAAGCAGTTCTCTCTTAGGAGTAAGAACTTTGCCTAGAAGCAGTCCTCAACCCCATGAGATTTCCCTTCACATCTCATTGTCAGTTGAAATTTCTTGTTGAGTAGGAACATGGAATTACCATGATTGGCTCAGCCTGTTGTCTGGGGAAGGATGAACACAGAGAGGTTATCTTTATGGCTACTATTTCTTTTTATTATTTATCACATTCCAATCACTAAAAGGAAAAACAGAGTTTGGTTAACTCAGGGTAATAGAATTTATGATTCTTGACCATGCTTATAAGCGGTCTGCTTGTAATCAGATCTAGAGAATAAACAGGAGATGATGTGCAATGTTTGAAATTTCTTTAAAGATGGCCTTTGCAAGGCAGGCCCTATAAAGGCAACTTGAAGCTCCCCGTCTCTGACTTCACTATGTGTGTTTGCCACCAGTAGTGTCTGTGAACAACTGTGAGAAACAAGTATACAGGCACTGTGATATTGTGATATAAGAAGAAATATATATTTGCCTCCCCTTCCCTTTACTGGTGCACAGCTTCTAAAAGCTTTGCAATCTGTGAAGGGATGTGGGTCTTTTTGTATGCTAATGAGGAGACTCCTGGCCGGTGGTCCTTAGATAGCCTCAGGATGGGGGTTGGTTGCCAGGGGATCCAATCATGTGATTAGAACTTTCAGCCCCACCTCTTGACTACAGGTTGAACAGATTACCAATGGCTAATGATTTAGTCAATCATGCCTAGGTAATGAAGCCTTCATAAAAACTCCAAAGGACAGGCTTCAGAGATCTTTATGTTGCTGAACACATGAACACATGGAAGGTGACAAGCAAGAGAAGGCATGGACACTCCGCCTCCTTCCCCCATCCCTTGCCCTGAGCATCTCTTCCATCTGGCTGTTCCTGAGTTGTATTCTTTTATAATAAACCTGTACATGTAAGGAAAGTGTTTCCCCAAGTTTGATGAGCCATTTTGAACTCAAAGGGGTGGTTATGGGAACCTCCGGTTTATAGCTCGCCAGTAAGAAGCACAGATCACACCCTGGGCTTGTGACTGGCATCTGAAGTGGGGGCAATCTTGTGGGACTGAGCCCTTAACCTGTGGGATCTGACAATATCTCCAGGTAGATAGAGTGAGAAATCAGTTAAACTGTAGGACACAATTGAGTTAAATTGTAGGTAGGTAATGTCTGCAAGAGAATTGATGTGTATTGAGAGTGATTGTGAGTATAGAAAGGAAAAGTTGGTTTTTCCTTATTCAGGCACAAATACATGATCTACCTGTTAATTAATTTTCTGAAGTATAGCAGTTAAGAATCCAGGCTTTGAGTTCAGACCAATGTGGGTTTTCTCATCTGTAAAGGGAAGATAATATTAATATCTTCCACCTTGCAGGTGGTTGTAAGATTAAATGAAATAATGTATGTAAAGAAGTATATGCCCAAGAGTGTTCCTGACACATAGAAAGTACTCAATAAATGATTATTGTAATTGTTTTTTTAAAACATACTCATTATGCCATGACCTATAAATTGGAGAAAAGTTTCAAGTGCATGATGGAGCTATCCTTGCTTTTCAAGTTTTTTATTGACTGGTGTTACAATAACACAATATTTTACCAACAAAAGAAAATATTTTCTAATGAATATATACTAAAAATAGCGGTCTATAATGAGATCTAAACATATGACTTGCATGCTTTAGATTCAGACATAGTTATATTCAGCATAAGACATGACAAAGGTATTTCATTCTTTAAATGTATATGACCTAACAATATATTACAGTATATGATTTAATCTCAGCAAAAAAGAAAAACATTTTATGACATATTTCTAATTTATTGTTATTTTATTACTTATACATATGATACATATTTATTTCTAAAACAAATATATCTCTTTGGCCACCTATTTTATTTTCTTAAGTTACAGGCAGTACATTACTCATGAATGGCAGAGT
The DNA here is from genome assembly GCF_041146395.1 of Eulemur rufifrons. Taxonomy (NCBI): domain Eukaryota; kingdom Metazoa; phylum Chordata; class Mammalia; order Primates; family Lemuridae; genus Eulemur; species Eulemur rufifrons. Next base: position 174,505,128 of record NC_090989.1, read on the forward strand.
ATGTCAGTTATTTATCTTTCCAAAGTATCTAAAAGTGAATGAAGCTTGAATTGGGCAAGGAAGTATCATAAATTAAAAAGTGAATTCTCTAAGAAAAGCTGGAAAAAGGTTTGAATAAAATTAAAGTACATTTTGCCATAAAATGTAGCTGTCAAAGTGGCATGAACCCAAATATGAATTAGGATTGAATTGAATTTGTATTTTTATCTACACTAAAAAATTGTCTTGAAATCATTGATCGTGTCCAGCTTTAAATCTGTATTTTTCTGATAACATGTCAATCAGGTATAAAGGTGATGAGAGACAATTTAAGCCTGTGCATTTATTTGTCAATAAAATGTGTGGTCTATTGGTTTTTTTCTCAGTTGCATTATTTTATCATGTCAATATTTCATAAGATTATATGACTGACTAATGGGAATAGCTATTACCACTGTTGATGTACTTTGAAAATAGCAATCTATATTTTATGGACCAGAAAGAGACAAAACCTTTACCTTTGACCTTATTGAGCATAAAAGTAAGTTAATGTAAATGAAATTTATCTCTTATTTCACCTATTCACAATTAGCTTCTAATAGCCTCGGGATTAAATGTTAGAACAGGTAACTTATCCTTTCTGGGTTTATAAGAATGATTTATGGATCTTGAATAAAATTCTCCAAAAGGCAATTTAGGGAACAGAAATACCTTAATGTAAGCCAGAAAAACAGACAATGGGCATTTTTGCATGAGTCTTTTTCTCATTAAACTGATAGATGCATGTTCTCTGTGAACATCAAAGATAAAAACACATAAGCCAAAAGGAAAGCAGTCTTGTCTAATCCAAACATCCAGAGATTGCCACTCAGTGTTGGTGTGTACCCTTCTAGTCTTTTTTCCATGCATCCACGTTTCTTTTCCAAAAATTTACTCTATATACTATTTAATAACCTGATTTTTTTCCAAATGAAATTTTGTACTTTCTGTGCTATACATGCACTTTATCAAGAAAATAATAAACCAAAGCAGTTCATTTTTACTATATAATTTCTCTCCATCTAATGCCTTGCTTCTTGTATCTATTCACTTGAGCATGTGGCTTATACAAGGTAGGTAATTTGCTTGTATAAAATACCCTATGTTCTCTAAGTGTTTTAAAAGGACTGATTTGTTGGTTGTTATGGTTAAGTTATAGTTAAATATGCTTTTAATGTAGTATAAAGATTTTTTTTTCCTGTAATAGAGCTATACACAAAATTAGAATATTTTAATCAGATTTCTATTTGTAAAACATGGATAATAGGTAGATCTAGGCCCTGCCTATAGCTATCGCTCTGAATATTTTGGGACAACTGTGTGGTAGTCAACTTCCAAGATGGTGCCCATTGATTCTTGCTTCCTGTTCTTCATGCCCTGGTGTGGTGACCTTGCATATGGAATAGAACTGGCCTGTACACCAATAGATTATCGTAGATGGGTGACTTTCAAGGCTGGACTATAAATGGCATTGCAGCTTGCTTCCACCTTCTTCTCTTTTACATCCTCAGTCTGGGGGAAGCCAGCTGCCACGTCATGAGGACATTAAGCAGATCTGTGTAGGAGTCCATGTGTCAAGGAACAGAGGCCTTTTGCTCATGTCCATCTGAGCGAACTAGCAATACTTGGAAATGAATCCTCTGGCCCCAGTCAAGCCTTCAAATGATTGCAGCCCTGGCTGACAGCTTGCCGGCAGCCTTTTGTGAGATTGCGAGTCAAAACCAGCAGCTAAACTGCTCCTGAATTCCTGATGTACAGAAACTGTGTGAGATAGCAATTGTTTACTTTTTGCTTTGGGCCTCTAAGTTTTGGAGAGTAATTTGCCATGCAGCAGTAGATAGCTAGTAAAAACTGAAAGTAAAATGTGTGCTAAAACAACTCTATCAAGTATGCTCTGAATGAATAAGAGCTTATGAAAACTTTGTATTTCATTAAGAGCCCGGATGATGCTTAACTATTTAAACTTACCCATTTAAAGAGTAGAATTTGAAGGGTAACAAGATCTTTAACTTAAAATATTTTGTATTGTTAAAGCTTTGTGTTGATCTAAGTTTTTTCTCCCTAGTTTTTGTAGTGATGACAAACAGAGGAGAAATAAACATTAATATCAATATTTCAATGATAGAGTCTTTATGTATATATGATGAAACTTTTGATATGTTTCAGAAGAAATAAACATGAATATCAACATTTCAGTGTTAGCTTTTATGGATATATGGTGGGATTTTGAAATTTATATACCTTTTATTTATCAGAATTTTAATTATGAGTCCTACATAATTGTTGTGATCAGGGAAATATGACATAGGCACACAAAGAGAAAACTGCATATTCTTCCTTGCCTTTTCCATCTTATGTCTAATGATAATAGTTTGGATAAACAGTTTGGGGTGAGTTCTTCCACAGTTCTCTGGTCATATAAAATTAGGTAAACATATAAACACAATAACTTTATCTTTTTTACAAACATGAAATCATGCTCTGCATATTACTCTGCAATATATTGTTGAGAGAAAGTACATATAGTACAGATAAATCTAATTGATTTAAAAAATAACTACTTACCAGTCTACAGTGCAGACTGTGAAACTATAGCTTGTCCTGTTACCTGTTTTTGTATAGTCCATGAGCGAAGAATGGTTTTTACATTTTTGAATGGTTGGGAGGAAAATTAAAAGAATATTATTTCCTAATGTGAAAATTATATAAAATTCAAATCACAATGTTCATAACTAATTATTGGAACACCGTTATGCTTACTTGTCTATATATTGCCTCAACTCGAGTAGTTGCAACAGAATCTTCATGGCCTATAAAACCTAAAATATTTACTATCTGGCCCTTTATAGGAAAAGTTTGCCAATTCCTGATCTATAGCACCATTGTCCAATACAATGCAAGCCACAAATGTAATTGTAAATTTTCTAGTGGCCATGTTAAAAAAAGTAAAAAGAATTAGGAAAAATTAATTTTAATATTATGTTTTAGTTAACTCAATATATCTAAGATATTACCATTTCAGCATGCAATTAATATAAAAAGTTATTAATAAGACATTTTGCATGCTTATTTTTCCTACTAAGTCTTTGACATCCAGTGTATATTTTACACTTATAGCATATTTCAAGTGTAGCTAGTGATTACTGTTTTGAACATATAGTTCTGTAGTGCAGATATACCACAATTGATTAATATATAGTTTGCTAATAGACATTCAGGTTGCTCCTAGTTGTTTTTGTCATTGGAAACATTGCTGGCCTTATCATACATATTTATTTATAAAGGATATAGAGTCCCAGAAGTGGTGTTGCTGAGTTAAGACATGTGCACTATTAATTTTAATAGGTACAAGAATTTGCTTTTGGAATGAGTTTCAAGTGGAAAACTCTTTTAGTTGTAGATCATCACAAAGAATTTATTTGTTTTGTATTATTTTCTCTCAGTGTTCTTTCTAAGAAAAAAATTTTTTTCATTGCCACTGTAAAATCTATATTAAATGAAATCCTCCCCCCCACCCACCCTTTTTTTTTTTTTGGTTTGGTAACTGTCTTATTCTTTTCAGGCTGCTATGACAAAAATATCATAAGCTTGATAACTTACAAAAAACAGAAATTTATTTCTCACAGTTCTGAAGGCTGGGAAGTCCAAGATCAAGGCACCAGCAGACTCAGTGTTTGGTGAGGGTCCACTTCGTAGACAACCATTTTTTTGTTGTAACCTCACATGGTAGAATGGGTGAGGAATCTCTCTGGGGTCTTTTTCATAAGGGCACTAATTTCATTCATCAGGATCTTGCCCTCATGACCTAATCATTCCTCACAGGCTCCACTTTCTAAGACCACCACCTTGGCAGTTAGGATTTTAACATATGAAATTTGAGGAACATAAATATTCAGTCAATTGTGTTCTGTCCCTGCCCCCAAAATTCATGTCCTTCTCACATATAAGATACATTTATTCTATCTCAATGGCCCCCAAAGTCTTAACTTGTTCCAGCATCAAAAGTCTAAGGTCTAAAGTCTCATCTAAATACCTAAATCAGATATGAGTGAGATTCAAGGTGTGATTCATCCCAAGTCACATTGCTCTTCAGCCATGAACCTGTGAAATCAAAAATGTTATATGCTTCCAAAATCCACAATGGTGGGAGGGCAAATAACATTAAGCCTTAAGTCTGAAGAATAATTTTCTTTGGCTCGCTGCTCTGCTCTCCAGACCCACTGGGGCAGTGGTCCTGTCTTCTGCACCTTTTGTGCTGTCAGCTCCACCCCCATGACTCTGGTTGGCCCTACCCCCATGGCTTTGCTGGGCATTGCCTTAGTTGGGGCTCTCTGTAGTGGCTTTGCCCCTGAGGTGGCCTTCTGCCTGTGTCCTGTAGCTCTCTGGGGCATCCTTTGAAATCTAGGTGGAGGCAGCCATGCTTCTATATCTTTGCTGGGTCCAGCACATGGATGTCACACCAGGGTTGGGTGAGGAGCATGGCAATGGAATGTAGGGAATGGAGCCTGCAATGTGAGGTGGTGCTGACCAGTAGTGACCCCTAATTTGAAATTGTTCTGCCCCTTCCAGGCCCTTGAACTCTTGGCCTGTGATGGGAAGGGTAGCCCTGATATTTTCTAATACATCTTTGGGTCATTCTTCCGTTGTCTTGTACATAGGTCCTGGGTTCTATCTAGGTGACTGGCTGCTCTCCCCCATTGTCCTGATGAGTAGCTTCTGGCTTCCACTGAGATGGCTCATCCATCCTGATCCATCCCCTTATTAAATTTGGCCACACCCCTCATATTCTCTTCCATACAGGCTTCTCATTTTTTTTTCTAATATGGGTAGGCTGAAAATTGTCCAAATCTTTAAGTTCTGCTTCTCTTTTGATTAATAATTCATCTGTAAGTCATTTCTCTCTTCTCACATTTTACTATAAGAAGTCAAGAGAAGTCAAGCTATACCTCCTATACTTTGCTTAAAAATTTCCTCAGCCAACTATCCAATTTCATTGCTCACAAGTTCCATCTTCCACAAAACGCTGGAGCATGAACACAATTCAGCCTAGTTCTTTGCCACTTTATAATGAGGATTACCTTTCCTCCTGGTAACATGCTTCTCATTTCCTACCTGATAACACGCTTCTCATTTCTATCTAACCTCATAAGCTTTATTGTTTGTATTTCTACCAACATTCTGTTCATGACCACTTTGGTATTCTCCAAGAAGATGAAGGTTTTTAATGCAGTTTTCCTCCTTTGTTTCTGGGCCCTCACCAGAAATTCCCTTAATAGGACATTCATGATAATATAGGCTTTTTTCTAGAATGAACCTCAAAACTCTTCCAGTCTCTACCCATTACCCAGCTCCAAGCTGCTTCCACATTTTCAGTTATTTGTTACAACAGCACCCCACTTCTTGATAACAAAATCTGTATTAGGGTTCTCCTATATCTAATAGGATATGTGTGTGTGTGTGTGTGTGTGTGTGTGTGTGGGTAATTTATAATGGGAATTGGCTCACATGATCATAGGAACTGAGAAGTCCTATGATCTGCTCTTTGCAAGCTGGAGGACCAGCAAGGTTGATGCTGTTATTTCCAGTCTGAGTCTGAAGATTTGAGAACCAGGAGTGTCAATGTCCAAAGGCAGAAGAAGATGTATGTCCCAGCTCAAACAAAGAGAGCAAATTTGCCCCTCCTCCACCTTTTTGTTCTATTTGGGTCCTCAACAGATTGATTGATGCCCACCCACATTGGTAAGAGTGATGTTCTTTACTCATTCTACTGATTTAAATGCTAATATCTTCTGGAAACACCCTCACAGACACTCCCAAAAATAATGTCTTATCTGCCATCATGCATTCCTTAGCCCAATCTAGCTGATGCATAAATTACCCATCACAGTATTCAAACGTATTATTTCTAATGACACTTTGGCAACTCCATGTAGGATTGGTTTTGTCCCTACTTTATGGCTGAAGAGACTGAAACTCAGAGAAGTTAAGTGACCTCTCTGAAGATACTACACAGCCAGAAGTTAGAGACAGGATTTAGAATAAGTCCTGGATTAGAATAAGATGGTCTTCCTAGTACCATGTTGCCTGTATAGTTCATTTGTTAATCTATTAAAAATATCTACTTGTCATCTGCTCTATGTCAAGCCCTGTGCTCATTCCTAGGGTTTCAGTAGTGAATAAGACCAGTGGATTCCTGCCCCAGCCAAAGCCTTAGGGTTATAAAAGGTAGCAAATCTGTGAAGCACCTGTACAAAAGAAACATAATTCAATTGCTTTAAGCATGCTTGAGTCCCTAGTTCACTGAGAAGAAGCCCTTCATCTCATTAGAGGGATTGTGATGAAGTGATGATAAAAAAAGACAAGGACTCAGAATGATCTCAGTTTTCCTTCTGAATGAAACACTTAAAGCCTCAAGCACTTTAAATCATGGAGACATTTAGCTACTTTCAGGGATACGTGATCAGATTTGTACTTATGAGATTTTCGATTTTTAGAGTTGTTGCTTGACCACTTGCTATCCCAACTCTAAACCCACTCAGTTAAGGCGATTGGCAAAGTGCAAGTACAGTTCTTGTACTATGTTAGAAAGTAACATAATGTCTCCGAGTGATGAAGCATCTGGGCTTGGAATTCTAATATGCAACATCAGTCATTCAGCTGGCACTAGGATAATCAAAGCCCTGACTTTTAGTTAAAGAAATATTAATACATGTGAGACCTAGAACTGTCTTCTTAATAGGAAGCATCAGGGAATATGTGCAAGTGTGAGTGTGTGTGTGTGTGTGTGTGTGTTTAATGGTGAGTGGAGGTGGAATCATTTCAATTATAATATGCCCCATAGAAATTTTTTATTACAGGCACCCATTCTCAATTCTCAATGCTTTCAGTTGCCTGGCCATCCTCCACCCTCCCAAACTGCTCTCTACCCTTTTCTACTCTGTTCTGGGCCCCAGGAGGGTGATGTTTGTGGCTCAATCACATCCTGTTGGGTTTGGCCAATGGGAATTCCCAGCAGTGGGTAAGCAGGTGGGAAGAGAGTGCAGTGACACTCCTGTGGTTTGCTGAAGTGAGAATAAAGGGTGTCCTCTGCTTCAACTATAGCTAATTTGGAAACCACTCCTCCCCCATAACCCTTCAGGTCAAAGAGTGAGTTCCCGGCTATTGCTAACCTTGGTGCGCTTCACCATTTCTTGTTGATTTTACTGAAGCTTGCCCAAATCTTTGTAAATAATTTCTTTTCAAATCCTTTCAACATTCCTTTGATTTGGCAACTGTTTTCTGCTATCCTGCCAGGACAGTGCCTGATACACCTCTTTTTTTTTTTTATGAGAAGTAATTGTTCATTGTTCTTATTCGTAGACTTTTATAAGTACCTAAGTGGTAGACCATCATTATGACTCTTGCTAAGCATTTCTGCAGACAACTTTGGATTCATATCAAAGTACATTTAGGTATTCTTAAGCCGCTGGAGTAATTGTATGCTATTAAGTGTGTGCATTTAAAAACAGCTTTCCTGGGTAGAAGAAATCATCAAAAAATATTTAGAAAGGGCAATGACCTTTTATAAAGACATCCCATTAAAATATTTTACATTTTTACCTTGACCATCATTTTTCTCATTAAACAATATGCATTATTTATTAATAAGGCCATTCACAGGGACAGGCAGCAAATTGGCAAATTGGCCTTTCCATTAAACTTTTAATGCTATATCTGTAATGAATATGCTGAACTGCTATATATAAAATAATTCTCTCTCCCTGTTCTACCCATACTGAGGAAACTATAGCAGGCCCCAGTGCTGCAGTGTGTATATAGGATCTGTTTCTTTCTTAATGCTTTTCTGACCCAAATTAATAAAACCCACCCTTTCCAATGCTACTATCTTGGAATTCCAAAGTCTATCGGAATTAAGTATGTGTGTATATATTTCAAGTTCATGTCTCCCTCTAAGGAATCATATACTTTATCTACAGTGTCCTCCAAAATAGACTTAGGAAAGAACAATATGATCATGTTATTGTCTGCTTAAATGTCTCTAACCACTCCCTATTGCCCACTAGCTAACTTGTAGGGGCATGTAAGTGTATTTAGAATCATTACCCACTTTTCTCCCATTACCTCTCCCTTTTCTCCCCTCTTCTCCCTTCTTACCCAGACCTGCTGCAGCCATAGCAAATCTTCTTGGGTCACCGAAAACCCAGTGCCCTTATTCCCTTCCAGACTCTCTCACGTGCTAAATTCACCTAACAACAGAGCTTCAAAATCCATGAAGCAAAAACTGACAGAAATGGAAGGAGAAACAGACAAGTCTACAATTGTATTTGGAAAAGCTGACACTCCTCTTTAAGTAATGGATAGAACTAGTAGACAGGAAATCAGCAAGATTATGGAAGAACTGAACAACACTACCAACCTACTGGAATCGAACTGACGTTCATAGAAACTTCCATCAAAACCCAACAGAATAACATTCTTTTCAAGAGTATATGGAGCATTCTCAAGAGAACTCATATCCTAGTGCACAAAACAAACCTTAACACGTTTAAAATAACTGAAATTGAGCAGAGACAAGATGGCTGACCAGAGACATCAGCTGCCAGATCATCTCAGAAAGAAGGAAAACTTTTAGATGAAAAAGAAAGAAAGAAAGAAACAAACAAACATAGATTGGGTGTAATTCCAAGGGAAAAGTGTCAGAACCTACTAGAGATTCCATAGGAGGAGGTTGTGGAACAGAACAAGAAGGAGGAAGATACCAGCAGAGGACAACCCCTGAGAGACTTGGAGTCCAGCAAAACAGGTAAGTGGAGTGATTTATTTCTCCCTCCCTCACATCTCTGGCAGTCAGCAAGCTCCCGAGCTGTTGGAGAACATTTCTACCCTCACTTGTCCAAAAGCTGCTGCTGCCAGTGAACTGGGAGCTTCTTGAGGACAAAGCACCAGCCTGCCAACTCCCTTGGGGTCACTTCCCATCACCGCAGAGCCACGCCAAGATGGCAGATGCCATATTGCTTCTCCACCCACTGTGTTCTTTTGTCCTCCCCAGAGGCTTTAGCCCCTCCGTTTTCTTATCTTTCTTTTTTCTTTTTCTTAAGGCTGGTCAAGTGAAGCAGTGGGAGTGGAGAAGGAACAAAGGAATCTGTAACTGGTTGTGATCAATTAGTTGTAAACATCACCCCTCAGTTTTCATCTCACTCATTCCCACATAAACACTTCCCAACTCTGGCCACTCTGCAGGAGCCCCAGGGGTCTGTGGGTCCCAAGGCAACTGTGTGACCCCAGAGGCTGGACATTCTGGGTGGTCTGCCTTCTGGAGAGGAACAAAGATGACCAGAGTGCTAGCTTTCCTCCATTCAAACTCTTTTCCTCCCCTTCCCCTGCCCTACCGATGGCTACCAAGGGAGATGATTGAGCCAGGACTCTCAGGAGCAGCTGCTTGCCCTCTGTTGATGTATCCATCACACTACGGTTTCCTCTTAAAGACCTGGAGCAGACTAGGGGGTGCTCAGACTGTGAACACCTCCCTGGTGCTGCTTGTCTAGCTGCTTTCTTAGAGCAAGGAACACCCTGAAGCAGGCGGACATCAAACCCACTTAAGAATCTCACAGGCAACTCAGGACCAGCACACTTCTCCCTTCCATGGTCAAGGATTGATCTTTGGGTACCTGGGGACAGGCCTGCAGACCAGATCCCATACTCCCAGGTCTTGATGGTGTTACTCAGGGGCATGGAAGGGAGATTTGTGAACTAATCTCAGGAGATGAGGGAGCCCTTGCAGGCAGAACTGAAAAGAGAATGCAGTGTGGGTCCCGCCACAGGGCACTTGTGGATCACCCCTTCCACCACAGAAAGGCCATGCTCTCAACCCAGGGTGGGATCCTGGACAGGGAAGCTCCCAGCCTGCAATGCCATTGTCAGGGAGCTCAGTGAGTTTGAGCTCCTACTTGCTGGCAGACACTGGCGGGAGACCATGGAGCAGTGGAGGGGGAAGAAGAGCAAAACTCACTCCTGACAGCCAGATTGTGACTCTGAGGCTGCCCCTCTCCCACAAACAGACTCCCTGGTTGGATGGGGCCAGTTCAGCACCTCCCTGGAGGCTTTTCCCAGGCTCCAGGAGTGGACCTTCAACTCCTGCTGAGACAGCTACCATACTGGCTTTTGTGAAGCTTGAGGACAGGCTCATCCAACCTATATTCCCACTCATCCTCACTACCCGCAGCATCTGCTATGGTAGAGAATAAAGACTCACCTGGAAGCTCCAGGGCTCCACCTACCATATGGAGTATTCAAATGCTTCTCCCGAGGGACTAGAGCTGATCTCAGGTCCCCAAAACAACACTACAGCTTGTTCCTTTTGACAAGCACCAACTACTGACAGAGAGGTCAATTTGCACAGCCCTTTACAGCATTTAACAGCTCAATCATACAGGGTGTCATTGATTCTTATCCACAAACACCACCTACTGTGTCAGAGATTAAACTGGGTGCATCAATATAATTCACACTATTAAGAAGACCACATGGCTGGGGAAAGAGAAAGGATTCCAAAGACCTTCATCCTCCCTCATCAGTGAGAGACAGGGAATCTCCCCACACACATACCTCACCACTGCTAAAGCCTACAAACAACTAGCAACTGAGAAAAACTACCACATTAAGCATATCTATCACCAAGGCATCCACCAGAACCTAGACTGCCATCAGAGCATCCACAAGCAAAGCCAAAGATTCTTACCTAACATATGCTATAGACACACCCTTATGAGTAAGGAGGTGGGGAAAAGCCCCATATAAACAAAAGAAAATCCAAAAATCAAAAGAAACATCTTCTCCAGATGAGAAGAAATCTTCCAAAGAATTCTGCAAGTATGAAAAATCAGAGTGAAAGGACACCCCCAAAGGGAACACCAGCTCTTGAGCAATGGATACCAACCAAAATGAAAATATTAAAATGACAGATAAAGAATTCCAAATATAGTTTGTAAGGATGCTTAATGAAATCCAAAAGAGAATGGAAAACCAGCTCAATGAAATCAGAAAAACAATTAAGGAAATGAATGAAAAATTTACTAAAGAGATCAACCTAAAAAAAAAAACCAAATAGAACTTCTGGATATGAAAAATTCATTTAAGGAAATACAAAACACAGTGGAAAGTTTTAGGACTAGACTAGACCAGGCAGAAGAAAGAATCTCAGAGTTTGAATGTAACTCTTTCAAACTGACTCAGTCAAAAATAAAAAAAAAAAATTTAGAGAAATGAAAAAAGCCTACAAGAAATAGAGATTATGTAAAATGGCCAAATATAAGAGGCATCCTGAAGATGGAGAAGAAAATTCACAAGGGCTGGAAAACCTATTTGAGGGAACAATTGAGGAAAACTTCCCTGGTCTTGCCAGAGATTTAGACATCCAGGTACAAGAAGATCAATTACTGGGAGATTCATTGCAAAGAGGCAATCACCATGACATATAGTCCTAGAACTAGAGAAAGTCAATATAAAGGAGAAACTCCTGTGAGACATGAGACAAAAACATCAAGTAACTTACAAAGGAAAACCCATCAGGCTAACTGCAGAATTCTCAATGGAGACCTTACAAGGGGACCCATTTTCAGTCTTCTTAAATGAAACAACTTCCAGTCTAGAATTTTGTATTCTGCAAAACTAAGTTTCATATATGAAGAAGAAATAAAGACTTTTCCAGACAAACAAACATGGAGGGAATTTGTTAAGACCAGACCTGCCCTGCAGGAAATACTCAGAACTGCACTATATGTGAATTATCACAATAGACATCCACCAGTGTAAAAACCACTGAAAAGCTAAAGCTCAGAGCTCATGTAAAAAAAGTAGCACAAGAGGTAAAACAAAGCAATAAGGTACTACCCAACAGGATAAACTGAACAGCATCCCACCTATTAATTCTATCAATGTGAATGATCTGAATGCCCCACTCAAGAGACATAGGCTGGCTAACTGGATGAAAAAGTGCAACCCAAGTATCTCTGGTCACCAGGAAATGCATCTTACTCACAAGCATTCTTACAGACTCAAGGTGAAGAGATGGGAAAAAATACTCCATGCAAATGGAAACCAAAAGAAAGCAGGTGTAGCTATTTTCATAGCAGATAAAATTGACTTTAAATCAGCAATGATAAAGAAAGACAAAGATGGTCATTATATAGTGGTAAAGGGAACACATCAACAAGAAGACATAATAATCTTAAATATTTATTCACCTAACATGGGACCACTCAGATTCATAAAGCAAATTCTACTAGATTTAAGCAAAGAGATAAACACCTGCATTGTTATTACTGGGGACTTCAACACCCCATTGACAGAACTGAACAGATCATACAAGCAGAAAATAAATAAACACTGGACTTAAATGAGACTCTAGAACATATAGCCTAGCAGATATTTACAGAACATTTTACCCAAAAACTACTGAATATACATTCTTTTCATCAGCAAATAGAACATTCTCTAAGATTGATCATGTCTCAGGCCACAAAACATGTCTCAACAAATTAAAAATATAGAAATCATACTATGTATCTTCTCAGACTACAGTGGAGTAAAACTAGAAATCAACTCCAACAGAAAGGCTCAAATCTACACAGTCATGAACATTAAGCAACCTGCTGTTGAACAATTATTGGGGCAATAATGAAATTAAGATGGAAATCAAAAGATTCCTCAAACTGAATGACAAAGGGGATACAAGCTATCAAAATCTATGACATTCAGTAAAATCAGTCCTAAGGAAAAAATTCATAGCCTTAAGTGCCTACATCAAAAAGATAGAAAAATGACAAATTAATAATATAATGGCACACCTTCAGGAACTAGAAAAGGAAGAATAAACCAAACTCAAAGCCAGCAAAAGAAAAAAAAAAGTAACTGAGGTCAGAGCAGAACTAAATGTAATGGTAAACAAAAATAAAACAATACAAAGGATCAATGAGACAAAAAGTTTGTTCTTTGAAAAGATAAACAAAATTGATAGACCTCTTGCTAGATTAACCAGGAATAGAAGAAAAAAGACCCAAATAAGCTCAATCAGAAATGAAAAAGGAGATATTACAACTGATACCACAGAAATGCAAAATATCATCTGTAAATACTATGAAAATCTCTCTGCACATAAACTCAAAAACATAGAGGAAATGGACAAATTCCTGGAAACACACAGCCTTCCAAGACTCAATCAGGAAGAAATACAACTCCTGAACAGACCAATAATGAGCAATGAGATTGAAGCAATAATAAAAATAATCTTCCAACAAAAAAATCCCTGGACCAGATGGATTCATAACCTAATTTTACCAGACTTACAAAGAGCTGGTACCCATACTACAGAAATTATTCCCTAACATCGAGAAGGAGGGAATTCTTCCCAACTCATTCTATGAAGCCAGTATTATCTTGATTCCAAAGCCAGGCAAGGACACAACAAAAAAAGAAAACTATAGACTTATATCCCTTATGAATATAGACACAAAAAATCCTCAGTAAAATACTAGCAAACTGAATTCAACAGCACATGAAAAAAATTAATCCAGCATGACCAAGTAGGCTTCATCCCAATGATGCAAGTATGGTTCAACATACATAAATCAATAAATGTGATTCACTACATAAACAGAAGCAAAAACAAACACTGCATGATCATCTCAATAGATGCAGAAAAAGCATTTGACAAAATTGAACACACCCTTCCATGATAAAAATGCTCAACAAACTAGGCACAGAAGGAACATATCTCAAAATTATAGAAACCATATATGACAAACCTACAGCCAACATCATACTGAATAGGGGAAAATGGAAATTTTCCCACTAAGAACTGGAACAAGACAAGGCTGTCCACTGTCACCACTTTTATTCAACATAGTGCTGGAAGCCTAGCCAGAGCAATGCAATCAGGCAAGAATGTGAAATAAAGTGTATCCAAATGGGGAAAGAGGAGGTCAAACTATCACTTTTTGCTGATAATATGATCTTATATCTAGAAAACCCCAAGGGCTCCATCAAGAGACTCCTGGAATTGATGAACAAATTCAGCAAAGTCTCAGGTTATAAAATCAATGTACACAAATCAGTAGCATTTCTGTACTCAATAACAGTCAAGCTGAGAATCAAATCAAAGACTCAATACCCTTCACAATAGCTACAAAGAAAATAAAATACCTAGGAATATATTTTACCAAGGAGGTGAAAGCTCTCTACAAAGAGAACTATGAAACACTGAGGAAAGAAGTCACAGATGACACAAACAAATGGGAAAACATATCATGCTCACAGACTGGTAGAATCAACATTGTTAAAATATCCAACCACCCAAAGTGCTTTATAGATGAAATGCAATCCTAATCAAAATACCAACATCATATTTCACAAATCTAGAAAAAATAAATCTATGCTTCATTTGGAAGCAGAAAAGAGCCCAAATGGCCAAAGCACACTTAAGCAAAAAGCATAATGGTGGAGGCATCACATTACCAAACTTCAAATTATACTACAAGGCTATAATAACCACAACAGCATGGTATTGGCACAAAAATAGAGGCATAGACCAATGGAGCAGAACAGAGAACCCAGATATAAAACCATACACATATGGCCAACCAATCTTTGACTAAACAGACAATGATACACTGGGGAAAAGAAGCCCTATTTAATAAATGGTGCTAAGAAAATTGGACAGACACATGCAGAGCAATGAAACATAATCCATATTTCTCACACTCACAAAAATTATTTCAAGATTGATAAAAGACTTAAATGTAAGGCATGAAACCATAAGAATTCTAGAATAAAATGTAGGAAAGCTCTTCTAGATATTGGCCTAAGCAAAGGATTTCTCAGATTCTGATTGCATTTACAGCAACAAAAAACCAAATAAATGGCACTTGATTAAATTAAAAGGCTTCTGCGCAGCTAAGGAAGTAATCAACAGAGCAAATATACAACCCACAGAATGGAAGAAAATATTCACAAGCTATAAATCTGATAAAAGACTAATAACCAGAATCTGTAAAAAACTCAAGAAAATTAGCAAGAGAATAACAAACAGCCCCATTAAAAAGTGTACAAAACATATGAACAGAAGCTTTTCAAAATAAGGTAGAAAAATGGCCAATAAACATATGAAAAAATGCTTAACATCATCACTAAACATCAGAGAAATGCAAATTAAAACCATAATGAGGTATCACCTTATAAGCCAGTTAGAATGGCTTTCATTAAAAAATCGAAAAACAATAGATGCTGGCATGCATGCAGAGAGAAAAAAAATGCCTATACACTGTTGGTGGGACTAAAAGCTAGTACAACCTCTATGGAAAACAGTATGGCGATTCCTCAAAGAACTAAAAGTAGACCCACCATTCAATCCAGCAATCCCACTCAAAGGAAATAAGTCATTTTTATTAAAAGGACACTTGCACTCAAATGTTTATTGCAGCACAATTCACAATTACAAAGATGTGGAAACAACCCAAGTGCCCATTAATTCATCTGTGGATTAACAAAATGTGGTATATGTATATCATGGAATACTACTCAGCCATGAAGAATGATTAATTAATGTCTATTGCATCAATTTGGATGGAACTGAGACCATTATCCAAAGTGAAGTATCTAAAGAATGGAAACAAAAATTTGCAGTCCAACCGGTAATGTAAGAGTGTTCGTATCTCTCCACATCCTTGCCAGCATTTGTTGTTTTGGGACTTTTTGATAAAGGCCATTCTCACTGGAGTTAGATGATATCTCATGGTGGTTTTGATTTGTGTTTCCCTGGCTTGGGTGAGGCAAAGTCATAGCTTGTAACCAAAATATTTGTACCCCCATAATATCCTGAAATAATAAAACAAAGAATAGAAAAACAAACTCCACATATGCTCAATATTAAATTGGAACTACCAGTGAACACACATGTGCACAGAGAGAAATATAACTCAATGGAAATCAAGCAGCGGGGAGAAGAGAGGAGGGAATGGACGAAAACCTACCTACCTAATGGGTACAATGAACACTATCTTGGTGATGGTCACACTTATAGTCCTGACTCAAGCATTATGAAAGTGATCCATGTAACAAAAAACATTTGTACTCCCATAATATTTTCAAATTAAAAAGGGGAAAATAAAATAAAATAATTGAAATCATACAAAATATGCTCTCTAATCATAATGCATAAACCTAGAAACCAATAAGTGAATGACAACAGAAAAAAAACTTCACACACTTGAAAAATAAGCAACACACTTCTAAATAATCCATGGGTAAAAAAGTAAATCTCAAGGGAATTTGGAATATATTTTAAACTAAACAAAAGTAAAGACAAAATATAACAAAAGTTGTGGGTTGTATCTAAACCAGTACTTAAATGAAAATTTATAGCATTAACTGTTTATGTTAGAAAAGAAAGAAGGTCTCAAATAAATAATCTTAGCTTCTACCCTAAGAAACTAGAAAAAAAAAAAAAAAGAGAAAAACTAACCTAAAATAAGCAGAAAGAAGGAAACAATACGGTTAGAAGAAATCCATGGAATTTAAAATAAAAATAAAGTTATTCAATAAAACTAAAAGCTGATTCTTTGAAAATATCAATACAATTGGTAAACCATTAACAAAACTGAAAAAAAAGAGAAAGCACACATATTCTTAATATCAAAAATAAGAGTACCACTACAGACTTTAAAAGGGTAATAAAGGAATATTGCAAACAACTCAAAGCACATAAATTCAACAACTTAATAGACTACTTTTTTCAAAAACTTAAACTCCCAGAGCTTACCTAATATGAAGTATATAACTTCAGTAGTCTTATATTATTAAGGAAATTGAATTCAGAGCTGAAAACTTCCTGAAAAAGAAATCTTAAGACCCAAATAATTTCACTGGCTAATTCTACCAAACATTTAAAGAATAAATACTAACTATAGCCAATCTTTTCCAGAAAAGAGAAGGAAACACATCTCAACACATTTTATCACCCCACTATTAAAACCAAAGACAGTATAAAAAAAGAAAACTATAGACAAATATCTGTCATGAACATAGACACAAAAATACTCAGCAAATACTAGCTAATCAAATCAAACAACTTATAAAATTAATACACCTTGATGAAATGAGGTTTATCCTGGGACCGCAAGGCTGGTTCAATATTTAAAAATCAACCTATATAATCCATTGTATTAATAATCTAAATAAGAAAATGTGCATGAATATATCAATTGATTCAGAAAAAGGGGTTAACAAATTTCAACAGCCATTCATGATATAATCTTTCAGCAAACTAGAAATATAAGGGAATTTCCTCAATCTGATAATGAGAACCTACAAAAAACCTATGGCTAACATCATAGTTAACACACTATTTTAAAGAGAAATGTTTTCTCTCTAAAATAGGGAACAAAGCAAGGATGTTCACTTTCCTTACTCTTATTCGACAGTATACTAGAAATCCTAGCCACTACAACCAGGCAAGGAAAAGAAATAAAAGGCACTCACATTGGAAAATAAGATCTCAAATTGTCACCTATTCACAGATGATATTATCTACATAGAAAATCTCAATGAATATCCAACATACTTGCAGAAATAAATGATTCTATCAAACACACAGGATACACAATCAATGCGGAAACTAATAGTATTTCCAGATACTATCAATGAAAAATAGGAAACCAAAATCACCAAAATTAGGAAACCAAAATTTAAAAATTACCATCTGTGATAGCTGTCACAAAACAAAATACCCAGGTACAAGTTTGACAAAACATTCTTAAAATTTATATGCTGAAAATTATAAAACATTGATGAAAGAAATTAAAGATAAACTACATAAATGGAGACACAATTTGTGTTCCTGAGTTGGAAGAGCCATAGGAAAGATGTCAATTCTTTCCTAATTGATCTATGGTTTTAATACAATGTCATTTGAAATTTCAGCATAATTGTTTTTGTAGAAATTAAAAAAAAAGCTGATTCTAAAATTTTTGTGGAAAGCAAGGGGATCTACAACAGCCAAAACATTTTTTAAAAAGGAATACATTTAGCAGAATCGCTTTAGCCAATATTTTGACTTACTATATAGTTGTGATGATTGAGGCTGTGTGTTATCATCAAAGGGATCACACGTAGATGAGTGGAATAGGATAAAGTCCAGAAATAGACCCACATGAGTATGCCAATTAATTTTTTTAAAGGTACAAAAGCAATTCTTTGGAGAAAGGATAGTCTTTTCAACAAATGGCATTGGAACAATGAAATACCCATATGCAAAAAAATAAACCTCGACCTAAATTTCATGCCTTCTATCAATATTAACTCAAAATAGATCATAGATTTAAGTATAAAATTATAAAACTTTTAAAAGACAACATGGGAGACAACATAGTCTCCTACTGAGGAGGCTGAGGCAGGAGGATCACTTCAGCCCAGGAGTTTGAGGTTGCAGTGAGCTATGATGATGCCACTGCATTCTAGCCTGGGTGACAGCATGAGACCCTGTCTGAAAACAAACAAACAAACATATATATACACACACACACACACACACACATATAAATAAAATAAAATCGTATGCTCTGTAAAAGACATTACTAGGAAAATTAACATCTAGCTCCAACCAGGATATTTCAAACTCACATATTCAACAAAGAACTTATAGCCTGAATATATAAAGAACCCTCAAAACTCAACAGTGAGAAATTTAAAAATGGGAAAAACTTGGACAATTCACCAAAGAGATATACAGCAGGCAAATAAGCACATGAAAAGATGTTAAACATTGTCATCCATTAGGGAAATGTGAGTTAAACCCAAGGTCAGATGCCACTATATACCTTTTAGAAAGGCTAAAATTAAATATACTGACTATACAAAGCAATGGTAAGAATGTGGAGCAACTGGAATTTTCAAACATTACTGATGGGAATGCAAAATAATATAGCCACTCTGCAAAATAGTTCAGTGGTTTCCAATAAAGTTAAATATACTCTTACCATATAACGTAGCAATTCCTGAATAAGTATTTACCTTAGAGAAATAAAAACTTACGTGCACACACAAAAAAACTACACATGAATTATTACCCTCATAAAAGAAGGGTGTTTTGCCATGAAAGGTAATTGGTTTCCTATTCTTGGAGAAATTCAAGCAAAGGATGAAAAATCTTGCCCAAGAGCTTGTAGAGGTGATTTGTCTTAGTCCGTTTGTGTTGCTATAAAGGAAATACGTGAGGCTGGGTAATTTATAAAGAAAGGAAGTTTGGCTCATGGTTCTGCAGGCTGTACAAGAAGCATGGTCCCAGCATCTGCATTTGGTGAGGACCCCAGGTGGCTTCCATTCATGGCGGAAGGTGAAGGGGGGCTGTTGTGTGCAAACAGAGAGAAAGGAGGGAGGTGCCAAAGCCTTTTTAACAACCGGCTCTTGCAAAAACAAAAAATGAGAATACTGTGATGGCACCAAGCCATTCAAAGGGACCTGCCCCCGTGACCCAAACACCTCCCATTAGGCCCCACCTCCAACACTGGGAATCAAATTTCAACACGAGGTTTAGGGAGATGAACATTCAAACTGTAGCATGAGTCCTGCAGAAAGCGTAATGTTCAATTACATTTCTGAGGTTAACCCATCTGAGATTTGGAGAAATATCAGGAGCCAAAGGGATGACGAAAGCACCTATTGTGGCGAGGTGAGGGACAACGCTGTTTGGCTAAATTGTACATCGTATTGTGTCTCTCACAAGGAAAAGTTGCAATCAAAATTTTCCTAGAGGTTAATCAATTTGGGACTTTGACCTATCAGACTAATTTGAACTTCTGAAAATTATTTCACAGCAGAAGGTCAAATGTGTGGTGAAAAGAATTACTCTCGGTTTATTTATTTTAAAAATCTTTTTTATAGGCACGCATTTGTAATTAAAAAAAATTTATGATGAAATCTATTGATTTATTTCCATCCCAGAAAATTCCTTAAGCTGGTCTGTTCTATTAGGGGACAAAGCAGAGCTAGAGACCCTGAAGCCCTTTTCTAGGATACTTATGTAAAGAAAGCATGTGCAAACTCCATTCTATGGCCAGTAGTGGCTTAGAACAGCTCTTAGCCATGTGTTTAAGCCAGTGGTTCTCAGTGGATGGTCCAGACCAGCAGCATCAGCTTCACCTGAGAGCTTGTTAGAAATGCAACTTCTCAGGCCCCACCCCAGACCCATGGAATCAGAAACTTGGTGTTGGGGGTGGAGGGTGGGGTCCAGTAATCTGTTTCAATTAGCCCTCCAGATGACTCTGATGCAAGCTAAAGTTAGCTGATTCATGCTAAAGTTTAACAACCAACATGCAGTTAACTTTGTTTTTGACTTATTTCAAGCAGGGCTCTGGACAACCTCAGAGGTGATTTTCAGCCGTTGAGAATTTGCATCATGCTGTCACAAGCTAACCACCTCACTGTAGAAGTTCTACTTGGCCCACTACTAGCTTAATTCAAGCATTAGGCATCAGAGAAACGAAAATTCCATCACAGGTCTGTCCATTTTCTACTTACAAGCCATCTTGATTTACAGCTCCAAATTACAATCTCTAGATCAGAAATGAGAAACTCAAGCATACACTACTCTCTTGCTTCTTAGGTGATTAGCTCATTATTAGCCCATGTAAGAAGGCATAGTCTTTCTAAATTATGCATCTAGCTCTAACTTTTCTTTAAGCTTAATTATTTCACTCTCGACAATCCTTTTTTTCTTTTTTTAATTTTCAATTGGTAGTTATTGTCTCATGGCTCTCGCCAGACTGAGTTAAAAACTTCACTGTCTGTTTTAATATCTCAGTTGGTTGCCATAATATGACTGCAGAGGTTTCTCGAACCAAAAGTGTGTCTGCCAAGTAAAGCTCTCTGTCTGAAACTTGAATGTGACATGTTTCCTCATCATTTAAAGCACTGTTATAATTAAGGATTGGTGAACCCTTTTTCAGTTTGAGTTAGTTGAATGTCTAATGTTTATTCAAACATCCTGGTTTCAATAAAAGCTCTAAATGTGAGTTGCCAGCACTTTTTCCATTAACTTTTAAATCCCTGTGTGTTTCAAGGGAAATACAGTTTGTATGTTTCTGATTCATTTACACTTAACTCATCAGAATATTATTCTGCTAGAACTAGTTCTTATCCAAGTATCACGTACCTCTTGAAATCTTTAGAAATAGGATGTTAGTTAAAACACTACACAACATAGACCAAGCTGAAGCTTAGAAAAGTTGAACCATATTTGGCATTGTTTCTGAACTTGGCCCCAAATGCTTTATGTTTAAATTTGTAACAGATTAGCAGGATTCTTTTTACTACTCCAGAAAAATATGGCTATTTGCTTTGTACACTGGATGCAATCATGTGTGCAGTATTGGGGGTAGCTATAAAGAATATAGTTGAAATAAACTACATGTAGTACCATTGTTTTAGTTTCAGTGATGCTGAGGCCTTATTTTCTAAAATGTCCATGAGAAGAGAAGCTATGTGCCCATTTAACCCTGGAGCTTGGAATACGTGAAACAAAACCAAGTTGCTGGCTGTCATCCCCTTGAAGGCTACACATAACAAATCTCCAAGAACACAGAAGCATGTGAATAAACCTTCAATTTCTTGAGTCAGACTAGATGTGAAAATGTGACATTCTGTGTTACTGGATAAAAACAGAAATATACATACAAATAAGTGGTTATTATTATTAACAAGTTTGTATTAGTCAGGCTCTACTTGGGAAAACAGACTCACTTTAAGTATTTCAACAGAGAGAATTTAATAGAGGGAACTGGCTAAATAGGCATGAGCAGTCTTGAAAAGCAAAAGGAGAAAACTGAGATAATGAAAAGCTAATAACTACAGGAGACTGCTATCACACCTAAGTCTGGAGGAGCAAAAGGAAGAAGTTGGAGTTATCAAACCTGAAAGGTAGGAGAAGGGATCCCATGGAGCTAGAGCTCAGAGGTGTAGGGCTGTGGAGATACTTTAGGGTTCTATTCCATGAGGCTGGTTCTGGGAGGGCTGAACAAAGCTCCATGCTAGAAATGATTGCTACTGCCAGTGGAAAAGAGGTCTATTGTTACAAGTTATGGTCCAACCTGGATTCTCATTGAAATAATTTATGGATGTTTATTGTCCTTCAAGTTGAGATGCTATATGGCTGTATTTACTTCTTTGCTTTGCCTCAGTCTCTAGAAACTTCATTATCCTCAACCAATAAAATGGGACCAATCATCTTTGCTCTACACATCTTGATGGTGTCTTTGGAAAATAAATGAACATTAAAACACTTGGTAAATGATAAAGCACTGAATAAATTTTAGCATTACTTTGCTTCAAAATACAATATTGAAATAGGAGAGATAGAAGACAAAAATTGCTTATAATCCCATCATCTCATTGAGTAAATGGTATTTATTTATTTATGTTTACATAATCATTCAGTTTTATTTACTTCCTGCTATTATTGTCATTTTAAACTTGAGGCCCTGGAATTTTTATCTTTGAGTACATAAGTGAATTCTCTCTCAATCTTTCTAAAATAAGTTCAAAATTTTTAAACACTGTTTTGTTTTGTTTTTTTAAGAAATAGATATACAGAGGAAGGAAGCAATTTTAAATAAAATCAGATTATTAAAAAATAGTATTAAGGATATTTTACAGCTGCAGATCATAGCACTAAAAGGAAAGCATAGCTCTGTTTATAAAATTGTAAACAGAAATATAATTCCATGTTCCTTGATCCTTTTTCCTAATTATACTGCTTTTATGAAGGTTATAGTAGAAATATTTATAAAATAAGATACGGTTCTGGCACCTATTGCAGAAATATGTTTATCCTTCAAATTTTAAAATATTTCTGTATTGAAATTGAACACTTGGTTTGCAATACCATTAAGAAAAAAATGTCATCAAACAATTGGGGGGAATATTTCAAGTTTCCACTTCAAGTATATGGTTTTGAGCATTGACAGTCTCTGAAAGTATGACTAGATGGTGTTCTCTGAATAACAAAGTGTCATTTTGATACCCCTTTCAGTTTTGAATTTTCATTTAATAAAGAAATGTACAAATTCAGTGAAATATCTAGTACCAATGGATCTTTTTTTCTGACTTTCTTCTAATCAGAAGTGACAGTGGGTACTTTCTCCTCTATTTCTTAAACAGGTACAGGTTTCATGCTTTTTATTTGACTTTTTTCATCAGAACATAGAGTATTGACGTGTTATTTTCTGCAGACCCCAAGGTGTTTTATTCTCTTACCCTTTCTATCACCATCACCAAAAGTGGGTGGCAATAGACTATTTTCCCCTTGGGATATTGTTGGAATAGACTGCCTTTATGTGCATTATTTTCTTAGTCAATGAGCTTCGGAAGACAAAAAGCTATCAGTCTGCTACTCAGTGACTTGCTTCAACACAAAAATACCCTTAGGGGAACCACAGTGACTGGTAGAGTAGAAGGTATTGCTTCATGTTTAGACTTTTCCAGTGAAAATGAATTGGAAAGTTAGAGCTGTTGTAACATGGGGGCGTTCCAGGGGGAGTGCCACAATCAATTGGAAAAGGGAAATGTGAATTTGAAATAGCTATTTGGTCTTCCCACTCCAGTAGCAGAAAATGTTAAAATTGTATCTGGTTTGAAGCGTTCACAGTCACAATTGAATTTCAGTAGAAGTGTCTCACACAGTGCGTAAATGTATGCAGAGGCGTCATTCCATTGGCCCTTTAATGAATCTGAAGGAATTGCAGAGCCAACACAGTGTCCCTAGAAGGTATACATACATATATATATTTTTTTTTCTCCCAGGGAAATGATCCCAAGGTGAGGAGTATTATTCTGTCAATATAAGTGCCCTTGGGATGTCAATGAAATATTTTTTTAATCCTCACCCCAGTCTCCCCCAAGTTTTTTAAATGACTTTATAAAGTCAAGAGCGGTCTCTAATATGGTTGCACTGACAGTATATAAGGTTTGAAAAAGCTGTCAAAGCATCAATCAAATGTCAACGCTACAGAAACTTTACAATGTCAGTACAATTTTACCCATTCATGCTCAGGACTTTGTGTTTGGGGGAACCCTGCAAGTCACAGGGCATTCTCTGTAGCTCCCATTTGCTGCAGTGGCTACCACTGAGGAATGTTTTTGTGGTTGGGTCAATTTCCCATTACACCTATTAAAAGTGAGGTCATAAATTTAAAAGAAAATTACTGAAATGTGGCCTTCATCTGGGGAACATGAAAGGGAAGAAAGAACACAAATGGGATTTTATTTAATACATTGAAAGTAATCTTGTAATCAGAGAAAACTATATTTAAATACAATCTATATTTTTGTGATTTTTAAACTCTTTTTTTTTTTTTTGAGACCCAGGCTAGAGTACAGTGGTGTCACCATAGCTCACTGCAACCTCAAACTCCTGGGCTCAAGTGATCCTCTGCCTCAGCCTCCCGAGTAGCGGGGACTACAGGCCCAGTTAATTTTTCTATTTTTAGTAGAGACAAGATCTCACTGTTATTTAGGCTGGTCTCAAACTCCTGACCTCAAGTGATCCTCCTGCATCAGCCTCCCAGAGTGCTAGGATTACAGACATGAACCACTGTGCCCGGCCGCGATTTTTAAACTCATAACATTTTTTTATTGTGGTAAATATTGTAACAGAAAATATACCATTTAACCATTTTAAGTGTACAATTCAATGGCATTAAGTGCATTCACACTGTTGTACAACCATCACCACCATCCATTTCCAGAGCTTTTTCATCTCAAACTGAAACACTGTACCCATTGAACGATAACGCCCCACTCTCCCCTCCTAACCCCTGACAACTATCATTCTCCTTCTTCATTTGACTACTCTAAGTACCTAATATAAGTGGAATCATATAATATTTGTCCTTTTGAGTCTGACTTAATTTCACTTAGCATAATGTCTTGAAGTTTCGTTTATCCTGCTATTTTTTTTAAGGTGTTTGCTCTCAGTATTAAATTCTGAAGCTTCTGTGATACCAAAATACAACATGAAACTCTCTCTTTTTTTTTTTTTTAGCACAGTGTTTGGGACTATTTAAGGCAGCATTTAATTAAATTTAAATCAGAAAAATGTATTAATCCCCATATACAAGTCACTGTCCTACATCTTCAAGCATTATAATCATAGCTATACAACAATATAGGGCTTTCTATGTACTAGACATAATTCTGTGTGCTCTGCATGTATCAATTCACTTAATTCTCACAATATCCCTACAAAATTGATCTGTTATCAGTCCTTTATTTGATGTGTAGTATGCAAAATTTTTTTCCCATTCTGTAGGTGATCTGTTTATTCTCGTGACTGTTTAATTTAATCAGGTACCATTCATTTATTTTTGTTGTTGCTGTGATTGCCTTAGGGGTCTTCTTCATAAATTCTTTGCCTAGGCCAATGTCTGTAAGAGTCTTTCCTACATTTTCTTCTAGAATTCTAATCATTTCACACCTAAGGTTTAAGTCTGTTATCCACCGTGATTTGATTTAGAACTCAGGAAAATCAGCAAGAGAAAATCAAACAACCCTATCAAAAAGTGGGCAAATGACATGAATAGAAATTTCTCAAAAGAAGATATAAGAATGGCTAACAAACATATGAAAAAATGCTCAACATCCCTAATCATTAGGGAAATGCAAATCAAAACCACAATGAGATATCACTTAAATCCAGTGAGAATGGCCTTTATCAAAAAATCCCAAAACAACACATGTTGGCGTGGATGTGGAGAGACAGGAACACTTATACATTGCTGGTGGGACTGCAAACTAGTGCAACCCCTGTGGAAAGCATTATGGAGATATCTTAAACAGACTCACATAGACCTACCATTTGATCCAGCAATCCCATTATTGGGTATATACCCAAAGGAAAAAAGGTCATTCTATAACAAAGACATATGTACCCGAATGTTTATAGCAGCACAATTCACAATTGCAAAGATGTGGAAACAATCCAAATGCCCATGAATACGTGAATGGATTAGTAAACTGTGGTATATGTATACCATGGAATATTACTCAGCTATAAGAAATAACGAAGATACGGCATCTCTATGGTTCTCCTGGAGAGAATTGGAACCCATTATATTAAGTGAAGTATCCCAAGAATGGAAAAACAAGCATCACATGTACTCACCAGAAAATTGGTTTCCCTGCTCATCACCTAAAATCACATCTGGGAACGATACCAAAAGGATATCAGACTGAGGTAGGGGGTGAGGGGAGGGGATGGGTGTATGCCTACATGATGAGTGCATTGCGCATCGTTTGGGAAATGGTCACGCTTGAAGGTGCTGACTAGGGGAGGGGGGGAGCGAGGAGGGGATGGGTGTATACCTTCATGATGAGTCCAACGCGCACTGTCTGGGGAACGGACACGCCTGGAGCTTTGACTTGGGGGGGACAGGCGGTACATAGGTAATGTATGTAACCTGAAATTCTGTATCTCCCATAATAAGATGAAAAAAAAAAGTGATCTGTTACTTTCCTCATTTTATAGAGAGTAATCTGAGGCACAGGATGGTTAAGTAACTTGTCCATGATCCTACAACAGGTAAGTGGCATAGCCAAATTGTAAGTCCAGGCTGTCTGGTTCCAGAGGCTGTGCTCTTAGGCACTGTGTTGTGTTGCCTCTCATGCATCCATCTCACTAACAAGAGACTATACTTGAATTAGTCTGGAATAGAGTCAGAACTTATTGGATTTTAAAGCTCCTCCATTGATTCCAATGTGCAGTCAAGTTGAGAACCCTTGAACTAGACCACAGGAATACAATAAAAAATGAGCCTGAGTTCAGTGACTTGGAACATCAGTCTCCTTAAAGAAGTTCGGCTTTGGTTTAGCCAGCAATGGAGGAAGCCATGGGAGTTATATAATCAGAACTTATTTTAAGAAGGTTAATCTGGTAAAGTTCTTGGTTGCTAGTTATCTTGTGGAATCTTATGGTGGATCATGATGCTCCTGTTGACTTTGGCATCACCTTTGATCCTATGGAGAGGTGTCACCCTAAGGAGGAAGTTAAACAGAGGCTGGAGGGAACAATGCATTAGAGAGACAATATCTAAAGGGTGAAGAGGTTATGGCATGAAACAGAATGGTGTTTAAGGACGGTCAAGGAAAATATGAGAAGCATGGACCAATCAGCTCAACTGATAAAATTCCATGTTTATTTTTTTAAAAAATTATCTACTTACATGTTTAGTGTCAAATAAGTTCTGGTGAATATCTTACGTACATTAGCTTTTAACCACTAACCATATTAATCATTCAAAATGCTATAATAGGTATCAGTATCTATAACCTCAGGCATGTTACCTATCTGGGTCTCATTTTCCTTCGTAAAGTATGAGGTTTCAAGGGTCCCTAAAGGCTTTTCAGCATTGACATTATGACTCTGGGGGGCTGGGGTTTATTCTTCAGGATTATGAAAACCTCAGCCTTTGCAAAATTCCAGGGGGCCCTAAGACCTGAGGAAGGAAGCTTTTTCAGAATATAATGTTAGCACATTAGAATTGAGCAATAATGGAAGATGGAATCCTCATTCCTCTTCTTGTAGAGACAGGCACTGGTGATCCATCTTTTGCCTCTGTCACCCTAATTTAGGTCATTCCTATTGTGAGCCTTCTCAGATAGTACCTGTCTGGGTATAAAATTTATGTTGAAGAAGCATTAATGCAAGCTCTTAATAAGATGAAGAACTTTACAGTGTAGTGTTATCTGGGGATGATATATTTTATATACTCAAGACATGTTTAATTAGGTTTGCAAGAGTCAAATTGGCTTGGTCAGTAATGAAGCTTTCTTCACCCTTCTTCCATATTCTGCTATAATAACACACAAGATGTTCAAGAAATCTTTTCATTTTGGTATATTGGCAAATCAGTCTTTCTCTCTTTCTTTGTTCCTGTAAGATGAATCTGTTTTGAAAATCTAGTTTTTGCTAAGGATAGAGGGCAGGGGAGAGTGCTTATTGAGAAATACACAATGGAACAAATAATAGAGCCGATAGGTGTTTGAGCTCCTCAAATATTGAACATGCATCCTTTTGAAACAGAGTTACTAAATATTTAATAAGCATTTGCATCTGCGCAGCACTCAAGGGTTTTATAACCTTTGATACTCACTCCCATTTTGCAGATGAGGACACTGACTGCAGAGTTCAAACGAGCTGCTCAAAAAGCTTTAAGTATTAGAGCCAAGACTCAAAACAAACCCTCTGGCCCAAATCCATGCCTCCTTCCAAACAGGAAGATCCAAGTTTAATTTACTAAGGCCATTCCCCTTCTTAATGAATAAAAGAAAACATGAAATCAACTAACCCAGTGGTACCTTTGAACTTCAGGGGACAGATGAGGATTTGTCTCCGGTGGGTCTACCCATTTGGAGCTGAGGAATGTAATGAACATAATGATGATTTTGAATTTTATCCAAAATCACTGATGTATTTCTGTACATGTGGACTCAGTTATTCTCTCAACATACCTGTGAAGTCGGGTATTTTGAGCCCACTGTATTTTTAAAAGACTCTTATGTGAGATCAGTCACACACACAGTCAGTGTTGACACAAGGCTCTCAGCCTCCAACTTGTGTAACCATGAAGTTTTATCAAAATTTTCAAAAACTGATATTTGATAGAGATGAGACTAAAGGATAAACCAGAAAAGTGAAGATCTCATCAAAAGTGACAAAAAATGAAATGATGTAGGTCATTATCTGTTGTAAATGTATTTTTTTTTAAAAAGAAGGGGGCAATTTAGAAATCGTCTAAGAATAAAAACCTTAGCAAGCACAGTTATCTCCATCAATAAAGATAGGTCATTAGGTTGAAATTTTGATGTCTAAACTTCTGGAACAAGTCTGATTTTTTTTTTCCGTTTGGAAGAATTATAGGAGGTGAAAGAAGGGGAAAAATTCTTACAACATATGCTTCTATTTTAAGAAACGAATTGCTAAGTTGTCGCTAACAAGGAAGACTAATTGTGACTTCACTTCAGTGGCACATTTGTGAAGAGCTTCATTCACAAACTTCTAAAAATTTGCAGTATATTGAGAGAGTTCATCAACAGAACGTTCAGAATTTCTTTACAAGCTAGGTATTTGATACCCCTAAACTTATTTTCTTGCCTACTTTTACTAAGTTCATATCTACTAGTCTTGAATTCTTAACCCTTTAGAAAGCAGGGTAAGAAGAAATAGGCATGAATTTCTTTGTCTAGCAGCCAAAGATATAACAAATACATTACAAATATTTTAAAATGTATTTTATAGGACTTTTACCTCTTCCTAAACATTTTTATTTATTCAGTGTTCAGTAAATTGAACATTGCTTGATGCAAATATACACCTGTAAAGATTTAATCTAGACTCGGGGATAGCAAGTATGAATAATTGTCAAGTCACACAACCCTCTGGTTACCTGGAATGGTGGCAAAGAAAGATTTGAGGTTACATCTGAGCTGACTGGGCCAGAGTCCCATAATTGCTACTTCCTGGTCTCAGGCGGAGGGGAATATGGTGGCATGAGTGAAAATATACACTGAGAAAAGGTAAATTGCAATAATGTGGGTGTGGTGCTTATGAATCGTGTGAGCAATATGCATATAGTCATTTATAAAAGTTTAGATGAGAAGTGTCCCTAGCGGAATGGAATACTTGGAAGGGGTTAGTGGAACATAAAAAATAAGTGGGCAGGAGAGGTAGAACCCTTCAAGTGGAGAGAGTGACAAGGCATGTGCCAAATTAGGAATGTCTAGGGGTAGTCATTTAACCAAAATGGATGAAGCGGAACTCTTTTTGGAAAAGCCTGGAAGTAATTTGGAAATGTAGCTAATAGTAACAGCTACCGGTTAGTGAGCAGTTACTCTATGCCTGGCATTTTCGAAATGTTTTGTGTGGCCTGTCACCTTTAATTCTCATGATGATCTTGCAAGGAGATACCATCTATTAACTCTGTTGTACAAATGAGGATTATAAATCTCAGAGAGGGAAAATCGCTTGCCCAAGCCACACAGCTGGTAAGTGGAAATGTCAGATCTGAAGTTAACTCTGTCTGACTCCTGACTTCATGCTCTTACATACTCATAGTTTTTTGTTTTTGTTTTTTGTCCTGGACAGGATGAAATCAGATATTGCATTTTATAGAATATCTACCTTAAATGCTAGATTGGACTTAGTAAGTTTTTTTTTTTAAATAGCTTTATTTGGCATATTTAGCATATCAGGTAATTTACCCCTTTCAAGTGTACAATTCCGAATTATTTTAGTAAATTTACCAACTTCATTACGAACCAGTTTTAGAACATTTTATCATCCCGATATCATCCCTCATGTGCATTTACTGTTAATCCCTCTTCCTTGACTCTGCTCCCACTCCCAGCCATGACTAATCTACTTTCCATATTTATAGCTTTGCCTTTTCTGGTCATTTCATTTTGATAGAATCATAGGAGATGTGGGCTTTTGTGTTAGACTTCTTTCACTGAGCATAAAGTTTTTGAGCTTTGTCAGTGTTCTAACATGTTTATAAGCTCATTCCTTTTTATAAGTGAATAGTATTCTATTGTATGGATATACCACATTTTGCTTATTCATTCACCAGTTGATGGACATTTACAATGTTTCCAAGTGTTAGCTTTTATAGATGCTGCTGCTAAGAACATTCATGTCAAAGTCTTTGTGTGGACAAACATTTTCATTTCTCTTGGGCATATTCCTAGGAGTGGAATTGCTGGGTCATATGGTAACTCAATGTTTAGCATTTTGAGGAATTTTTAACTGTTTTCCAAAACGATTGTACCACATACACGTTTATGTCAGCCATGTATAAGAGTAAAAGTTTCAACTTCTCCACATTTTTGATAGTATTTATTATTGTCTGAATTTTTTTATTATAGCCATTCTAGTGAGTGTGAAATTACCTTGTTCTGGTTTCTATTTGCATTTTCTAATGACTAATGATGTTGAGCATTGTTTTGTGTGCTTATTAGCCATCTGTATCTCTTCTTTGGTGAGATGTCTGTTTAAATATTTTGTTCATTTTTGATTGGATTGTTTGTATTATTGAGGTGTAAGACTTCTTTATGTGTTCTAGATATAAATTCCTTGTTAGATATGTATTTTGCAAATATTTTATCCCAATCTGTTGCTTGTATTTTCATTTTCTTAATGGTGTTTCTTGAAGTGCAAACATTTTGAATTTTCATGTGGTCTAACTTATCAACTGTTTCTTTTATGGATCATGCTTTTCATGTCATATCTAAAAAAAATCTTTGCCTAATGCAAGATCTTGACTATTTTCTGTATTTTTTCTAAAAGTTATATTTTATCTTTTACATTTAAGTCTATAATACATTTTCAATTAATTTTTGTGCATATTGTGAGGTAAGGGTTTATGTTCTTTCTTTTACTGCCTTTCTCCCCCCTCCCTCCTTTCCTTCCTTCCTTCCTACCTTCCTTTCTTCCTACCTTCCTTCCTTCCTTCTTTCTTCTTTCCTCCTTTTATTCCTTTCATCTTTCTTTTTATTTATTTTTTGCAGGCAGATAGCTTATTGTGCTAGTACAAGTTGTTAAAAAGGATATTATTTCTCCGATGAATTTCCTTGGTATATTTGTTGGATATCAATTGACCATAAATATTAGGATTTATTTCTGGACTCAACCCTATTCCATTGATCCATATGTCTGTCCTTATGCCATTACCACACTGTCTTGATAACAGTAGCTTTACAGTAAATTTTGAAATCGGGAAGTGAAAATCCTCCAATTTTCTTTCTTTTTTCAAACTGCTTCAGCTATTCTAGGTCTTTTTCTTTCCATATAGATTTAATGATCAGATTATTGATTCATGAAACAACAACAAAAAAAAAGCCTGGTGGAAATCTGAAAAGGCTTGCATTGAATCCATAGGTCAATTTGGGGATAATTACCATCTTAATACTGAGTATTCTAATTCATAAATATTGAATATCTCTCCATGTATTTAGATTCTTCTCAGTAATGCTTTATAATTTTCAGTGTACCAGTCTGGAACTTTTTTTGTTAAATTCATTTCTAAGTATTTTATTCTTTTTGTTATTGTGGAGCATATTCTTAATTTTATTTTTGGATTTCTCATTCTTCGTATTTAGAAATACAATGGATTTTTGTATATTGATCTTTTATCCTGTGACCTTGCTGTACTTGTTTGTTATTAATAGTTCTATTTTTTTATTTGCGTGTGTGGATTCCTTAAGATTTGTTGCATGTAGTTTCATGCTATTTGCAAATAAAGACAATTTTACTTATTTCAAATACAGATGCCTTTTATTTCTTTTTCTTATCTAATTTCACTGTCTAAAATTTCCAGTACAACATTGAAAAGAAGGGGTGAGAAGGAATTCTCACCTTGATCCCAATCTTAGGAGACTTACTTCAGTCTTTCATGATGAAGTATGTTGTTCACTGTAGGTTTCTCCCAGGTGCCCTTTATCATGTCAAGGAAGTTCTTTTCTATTCCAAGCTTGTTGAGAATTTTAATTATGTATGAGTATTGGAATTTCATAAATTCTTTTTCTGTATCCATTGAGATAAACATGTGGTTTTTGACCTTTCTTCAATTAATATGGTGTTTTACATTGATTGGTTTTTAGATGTTAAATTGTCTTTCCATTCCTGGGATAAATTCCACTGGCTTATAGTGTGTAATTCTTTTTATGTAGTCAATTTGATTTGCTAATATTTTGTTGAGAACTTTTGCATCTATATTCATGAAAGATATTGGTATGTGGCTTTTGCTCTTCTAGTGATGTCTTTGTTTGGCCTTGGTATCAGGGTGATACTGCCCTCAAAGAATGATTTGGGAAGTTTTCTCCTTCCTCTATTTTCTGCAGAATTTGTAGAATATTGGTATTATTGCTTCTTTAAATGATTTATAGAATTCACCAGTGAACCATCTTGGCCTGGGATTTTATTTCTGGCAATATTTTAAATGATTAATTCAATTTCTTTATTTGTTATAGGTCTATTCAGATTTTCTACTTCCTCTTAAGTCAGTTTTGGTACTTTATATTTTTCTAAGAGTTTGTTTATTTCATCTAACTTGTTCAATCCATTGGCATAAAACTTTTCTTTGTAGTCTTCTATAATGTTTGCAATTTCTAAAGATTCAGTGATAAAATTTTCCCTCTTTCATTCTTAATTTTGGTGATCTGTGTCTTCCCTCTTTTTTTCCCTTGATAAAATTTGGCTTGCCAATTTTGTCAGTCATTCCAAAGAGCTAGCTTTGGTTTCACTGATTTTCTCTATTGTTTTTCTGCTTTCTAATTCAATGATTTCCACTCTAATATTTATTGTTTCCTTCCTTCTGTCTGCCTTGGATTATTATCTTCTTCTCTTTCAAGAATCTTAAGCTGTAAGATTAGATAACTGCTTTAGGATCTTTCATGTTTTCTAATATAGACATTTAAAACTATAAATTTGTATCCAAGAATTGCTTTAGCTGAAACAAATTTTGATATGTTGCATTTTTATTTTCATTCTATTCAAAATACTTTTTAATATTCCTTGTGATTTCTTCTTTAACACTTGGGTAATTTAGAAATATGTTGTTTAATTTGCAAATATTTGTGGATTTTACAGTTTTTTTTCTGTTCTTGTTCCCTAATTTAATTCCGTTTAGATTAGAGAACATACTTTGTCTGATTTCAATTCTTTTACATTTGTTAATATTTGTAGTATGGCCTAGTTTGTGGTCTGTGTGGAGGAATGTTCCATGTGTACTTGATACAAATATGTATTCTGCTGTTGTTGGGTGGGGTGTTCTATAGATGTTTGATAGATAATTGGTTGGTAGTATTGTTCAAATCTTCTATATTCTTGCTGATTTTATGTCTAGTTGTTCTAGCAATTATTGAGCATATAATATAAAGTGACCAATTATTATTTTCAAATTGTCTCTCTCTCCTTTAATTTCAGTTAGTTTTTATTTTATGTACTTTGGGACTCTGTTGTTAGATGCATATGTTTGTAATTCTTATCTCTTCCTGCTGAATTGACCACTTTATCATTATAAATGTCCGGTTAGTCTCTACAAAGATTTTTTAATCTTAAAGTCTATTTTGTCTGATATTAGTATAGTCACTCTAGCTCCTTTGTGATTACTGTTTGCATGAAGTCTCTATTTCTATCCTTTTACTTGTAATCTTATTTGTGTCTTTGAATCTAAAGGATATCTCTTATAGACAGTATATAGTTGGATTTTGTTTTTATAATCCATATGACAACCTCTACCTTTTGATTGCGTGCTTAATCCATTCATACCTAATGTATAATTATTGATATAGTAGGATTTACTGCTATTTTGCTATTTGTTTTCTATATATATGTATCTTTTTTTGTTTCCCTTGTCCCTCCATTACAGCCTTCTTTTATGTTAAATGCATTTTTAGGTGTACCATGTAAGTTCCTTTGCTTATTTATTTTCTACTTCATACATTTTTTAATTACCTTAGTGGTTGCTCTGAGGCTTACAGTATACATCTTAATTTTAAACAATCCAAATTAATACTAATTTAATTTCATCAGTATATAAAAACTTTATTCTAGTATAGCTTCCTTCCCTCTCCCTTCATTTGTGCTATTATTATCATACAAATTATATCCAAACCTTACTTTGTAGGACTTTAAATCCCAGACTGGATCTTGAATTTATTCTCATAGGCACTGGGCAGAAATTTTAAAGACCTCGAGTAAAGGAAAGAGTCATAATAAAAGGTATATTTTAGGAAGATAGCCAGGCAGTGACATGAAAGCTGTGTTAGGGCTGCTGGGGGAGGTGGGGAATGTTAGTGAGTAAAAAGAAGCAAGGGCAGTAACTTAGTCAAACAACAGCTTCTTAATTTTACTGAAGTTTCCAAATCGAAGTTGAAGTCATGCTGGAGAAAGTTAGAAAGAATTTGCCTGATGTTTTTCCAGGATTTGTAGCTTTTGAGCTACTAAGCACTAGGTTTACTTGTGAATGGATCTATTGGTTCATCAAAGCAAAGATTTGGTAGTTCACAAGATAATTGCCTTATATAGTTTAGCTATGTGCCCCATAAACCCATACAGCCTATTTTTTAGGGCAAATTTCTAGAGGCAACTGGCAAAGCAATCCTTGTAACTTACCTACAAGTAGTTGATTAATTGGAGATACTGGCCTTTTGGCCTTGAAATATTATGCTGATGGATTTTGGTTCATAAAAAGCTAGTTTTTATTATTACCAATTTCATGTGTTTGCTATTTGAGGGGAAAGAAGTAGAAAGAATCTGAGATTCTTAGGCAGACAGATAAAACCTGGTATTTTAGTTCTGCATCTGACTAGCTGTGTCATTTTGAGACAATTGTCTAATTTTTCTGAGCCAGTTTCCTCATCTACACAATGAAGGTAATAATACTTATCTCTCCATGAGATAATATGTATAGAACCTCTAGCATGATGCTAGGCAGAAGATTATGTTCAATTAATAGTTGCTATCATCCAAGGAGGACATATCAGAGAACAATTTAAGATTTCAGGAAGTGAGCCATTTTCTCCCTTTCTGGCACTGTAAGGGATTCATTGAGGTGATTTTATTGCATGAATTCTGGGAACTTTGTGCCTACACTAATTCTGATTAGATTATTTGGAGGCCAGCTGGTTCCTGAGATGTCTCCATTGCTGCTATAAAGGGGAAGCAAAGTTCTACCACATAGAACCCATGACCTCCCACCTGTGCAACAAATAGGGCTTCTAAACCAAGGTAGTATGCACAGTGTTGTGTGCTCTGGAGTCAGATTATGTGGACTTCCTCACTCTGTGACCTCAGAGAAATTTTTTAACCTCTCTGCAGCTACACGTCCTCATCAATAAAACAGAGAGGATAGTAATAGAAACTACCACAAAGTATTAAGTGAGTTAACACATGTACTTAGAAGAGTGCCCAGCACAAAGCAAACTCTATATACATTTTTTTTTTTTTTTTTTTTTTTTTGAGACAGAGTCTCACTCTGTTGCCCAGGCTAGAGTGAGTGCCGTGGCGTCAGCCTAGCTCACAGCAACCTCAAACTCCTGGGCTCAAGCGATCCTCCTGCCTCAGCCTCCCGAGTAGCTGGGACTACAAGCATGCGCCACTATGCCCGGCTAATTTTTTCTATATATATTTTTAGCTGTCCATATAATTTCTTTCTATTTTTAGTAGAGATGGGGTCTCGCTCTTGCTCAGGCTGGTCTCGAACTCCTGAGCTCAAACGATCCGCCCACCTCGGCCTCCCAGAGTGCTAGGATTACAAGGCGTGAGCCACCGCGCCCGGCCTCTATATACATTTTAATGTTATGATTATTGCTATTGTTATTTGAGTTCCAAATTAAATTTTCTTCCGAAAAGAGTTTGGGATTTTATAAAAGAAACTTAACAACTGCTCCTTTGCATTATTAAATTTTACACTTACAGCATATCTCAACTTGGACTAGCCACATTTTAAGTGCTCAGTAATCACATGTGGCTAGTGGCTACCATATTAGACAGTGTGGTTCTATAAACTTGCATATTAAACTATAGTTGGCTAACAAATATTAAATAAGTAGATTGGCAGAAACACAAATGACTTGTTACTTGCTACATGGTAATAGGTTTAGAATATACATATACTGAGTGATTTTTGCATTTAAATAACACTTGGGCAGAATTCTAACATCTTCTAATGGATGATTTTGTGAAATGTTGTATGTACATGAAAATAAAGGCTATGCTTAGATGCAGCATTTCTCCAAATGCAACAAATTATATATTTTCATGGCCTTTGGACACATTGTATGTTGAGCAATACAAATCTGGTAAAATGTCTATGAGAACATGGTGACTGAGAGATTGAGCTGAGAAAAATATGGCCAGAATACTCATTTCAACTTCCTCCTAGGAATTCCTGATTTCCTTCTACTGGGAGATCTGTATCTCCTGGAAATTTGTTCAACTAAACGCATCAGCTTTCTTGCTAGCATAAAGAGCATTAGGGGAACAAATGGGCATCACAGACCCCGATGAACATCAGCACCGACTGCATTATGACACTCTGGCTGCTAAATCTTTCATGGTAATGGGCCACGCTGGAGATGGCTGCAGCGATAGACTTCATGCTGGGAGAAGCCTGTGGTCATCACAGGTGGTGCTCATGATGTCCTTATCACTGAATTTGAAGGATAGTTTGAACAGCTTGTAATGAGAGTGGCTAAAGTATTGATTTTGGACTACATCTGAATGTGAAAAAGACGATGGTCTTGAATCTCGGAGAGCCGCCATCATGGGGAACAATACCACCTTCACAGAAGCAGTTTTAAGGAGTGAAAAGTAAACATTGTCTCGGTGGCCAAAGATGGGCTCCATGAAAGACTCACATATGCTGAATCGAGGGCAAGAGTGTTCTCCTGGTGTTTTCCTATGCCATCTTTGGGTATCTGGTTAGAGCATTAGTTAGCAGGCTTGACAATTTCACGGGCACAGGTTCAATCATCAAGCAGACTAGTGAACTTCAGTATTTCCCGGCCACAAATCCCTTCCTTCCTCCAGCTGCTGTCTTGAATGAGTGTGTAGGGGGTCTCAAGGGAATTGAGGGGAGAAGGGGTGACAGATACGGACCATCTATCACTTCTATTGGCAAAACAGCTCATAACCTACGGAGCCTGGGTCAGTGGTGACACCTTTTAAAGAAAAGCAGCACATAGAGCATATGCTATCAGGGAGAGTCATATGCTTGTAAATCGGATCATGGTGAATTTTCAACGAAAGCATGCTTTGCCACTAAAGCTGAGCATGGATGTGAAGCCGGTAGGTAAACAAAGCAGCAGAAGCATTTAGCTCTTTGAAATATGGAGCTATCAGTAGAACTTAAAAGAACACAAGGCAGTGAGATCAATGAGTGCAGATAAGAATGCTGTTAGAATTGGTAGTGAACATCAGCACTAATGTTTCCATATCAATACTTATTTATGGCCTCTGTTTTCTAACATTTGGCTTACATGGCATGTTCTCCATAGATAGTATCATTTCTGCTTGTCCATCAGTATATTAGCGCATATCTTTTTGTATCTTAAGTTTATAGGGAATTTTAATTTCTTATAGTATTCTAAAGGAGGTTGTTGGTTATATTTTACTAAGAAACTTACTCTGGTATGTTTGCTGTTACTAGATTCAAGTTCTTCAGCTATTTTTTCTGATCGCTAGTTTCCATCCAGTTCAATAGCTATGTGTTTGTCATTGACTGTGCTAAAATTGCTCTAATGATGGAAACCTTGTAGAAACAAGGTGAAGACATCGTGGTCCCTGTCCAGAAAGAGTTCAGTATCTAGCTGGGGAGAAAGACTCATAAAACAACTAAAATATAAAAGGAAAATTTCTATCATGGAAAGTGGTTTTGCACACATACATTTAATGTCACAGATATGGGAGGAAAAAAAAGAAATTTTGGATAAATGTTGGTTTTGCTTATATTGCTACCTATGAATAATCTTTCAAGGCAAAAACCCTTCTCAGTTTTAAGATGGAAAATATCATTTGAAGAAGCTTAAAATAAACATAAGTATCAAATACACTATGAAGTCATTGAGTGAAGGCTATTCAGCCACAGCTTTCAGGATATCAAAAAAGCATATGATGTTTTATGCAAGGAGAATTTGTGGCTTACACGTCAAAACTTTATGGATCTAGGAAAATGTTTGTATTTCTTATTTGGTATGATTTAGGGAAATATTTCCTTAACATCTCCTTTTCATATTGTGCAATTCACACTAGAGACATGTCTATGAAATATTTACACATGATTTTTATTTGAAAGGAAGTAGCTGGTTGCTGCATGTAAGCTTCATGGTGAAGATTCCTTGCTTTCAAAAGAAAACTGAAGCTAAATGAAAAGATATCAAGGAGAGTTTAGAGAAGTCTTTTCTTTCTTTATTTTTTCTTTTCAAGAGGTAATTGATTTGCTCCCCAAAAGAGTCTTTCTAGAACTCTAGGTAGACAATACTCTAACCTTGTCAGAAGAGGATAATAAATTTAGAGTTAGACTGGTTTGGAAGGGAGGACTTAGAATGAACTACGTTTTATAGGAACAGAGCACCAAGGGTCTGTTGTTAGTTTATAGGGCCTTGATTAGATAGCTTATTGATTTTGGCTGCTGGTGATATGGTTCATGTTCAGAAGGTATCAAACTCATGCTGAATAAAATAGAAGCAAACGCTTTAAAAAAAATAATCCCAGAAAGTAGGGAGACACTGGCTAGCAGTCTAGTTGGAGTTCTTCAAATGGAATGGGCAGCTGTGTCTTATTGCCTTCGCCCTCTGGAAGCAGTTATGTGTATTAAATACTGGAATAACTTGATATTTTAAAAGCTTATATGCTCATCCAAGTAAAATGGTTTTAGAAGACTACCGGGAGTTTTATGATTTTATAGTTAAATCAATACCCAGATTTATGCCTTTTGGACAGAGAAACTTGAATTTAATTGAGAAAATGGATCTAATGAGGATAGGCATATTTTGTGCAGATGTAGAAGAGGTTTTTTTTTTTTCTTTTTGCTTATTATCTGAAAAATGAAACAGGTACTTTTGATATGAAGATGAACATAGCTTTTCAGGATAAATGACAAATGTTCAGAAATTTTAAAAGAAGATTTGTGATATTATATAGAGGTTCCTGAATGTCTGGAATCTGGCAGAATAATTTTTTGTCTCTTTTAAATTCTTGAATTTAAGATTCATTAATTATACAGAAAAGCACATAATATTTTACTTTATACTGCACAATTAATGGCCATATGGTATTAAATTGGCAACCAGACCTTTAAGAATAACAATTTTAAACAGAATCATTTGCAGTCTAGATTTTTTTTTCTTTTTTCATATTTTATGATGCTTTTCATAGGAATTTGTATTTTATTCACTGGCTAAATAGAGGTAACATTTTTTAAAAAGGAAATTGTGAAGGACATTGTTAATTTTTTTAGAGATAGCTATAAATAAAAATTCCATAGATATTATGCTCCGTATTCTCAGAAGTCTTGGTGTTTTCCAAATGGAAGGGAAAGCCTCGTAAGGAAAATTAGCAACTGCAGAGATGTTTTGGTGATCTGCAATTTATTTTCTACTAACCCTAATTCTCCACAGTCTTTGACCACATTTTGCTTCAGGAAATATTCAAATACACTGTTCTTACACAAACAAAATTCAATTTCATGGAGATTCTGCTTGTGTAATAACTGCGTGATTAGACCTTGAAATGCAATGAAGCAAATTCAGCTTCTAGAAACATATGGACTCAAGTAACTTTAAGAAAAATCATCGGAGGGCAGAATTTGGCTCTGTGATATGTTTATGCAATGAAAGAGTTCCAGAAATAACTGACTGCTTTCCTGCTGTCCAGAAAACACACTTAAACACACACACACACACACACACACACACGCAACATTTTTCATGTTACTTTTTCTCTATAATCAATTTCTCTCAAATTAAGAGGTCTCAGGACACTCTATGAACATCAAGATTTTAAAAGTGGAATTTGTATATCAAAGTGCCAAAGACACACTATGCTATGTTTTTCATAAGTGCAGAGAATTGATCACAAGTAAATCTGGAAGTACCTAAGAGTTATGTCTAGAAGGTTAGCTGAAGCT
Source organism: Eulemur rufifrons (assembly GCF_041146395.1). Lineage (NCBI taxonomy): Eukaryota > Metazoa > Chordata > Mammalia > Primates > Lemuridae > Eulemur > Eulemur rufifrons. The sequence goes on from NC_090989.1 coordinate 174,545,873, forward strand.
TAACTTCATTGCCATATATTTCTCCTGGAAGATATTGTGAATATAAGTTTTAAAAAAATCTTCAGACATATCAAACCCATACTGTTCAGAGAATTTATAGGTTTTATGTATAATGCTATAAATAAAAATACATTTTCAAACTGAGCACTGCAAAAAATAGAAAATCTGAGTATAGTTTTGGCTGAAATAATTTTGAAAAAGCACAAAAAAAATGGACATTGATGTAATTTAAAAGGCACAGTCTTTTGGGGGAGTTTGACTCCCAGTTTTTACTCAAATATGAATTATTTTCATTAAAGAAAATCTAAAGGTGTTTATATTCTTCTACTTTATGTGATGTATTTAGGAATTTACTTTGGTGTCCTTTAAATCTTATTTACTCTTTTCCAAGGGCATAATCATCCTAGAAAATCAAAACAAGATTCACTGGATATTCAAAAATGAATGAATCTCCCACTCCCACCATGTATTGTAGGAAGACACCTGGAATATTAGACAAGGAGAGATACAGAATTAAGTTGAAGACGCTTCAAGTTGCAGGGTTCTATATTTTAAGGCTGCAGTGGAGTGATTTGGCTAGTGCTGATAAGCGATTTGAAAAGTAAGCAGTGATTCAGTCATTTTGTCTCTGGAAAGTAACCTGAAAAGGAGATGCTATCTAAGGAGAATCTGCGAAACGACAATGATTTCATCTAGACAGTTGATCTGATCCACCAGAAATACATTTCCTATTACAGGGAACTTTCTATTAAGCTTTGTTCAATTAAGTTTCATTTTTTCCATCTTTTGCCTTTATTCAATAGGTAACCACAGGCCAGGTAAAATATTTTTAAATTCCTTATAGGCTAGTTAGTTATTGGAACCCAAACAGATTTTCCCCCCAAGTTGTTACTTTTGTTTCATTAGTGGTCCTTGTTTTTTTTTAGGTGACAGACTCATGTTGGCTATGGGGTGCTCTCTGCGTCATGCTAGAAAGAGTTTATGGTCCCACCTGCATCCATGAGAAAGAGAAAAACAAGGCTTTATTTTTAAGTCCTTGGAAATTCCATGCCATTAAGAAACTGCTACTGCCAGCTTTCTGGTGTTATTTAAAGGGGTAAAAAGTTCATTACACTAGTTTGCTTCTAAGCGCTGGTTTTATTTTTATATTATTTGAAGAGATGCTCTAGTTGGTAACAATAAATTGCTCAGAAGATGTCAGGTCCATGTTGGATTGGTTTTGGCTGCAGATCAGGAGACCCAACATAAGAATGGCTAAAACACAACAAAAGTGGAAGGACTAAAGGCAAAAGGCACATGTCTTCAAAATCTGTCCCTTATGAAGACAACCATATTTTCCCTAGACGGTCATTGAACAGAACTATTTCTCAAGGTCCATCACAGCCAAAAGGGAGCCTGGGAAATTAAGGATTTTAGCTGGGCATAATTTACTATGGTGGACAAAACCTGAGTTCTTAAATGAAAGGAGACGGGAATGACACTTGGAAGAGACATTTTCCATAGTTATCTGTTTATCTTCAATAAACATCAGCTTAGGTCAAATATCAGTTTTATACCTGTTATTTTTTTCTTTATTGGAACTTGTATTGTCTAAGAATTTTCTTCTCTTAATTAAGTTTGCCTCATGGCATCCTCCTATTGGTTCTCTTCTCCCCAAGATGTTGAAACCATCCACACAAGGTGATCCAAGTGCTGTGTAGTGATTAGAAAGATATGGAAACTATTGCTTGCATACTTAACCACTAACAGCCTATTGCATTTTTCTTCTTGGATAAGTATACACAGTCTAAATTTATCCTTATAAGTGAAATTATTACCCTATCATATCAATGCATTGAGAGTTTAATACATTGTAATACAAGCCATTGTTTCTTCAACCATTTATTTTTCAGCATGAATTCCCCTTAAAATGGCATGTTCTGTTTGTCATAGGACCTGTGGGGGATGCTGCGTTAATCAATTCAGTTTAATTTATTAAAAACAGTCATTGAATACCTAGTATTTGCTGGGGCATTTCAAAATCCATTTTTAAAAATTGCTTTTGAATATTTCAAAGAATGATGTAAAATTGTAAAAAACAAAATCCACTTTAACTAAAAAAGCAATATATGTCATACATTTTAAGTCACCTGTTTAGGTATTATGTTATCCTTGATCCCTACCTCCCCTCCCCTCTCACTACTGTTGTGTGTGCTTCTCCTAAACAGGACAATTTATATATTGCCAAACTGGGTGATTTTTGAAAAAAAACATTTTAAAAACATTTTCTCCTGAATCATTGGTTTCTTACAATGATCAGGAGCCAAAATAACAAAAATTAGTACTTCTTAAAATTTTGCATACTGTGTTTTCACTGTATTTTTAATGATATTAGCCAGGTAAAAATCATATCTCTATTTAATTTTGCTCTTCGAAAATAATAAAAAATAGAGTTAGCAGCCCTAATACTCATAAAGTTTTCTTCATAAGGTGGTATTTTCTTACTTTTCAGTATAAGAAACAACTTAATGCATTTAAGTTTTAGGGAAATAATACAGATGTATCAAAACATGTTACCAAGTTCTATGTTTCTCCATCCGGGGAATGTAGAATGGCTGGGAATCAGAATAACTGGTTCAAAAAAAACCAAAACAAAACTCCCCAAGAGTTGATAACTCCCCTGAAGTTGATAGCTCCTAATTTGCCTACTCCCTTTAATTATTTGGGCATTCTTTGAAAGACGTATGCTGTGCAGCTTAATTTCTAGTAATCCTTAGGTTATGAACTGATTCTGCTTTTTGACTGGAATTTTATATTTTTGGGTGATTGTATTGATTTGTATTCATTCTCAAGTTTAAACAAAGAAACCCAACATCTGAGTGTTTATGGAGATGCTAAACATGGTGAGAACAGAAATTGTTTGTGCTAGGAAGCTGTATTATCTCATCTTTTGAAAAAATCTAAATGATAAATTTAATTAGATGTTGATATCTTCTAAAGTATGCTTTAAACAGTATAAGTGGTTGAATAGAGAAAGAAAAGTGTTAGTTGCTTTTTGAAGCGGTTGTATCTAAAATCCAAGCTCAGAGTCAAGCCAAAATAGAAGGTACATCAAGCCATGCAGAGGAAAGGAGCTAAGCAAGATACAATGTAGAGATAAAGAATCCTGGAAGTGGTTACAAGTATTTAGTAACTCTAGATTTAGGTAAAGGTAAATTGCCATTATTTATAAGGAATAAACATATGTGGATGAGAGGTACTTCACAGTGTCTAAGAAGAATTTTTTTTAATTTTTCTCGATAGTGTCTCTGTTTTGTTTTTGTTTTTTTTTTGTTACAGAATCTAGTTTTGTTGTATTCATATGCTTACAAATGAAAAATTCTAGAAAAGGTTAACCTTCGACCCTTTCAATTATCTATTCAATTGGTATCAATGAGGTCTAAGATTTTTTAGGCTCCCATCTATGAAGGAGTAGCCACTGAACTGAAACCACTTCTAATTATAGATCATAAATCCTAAGTAGACAATCTAATTTCAAAATCATGAACCAAGCCAATTCTAACATATTTTTGTATTATAGCTTATTTCCCAAATTCTAATAAGTACTCCCCCCCAACATACATTTTAATGTTTTCAAATTGAAATACATCTTAAAATCAATATGGACACTTAATGAGGTAGTTTTTCTTTTATATCACTAAAGCTGGTCTTCGGTTGTCTTAAATAATAAGGAAATTTGTTATCTCAATTAATACAAAGCCTGGAGATGAACAGGTTTTCTTTTTGATTGACATAGTGGTTTAACTGTATTGTTTGGGACTTTAGTTCTTTAGATCTCTTCTCTGTCAATGATATGAATACAGATATGACATTGATTTCATCAGGTTGGCTGCCAATAGTAACCAAAATGTCTTACTTTCTTGCTCATGACAAATGAAAGTGAAATAGAGTACCTCTCCCCCCAGTCTAACATGTATATTCTTCCTTTCAGTCTGCTTGGGTCAGTTTAGGTCATGGGGCCACCTGGGACCAATCAGAGTTACCAGGAAAATGTCTTGCACTGATTGGTTTATTCTCCTCAGGCTCTCTCCCAGAAGCTTCACCTGACTGTCATGAATCACCTGAGTTGTATGAGAGACAGGAGGTACAGGATTGAAATTAGAATTCTACTAGGAGAGAAGCAGAAGGAATAGATCTAAATAGACAGCTCATAGTGTCCGCCTAACAGAAGTGGACATATGTGAGCCGACCCAGAACCACAAATCTTAAAAAAAAAATCACCACTGTGCTTAAATAAAGTCTTCTGAGACTCTATAGATAATATCCAAGCATTTGGATTATCCTTTCTCTTATCCCATTCCCTTTGCAATTTCCTCCAGAAATTCTGCCAGATGACTAGATAATGAATTCCTGATAAGGTGATAAGAGCTTAGAATAATTTAATATGGTGAGCTTCTCAGGACTACTGTGTTATAACACGACATTCCTAGCAGTAAATTTCTCTCTGATGATGGCAAAAAGTTGGGTCCTGGGTTCATGTAGGAGAAAGCTAGTTGGAAGATGGGGTGCCCTGACCATTCCTAGTTGCTCTTCACTTTGGGCCACCAAAACATCTTTGCACATGGTAATTAAGCATAAATTTTTATTGTTTGACATTAAAGAGCATACTTCATCCAGAGATATTTCTGTCCGTGCTCCAAGACTCAAATTCAGCATACCCATAACATCTCCATGCGTTAGAGATTCACACTTCAGGTTAGAATTTGAGTTCACCAAATTCACCAAGAAACAAAATATTTACAAATGGGATATAAAATATATTCACTGTCTTCTTCGTGCTTTAATATATTTCCTTTGGTGTAATTTAGGACAAGGTAAATCAAGGAGGTGGGGTTGGAGGCTAGGAGTACTCTTTATTTGTAGTTCACAGGGTTATACCTATTAAAAGCCACTTGGCAGAACTCTGATTGCTCAAGGTAAACTCAAGAAATTTACTGGAAGGAAACTCCTTAAGCTCAGTTGTACCCAAGTAATTAGAGGAAGAAGAAAAACAAAAGTAGCTTCTGTGGGTGACATAGACCAGTGTATTAGATGACATCATTATTGAGAGTTTAGCTTCATCAACTTTTCATCAATGTCTTGGCCTTACATGGATTTTTAAAAATACTTTTGTAATGTAAAATTTGGAATTTTCTTCTTTCTCCATCCCGCTGCCAAAAGTGATGTTCTATGAGTTGTTACAAAGATAATTCAATGAAAGCTTTCATGCCCGACCCCCATTTAAGCAACTTTCCAGGCTAATACTCTGATGACTTGCAATGACAAACTACTCCAGTCCACCTATCCTTTGATTTGTGTCCTAACAAGATCACTTGACTATGTTTCCAAATCTGTTAACACCTAATGTCCTTGTTATATACATAAGTGATTAAATGTTATATAAACCGATTAAGTAAGAATGTGAAAAGATAATTGCTTTTTTCTGAAAACTAATTTACATATTGTGCAAAGACTTGGTAAAGGTTTACATTTAAAATTTCTCTCTGATTAGGTGGAGAAGAGAGTGTGAAAGTCTGAGGGATGTGAGTATCATAAATATTTAGAATTCTTTACATGGGTTTTTCTTGCAGGTCTCTAAGATCTTTGCTTTAAGAGCTAAAGATGAAAACTTTAGATTATGTATTAAGAAAGTGGTATATGCAAACACTGATTGCCAGGCATCCATTTACCCTTTAGTGTTAACCCAAAAGATTAGGGAACATGTGTAACATCTATATGTTCTCGGTGAAAGAAAATGTCTAAAGAAAGTATATGTACTTTTTAATGCTCCTTTGCTTAATCTGGACTTCTTTGTTTAAGAAATGAGCTTTTACTGTGGTAATTTACATTTGTACATTCCCGTGCCTGACCAAATCTGACACTCCCCTGTGTGCAGAAAGATCTGCGGAGGGTGTGTCACCCATTCATAACAGTTTGTCAATCAATATTTATTGAGCACCGACCATGAACCGATCTCTGGTCCAGAAACTGGGAAACAAAGATTAAAAACCCTCTCCCTGACTTCAAGGTCATAGTCACATGAAGGGAGAGAGGCACACTAGGGTAAGGAGAATGACAGTCGTGTGTCTGGGGTGTTGTGGGACACAGAGGAGGGACATTAAGTTGTGGAAAGCTCCAGATGGGCACTGTATAACATCCTGCCATTCATTGGACCTCTCTTGGTTGGTCACAACCTGGTATGGCACCCGGTGTTAATAATGCTAATATTTATGGAGAATGTACCTTGCACGAGACAATGTGCTAATTGCTTTACATGCACAATCCCATGTAGTTAGTTCTCACAGTTATCCCACGAGGAAGATCCCAGTATGACTCCCATTTTCTAGAAGAGATGGCACAGCTGGAAAGGGTAAAACTGAAATTCAAACCCGTTTCTGTCCGTCTTTGAAATCCGTGTTCTTAAGTGTCCACGATGGTACCTTCAGCAACTTTCAATGTAAAGAGATCCTTATTTGTTCATGATATAGTTTAAAAATTGTTTGAACATATGGACAATATATGTGCGTGTTTGTATGTCTGCAAAATATACAGTTGGATGTTCTCTATATGTACTTGCTGTGAAAATGTATGGTGTATGTATATATCTATAAACACTCCCTCCCCATATGCCGAGCGTTATAGTTAGCAAGATGAACCAGTTGGCCGTTGCACATGCTGGCAGGGCCATCCTAGGAGCAGTTGCTGGGGATGTATAGCACCCCCCTTCCCCAGGAAGGCTGAACTATTGTCTTATGCGGACCCTTCAAATCAGTTCCAGGCCCCTCTCTAATGCCAGCGTTTCTGTAGCCAGTGGATATTTTCTGTTCTTCTCTTATACTGGGGATGCGTGGAGGGAGGAGGGGGCATTCAATAATTTTCTGCTGTAGGCACTGATACACTTAAGACAGCTCTCTTCCTGGAATATATAAATGCCAGCAAATCAGCATTTCTTAAGCTGCAGTATCCTTCCTGGAAATCCTGTTAAAGGACATACCCTGGCTGCTTGTCTCGGACCGAATGAGAATATAGTGACCCTCAGGATTTCCACTGCTGAGATATTAGCATAAATCTCCCACTAATGCACCTCTGTTAGTGGAAGAGCCACTGCAACCCAGGAAAATGCGTTAAATTGAGAAGGGACTAATGTTTCGCAAGTGGGGCACGGCACTGAGAGGGAGGCATTTGCCAGGAGTTTCCAGCTCTGCAAATACCGCCGGGGAGGTGTTTAGAATTGTTTCTGTGTTTGGGCCACGAGAAATAATTAGATGCCCCACTAGGAAATATACTTTTTGAGCTACTCATGGAGCAATAACAAGAACTTTACAACTGATGGAGCAGTTTCATCTTATATTTTTTGCCTCTGACATCATAACAACCTCAGGCGGGAGGCAGAACAAGATGTGGAAATTGAGACTTAAGATGTGACGTGACTCTGAGACGTAGACTGGCAAAGCTGGAGAGGCTCTCAGGGTTATTCTGGGCCCTGGTACTCTCTCCTGTGGACATTCTCTGTCTTTTTTTCCTTTCTCTTTTTCTCTCTCTCCCTTCTTAAGCTCTTGCTTCCCTTCTTTTTAGAAGTGAAATTTAAGTATTCAAACATTGCCTGGAGCCTAGTGCTCAATCTATACATATATGTATTTTTTGGTGTGTGTTGAGTGCATGTTAGATGAGTTTACACGGAATCCTACCTGGGACCGCAGTACCTACAACAGACAGGAGCAGAGCTGCAGAGCAGAGGAGGGAGAGCAGCCCAGCACCTTGCGCCCTCAGTTGCCCTTGGCCACCCACCTGTCCCATTGACGTGTCCAAGAGCCATGTTGAGTACACCCCAACGGAGTCTAAGATCTCATTTTACTGAGGCTTCCTTATTTGTTGAAAGCCAGTAAGTTCCTTTATGGCAGAGGTGGGTCTTAAAAATCAGCATCTTTGTCTACCAAAGTCTATCAGAGCAGGTCTCTACTTGGACACAAGAATGACTGACTGAGTCTCAGAGTTAGAAGAGAACTTGGAGTTCACTTAATTGCCTACAGTGTGTTGGAAGATCCTCTGTTTTTTTTTTTTGTTTTTTTTTATGAATGGGGCCAATGGATTTCTGCTTGAACTCTTGGATTATAGTGACAGGTTTGCTATGCCCAAAAGTCTTTAGGGAAAAGCTCAACTCATAAAAAAAAAAAAAAAAAAAAAGTACTTGTTGAATGGGTAGACATCTGAGGCATGATGCTCAGTGTACAGTTTCAATCATTCTCCTGTTTTGTTTTGTTTTTCTTCCTGTCATCATGGGAAAGATTTTTACTGTTTTACCTAAGCTGTGTATGTGTTTGTATATGTGTGTGTAAAAAGAAAAATAGGTGAAAAGGAGAGAGTTTAAGTTTTTGAGTGATGGAATATGAACTGAAATTCAGTTGTCTTTGAAGATAAATGATTTGGAATAAATTTAGGTTTTCATGTTGGGTTCTGAGAAATCTCAGACAGATAACTTACTGGTCCCAAGCCCTACTTTTTCATAGGTAAAATGAGAATAGTAATATCTTTTTATGGGTTTTTTGTGAAGATTGAACTAAATAACATACATAAATTTCTTTGGCAAGTGCCTAGCACATAGCAAGTTTTCAGGCCAATGAGGGCTACTCTAATAATAATAACAATAATAAAATTATAATCATGTTGATAGTTATTCATATATATGAATATTATACATACTACCTATATATAACACCTAATATATATTTATATAGCTGTGTACACACACACATATGTATGCATAATAGCTAGGCCTTAGAAAATAGAAATCTAAGACCTGAAACATTTTTATAAGCCTGGGTCTTTCTTACATATCTACATAAACCAGAATGTCCTTGAATCGCATTAGTGCCCAATCAAGCAAATGTTCAAGTTCTCTGCTGAACTTTCAGATGTGCTCATTGAACAATCAGGGTTGCCAAGGTAGACTGTGTTGCTCCATGTCTATTCATTCTTTTACAAATATTAAATTGTGCCTACCGTGGACCAGGAGCTATGCCAGTTGTGGGGTTTATAGCAGTGCACACCAGACAGCCTGTTCTTGCCCTAGCTATGAAGTTACAAATTCAATTAAGTGCTGTGAAGGGAAAGAAAGAGTCAGAGAATAACAAAGGGCCCCTAATTTAAACTGAGGTTTCAGGGGGAAAGGGAGGAAAACTTTAGACCTGAAAGGTGAAGAAGCAGAGCTAGCTAGATGAAAGATCAGCAACAGCAAATGGCCCGAGGAGGTAGACAAGAGCTCCTCATGTTGGGGCAACTAACTGTGGTTCCTGCCGGGGCTGGAGGCCTTGTGCAAAGGCCAGACCTTCCTGACCTTGTAAGTCAAGGTGAGCGGCTTGGAATTTATTGGGGGAACAGTAAGGGAGCATGAGGGTATTCAACAAGAAAATGACAAGACTCAGTTTACATTTTTAATGACTTCTTCAGCACCATCTTCCTACCCAGTGATGCTTCTGCCCTCTTCATTGAGTGAAACATACCCATAGAAAAGGATCCCATATTCTCACTCCTGATAAGGCAAAGTGGGTGATGAAGTTGTATATTTTGTCTTGAGAGGACATTTATATTTTAACACATTAACTGCCATGTGAGTTGTGTTTTAACTCAGGCTGGTTTTGAGCCTGGCGCCTCTTGAAGCAAAACCCTGCAGCTGGTTAGTGAAAATCTTACTTGTTGATGTTCTTATTGTTGCAATTAATATTGATAATTTAATTCTAAAGACATGGATTGCGTTGTGTATAACTCATGCACAGAAAATAATAAAAAATAACAAATTAGAAGGGATCATTTTGTTTTAATAAAACACTGTGGCCCCAGCGGAAAAAAATTTTTTTTCTAGTGTAGCAGTCAATGTGTTAACAGAGGTTCAAGTTTCAAGCTAAAGGAATGAATCTCTAAGTGTGATTTTTCTTGCATCAACCACTTCAAGAGCTGAAGGGGCTTCTCTTGGAGAGAGAAATAGCCAGTCAGCGATTGAGAGCTCACAGATAAGCAGACCAGGGATCAAGTCCAAACCGTGCTTCCTAGGGGTGTGACTTGATTTTACTTCATTTTCTTAACCTTCGGTTTCCTTATCTGTAAATTGGGAAAATAAGAGTCCTCACCTCATAGAGTTGTTAAATTGAGTGACATAATGCACGGGAATAAACACACCATTGTGGGACTGTTTATATTAAGCCCTACCGTGCAGAGTGGGTAAAGGACCTCCCTTCCCTGATTTCTCCTTCTTTTGAAAACATTATCACAAGATTCCAGGGTAATTTCAAGTTGACTTTCTCATGATCTGTATCATGTCATCTATGTTTAGACATTTTCACACTTCCATCCGAAAACATTTTGGGTGTTCTTCCTTTAAGAAACATATACTTTCTTCCACACATATTTTTGCATGTAACAAACTGTGTCAACGTGCAAATTATTTCCTTGAAATAATTGGCAATTTGGTATCGGCGATGGGCAGGGGTGAGTCACCGGAAAGTCCAAGGAAGAGATTTCAGACAGAGTGCAGGGGAGGGTCGTGGGGAGGGAGGGGGTGGTCTTCGGAATCGTAGCATTCAGAAGCCTATGGCGCGTGATAGGATGACATCAATGTCAAGAGTATTCAAGTGCTCTGAATTCCGGTACGGAGATTGGCTGGAGGTCCTCATTTTGCCTTCAGAAAGGGGCCTGGGTAGGAAACGACTGTCTAATGGTGGTAAGGAGTTTTGCAATTCCCATGGCATATGCCCTCAGAAAGCTTGCTTATCTCCCCAACCCCCGCCCCCACCTTCGAAAGAAAGGGGTGGGGGAGCTGCAAAACACTTGGCACAGGTGCAAGAAAGCTGAAAACGTCTGGCAGAGCTCACAGACGTCGTTTTCCACTCGGCACCAAATGTTTTACAGTCTTCGTGAGCCCATATAGATTCTGGCTTCTGCCCAGTCGTTTGTTTGAAACCGTAGGCTCCGAGAAAAGGCTCCACACTGCAGCTGGCCTTTAAACCATGTTTTATGGGGGAGAGTGTTCAGGGTACAATTGGAATGAGGAGAGCTTGCCTTTGACGTTGGACGTAAAAGTAACAGATTGGAGCGGGGTGGAGCTAACGCTAAGGAATTGTTGGTCTGTTCATTTTTCCCCTGAAGACGACGCTTTTGGAAATTTTACCTCAGTCTCGATGATTTCACGGGCTAATTTATAGTGAGGCCCCCAAATGTGACTTTAGCCCAATTTAGCTCAATTTTACAAAAACATAAATCTAACAGTTCCAAGTAATGGAGATGGCAGAATCGTTCTTAGTGATGTAAATTTCTCACTAATTTAGGGCGATTGTGGCTTTGCTCCCACCTACATGCATGTTCATTATGAATGAACATTTAATAGTTAACTATTTGTCTTTCTTTCTCTTTGTAGCCTTTTTGCGTTCCTTATCAAGCTATGGCTCATAATTTCAAAGGACTAATGACTAATTAGATTTTTTTTGGGAACTGTGTATTAATGATGCAAAAGAAAAAGACTTCAACAAGAGAGTTAATCAAAACTGAAATTTGAGCTCTAAGAAGTCCCTCTTGCTCTGACAATTTAGGGAAAAGTAGGTATTTGAGTCCTCCTTAGGCCTTTGGATTTAAATAATAATTATTCTTTGTTTGAGCGCTTGCTATGTGTTAGCTGTTATCCTAGACACTTTCCCTGAACTTTCTCATTTTACCTTCACTATAACAATGAGGTATAACTATGATCTGTATGTTCCAGGGGTGGAAACTGAGGCTTAGAAAATTTAAGTGACTTGCCTCAAAGAGATTTTTATGAATGTGCATTATGGATTTATTTGTTTGGTCCTTTTCATTTTTCAGGAACCAGGAAGAACAAAATATACCACAATTCCCAGAATAAACGTTGCGCTCACTCTTCTCAGTGACTCATGTGAAATAGTTTATCCTGGAGTTGAATTAAAGATAATCCTGATGCCCCAAATAGCAGAGCCTGAAAACAGTTCTTTTTTTCAAACAGAGGAACCGGTGAATATGTAATCGAACTTCTGACTTAACTAGTTAGTTAATAGGGAAGTTACAGATTCTTTATTATTTGGGGAACAGCTTTCTGTGAAAGCCAGCAAATATGCAGTGTCCCCTGGGGTGTCCAAATTGTGACCACAAGGTAGAGCCAGTTTGAAATAAGCTAGTCATCACATAGGTGGCATAATGTGAGTGATGATCCCCTCACATTTGTGACTCTCTTCTCTCCTTATGAACTACTTCAATAAATAAATAAATGAGCACTTTCTCAGTTCCCAAACTGAGAGCAGTTAAAAGAAAAAAATAATGAGAGCACAGATATATATTTAGAAGGATGGCCAGACAGAGAGGAGAGAGCGAGTTGCACGCCATGGAACAAAGAGAAAGATAAGAAGAGAGAGTGTGTCACTACTTCCCCGTGGCAGAATCACAATCTTCTTTTGGATGTCATGTTGAAAAGATTCCCAATTCTTAGCTCTGTGAGCTAAAGCAGATGGGTGCTCCATGTTGGTACAGATTCCTATTTGAAGCAGTGTGGTTGCAAAGATGGGGTTTGGGTCATTTGATTTTCTCTGAAAAACAGTCTTGTGTAACTGTCTAAAAGAATTTCTAATACCCAATGAAATGCATCATCTGTGATGTTTCAAAAATGTTAAGCAAATGCCAAACCCATGTTTCAAATATATTTGTCCAAATTAATAGACAGAGTTCTTTGGTTAATATATGTTTGGGAAATGCTAAGGTAAACATAGGGACAGGTGGTTTTTTTTTTTTTTTTCCCTGCAGAACTTCTCAGAGCCTTTAATATGCCCTATGAGTCTCCAAGGAGTAATGTTACACCACTTGATCTTAAAATGCTCTTTCTATAAAGTACCTGCTTGGGACTGCAGTGCTGCCAAACAGCCTTAGGGAAATGCTGAAATACAATTTTCTTTTGCTTAGCTGAAGACCTGTGTTACCTTTTCACCCTATTTAGGGTGATTGTGGCTAAGCCTCCACTTATATGGAAGTTCATTATGAATGGATTTTAACAGTTAACCCCTCTCTTTAATCCTCTTATCATGCTTGTAGCACATAATTCCTAAGGATTAATAACTAATTAGATTTTTAGACAATCAGAAACCAGAAACGTAAAAGAAGAAAATAAAACAGTAGGGTAAGTCACAACTGAAATTAGGAGTCTCAGCTCCCACTGAAGAATTTAGTTGTAAGCAGTTGCTGGAATGACTGCATGCAGTTGTGTCACCTTTATAGGGAATCTTCGGAAAGAATCCTGAAGTGGAGCCCGTGATACCTGTTGGCACACGGTGTTTTACCTCTCAGGTTGTCCCATGAGCCTAATGGATTGCATACTCTTCTTAAGCATGGTAGGCCAAGTTTACTGCGCCCTTTTCCTGTAAGACAGGACTAGCAACACCAAGGAGAATGCTAGCATATGCAAATCTCCTGCTCAGATTCTTTTGCTTAGGTGTAAAATTGCTTGTTCTTTTAATGCCTTGGTCTCCATCAATAGATTGCAGAGAAACTTGCTTTATTGTATCCCAAACAGAAGCTTGGAGCTTCACCTTGAAGATTTACCTTAAAGCTAGTAAAATTCAAGCTTCGGGGGCTCTCACTTGTGCTGAGGCTCTTTCAACATGTTAGTATGGTTTTGTAAAATCACTAAATTAAGATATTTTTGCAGTCTTCATTCTTAAAAAGATTCTCTTAAATTTGAAGCATCATGACCCACAAAATATGGAAGTGCCCCATCCCCAAAGAAAACATTAATTAGATTTTGATACAAAAGAAGGGGGGTCGTATTAAAATTTCATCCGTGGCACACATCTTATCCCTGAGAAATAATAAAAAGGTTTAGAACACCCCTCCCTCATGCTGAAATGTTCACCTGAAGTTTCATGCATGTGCTCAGCTATAGCTGGGTACCTATTCTGTCTTTTCTTCCTGTAGTCAGGGGGCCATGCTAGATCAGGGGCCCAGAACTCTCCAGTGATTGAAGTTTCCCGCCCACCTCTAGGCAAAGAGTACCTGGCTATCATATAAGGTATACAGGACAACAGAGAACAAGAATAACCCTCGGCCTCTCGGCACTTGCTTTCTGGAAACTCTCTTTTCACCGTGGGTAAAAGAATCAAAGGATTCCCCCCCAAGTTTGGCAGATCCAGAATGTACCACCGAAAGTGAACGTCCACCTTTTATTTTAAACTCTTCCATGGGACATTCAAAGAAGTGATGCCATAGTCCTGACCCACTACTGCCGGGAGCTCGCAGTGTGACCCGCAGAGATCCATCCATGCATTCCATCCTCACCTCAGCACCCTCACTTGAAAAACACAGACATCCTTTCCTCATCACAACGTACGGCACACAAAGCTTTGCACACGCTAAGAACCAAAGGACTTATTAAAATTATTGTTTGCTTTATTTCATATGATCATATATCCGTCCATTGAAAAAAAATTAAATCTTAATTTTTCAATAATGCGATTTTAATGTTGAAAGGTCACCTAATAGTCAGAAGGGAATGAATTGGCAGCAGTGAGTCGCGATTGGGGGGGTGGGGGGCCAGTGATGAGATGAAGGATCAGGAACCAACCCTCTTGGCCCTTTCTTGGCTGAAAGAGGAGTCCCAAAGAAGCTTCCAGAGAGTGATGAGAAACAAATGTCAGCAATATGTTGAACAATCAGTACTCACGGAGTGTCGTCGTAAAAGCAGCCTTACATTTGTCTCTCACCATTCTTTCATATTTATTCATCAGAGGGAGTCCTTCCCTGGCCCTAGGATGTAAACTCAGGGAGGCGCCATGACATTTCTGTTTACTCTTCAGTTAGAGGCAGCCCTTAAGTCTTAAACACAGTCTCAATTCATAACCTAGTTTGAGTGCTGATAACCATAGTTCTGAATTTGATTCAGTCAACGTCTCCTGTTCTAGCTGGGGACTACTGTGTGGACTGACTCCTGCAAGAAAGGTCTGTGGGCCTCTTCTCTTTCTCCAGCTGCCATTTTTCCTTGTCCACTGGCACTGTGGCTTCTGACCCAGCGAGGCCGAATGGGCTAGGGAGGGGGAGGTGAGCAAAGGGGGGTAGAAAGCTCCTAATTTGATTGATACCCTGATAAGATGGTGGCATGTTCTCTGGATCCAACATATGTTTCAAGTGCCAGTTTCATTAATTGTGCCTTTGGGGGTTCCTCAGAGTCCCCATCATGGAGAATGGTCTCCCAGCTGTGTTCCTTTTACCTGGGAAAATGAATTCTATTCCTCCAGGACTTGGTGTTGCACGCCTAATTTCTTTCTGCTGAAGTCTCGTAGACACTTCAGGCGGGCCTTTGAGACCAGCACGAGGCGGCTCTTGGAGCAGCTGTCTCCCAGTGCCCCACCCCCACGTAGTCTGTCCCGCCACAGTGCCTTGCCTGTGCTCACCCCTCACTGCGAGGCTTTCTCTGGGCAAGGGCGACTCTCCCTCATTGCTGCCAAAGCAGCTTCCCCTGCTGATTTCCTGCGTGGGAGTCAATGCAGTCTACCTCGTCCCCATACAAAAGGGGCACACAGCAAACTCTCAGTGGTCACACTGTGGTCCTTCTCATCACATTAAGGAGGAAGGCATCTCCCAGCACTCCCCCAGGGAAGCATCACAGAGGAGGATCTCCAAGGAAATCCCCTTCATAAACTCCTCTTCATCTGTCTGTCACTCCCCTACCTCTTGAAATTCTCCAAGTGGTGAATTGGCCAACCTGGCCTTCAGCCATGGTCGACTTATAGCTCTCTCTATTGTCTTTATAGTAAAGGGATTAAGAGCATGGGCTTTAGAATCAAACTCCAAAGTTCAAATATACACTCTGTCATTTGTCATCTTGGTGTTAGAATGTTATTTAAACTCTCCAAGCCTCACTTTTCCTCATCAGTAAAATGGGGATCATAATACCTTTATCAGAGATTGTTGAGGCTATTCAATGAGATAATGCATTAGTGGCTGTTAATAGTGTTTGGCACATAATAAATATTTATTAAAATCACCTACTATAGTAAGCATTATCCTAATCTTGGGAGAAAAGTGGACAGTATCTAACAGAAGGGAAAATAAAGAGATATGAAAATTAAAAGTGCTCATTTCCTGAGGGAGTAACCAGGAATAATGAAAATGTAATAAGTCTCAAAAATTGATAATTTGTGTGATGTTGCAAAATAAAGCATAGACATCTCTCATGTGTTACCAATGAACTAAATAGTGATGTTAATAATAATTATAGCTGAAATTGAGTGTGCTATATGTACTAAATCTACAGTAAGGACTTTGCTGAATTATCTCTTCTACTCTTCACAATGACCCAAGGGGGCAGATGTTATTAACCACATTTTTTTGATGAGGAACCTGTGGCTCAGAGAGGTTTAGTTACTAATCTAATGCATTTAACTAGTAAATGGTGGTGGTAGGATTGGAACCCAAGTCTGTTTGTAGACCTCAGTCTTCTTATCTGTTATTATGTGGCTAACATGAGACCATTCCGTGGAATATATTTGCATTATAACAGGGCATTTTGGAGCAGGAGTCTCCTAGTAGCCCAAACACCCCAAAGACCAGAGGAGAGAGTGGTCGAGTCTGTGATCCTTTAGAATGTTCCTGTAATTCAGAGTGCCTGGGTAACATTCTGTCCCTAACACAGAGAATCATAACCCTCCTAAGATGGCTTTAAGCCAAAAAGGATGGCCTCTATTCTCCCACTTTCCTCAGCCCATAGGAGGAATCTTGAATTACTAATTGCTATGTTTATAATGGATAAGGTTAGGAGAATTGACAGGGTTGTTTTTTTTTATATAAGTGATATTAGTTATAAAAATTCCTGCTTGTTCTAGAGTTTCACATGTTTGTTCTGATCATGGTGTAGCTGTCTTTCTCATGCAGAAAGCCAGAGAGAAGTACATTTCAGGCACGACCACTTATGGATATATATGCACTAGGTTCTAAGCCATGCAAATGTGCTGAAAGTTCATCAGATGAGTTTTCACTGATTATTCCTACAGGATCAATCCAGCTATTGAGAAGTTAGTTTCCAGTATTCTTCTCCATGAAGCAGAACTTGCCAGGGGCCTGGAATACAATTTAGAGTATAGTCAGATGGGATTTGCACTTCCCACCCAGCAAAGTCACTCCTTGGCTATTATTTTTCACTCTATTGTAAATAGCAAGAGGCAGATGAAAAGGTAAAAAATATGTTGGTTGGAAGATACTTATTCTCGCCTACCTAGGGTAATCAAGGAGAGACATCAGCTCCAGATTTGGTAAGTGATAACTCACATTTGACTTTAATACATGATGATAAACTTTGAGGAATATATCTTTTAAAACATAAAATGCTTTACCTCTGATTTAAAGTTTGGGGGATTGGTCCTGCACCGTAGGCAGGTTAGATTTAGCATCTCTGGAAATTCCAGAGCAATTTTAAACTACTCTTTTTGATCACTTGCTGCAGCTCCAGCTCTCAAAGAGAATGAGATGTTTGGGGAATGAATTGTGATGGACTTATATGAAAATTTATATGACCAAGAATTGGATTTGTTCCCCTGGAATATTATAGATTATGTTTTATGCTGGAATTACATCAGTGTGCAGAGCAGCAGAAGGCTAGCTTAATGTAGCTAAAAATATACCTGACTTTCCACTTGGAATAGAACTCCCC
Organism: Eulemur rufifrons; assembly: GCF_041146395.1. Taxonomy (NCBI): domain Eukaryota; kingdom Metazoa; phylum Chordata; class Mammalia; order Primates; family Lemuridae; genus Eulemur; species Eulemur rufifrons. The sequence continues at coordinate 174,563,577 of NC_090989.1, forward strand.
TCTCTCCAACCCGTTTCTTCCCTAATGAAAATAATGGCTTCATGACTCATATATGTGATAGACAGTGGGGAATATTTGAGTCTTAAAATAAGAAGAGTTTGAGAAAGGACTAATGGTCCTTTTCTAATTTCTTTCCCATCCATCTCTTCCCTCCTGCTCCCCTGTCAACATCCTATTTCAAGCCTTCGTCACCCCATGCTTTGCTGCAGTGGCACCTTTCTCGGTCTCCACATCTTCTCGGTTTAATTTGTCCTGCATGTTGCCGCATGGCCAATCTTCCTCCTGCACTAATATAATCACGTAATGCCCTGTCATTCTTCGGTGGTTTTTTCATCTGCTCCTCAGTAAGCTGCGAACTCACTTCATAATCACCATCTTAGTCCAGGCCCCTACGAAGTCTTACCTGGAGTTGAACATTAGCCTTCTAACTGCTCACCTAACTGGTCTCGCTCTTGCTTTGATTTAACCTAGTGTTTCCCAAATATCATACAAGTCCCATCGGTAACCTGCAGAATGATTTTTGATGCTACGCAGAGACTTTTATGTACAACATTACTTCTCATACATGGCTAACCCATTATTATCAAAATGTAACCCATCAAACCATCAAACCCATTTGTAGATCAAAACTACAAATTCGTGTATGTTATTGTTTAGAATGAGAGTCAGCAAAAAAGTGAGCTAAGAGATAACTTCCTGGGGTGTGTTGGATCTGTTGGGGCCTTTCTCCGGCATTTAGAATGCCCTCTCCACCTCACCTCCCAGGGGACAGTTCCACAAACTCACTTCATGTGCCAGGTGGTTTATTGCCATGCCCACATTGGCAATTATGGAATCGTAGCAATGGCAGAGTGGTGACACTGGCACGGTCCTGGCTTCTTGCCTTCCTCCCCAATTGCAGGGACCTGCACCTAGTATTGCAAAACTGCACAGCAGTGATTGGAAATGATAATGCAGCTTTCTGGAGTGCCTCAATTACAAATGATGAGCAGCTTAGCTACTGAGAAAATCTTGTTCCAAATTCTTATTTTATTTTATTTTTTTAATTTTACGGGAACTTGATATTAAATGAGGAACCATAGACAGAAAGTGCTGAAAGAGGAAACAAAGAGAATGTTGGGGAGTGCTGCACCTAATGAAAGCTCTGTATCCGCAAAATAAGTTGTGGCTTTGTAAATTCACTCTAAGTACCTTTGAGGAACAATAAACCATAAAAGAGGTTACCGTGACCTTGGATTCTGTATAGCTTTTGAGATAAAAGGTCTAAGTATCAGAATGCATTTGGTTGACTGTAGTGTTGTTGACTGATTAAAAACAATCCATGCTCCTAGAACCCTCCGGTGGAATGCAGATGAGGGCCTGGCCTGGGAGCAGTGTGCGCCATGAACTCTCTTAAAGCAGAGATCAAAGCTGCTTGGCTAAAATGGAACACTAAAAGGTAAGTCTTTGTAACCATAGATGAATGAGGCGAAGCTACTGACATATGGATTAAATTGCAATACATTGACTTTGCATTTATTACTTATTGGGTATGTATCTTAAAAGCATTTTGAAGATGTTCCAAATTCTAAAAATTGTACAGGATAACAACTCTTAAAACATTTACTATCAGCGAATGTTTTTCTTTGAATATAGCCATTATATTTTCTCCTTTTTTTTTTTTTTTTTTTTGTGAGACAGGCTCTTGCTTTGTTGGCCAGGCTAGAGTGAAGTGGCATCATTATAGCTATTATAGCTCACTGCAACCTTAAGCTCCTGGGCTCAAGTGATTCTCTTGCCTCAGCCTCCCAAATAGCTAGGACTACAGGTGCGGGCCACCATGCCCAGCTAATTTTTTTATTTTTTGTACAGACAGGTCTCACTGTGATGCCCAGGCTGGTCTCAAACTCCTGACCTCAAGTGACACTCTTGCCTCAGCCTCCCAGAGTGCTGGGATTACAAGCATGAGTCACTGTGCCTGGCCCCATTATATTTTTCTAATTGCTTCAAAAGTGAATACTTGAACTTTATCTTGGTTTCACCATTTTTCACACATATAACTTTTAGGCTTTAGTGATTAAAAGCCTGGGTTTTGGAATTAACAGACCTGAGTTCAAACCTTGTGACAATTGCTTATTTGCTGTGTGATCTTGAGCAAGTCACTTACTCTCTTTAAGTCTCTGTTTCCCTGAGAAAAATAGAAATAAGAATAGAACTCATTGCATAGGTCTGTTTAGAGAATGGGATAATGTACACATAATAATATGCTTAATTAAATATTTGCTATGAAAATTTTTCCCCTCATCTGTAAAATACATAAATAAAAATAAGAATAATGTAGGGTAAAGAACACACTGCCCTCTCTGGTCCACCCCTGACTATATTCTACGAGTGCATGGTGAAGTTGAGGTGTTGGTAGATGGTATTGCAACCCACAACTAAGGAATGCCTCCACCTCACCTCCCATTTAATTTCCCCTGACAGAGCTATATGGAAAGAAAGATAGCTAGATAGGGTAAAGTACTCCCTTATAGCTGTGCAAGCACCTCTAAGATGAGTCCTTCTGACCAAGGCTTGAATCAGGAAAGGTGGTGTAGATCTTCAAGCTTCAGTGAGGACTTCTGCTTCCTACCTCTTGAATCAAGATATCTCCTGGCTGAGGGTCCTCCTCAGTTACCAATTGAGATGGGAAGCAGAGAAGGAAACCTGGCCAGCTTAGTCCAAGCCAAATGGCCCTGGGTATGCCTAGGGCAAGAAGGAAAATGTTGTGGACCTGGTCTTTAAGCCAGATTCCCTCAGCCCGTCTCAAATGACACCACTTTGTAAAATGTAGCCCAGTGAATGTCCTGGCCTTCGACCAAAGAGAGAAACAGCTCCTCCTTTTTTGGGAGAGAGCTGAAGGATCATCATTTCTGTAGATCCCTTCACAAAAGGTGGAGTCTTTAGAGCTGGGGTTGCCGGGATGTAACAAGTAGAAATATACAGAACACCCAGTTATGGCTGAATCTCAGATAAAGGAAGAATCATTTTTGTCATGCAAGTATGTCACATGCAATATTTGGGACATACTTATTTGTTGTTTTTCTGAAATTTCAAGGTTAACTAGGCATCCTATGTTTTGTCTGACAACCCTGTTTTCAACAGTTTTTCTTTAAGGTAAATCTGGTGATGGCTAATTGAGAAAGGCTTTAGAGAAATATTGTTGACATTTGGATAGTCATTGTGGGGGCTACCCTGAACATTGTAGGATGTTTGGCAGCATTCCTGACTTCTACCCACTAGAGCTAGTACCAATCGCTTCCCTTCCGTGGTGACACCGATTATATTTCCAGACTTTGCCAAATTGGGCATGGTGGCTCATGCTTGTGATCCTACCACTTTGGGAGGCCAAGGTGTGAGGATCTCTTGAAGCCAGGAGGTTGAGACTAGCCTGGGCAACATAGTGAGACCCTGTCTCTACAAAAAACTAAAAAAATAAAAACGTTAGCCACTGAGGTGGGAGGATCGCTTGAGACCAGGAGTTCGAGGTTACAGTGAGCTATGATCTCACCACTGCACGCCAGCCTGGGTGACAGAGTGAGACCCTGTTAAAACCAAAAAGACTTTGCCAAATTGTGGGAGGTGGCAGTTGAGAATCACTGCTTTCGAGGTGGTGGCAAAAGCAAAACTGTGAAGCACATCAAGATGGTAGAACAGAAGGTGGCACTTTTATCCAAATAATGATGCTACTTCCATTCCTCACCCTCTCCCCACATTCTGGGCTCCTTTCCTGTGATGTTAGAAGCTGTCTATACCTCTGTTTGAGAAGCTCAAGAATAAAATTTTAGTCCTTTGGTGATTATAAGCACTAGAAAATCATTCAACTCTGTCTCTGTTCACTTTGTCTATACAGCCCACCTAAAGCTATGTGTGGCAACTGTTCAGGCTTTTACTCAGATCTCTTCTACAAAGAACACCCAACAAACTATTAAACCAAATATTTACATTTTATCAGAGGCCATCAGTTTGTGTGGCCTGGGGAGACTTAGCATTTGCTGAGTGAAACTCTTATAGTCAAACTTCCTTATTTAAGTGTATGTATTATTCTTTTTCTCCATTTTGTAGAAGGAGAAACTTAGAAGGATTGGGTATTGAATTCTGTCCATCAAACATTTCCACCTACACATTTATCCTTGAAAAAAATGCTGATGGGTCCTCCCGCAATGTTTCCCATTTGTGAAGTTTCCCTGCCTGGATATGTTTTCTTACTCCTTTGGAAAAAACTGAAGCAACTTTCGCTCTATTAACTTTGATTGTCCAGCATTGATAATTAATTTTGTAGGCCTATCAGCTTATGTAGTGGGAAAATTTCATTAGCAAGTTAAATGTAACTTCGTTTCTTCATTGCTTTCCATATTTTGTCGGCTTTTAGAGAAGCAATGGTTTTATAAAAATCCATTGAGCAAAGCAAAGATGATGTAGCTATATGATTATATTGCTGTAGGAAAAAAAAAATCTCTGTTGTTCATTTTCTATAAAGGTTGTACGTTCTCAAATCTCTTTTATTCTAGTGTGTTTCCTTAAATTGGAGCACACTGATCCTTAAGAAGTCCCACCTTAAAGAACAACATTATCTTTATTTGTAATCACAGGCCTTCATCATTGCAGAAAATATCTGAGCCTTCTCAGATACTGATATTTGTATTTAATCAATAACCACATCCCTTTTTGATCTGTCTTACCTCTGCCATTGTATGTTCCCAGCTGCATATGTTTTATTGTGTAAGAATTCAATTGAAAGAGCCATTCATGTTTGCAAAAAGGATGATGTTTTATTATTGGTTATAAAGAAAAGAAATTTCACACTTTGTATAACCGACCCTTTCTGTTATAGCACGGTGAATTCTGAGAGTGAGGAACAAAGTTAACAAACCGTGGAAAGCGAGGCCACAGAAAGATCTTCTAATATTCTGACCACATTATAAAATAAGACCTGGTGATTTTTATGTCTCTAATTGATACGCATTCAATTCACATTTGAAATGCACCATCTTTACATAATTTGAGGGTATGTAGATTAAAAAGAATGAGGGAATGATGGTCAAAATATTTAACACCAATATGGCACTGCCTGACCAATGACACCAGGTACCATACTAATGGGCTAGGGTTCCAGAACCTCCCCACCCCCCGCAGGTTCAAGTGTTCCTCCTTTAGTTGCTAGACCATCAGTAGGGTCCTCAGAGAGGGGGCCAGGGTGGCCAGGACGTGAAGAAAGCACTAAAGAGGTCCAAGGAGCAACTGTTTATGAGCCAGTCTGGTAGTATTTTAGTATTTTAACAATCCGAACAGCTGTACCACCGTGTACCAGCTGGAATAGGAAGTCAAGAACTATGGAGTAATGCAGTATAGTCAGAAAATTAGACCCTGCGTTAGAGTTCCTCACACTGCCATTAACTCACTGTGTGGTCTTGGATAAGTCAGTTCTTGGGGCCTGTTTTCTCTTACAAAACATGAGAATGTTGGATAAGAACAGCCCTAAGTTCCCTTCCTGTTCTAAGAAACTTTTTTTTTTTTTCCTCTATGATCTACACGTCCTATGCATAAATTCTAGAGCTATCTCTTTGAGCTTCTGGAAAGCAGTGAGATTGAAGTGATTCATAGAGGGTGTGGGGCTCTCTCATGCTCTGCTGTTTGTGAGTAACATGGTGGTCAAACAGGAATGAAGCTGGCATTAACCATGGACATGCTGTGCTGTCAGAAGCAAGTCAAGAGCAGTTAAATATTTTTTTTTAGAAACAGCTTAAAAATATATTTTGTAAGATTAATAGTTTTCAATGTTTGGGGGAATTTATCTCAGATTAGAAAAATGTGCTAGTGTACTACAGAAATAAAACGAATGTTGCTTTTGCCTAAAATTACCTAAGTCAGGGAAAAAGCAGGTAGTTTGGAGGTTTTTGTTGTTGCTGTTTCCCTAGGTCACAAAACATTCCCTTAATTCTCCATTTCATTTTTCTGTTCTTTGTTTTGTTATTGGTACATTATGCTTTTTTTATATTCAGTGAATATATTGAGATATATCCATGGGAATATATGGGCACAGATTAATGAGCAATGTATTTGCCTAGCAACTATAGAATCATGCCTACAGAAAGTATGGGAGAAGATTCCAAAGTAACCTCAACCTAGATTTATTTTCCCCACAAATTGTTTGTTTTAACTTATTTGAGTTAAAAATCCCTTTCCAGTGTATATCACATCTTTTTCTTTTTTTAAAAAAAAGCTAACTATGAAGAAGTGCTCAATATAGTTATTAATTACTTTAATTACTGGAAAAAGAAAAAAATATGGTTTAGGAAGCATCTGCTGTGTTAGGAAACTTGGTGCTGAACAAGCACCTGCGTGTGTGTTTCTTTTGGGCGCCTACACAAATGGTAGTTCAGTAAAATGAACTGATTCTGTTTTAATATCCTGTTGCTTATTGGACCTGACAAATAGAAATGAGGAAAATGAAGAATTGATTATCTGGGGTCACATAATTCCCATTTATGCTTATTAGAATAAAGAAGAGCCTTTCGGTAACAAATGAAGAATATGCATAACCTGTTATGACATAGTCATAGACGTGTAATGGTACGGTTTAGAATTCTTGTACTCTCCTGAAGTACACCATATTCAAAATTCACAGGAGATGTTTTAGAGACATCTGCTGTAATTATAGGAACATGGTTTCTAATTCATTTAATTCCCTTTCCTACCTAAACTGTACATATAAGTGAATTTTAAGAGACTGTATAAATAAATTTTTAATTACAAAATGATGTTATACAATACATTATTAATAATAACCAACAATGCATAATGTTTATGCATGAGTCCATTAGAAAGATGAGCTAATGTATGTCAACGCTAAAAGAATGCACTAATTTGTCCTGAATTTGTGAATGAGGCTGACTCCATGATGCAAGCCGATGAGTGCAGTAACACAGTGTGGGTTAGCATGCTAGTTGATAGTCAAGAAACATCTTGTACCTATGGCATTTAAGAGGTATTTAAGATTTGTTCCTCCATGTGATCAAAAATCTTATTTTTCAGCGAGCCATGCGGTTGTGAAATTTGGAACAAGACCATTGAGTTGACAATACTAGCTTTCCCAGACAGGTGCAGAATAAAATGGCCTAGAGCATCCAAGAAATGTGTACGGTCCTTACATTTCAGCACATGGAAATCACAGTCTTATCGTAATGGAATTTCCCACCGTGGCCAAAAGGCCTGCCGGATCGTGCTAGCGGTAACAGATTTCTGAAATCTCCATGGCCAGCTCCAGACACTCGCTGGTCTCGTGGCAAGATTCAAAAAGGCTGCAGTCCACGTCACAATTGCAGTTGCAATCATTCCGAGAGTGGTTTTCATCCGTGGCGTGGCGATACGGGTGAGAAGGGCAGCACAGGTTGGTACACACTATTTCGCACGTGTTGGGGAGCATCAGAAGACAGTCCCAGAACTGACAAAACAGACAGGTGAGGATAAGGGAGGCACACTCCTCTGTTTAAAGAAGCAGAAAGACAATGAACAGTGGCACCTCTGGGCATGTCTGTGAAGGGCGGGAGTGTGCGGTGGTGTACTTGATAACTTCAGAGCCCACTCTTAATTATTTATCCGCATCAGGGGTGATCGTACACCGTTCTCTCCAGCTCCCCCACCCCCATGCCCGTACTCACTCTGCTTAAGTAATTGCTTTATTAACTTCCTGAGCATTTCCTATTGATTCAACGTAATCTGGTTATTTAAAGTGCCGTCACTTTTCTAAACTCCTTTATTTACTTTGCCTGCAGAGGTGCTGGGAAGCCACACAATTAGCTGCCTCTCTGGAAACCTTGCGACCCTCTGAAAAATAGCAGGGCTTCCCCAGATGCAGGGGACTTAAGGAGCAATTAGAGCTGGGGACAAGGAGAGACCGTACAAATGCCCTGCTTCTCGTCACCGGGCTTTGTTATTTGTTCGACATGGATTCCCATAAATCCGCCACACCCACACTCCAATGCAAGCGAAAAGCACATTTCAAAACTTAATATAAATGCTTTTTAAAATAATCACAGCTTTTGGGTTGTGCTTTATTTTTAATCCCTGTTTCCGTTTTCCTCCAGTTATGTAAAGCCTTGATTTTATATCAAGTTGTTTAAGTGAAATACGTCATCATATGCCTAAAAGGTTTTAAATCTTATCAATCCTCTTTAAGAAAATTGGTTTAAAAATTTACTATGCAGACTTGTAAAAATCTGGAAAGTATCTCTAAGGCATTGAGGGTAATTGGTAATTCTAGCCAAACAGCTGCGATGGGTTATAGATTATTCTATTTTTTTGTTTCCATAAAGGGAATTAGTTAGAAGATGTAGCAGTTCTCTTGTTAAAATTATAACTTTTCTCTTTTTTTTTAAGTTAAAAAAGTCTCAAAAATGTGTGAGTGTTTTGTAAAAGTGTGGGGTAAGTGTTCATGTGATATATTATCCAATTAATTAAAATCAGTAATCTAAAGATTTTTGATGATTGAAAGTAACATTCTAGGATGAATTGGAGAAAAACTTCCCCTCCAGATAGGCTTATCAATTGATTATAGTTCGACTTTCATAGGCATCTATGTTTTCCCAATAAGAATTCTAATAACATTTTGGTTTTCAGACTTGAGTCAGTGGAGACTTCAGAAGCCTACAGAAGAGATGTTGCCCTCTGTATCAAATGTTACAGCCTAAAGTGCTCTTAGAGCCCTTTTCACTTACTTCCAACAGTATTTTCCAGAAAATGTTTTTTTTTAATTGTTTATATACTTACTAATCTTCAAGAGAAAGGAAAACATGGAAACATGCCCTGAAAAGGAACAAATATTTTAAAGAAAACCAGTTCAATTTCTTGTAAAAACTCTATGTAAAAAGTTAGTCCTGAATATAGGAAAAGAGAAATCTTCCTTTTTCTGTTTCTCTTTGTTGCCCTCCCCCCCCTTTCCTTTCCTCCCAATAAGATGGTGGTAAAAACCACACCGAAACTTTTATGAGTACCGTAATTGCCATATATTGTTGCAGGTGCTGTGGCCATTACTCAGTCTTTATAGTTTAGGCAGCATAATCCATAATACCTCTATGGTGTATTATGCATCTCTTTGCCAAACTTGGTGTATTTTTTTTATTCATTTAGAGCCAGTTTCTAGCATTTGGCCAACTCACCCATATCTCACAAGTCACCACAAACCACCCACAAAAAATTCAGGAGTGAGTTAGTAATAGTACATAGACACTCTTTTGCCTGTGCTTTTCTGAAAAGGGAGTATTGTTTGTTGGTTAAAGATGTGGGGCGTATAATCTCATCAATTTTACCAATGCCAAGACTGCTACTGTGGCAGCCCCTGGCAAAGAGGAAGTTCTCAGCAGAAAATATCTCAAATGAATACTCCGTGATCGCTCACGAGGAGGACTCAGGAGACTTACTTGGGCTTTTGACCATATAAAAAGGACTCCACTGGATCCTGTCCTTTATGCACACAAGGTTGGAAGGTTGGTTTGCAGGAAAGCAGGGTAGGATGCAGGTGACTGTGAGGATAGGAGCTGCTGTTCACCTATCAGAGTGTGAAGAGCTTGCTTGAAAAATGGCCTTATAATTTCCTGAGGGCACATAACCTTCTGAGTCAATTGCTCTTGCCAATGTCTCCTCCAAGTTGGCAAACCCTGGAGGTCTCCACTTCTGATGTATACCATAGATTTTATTAAAAAAAAAAAAAGTTTTGGCCTAATCCTTTGGCCAAATTGGCATTTGTTTCCTTCTGCCTCCCTATTTTGCACTTGAGAATAAAGTTCATTTTTTTTCCTGTTTCTAAGTCAGTTCTTTTTATTTGGTTTTAAAAGGCAGAGCCTCTTGCCCCCCCCCCCCCAAAAAAACATGGTAACATTAATGAATTGAAAACAGATTTTTCCAAACTTTCAAGTGTGTTCCACACTTTTCCTAAAAGGCATATTAAATAATTCTACATGAGCAGGCAAAACTGTTTTGCATATGGTCAATTTTTGTTTGCACAAAGGTAACATAAGCAGTTCAGGGAAAAATTTGCAACTGTTTGAAAAGAGCTTTGGATTTCCCCTTCTCCTGAATGAGTATATTTTCCTTTGCCTACACTGTTTCCTGGGGCTTTAATGTTTAATAAACCTGATATGCAAAGTCACATCCCATGATTAGCATCCCTTCTCCTGGCCCATCCGAAAGAGTATGCCATGTATCCAATTGCCTCCTTTATGTCTCTTCTGCATTCTGGATCTCTCTCTTTGCCCCATCCCACAAACCTGTCCCTCCTCCACTTTTCTCTTACGAATGGCTCCTGAACACATAGATGAATTCGGCAGAAATCTGGGAGTCATTCTTTGTCATATCCCTTTTCCTCATCATACCCTCCCCATCCAGTTCATTGCAGAGTCCTGCTGATTCCACCTCAAATTTGCATTTGAAATCCACAAGCCTCCAACCACCTCCAGTGCCTCTGTCTTAGTTCTGGCCACCATTGGCCATCATCAGGTGAATGGCAATGGCCTCCTGTCTAGGACACTCTGTTTCCACGTGAGCCCACTGCAAATTCACCAGCTCCCGAGAGATTTTTAATCCTAAATTCGAAAAACTCATTCTCCTCTTCAAGTCCCAAATCTTTGCCATAGTCTGCAAGTCCATGCGTGACTGGGCTCCTGCCTGTTTCTCTGATTTTTGGACCTACTTCACTCCTTACTCACTACACTCCAGCCACATTGGCTAAATTTCAGTACTTCGAATGTACCTACCTAAGGGCCTTTGCACATGCTGTGCCTTTTGCCTGCATTGCACACCCTCCCCACCCCAACTTTACCCAACTCCTATTCAAACCTTTAGGTCTTTAGTTTAAAACACCTTCCCTCTAAATCACGTCCTTGGTGAAATCCTCACAGCATCCTGTTTTATTTTTTCTTCATAGCACTGACCACAGGATGGCATTAAACCACTTAGCTGGTTTGTTATCCCCTCCTACTAGAATCTAAGTTGCAGGAGGCAAGAAAGCCATATCTCTTGCGGAATGAATAAATCAATGATGAATGAGTCTAAGATGTAAAGATTAAGATTCCCAGTTTTTAGATGAAAGGACTAAGGTTCAGAGAGAGATCGTCACTAGCTGTCCTAAGTCCCACCAGCTGTAAGGTAGTGGAGCAGGGATTCAGATCTAAGTCTTTCTGGATCCAAAGCCTGTACACTCTATCCCACTGTTGTATGTGCAAACTGTTACACCTAAAGTCAATCTGCAGCCCTCTGCATTTTACGTGCATCTCAAAATAACCCTGAGTTGAGTATTATTATTATCCCTGTACAGATGAGGAAACTGTGCAGAGCGTTGAAGAGACATGCCCCGGGAAACACAGGCAGTCACAGGGGCTGTAATTTGAACCCAGACTGACTCCTCCAGAGCTCTTAACTACAAAGGTGTCCTGCCCCCTCCCGCCCACAGCACTCTCACTTTCTTTCGGATGCCTGTGAGCATCCTACAGGACACTGCCGGCTCCCAAATGGTCTGCTTTCCTCTCCACTCCCTCCTCCTACCCTGCTCTTTGCTGTATTCCTGAGACTGGCAAAGTCATTTTCCAGGTTCCCTTAGTGGCCTCTGGCTAGATTCAGCCAATAGGAGGCATCAAGAGGAAGCAGGAGGCTGGAAGGAAGGGAAAGATCAGGGTGCTTCTCCTCCACTCTCTCTGCTTGGGGTTGAGTCTTAGGCAGCAGTGGTGTCTTCTCCTAGCTTTGATCTCTCTCTCAGCAGCTCTTCTCTCTCTGGCTCCGGCTAATGCCAGTGAGTAGTGGTCTGTCTAATGACGGTTAGCTCCTGGTGTCCACGAGCTCGTGTGTGTACTAGCAGGAGGTGTGTTTCTGGAGCTGAGAGATGCGCAGGGATCATGGTCTGCAGGGACAAAGGCCGGAGACGGGAGAGACTTCCTGATGTTGGTAATTCTGGGTGCCTCACTGTTCACCGTATTTGGCTTCTCTGATCTTCTAACATTTCATAACTTTGTAGCAAGTTTCTCATGTGTTAAATCTTCAATATGGGACCACCGGGCATCCTGGCATAGGCTCTAGTCACACTATCAGGGTGGCCGCATGGCTCTCCCACTCCTTAACTGGATTAAAGAAGGTTTGAGATGGATCACAGACCTGCAGGCCACGCCATTGACGGTGGCATTTGGCTGTGAGCAAGAAGCAAAAACACTCTTAATGTTGTTTCATTTCCTTTTCATACCCCTCGGGCACCTTTAGGACATCCAGGCTGCAACGTGCTGATACCCTAATGACACTGAAGAATTAACGGCAGCTTCCAGAGGTGCTAAATGTGCAACTGGGGATTGGCTAATTAAGAGGGAAAATCTGTCTCACTAGAAAGGATCATTTTAATTGTAGTGGAAAGATAACAACACAGGAAGTTTCCACAATGTGCCTGAGGGCCGCCCCCTGGTCATGGTCCTGGACTCCCTGACCCTGACCTCCCAACTTCTTGTCTGGCCACCTTGGTGCCCACAATTAGGAGGTGGGAGGGACAAGAACACATCTCTCAGCTCCAGAAACACACCTTCTGCTACCTTGGGGATCATTATCCGAAGTGACACCAGATAAACCACAATCCTTCCTCCTCCCCCAAAACAAATTAAACAAAAAAGAGGCAAAATGAACCCGGCCCGAACCCACTACTCTAATGAGTTAATGTCACAGAGAACTTGACATCACAATGAGATTCAGGACACGGTGGCTCCGACTGATTATTACAAGTTTTTTGCCCCAAAGTACAAAATTTGGCTCCTCCTCCACCCACGTTAATTTCTTTAAAGAAATATGTCTGTAATGTAAAATGGGAATAAATAATGTGTGACTGAATGCCTTTCTCTGTCTGGGGTATCATCTCTGATGCTATCAATTTTAATAGGTACTTAAATATGTCAAGATCTATTTAAGTTCAGACAAGCACAACTAACACTCAAGTCAGTTCTTTAGAACTAGAATGACTAGATTTGGGTGATAGTTAATAAATTTGTGCTTATGTTTTTTTCTGAGCAAATGAACTGAAATAATTATAAAATTGAAACATTTTATAAGGTGACACTACTGCATTTAATTGTATGAAATTTACAGTGTAGAAAATGTAATCATTTTATTCAGTAGTCCATGGTGTAATTAAGACTATTCTTTTGAGGTATCTTCTATTTATGATTTTCCTCTTCCACCTGGATGAGATGTCTCGAATTCAAAATTATACGTCAATTAGATATATTCTCGGGATTATTTTTTAAGGGGCCTGTTTTCTAATGTCATGTGTATTCCTGATTTTCTCATCCACGGGGATGCTTTTGCAATCTGAAGATCGTAGAAACAGAAGCAAGGACACAAACAGTTCTCTGGACTTTTTCCGTTTTAGTCAGGGAAGGGACCACACACGATGAACCACAATTTAATAATAAAGTAATGTTGCAGCACATAGTGTGTGATGTGCAGTAAAGATCCTTTTAAATTCCCATCAGAGCACACACCATGAACTGTGCTAATGGATGTAACACATTTTACAAAATCTGCATGTGTGAGGCTTTTCCATCCTGTTTTAAGTGGGGCAATGTATATAAATAATAGATATTAGCAATTAAGCATCCATTCCTATGCACTCATTTATACATTTGAAAATAAATTAACCACAAACTACATGAAAGTGGATGCAATCTTCTCTTTTCCCTTCTGTTTTCCCTGCTGTTCCTGAAAGATATTTCTGTATTTATCTCAGTACGAACAATGACCCCACTCTCAATTTCTGCATCCTTAAATTAATTACTATCAAAAAATTCTCTAAAATGAAGTGAATCTGACTTAACTCTTGATTTTCTTGATATTTGCTGTTTAGGATAATGAGAGTTTCTTGTCACTCTGGGTTTTTTACTTTCTCTTTTACCCAGGTACGAAAATCTCTTACCTTACTGGGGATATTTTCCGCATGGGGTTAGGGGAAAAGAAGAGTGGACTATTACTTATGCCTTGAGCTTATGACCTGAATTTCACGGTTCATATTGGCCTTAGCTAAGTCCTTCAGAAAGACAATGTAATTCAATTATTCTCATGAATCTCCTTTGCTCTTTGAACAAAGAGTAATCTGTTATTTAACAAAAATTTTTTCTGCATGAGGCTCTTTCAGGGCCATTTTAATGGAGCAGTTATGTTGGCCCTTCCCTGAGAATATGAAGGCTCAATGTCATACTAGTTGGCTTGGCCCTCCTCACTCTCCCAGTATCACTGATAGGACAGATCACAGTGGTTCTGGAGGGACACTGTGCTTACTGTGTGGATATGGACAATGGCAATCAATTCCTAATTCTGGGATCGTTAACCTAATACTCATGATGAGCAACATCCACGTGTCCCTGGTACAATTTGGTAAGATGCTCTAGCATCAACATGCTTTGGCAGAGAACTGTCCTGCATTACTGGGAGTGTCTTGGGCTTCGTAAAATAAATAGAACTAGTGATCAACACTAAAAAACTTAGAAATTTAGTATAACACTCCTGGTCTCTTGCTTTTTTGGAAAACTTCAAGATCTTGCAACTCTGAGCCTACGTTATCTTCTGGCAACAAACAGCTGGAGCTGAGTAGAGGTAGTGACCTGTAGATGAGACATGTGCTCTTCAGCTTGCCATAGTCCTCACCAATCCCTATTGTCTACTTCCAATTTACTTCATTATTCACATTCTCTCTTGGCAAATGCAGGCAATCGAGTCTGTAGTTTCTGCTCTCAAGCATCCATGACAACATGTGCATAAGATACCACAAATATAACAAGTGTCAGAAATATTCTCTCTTCTTACTTTCTAAAGCTGTAACATAATCAAAGCTGAAATTGAGTACTTACTGTGTGTCAGCTTTTGTACTAGGAGCTTTACACACATTATTTTATTTGATCCTCAAAACACGCCATGATGTGTTACTAGCCCTGTTATATCTGAGAGACTGAGATTCAGAAATGGTAAAAAAAAAAAAAAAACAACTTTTCTAGTATTATACAGTTAATAAACTTCAGAGGCAGGAGTTAAAGTGATATGATTCCAAAAGTGCTGTTATACAATGTTTATTTAATTTTTTTCTTATTTTCAAAGAGTAAATGTACATTTAAATGTAGACCAGAAACAATACCTTGTTACATTTTCCCTTGAGAAATTCCAGGCTTTCATTAAATGCAAATGTAGATACTGAACACTATGAAATTCTTTTTTTTTTTTTTTTTTTTTTTTTGAGACAGAGTCTCACTCTGTTGCCCAGGCTAGAGTGAGTGCCGTGACGTCAGCCTAGCTCACAGCAACCTCAAACTCCTGAGCTCAAGCGATCCTCCTGTCTCAGCCTCCCGAGTAGCTGGGACTACAGGCATGCGCCACCATGCCCGGCTAATTTTTTCTATATATATTTTTAGCTGTCCATATAATTTCTTTCTATTTTTAGTAGAGATGGGGTCTCGCTCTTGCTCAGGCTGGTCTCGAACTCCTGAGCTCAAACGATCCGCCCACCTCGGCCTCCCAGAGTGCTAGGATTACAGGCGTGAGCCACCGCGCCCGGCCTGAAATTCTTAAATGGTTCATGTCTCCTGTAAAGGTCACTGCAAAGTTAACCTGAGTAAAATTCCACGCTTTTGTGTGAAGTCCGTGATTTTGAACTTGATTGTGCTGATCATTTAGCACCAAATCAGTTTGAAATTGATATTACAAATGGAACATGCCCTTTATGTCCCATACAGGGATGGTTTGGTCCAGGTGTACACTGATAAGGACACTTAGGAAGTGATAGTACCTAGAGGAACCAACCCTTTTTCATAGATTGCTGATGTAAGCATCTTAATATTTTATACTATCTATATTTATATATTTCCAGCATTTTAACGCCATCCCACTCTGCCTTCTTCACCTTCTCTCTGCCTAGAGCTACAGGTTGAATAGTCCCACATCTGAGAAGAGAAAGAAGTTTGCCATTTTTCTTTATTCCACGCCATAGCCCCATAGCAAGAATGACTATGCCCTACTCCAGCTATTTAAAACATGTTGCCTCTGATTCCCAGCTTTGAGAGCAAACAATCTGCCAAGCACCTCATAACTGCAAAGTGACCTTGACATGTGTCATTCACCAGGGTTTTCAAATTGAAGTCTTCCTGTTTAATATTCATAAAGACTTTTTTTTCCCCTAACAGCATATGTGATGATTTTACAGGGGCTGGGGGTTGGGGAGCTTTATTTAGAGATGGGTTGAATTCTGAGAAACATACCATCAGTGTCTCTCTGATGAACTGAAGTATCACTTTGGAGGTAGGAAAATTTCGTTTGGCATTCTTCAAGGGAGGACAGTGATGTGCTGGATTCTGACAGTTTTTTCTCATTGGGGGTTTCCTTGGCTGGTCCATCTGTGATATTGAATTCGGATACTGAATTTATAACGATAGCATTCATGGGTTTCTCATCTGCATGTTTTTCATTTGTGAGTTGAGTATCTAGACAAAAAACAAAAAAGAAAAAACACGTACACAAACCCACTATATTTTACATGACCTAGTGATTTAACAATGGACATTTACAGAAAATTTTACATTCTAGACTTTTATAAGAATAAAATCTTATTAAAAAGAATGAAGTATTATTGAGCAGGATAATTGTGAATAAAAACATAAGAACAGAAGAGTGCAATCATTATAAAACTTTATACACATTATACACATTACAAGTTTCACCTATCACAGTAATTTCTAACAATTATTTCTACTATTTTTTGTGTGTTGAGTAGGGAGAGTCAAGGAATTCATTCACGTGGATCAACAAAACCTCATAGTATGTTGGTATTATCATAGCGTATTATGGATCTGAAAAGCAGGAAAAGGGTTTTATATGCTGGGAGGTACTGCTGATTAATTTGCATGGTCTCAATCAAGTAACTTTATTTCTTTGTTTATACAATCCTCATTTTCCTTCTCTGTAAAAGAAAAATAGGAATAGATGAATTCCTACTTCTGCCCTCAAAACATGCCACTTGCTACCTCTTTCTCTTCCTTGAGACTTATTAAGTCCCTGTTCAGGTGGTAGTCTACATGGCTTTTGGGGAGATGCTTCTTGGGAACATTCTTTATTTCCACGTAACCACCTGGCACAATTGTTAGCGATGTTCAGGGAATTTCTAGCAAAGTCGTTGACTAAGATTCTGGTTTGAAGAGGCATAGAAAAGGCTGAAAAGTCCCAAGTGCTTTTTGTGTTTTAGATCTCCTATATAGTTGGCCCTCCATATTAATGGGTTCTGCATCCCTGGATTCAACCACCAGCATATAGAAAATATTTAGGCCCTCCCACCAGCAGAGCAGTCTCTGTGCTCAGTTCTCACATGGAGCCACCCTACCTCCCCCTCTGCATATCCACTCTTGCTACCTCTGGAGGGTGGGGAGGGTGAACCAGAAGACTACATGTCTGTGGTGGTGAGTGGCAACTGCAACCCCACTGGCAGCACTGCCTCCATGGCCAGGCTTGTGTGTGAAGGTGGGGTCTCTCTCCTCTATGTGTGGCACTGTGGCACTGCTGCTGCAGACACCAGAAGAGCCTGAGAGCAATGTGTTTGGGGCTGTTAAGGGCAGCCTTGCACTGCAACCACAGCCAACACCAGCCTCCACCACTTGGGCCCCAGAGGATCATCCCACCACTATAGCTACCACCATCACCCACACCACACCAACATCCCAGGGACCTGAGAACCTGTTCACTCACCCAGCCCACCACTGTCACTACCTACACCCAAGCAAACCACCTGGAGACCCAAGAATTGGACCACTGGTAACCACCAACATAGTTGCCAGTGTACATTGCCCTAGGGCACAAGACAGGCATGCTCAACCCACTATTGCCACCACTGTGGCCTGAAGACTGGCCTACTTGGCTTCCTACTTTCCTAGTCCCCAGCACAACTTCAATGCAGCCTTCACTAACTGCACCATAACTCTTTGAGGATATCTCAGAAAGCATTAATGCTATTATAGCCAAAGAAGTCTTACAGAGACAGAGACACTACTGCACATACCCAAAATCAAACCCAGTGCCCTGAACCAACACCACTGATACATCTTCAGGAAAACGTCCTCCCCTATGAAAGTAAATTCAGTAATGGAAAGAAGCAAATGTTATACCATATATGCAGACATCAACATAAGGACATAGGAAACATGAAAAAGCAAGGAAATATGATACCTCCAAGGGAATATAATAATTCTCCAGCAATAGATCTCCATCAAAAAGGAATCTTTGAAATTCCATATAAAAATTCAAAATACTGATTTTAAAGAAGCTCAGTGAAATACAAGAGAATTCTGAAAAACAATACAAAGAAATCAGAGAAACAATTAAGGATACAAATGAGATATTTACCAAAGAGATGAATATTTTTTAAAAAGGACAAACTAGAAATTCTGGAACTGAAGAATTCATTGATGGAAATACAAATACATTTGAAAGCTTCAACAATTGATTAGATCAGGCAAAAGAAAGAATCTCAGAACTTGAGATTTGGTTATTTGGAAATAACCCAGTTAGACAAAAATAAAAGAAAAAGAATAAGCAATGTCTTCATGACATTTAGGACACAGAAGGCAATCAAGTATATAAATTATCGATATCCTTGAGCATGAAAAGAAAATCAAAGGATTAGAAAATCTATTTAATAAAATAGTAGATGAAAATATCCCACGTCTTGCAAGAGATTTAGATATTCAGATAAAGAAGGCTAAATAATCCCCAGACATATCCAATGCAGAAAGGGCTTCTCCATAGCACATTATAATCAGACTATTTAAAGTCAAAGATAGAGTCCTAAAAGCAGCAAGAGAAAAGCTTCTAGTCACCTGTAAAGGAAAACCCATCAGACTAACAGCAGATTTCTCAGCAGAAACCTTATAGGCCAGAAGAGAATGGGATGATATATTCAAAGTGCTAAAAAAAAGCCAAAAAAATAAAACAACAACAAAAGGCTCCAATTGAGAATACTGTATCCATCAAAAAATTATCCTTCATAAATGAAGGAAAAACAAAGTGTTTCCCAGACAAGCAAATGCTGAGGGTATTTGTTATCACAAGAAAGGCCCTGCCAGAAATGCTCAAGGAAGTCCTAAACCTGAAAATGAAAGGACAACATTTACCATCATGAAAACACATGAAAGTATAAAACTCACTAGTAATGCAATCATAAAAAGGAGGAGGAGAAAGAACTCAAATGATACTACTGTAGAAATTCACCAGGCCACAATGACAAACAATAAGATAAAAAGAAAGGAACAAAGAATATATAAAAGAATCAGAAAACAATTAACAATATGACAAGGAATAAAGCCTCACATATCAATAATAACCTTGAATATGAAGATATTAAATTATCTACTTAAAAGATATAGAATTGCTGGATGGATAAAAATAACATGATCCAACTATATGTTGTGTATAAGAAACTTGCCTTACTAGTAAAGACACATGTAGACTGAAAATAACAGGAGGGAAAAAGATATTCCATGAAAATGGAAACCAAAAGTGAGCAGGAGTAATTATACTTATATCAGATAATGTTTTATCTTTAAGCTAATGTTTTGACTTTAAGCCAAAAACAATAAAAAAAAAAGACAAGAAGATCTTTATATAATGATAAAAGGAACAATCCATCAAGAGGAGATAGCAACTCTAAATATATATACACCCAAAA
The DNA here is from genome assembly GCF_041146395.1 of Eulemur rufifrons. NCBI lineage: Eukaryota > Metazoa > Chordata > Mammalia > Primates > Lemuridae > Eulemur > Eulemur rufifrons. Next base: position 174,583,312 of record NC_090989.1, read on the forward strand.
CTGGAGCATCCAGATTCATAAGAAAAGCCCAGGACCAAATTGATTCACAGCTAAATTCTACCAAATGTACAAAGAAGAACTGATACCAATCCTCCTGAAACTATTCAAACAATTCAAAAGGGAAGGAATTCTTCCAACACATTCTACATTGCCAGCATCACCCTGATACCAAAATCAGACAAGAACACAACCAAAAAAGAAAATTATAGGTCAATATCCCTGAAGAACTTAACAAAATACCAGCAAATCTAATCCAACAGCACATCAAAATATAATACATCATGATCAAGGGAGATTTATATTAGAGATGAAAGGATGGTTTAACATATGAAAATCAATACATGTGATACAGTGCATCAACAGAATGAAGGACAAAAATCATATGACCATCACAATTGATGCAGAGAAACCATTTGATAAAATCTAACATCGCTTCATGATAAAAACTCTCAACAAACTAGGCATAGAAGAAATTTACCTCAAGATAATAAAGGCCATATATGACAAACTCACAGCTAACATTGTATGAATGTACTAATTGGGAAAAGTTGAAATCCTTTCCCCTAAGAACTGGAACCAAGACAAGGAGGCCCACTTTCACCACTCCTATTCAACATGATAGTAGAACTTCTAATCAGGGAAATCAGGCAAGATAAAAAAAAATAAAACGTATCCAAGTTGGAAAACAAGAAGTTATATTGTCCCTCTATGCTGATAATATGATCTTATATCTAGAAAAATCTAAAGACTTCACCAACAAACTCATAGATTTCATAAAAGAATTCAGTAAAGTTGCAATGATCTTTGCAGTGTACAAAAATCAGTAGCATTTCTATACATTTATATGTAGCTGAGAAAGAAATCAAGAAGGCAATCCCATTTACAATAGCTACCAAAAATACCTAGGAATAAATTTAATGGAGGGGAAAGGTGTCTACAAGGAAAACTACAAAACTGATGAAAGAAACGGATGATGACACAAATGGAAAAACATCCCATGCTCATAGGTCAGAAGAATTAATAGCATTAGAATGACCATATTGCCCAAAGTAATCTACATATTTGATGCAATTCCTATTGAAAAATACCAAAGTCATTCTTCACAGAGTTAGAAAAAACAATCCTAAAATTCATATAAAACCAAAAAAGAGTCCAAATAGCCAAAGCAATCCTGAACAAAAAGAACAAAGCTGAAGGCCATTACCTGACTTCAAAATATATTACAAGGCTATAATTAACAAAACAGCATGGTATTGGTATAAAAATAGACATATAGACCAATGGAACAGAGTAGAGAATTCAGAAATAAAGCCTCATATTTTCAAGCAACTGACCTTTGAAAGTAGACAACAACTTGCACTGGGGAAAGGACATCCTCTTCATCAAGTGGTGCTGAGACAATTGGATAGCCACATGTGGAAGAATGAAATTGAACCCCTATCTCTATTTTGTCACATATATAAAAATCAACTCAAAATGGTTTAAAGACTTAAACATAAGACCTGAAACTATAAAAATGCTAGAAAAAAACCTAGGGAAAACTCTCCTGGACATTGGTCTATGCAAAGAATTTATGACTAAGACATCAAAAGCACAGGCAACAAAAACAAAAATAGACAAGTAGCACTTAATTAAACTACAAAACTTCTGCACAAAAAAAGAAATAATCAACAGAGTGAAGATGCAACCTGTTGAAGGGAAGAATGTATTTGCAAACTAGTCATCTGACAGGGGACTAATATCCAGAATATACAGGGAACTCCAGCAACTCAACAGGAAAAAAACAGCTAGCCCTGTTCAAAAGTGGGCAAAGTATATGAATAGATATTTCACAAAAGAAGACATAAAATGGCCATAGGCATATGATAAAATGCTTAACATCACCAGAGAATCAAGTTAATCAGATAAATTCAAATCAAAACCACAATGAGATATCATCTTACCCTAGTCAGAAAGGCTATTAATAAAATACATATATAAAATAACAGATACTGATGAGAATGCAGAGAAAAGGGAACTCTTGTGTAATGTTGGTGGGAATGTAAACCAGTACAGCCACTATGGAAAACAGTAAGGAGATGTCTCAAAAAAGCTAAAAAGAGAATTGCCATTCAATCTAGAAATCTCACTATTGAATATCTACCCAAAGGAGAAGAAATTGATATGTTAAAGCAATACCTGCACTTGCATGTTTATCACAGCACTATTCACAATAGCAAAGAGGTGGAATCAAGCTAAATGTCCATCAATGGATGAATGAATAAAGGCAATATGGTATGTGTACACACACACACACACACACACACACACTAGAATACTATTCAGTCATAAAAAAGAATGAAGTCATGTCATTTGCAGCAACAAGGATAGAACTGGCAGTCATTATCTTATGTGAAATAAGCCAGGCACAAAAAGACAAATATTACATGTTCTCACATGTGGGAGCTAAAAATTTTGACCACACAGAGGTAGAGAATAGAAAGATAGATAACAGAGACTTGTGAGTGAGGGCAGGAGGGAGGACGAAGAGAAGTGGGTTAAAGGGTACAAACATACCCGTTAAGGTAAGATGGAAGGAATAAATTCAATGTTTGATAGCAGAGTAGGGTGACTATACTTAACAAAAATGTATTATACTCAGATGACATACACCCTAAATACCCTGACTTGATCACTATGCATTATATACATGTAACAAAATTCACATGTATCCTATAAATTCCTACAAATAAAAAAGTAAATATTCTCCAACCCCCCCAAATAACAATACAACAATAAAAAATAATATAAATTACAAGAATAATACAGTATAACAACTATTTACATAGCATTTACATTGTATTAGGTTTTATAAGTAATCTGGAGATTATTTAAAGTATAAGGGAGGATATGCAAATACTACATCATTTTATATCAGGGACTTGAGCATCCGATTGTTTTGGTATCGAAGAGGGGTTCCTAGAAGCAGTCCCACTCTGATATTAGGGGACGACTGTATTCATTCACTCATTCCACATAATGATTGTGGATCTACTATGTAACAAGAATGGGCTGGACACTGGGGACATGGTAGTGACCAAACAGGCATGGTCCTTAGCCTTCATGATCATCAAATAGGTTAGCAAAGAAATAACTGCTTAAGTTACATTATTTAGGAGTGTGTGAAAGAGAAGCACACCATGAAACCATGTTAGAGAGAGGACCAGGCTGGGTAATGGTGTGGTTAATTTTAACTTATCTACACCCATTAAGCAGAGTCCTAAGATCAAGGAAAGAGTTAACAGGAGACATTATTCTCAAACGTGCAGCCAGGCTGCTTTCTAGAGACAACTTTAGACCTAAACGAGTGACAGTCATGGTGATTTGGTGGCACCATTGGGAGATAGTAAGGATGCATTCTGGGGAATTGCATTCCCATTGCTAGCACAATGCCTGCTTTGTTCAATAACGCTCATTGAGTGCCTTGAAATTAATTATACAATGGGCAACCTGGTTTGATCTTACCATGCTTATGCAGTGCAGCGCAAGAAATACATTCTTGCTAAGCCCATCTTCATTGTCCTTTCCAAAGTTGTTTTTCCTTTGGGGCAGATGGAAATCTCTACTTGGTCCTACCTTTGAAGGCAGTGGTTCCCTGACTTTTCTGAGGAATAGAATCACCTGGGAAATTTTTTTTTAATTTGGAGTTTTTTTAAAGCTCAGGCACCCTCCTCCTCAGCAGACCAATTAAATCAAAATTGCTGAAGGATTTTTGAAGCCCCCCCAGGTGATTCCAACATGCAGACTAGTTTGGAACTGCTGCGGGGCCGCCTTCTTTTGAGAGTGGAGGCAAGAGAAAGAACCATCCATTGACTTGTGCATCAGTGATTTTCAGAACCAGTCATTAAATAGTTTTTCTCTGAAGGCTCCTAACTGGTACCAGAGCTAACAGAATGGCATACCCAATTGTCTTACGTCATTTTTTTTCTTTCTGATCCTTCAAACAGCCTTGGTTTTCAGCAATGTTTAATTTTTATTCCCTTCCCCTGATGTGATGTGCTGGCTTTAAATCTGTTGGTTGTGGTTTGACCCACCCTAAAAAGGAATCTATTGTTGACAACAATTAACATAATATTGAATATTGAAATAGAATTGGCTCAACAGACTGGGAAACTCTAGGCTTCCTCTAATCCAAGAAGGATTCACAAAATTGAAATAATGATGATGATGATGAAAATAATAGTTTATTATTTTTACTTGGATATCAAAGCATCCAGTAATCAGCTAATATCATAAACAAATGGACATTCAAATTATGCCTTAAAGCACTAACAGCAATATTGATATTTTGGGCCAGATAATTTTACGTCATGGAAAGATTGTAAAATATTTGGCAGTACCCCTGTCCTCTACCCACTAGAAGCTAGTAGCACCTGTCACCCTAGGTCATAATAGTCAAAAATGTTTGCAGACATTGACAAATTTCTCCCCTTGGACAAAAATCACCCAGGTTGAAAAACCACAGCTTCACACATATGCCATGTGCATTCACACACACTCACAGTTGCATGCATTTTATGTCAAGTTCTATGTTACCGCTTATATACTTTATTGAACTTAAGCATCACAAAGACTCTAGGAGGTAGATATTGTTAGCCTCCATGAACAGATGGGAAATGTATGAATGGGCATCTCCAGTTAACAGATGAATGAAGGTAACTTACCTAAATAAACTTAGAGAGTTAGAGAGTTTATTTAGGTAAGTTGTCCAGGGCCTCCTCATTAGTCAATGTTAGAACTGGGGTTCAAACCTAGGCCTGGTGGATTCCAAAAGCTTTACTCTTATCCTTAGCCCTTTTATATTATACAACATTTTCTCTGATTTATTCTTAGCTTTTATCTCTGCTTCCTACCTAACTGCTGAGACTGCACATCAGCAAAACCTTCTTCACCCTAAATCCCATGATGTGTCACCTGCCTAAAATCAAGCCTTTTAAATAACTTGGTTTTACAGACCCGCCTTTCCCTGAGCAGCCTTTGCAAAGCAAAGCTTCCTTTGCACACTCAGGGAATCCTGCCTGTTCAGTTACAGCTGCTTTACACTGTGCATTAGAGAGCAACTCAGACAGAGCTGATAGATAACGAAACCTTGATGAGTATAGAGATTGCAGCAGCTATTTACTTAACAGAATTAATTAACAATCAGTTCAAATTATCACACGTAGTCAGGCTGTATGTAATTTAAATTGCTTTTGCACAAAGTAATTCAGTAACAAAAAAAAGTTGGATAGAGGTTACTGGAATGTAAGAACATGCGGAGAATACGGTATACAGCCAAGTGGTATATGATTCTCTTTTTAATTTTGTGACAATTTTAAGTATAGCATTTTGAATGTAAGTGGTGTGCTACATTAAGCAACCATTTGGAGCACACTAGGCTTGTACTGAGAGAATTTTATGGAGAAGTTAAACTGCCATTCATAAAGTTATTTTAATTCTATATCTCTGTTTATATTTTTATTTTTTTCATTCCCCAGTGGGAACTATCTGTTGCTCATTAGAAAATCATTTGACATACACACATTTGAGAACCCAGTCTGTTCAACCCAGAATTCTGACATCTGAAGTGAGTCACAATTTTTGGGTGAATGTTACTGACTTCTTCCATCTTTTATAGAAGGAATGCTAACAATAATTTCCTCAGATTCCTTCTTTTACAGCATTATTTGACATTGCACCCAAAGTATTATAAAGTAGCAAAAGCTCAAAGGGGAAACACATTAAAAAGTGGTGTCACATCTTCTGCAGAGAAAAATATTTCAGAATTAAATAAGGAACTCGTGAAACTATATTTGAATTTGAGATGTTATACATGGTCCTTGACATTGAATTAGAGAAAATTATTTTTTTCAACAGAGAAAAACAAACCAAAATTAGGACAAAATTTAGAAGCTCATCTATCTTTCTTAGAAAAAAAATTTGAAGTGCATCTTAAAAGTCAGTGAAATAGAAAATTCATGTTTGGGTTCAAAGTAATTGCAAGAACCAATGGGCATAAACTTAAGCAAGAGAAAAGATAGACAGTTAATTAATTTTTTATTACCATTGAGCAAATGTTATTAATTTAATTCAATTAACATTTATTGAGTACCCACATGCAATAGATGAATCAATGTGACAGGAGCTATTAATTTATTTACTTTAAGTTATTAAGGAAACATTGTAATGATTTTTATTTTTTGCTCACTAAATGTGACTTTGTAATTTTTTCATCAATGTATTCTCTTTTTGAATCTTTATAGATATAAGCATTCAAATTATGAATCAGTAGCATCTCTTCTTCCCTGGCTCCTCCGATTCTATTCTTGTTTTTTCCTTTCCTTTTCCCTTTTCCTTTCTTTCTCTCTCTTTAATTCTCTGACTGACCTGCTCTGTCTCCATAATCAGCTTTCTTTCCCCTCCAGCTCCTTCAGTATATTTATTCCTTAAGACTTAGTCCTCTTAGTTCCTGTCTTCCTACCCTACCCTTCAAAGTCTTGTTAGTCCACACTCACAACTTCATTGTCTTCTTTCTGAAGTTGGCCCCTAAATCTTTATGCAGCCAGCCAGCCCGAGAGGCAGGCAATATTTGCGGTGCATAAACTACATGCCTGGCCCTGTACTAATCACTGGAGAATTGAAAGAAGAATAACAAAAGGTCTTGGTCCTCTAGAAGCCCACAGTCATCACAAATTGCAGTCTCACACTTGTATCTGAGTACTGGATATTTTATTTGGGTTACCAAACCCTTTCAATTATGGTGTCTCTTTCTACTAAGCCCCACATTGCTCTTCCCAAACTGAGTAACTCTAGCTAACCCTGGAGAATTCATAGTTCAATTCCTCTTCATTGTATTGTCACTTTTTCAGCTCCCTAGGCTTAAACCTATTCTTTGACTTTTCCCATCTCTCCATCCAATTATTTACCAGTTCTTTTTTTATTCTTCCTTCTAAATATCTCTCAAGTCTATGTGTGCTTATTCATTTCAACCACTACCACTCAGGTTTAATCCTCTGTGCCCTCAAATATGGACTATATCAGTAGTCATTTGTCTGTTTTTCAATTTTTTTATTCACATTTTTTTTAAGACAGGGGTGGGGGGGGTCTCACTGTGTTGCCCAGGCTGAGCCCAAATTTCTGGCGCTCAAGTGATCCTCCCACCCCAGCCTTCTGAGTAGCTGGACCTACAGGTGTGTGTCATCATGCCCAGCTTTAGTCATTGGTCTTGACTATAGTGACAACTCTCTTCAAGACAGCTTATGTGCTATTATCAAAATGATCTTTTGAACAATATTCTTTGGATCATGTTACTCATTAAAAAAAGAAACACACACACAAAAATGCTAATGGCTCACTATTACCTGAATATTTTCTCATTCTCTTGTTCTCATTTAACCCACCCATTCTATTGGCAAGTTGCCTTTTGAAACAGGTAGCTTGTTCCTAAGTTTTCTTTGGTGAGCAGTAGTAAACTCCAGAAACCTATATAAAAATTAGTAGATAAGCTTTTAAGGCAGGGTGATTTTAATTTTAGTTCTAGACCAAAACATTTAAAGTGAGTGTGTATTTAAAATGTATGGACCATTTTTTAAACTAGAATGTCGAATTATATTTTCCCTTGGATTTAAACTACACTCTAGCTCAGAATTTAGTACTGAAATTATCCATGGCTGAAATCAGATCAAGGCAGACAAGTGACATTTCAAGGTGTAAGCTACCAAACCCTTAACAAATTATTTTGATTAGTAAAAGTAGTTAATTGAAGTGACATTGTAGAGAAAAAAAGTTTTTTCCTTTGTCTGAGAATTTTGTAAAGTTCCCAAAAATGTCAGAAATTATTTTTGTTGTTGTTGTTAGAATATATGACTATATTCTCCATGGCTTGGTAGGTAATAACACAATATACAAAATATAGGAAATCATTCAACGTGATCGGTATCATCTCAACATGGGGAAAATTATTAGAAAGGGTCAGAATCACCTTCTCTAGATGTGTAGATCACTATTATTCTTATATTGAGTAAAATATGAAAACAGATATTATGGCTGAAGACAGAACAAAGTTAGGAAGATAAGGATTCCATGGCACTGATAAAAGCATAATAAAAGGTGATTGATACTCAAAGAAGCTGTGTTTTCAAGAAAACCATATTTTCTTCTTTGGAAGCTGAGTTATAAAGCTGAGTGGATAATTTTCTCTTGCTGAGGGGTGAAAGCCTCCTAAAATGTCCTCACCTTTTTCCAATGAATGGGAATAAGCAATTCATGGAGTATGCAACTGCTATATCCTGTTATATTGGATAAGACAAAACCTTGAGTTCATCAAATCTAATTTTTGAGGGGGTGTATAAATAAGATAAATACATTTGACATTTTTTTCCCTTTAATTTTCAAATGCCAGCTGTGGTTGGAAGATGTCCTTTAAAGACTTTCAAGTTAAAGTCGCAGGTGTGTAAATCATTGTTTTGAGTTGTCTTCCACAGCCCTTCAACTAAAACTCTGCCTCAAACACGTTAGATGAAATGTTTATCAAGGGCTGTGACAAGAGGACATTTTAAGCCTTTTCCATCAGCCTTAGTAAATCTTTCTTTAAAAAGAGAGAAAAAGCAAAAGTATATTATTTCTCCAGAAATAATAGCAGTGAGTGTTCAAGGTGAAAAGGATTAAAGGGTAAATAAGAACTGAGTGAAGAAGGTTGAACGTACCCCCCTTCCCAAGCTTCCTTCACACCTGCAAAGCAACTTTAATCTTTTGGGGCTGAAGAGGGGTGTTTTTTTTTTTGTTTTTGGCTTAACTATTCTTGATAATTACCTTGGTGTTCTGCTCACCAGTACTCTTTGCACCTGTAGACAGACATAGGCTAAGTGATATACTTTTATAGCTGGATCACAAGCTGGTAACAAGGAACAATTGACTCCTAAGAGATGGTTGAATCTTCTTCAGACATGAAAGCCGTTTGCAATTACAAGTCTCCATTTCATTTTTATGCAGTTACCTTCGGTTTAATGTTTGTAAAAAGCGTCTCAAGAAATAAAGATTATGTTATCCAAGAAAAAAAAATCAGTTAGCCGTTTTTATAGTTTGATGCACTTGGATTAGTAATAGGTTTAGGGCTCTGAAAAAATAAATGAAGCCCATCAGGCTATAAACTCATGCATAATTGGTATTATATATACAGTTGATTTTTTTTACTATCAGTGTTTAAATGTAAATGTTAAGAAATAAACTATAATTATTCAAAATATCCTCTATTATGTTAAAGCCATCACAATTTATTCTTCCTAACTATCTGAATGTCACTTAAAGTCTCTTACATGCATTATCACATTTGAAGCTCACAAAAGATTTGCAAAGTATTATTATCACTATTACATGAATGAGGAAGTTGATGCAGGGTCAGAGATTTTAGTGGCTCGCCCAAGATTACCCAGCTGGTAAAGAGCAGAGCTAGTACTTGAATTTATGACTTCTAATTCCTGTGGCAGTCAAACTTTGCGTATCCAAACTGCTTTAGAAACCAGGCACTCCGCTATGAGATGAAGATACTTTTCTGAAGTATAACTGCTTTGTAGCCTCTGACTTTCCTCTCTCCAGGTTAATTTATCAAGCTGGTATTTGATTAGGAGGTACTTTATGTGTATGTTCAAAACCGGAACTTCCATTTGATAACTAATGATTGCATTTTTCAAACTTACCCCTCACAGCCCAACACAAGAAGCTTTCTACAACCGCCCCACCCCCCGCCAAATCTAATATTAATAGAAATTAATTGTTTCCTTTGGGAGCCCCTAGAGGTCTGGGTTGATATCCTCACTAGAGCTCTTACTTTCATTTATTGTACTGTGATTAATTGTGGATGTATTTCTTTTCCCCCTTCTGTTGTGAACTCCTTGAGGAAATGCATGTTCCATTCATCTTTGATTTCTCCAAACCTAGCAGAGTGTCTGTTAGAAAGTAAATGTTAAATAAATTTCAGGCAACTGATGGACAGATTAAAGGTGGGGTGTCTTGGCTTTCGCTTGACAATGGACTCATCCCTAGGAGAGGTTTTCTGATCACATCTCACTGGCCTCCCTCTCCCACTCTTGCTACCCCCATTGATTCTGGTGAAAGTCTACAGATTTCTCTCCTTTGTGCTAAAATACATCTTGATTTTTATTTTGATTTGAATGCAACATTTGCATTTATATCTGTAAAACTGTGAAGAATATAAAAAGATACAAAGAAAATAAAATCCCCTACAATTTTACCATTTTTTTTCAATTTTACCATTTTTAACATAGTGTTGTATTTGTTTCACAAAAATGGAAATATCTGGTGTTTGTATATATTTATATTTACATGTTTATATATATATCAACTAGAATCAGAATACCTATTATAATTCTAATTTATATATAAATTAAAACATAATTAGAATATATTAGAACACAATTATAATATTGATTAATATATTACTTTGTATTAGAATATCTAATTAATATTATATATTCTACTTCTAATTATTATAAATATATATATATAAAATATATAGTGCTTCCTAGATGTGTCACTCCCCTAAGAGCTTTGCATATATTAAGCCATTTACTACTCCCAGCAACCCTATGTGGGAGGAAGTACTGTTGTCATCCATGTTTTTCACATGAGGACACAGGAGCCCAGGGATCTAAAATAACTTACCCAAGGTCACACAACTCATAAGTGATGGAACTGGGATTTTAACTAAAGCAGCCTGGCTCCAAGTCAATGTTTCTAACTAAAATACTATACTTTGTCTAGATAGAGATTTAAAAAATTAATATTGAAATTTTATGGAATATAATATATTATATATATTATCATTCTATCATAAACATTTCCCTACATCCTAAAGATTATTAAACAACTTGCTCAGGTCTCAGTTCAAATGTCATCTCCTCAGAGAGGTCTTCCCTTACACTGAAAACCATGGTTCTCAATCAGGGCAGATTTTGCCCCCCCAAGGGGATACTTGGCAATGGCTGGAGACAATTTTTGTTGTCCTGACTGGGATGGGTACTACTAGCATTCAATGGGTAGAGGCCAGGGCTTCTGCAAACATTCTGCTATGCACATTAACCCCCCTCCCACCACCAAACCCCATAAGAAATGCAGTTTCAAATGTCTGTAGTGTCAAGGATCAGAAATCTTTTCATAAAGTAATCCCACAGCCCTCACCACCAGCCATTTCTATCACTTCACTGTTTCTTTTTCTTCAGTGTTTTTTAATATTTTGAAAATATTTTGTTTATTTGTTTACTTGCTTATGGTGCATATCTATTTCCCACCCTTGACTAAAATACCACCTTTAGGAAAGCTTTGTCTGTATTAATTAATTTCTATATCCTAGAAGAGTACCTGGGACTCAACACATGGAGAGTCAAAGAATACACAGTGTTTCTTACATGGTATATCATAAACTATTTAACAGTTCACCATTCAATAAAAACATAGGTTGTTTCTAATTTTTGCCATCATAAACACTCTTGCAATAAACATTATTTCCATGAATCTTTTCAAATATCTTTTACTTATGTAAGTTGAATTCATAAGAAAGGGTCTATTGAATTAACAGCTGAATTTCTAAAGCTCTTAATATAATTTGCTAATTGCCTTCCAGAAAGATTATGTCAATTTATACTCACCCCAACAGCGATTGGGAGAAATTTATCTGCTGTTTGCTGACCAATTTTAGGTTTTGCCATTAAAATAATTTATTTTTATCAATTTGAAAGAAACTTTGATTGAAGTGTCCAATTTCCTACAGCTGGAGAATCAGTCATTTTCTGTAAGAGGTAGAAGGTATTTTCATATCCACTGCCTTTCTATGGAGTTTTTTGCCCCACAACTAGATTCACAGGTAATTCTGAGATCTTTTGTATTATGTGGAATCGGGCAGTGAAAGATACTTATCCTATATTTATAGATCAATACATTCTTGTTGAAAAAATATTTATTGAATGATTGATGATTGCATTTGGTGTATTCAGCTAGTTTATTCTTATCTTTGAGTTAAGGGGGTTTGAAAGTGACATATCAGTTGATGGACTTAGCCTAACAGCATCTAAGCCTTGACAGGCTAGTATCCATCTATGATGTGCTTGTATAAATGTTGGATAGAAATACAGTCTGTACGGAGGCCTTGGAGAGGCCAGAAGTCAAGCTGTACCGGTGGAAGGGTAAGAAGTATCAGGAGGCAGGGAGTGGAGGAGCAAACCACATGCTTATTCATAATTCCTTTTGCCCACTGTGTTTGCCCAGTGTGTTATGGAATCTATCAAAAGGCCTAACTGGTGATTTAAGACCTATTTTCCTGGTGATCCACCTGGCGAAAGTTTAGCCCAGTGGTCTCCAAAGTGGCACGTGTGTATCTAGAGGAGGTGCAAGGTCTATCCAATGGGTTAGAGCACCTATTTCTATTTTTAAAAATCCTAATAGCTATTTTTGCATATTGTATAATGTATATTACAGTTAATATGGTAGCATATTGTATGCATTGTGTGTGTGCATGTACATATATATGTATATATGCATGTCTTGGGTGGGCTTGCTGTTTCCTCCTGTTTTCCTAATAAAGGTTTACAAGGTTTACCATAAAAAGTTTGGAGATCACTGATCTAAGTAATAGACTGAGGTCAGAGCTCTACACCCCTCTCCTACTGAAAGAATTCAATTTTCTTTTGCTTCCTTTTGGTGCCCAGGGTGTGGTTGCTGGAACGTTTACAGCCACAGCAGCTGCAGTAGTGGCCTGAGTAGACTTTTCCTCTGAGTTTCTATAGTGGTAACAGGATTAACAGACTCTATTCTGGAAGTACTTGGGTGGCATAACACCTCCCAGCAGAACTATTCCTGACAAGGATGTGCAGATGGAAATGCATATTTATGTCACTTAAAGCCTACAAGAGACACAAGGATTTGAGCTATAACAATAAATAGAAAAAAAAAATTCTTCAGCATTTTTGGTAACCCATACTCAAGTGCATTGACTGTGCTTGGCGAAAGACCTACAGTTTGCTCTTTGTCCAAGCATAAAATATTCAGCATTCAAGCATGTTGAGGTGAACTATTCTGAATATATTTTACAGTGTTAAAATAAGCTACCACAAAGTTAGTTTAAAATTTCAGGTCTTAAAAATAACAGGACAATTTTGTGAAGTGTTTGGGCCATTTCAAGAAAAAAAAAAAGTCTCCCTTAAAAAAACAGTGTTCATTTGTTCCATTTACTAATAATGACAGGTTTTTTAAAAAAATTATTTCCAAAACCCAAATAGTCATTGTAGTCAAGGCTTCCAAGTTTAAGGTATTATCTATCTTGCAGTCCTTGATACAGCCTCTCCTAGATTTCTTCTAAAAAACCTCTGAAAATATAGAAAAAGAATGCCCACATCCACAGAATTTGGGTTTGATAGTCCTGGGAAATATTTATACTAAATATCAACCCATTAGAATTGAACTGAGTAATCCCATTAATTTAGCTCTTATCCTAGCTCCGCTGAAAGTAAAATGAACTACCTTTGTTTTCTGCATGCTCCTGGTTCAGAAACCATATTTTGTGTCAACCAGAAAACTGGGCTTTTAAATCATGTCTTTAAAGACGTATTACTTTTTGATGTGACCAAAAAGCACAAGTTCTTTGCACCCTAACCAAGCCAGAAATAGTTTGTTACAATAAACAGAAGAACGTTTTCAAAATTTGTACAAGGCTCTATCATTAGGTTGCAAGAAAGAACTTTGTGAAGAAAAGAGAAATAATCTTAAGGAGTAAAGAATTTGGGATTAAAAGGCAACATGATAGATTCCAAGGGGCATGTGTGTTATAAGAAAGATACTGAAGAAGTCGAAATTGTAATTAGAGAATTAAAATCTGCATTAGAAGCAGTAAAATACAGAACTGACACTGCAGAAAATATCATTAGTAATGTAGAGGTAGAGAAGAATGTGAAGCACTCTCCTATCATTCAAAAGTACAGGACAAAGAATTAAAGTTATGATGGCAAAATGATGCCAGATACAAGGTCAGAGCTTGTAGATCTCACCTAAGAGATACAGAGTTTTCTAAAGAAGAAATCAAAACATTCTAAATATAAGCTTTATTCAAAGATGATCCTGAAATGTATTCCCTAAGCAGAAACAATTTTTGAGTGTGTGTTCCGCTGCCTAAAATTTAGTAAAAAGAGACCATAATCCTAAAAAGTATTTTGAATTACAAAAATAAAGATCCTTCAAGCACCCATGCAAAGAAAACGAGACCATGTAAGAAAGAACTGTCCTGAGGTTGGCCTCAAATTGTTCTTGTACAAAACTAAGTGCCAGAAAACAGTGGTGCAACAAATTAAAAATTTTAGGAGAACAAGATTATGTTGCAAAAAATTTATCCTTAGTTTGTCTTTTCTGTGTGAGAGCACAATAGTCTCGCATATTATCAGAAGAAAATATACCATCTTAAAAAGCATTGGCCAAGGTGGGAGGATTGCTTAAAGCCAGGAATTTGAGACCAGCCTGGGCAATAGCTAGGCCCTGTCTCTACACAAAATAGAAACATTAGCCCAGCATGGTGGCATTGTAGTCTCATCTATTCAGGAGGCTGAGCCCAGGAGTTTGAGGTTGCAGTGAGCTATGATGATGTCACTGTATTCTATCTTGGGAAACAGAATGAGACTTTGTCTTAAAACAAACAAACAAACAAACAAAAAGCTCACCAAAACAATAAAAAACACCAAAGTTTCTTGGAAAAAATTAAAATCATATTTTCACTGAATGAGAAAGAAAAAAATTAGGAACTCAAGTTTTGAGAAGCCATAACAAGAGAGGAACATTAATTGGTACAAAATTGAACTGACTACAAAAGCATTGAGGTGAATTTCAACATACAAAACTCACCCTGATTGGCCGCAACATAGTCAGGAACCAGGAAGTATGTGGAGGTGTTTGGTCTCCTTTTAGAGTGGTATCTGGGTATATAATGTATTAGGAAAACTTTTAATAATTAATTTTTGTTCTTCAATATGGCAGTAACCTGGAAATTATACATATGACAAAATCCCTGATAAAACCTCCACCCACAAAAGTGTTTTTTCAATTTTCCAAATTTTCTTACTGGGCATGAGTTTTCCACATTTTCTGAATTTTCCAAGTTTTTAAAATGCGCATTTCAAGGCAGAAAGTTTTTAATAAAAACTAAGAAAAATATTTCTTCATTGAAGAAATATTCCTTTTCAACATGACAGATTAAAAATAGGAATCTTTAAAATGAGTGCTATAAAGTACTCAGGTAATGATATGGATTAGAAACCAAGACCAGCAAACAGAAATATTAGTGGCTGCAGTGGTCAGTGCACACACATTGATAATTTTATTCTTTAAAAAGTTTTATAAGTATTTCCTTTGTTTAATGAAAGGAATAATCAAACCAACTATTATGAGTCTTTATTATTTAATGATTCTTTAACATATTTCCAGAAAGAAAGGAGGAAGATAAAGGTATTTTGGAGAAGACATTGGAACTATTGAATGTTTTGATGCAGAACCAATCTTTGGACCATGTGGGATGCCAAAGTGTCAGGATGGGGAGGAAATAAGCACCATAATAACATTGCTGTACAGCACTTTCAAGTCACGTGACACTTTCATAGCTACCATCTCATTTGATCTGCATTTCTTTCCTGACAGCCTCCTCCCCACGCCCCCCACATTTGTGTCTCCCAGTTCTGTGAATGCTCTTTCCAGCTGCCATTTTGTCTCCTAAATATTGCCTTCTTCATGCTTCACATTACTGAACCAATCATTGCTCAAGACTTGGTGAAAATGATACTTTATTTATTCAATAAATATTCGCTACTGTGTTTCAAAACTCTTCCAGGCACTAGGAAGATGGGGATGAATAAAACTCATTTCCTGCCATCATGGAGATTTCAGCCTCTCTCTTGACTTGCATGATGTAATATTTTAAATGCTTGTTCTCAGGCTGCTAGTTCTATATGCTTTTCCCTATATTATATTGCATCTAAAACAGGCACAATAGCCAGCACTGGTGAAATATTTTTAGATAAAAAGCTTTCAGCCATGAAGTTCTTTGGAAAAGTAATAGAATTATAGAATTTTAGATGCGGAATAAACCATCGATGTCAGTTGGTTTCCACACCTGTTCATCCATTCACTTATTCGTTAGTGCCTGCTATAACAATAAAAATAATGATAGCTAACAGTCACTTCATACTATGAGAAGCTTTGGCTAAGTGCTTTTAATGAATTTTCATTTAACCTTCACAATAAGCCAATGAGGAAGTTATTATATGTTCAATTTTCCTAGTGAGGAAAATACATCTTAGAAGAGTGCTGTGCCCTATTCATTGTTGCATTCCTAGACTAGTAAAGATTTGAGTAAGAATTTGAATTTAGGCATTTGGAAGCTACAGTCCTTCCTCTTAATCACTGTGATATATGCAGGAGATACAAAGATGAATGAGGCATGGCTGTGCCTTTGGGGACTTTATGGCCTATTTAAAGGAGACAAACTTGTCAACAGATAGATTGCCCACAGGCATTCCTTCTGTGCCATCTCTAACCTGATTTTTGTAAGCCAGTATAATTCCCCTTAATGACTAATGACTGGTCAGAATTCCCTAGTGAGGCCAAGGTTCAAATGAAGGGGGAGAAAAGACAGTGAGATAGATCTTTCATGATAGGAGATAAGGCAATTTGGCTGTTGTTCCAATCCTTGGGACCCTGATTATGTCAAGCTATTATATCATTGTTAAGGCAGTCTTTGTATTTACAGGGCTTCCCTAAATTAGATGATGAGTGTTGGTCCTCATCCCATCAGTTGGGTAAGATTAATCATCTGATTCCCCTTTAAGAACCTCAATCAATTAGGTTGTCATAGACAAAGAACAATTGAGCCTGGCTGAAATCCCAAGTGTTTAACAGGTGAGTGCTCTGGTTCTATCCCACTTAATAAATAACAACAACAATATTAACCATTACCACATGTACTCTTTATGCTTTAGCCGTTCTCCAGGTGCTTTTATGCTCCATAGCCTCCTCCCTACCCCCAGGCTTACAGAGACAAACACATTCTGTTGGTCTTTTTCTCTGAAAGTCTCAGGTAGGAGAGCAGTCAGAGCCATGGAGAGTTGTAGGTTTGGGTAAAATTCTGAGATATTCTTGGGAACTGGAGATGAAGACTCTGAAATTCTAGGTCCTCTGAAATTCTGAGTTCTTTTATGTTACCACGAAGATAAAACTAGTCATTTTAGCTCATTGTTAAGAGCTCATTGACATTTTTGTTTTCATCAAATGAGTTACATAAACTATGCATTTTAAATCAATTTAAGTAACTGATATTTATGGATTTGTGTCTATATGCACTTTGGATAGGTAGGCTTTTAGCAAAGCAGTTCTTTACTACTGCTAAATCTGCTTCGGACTGATGTTACTTGAATTGAATGCCAGATATGCTTGCAGAAGCTCAAAAGTTTGAAAACAGTAACAGAAACTCTAAAGGAATAATACTTAAGATGGAACCATAGGGCCTCCTGTGTTACTCCAACTTCCTTACCACTTAGTTGATGAAATATTTAAACCTGAAATGAGCCAGTCATACTTTGTTTGAAGTTGTCTCTTAGTGATACAAAAAGTATAGATATACCAGGTTACTCCAATTCAATAACTGTGGTATACTGGAAAGAGTATTTTTTTTCTCTTTCTCTAAGAGAGCTCCAGAAGTCATCAGAAGATATGGTTGATGGTTTAGAAGAATTACATTAGCTATTACCAAGGTCATTCTGAGAGGCATGTGTTTACAGGTGATCAACTAGGCGAGTCCAACTAGAATACCCACAGAGTTCATACATCATGTTGATGTGAGTCCATCCAGATCTTGCTCAATAATGCCTAGGGCAGTGGTCCTCAAACTTTGGCATCCATCAGAGTCTCTTAGAATGCTTGTTGAAACACAGATTGCTGTACTGTACCCTCAGAATTTCTGATTCTGTAAGTCCAAGTTAGGAGCAGACTTCAAATTTCTAATAAATGAAACTAAACAGAAAGTGATGGAAAACCTGGCAAGTCTTAATGGCCAACCTTCTGCCACCTGCTTCAGATGATTCTCATTGTTCTGTACTATCCTTTTAGTCTATTTGTAGCAGGATATTAACATGTGAAAGTGACACTTTTTGCCAAAGTTTTCATTTGTTGTGCACCTATGAGTCACAAGGCAACTGAAATTCAGGGTGATGAAGCAATTTGCTCGGGGTCACATAGTCAAGACTCAACCTGTTAGGTAGATAGCAAGGGATTCTGGGTCTCCTAGGGATGAAATGGGTGCTGTTGCCTTGGTGCAATTACCCCACCTGGGAAGAAGGACAACGGTGGGCCCCAGACCTCCATCTTGGTCTTGTCCCACCCTAATCCTGCCCTGAGCTACTGCCATACCTGGGGGTAGGAGGGAACACCCTACAAATCTGCCAGTCAGAACTTGGTGCACCAACTGCAAAAGAATGCAGAGGACTCTAGCCCACAGGCCAAGCAGCATAGGTACCATAAAGTCCGGAAAGTGATCCAGAACCCACGTACATGACTCAGGTCATGCAGCTCCCAATTGTCCAATCAAAGTGGTTCCATAATGACGTTTGAACCACAGAGAGATCCCCATCTGGATGCCATAAAACAAAATGCAGACCATAACCAAGCTCTCTTTTCTTGCTGTGGCAAGGGGTCCGGTTGCCATCTGTGGAGTATGTATCTTACTCAGCAATCCTATATCTTGCTCTTGCCCTGTAATCCTATTGTAATCCTATCTTGCTCCCCCTCAATAAATTTCACCTCATGCTTGCCTTACTTTGGTGTGTCTGGTCATTCTTCAACCATGGGTGTGCCAAGAACTGACATTTCAGACTGAAACTTGACAAACCCAGTTTGTTCTGATGTTAAAGTCATATCTCTTGCTACACCTTTCTCTGTACAGGTTCCTGAAAATCAAGTGCAGAGCACTGATACAAGCACTCATATCCAGCACTTTGGGCTACATATATTTGAGAATATTTGAGTTAGAGTTAGGAATAATTCCATCTTTTCGTTTCTGAGCAGAAGTTACTTTTGTAGATTTCCAGGAAACTAGTGTAGTGCCTCAATTCAGAAAGGTCAAAGTTCTCTCCCTCTCGAAAATGTGAAATCTATTGACAAATTATTGTCCTTTGGGTTATCATAATGAGTCTTACAAGCTGTTTCCTGGTGCCCTGTCCCAACTTCATCCCTAAAACTTAAGTCTGAAAAATTTCTTTTCCTGATATACTTACTGCCCAATTTTAAGAGTATCTTGGAACAAGACCAGGTCAACTCCAAGGTTGCTTGTGATGAATTTAATTCACATGCAAATGAATGTTAACTGTTTGGGGATTCTTTTAATGTTTTTTTCCAGAGGTAAATTTGCTTTTAGTCACTCTTTTAGACTTAATCTTTGTTCCTCCTTTGTTGTACTATTTCTCTGGCATCTTTTTGTTGTTAATCTGACTTTTGTACCCTCTCCACTTTTGGTTTTCCTTCCTTCTTGACTATAACCTGATATGCAATCTGCACTGGAAATATACAAGAGTGCAGTATCTATAGTCTTTTTATGTATCTCCATGTTGTCTTAATCTCTATTCTTTATCATGACCTTATAAACAACACCACGTTAATGTAAAAACCAAACCCCTGTGTGTATCTTTATCACTAGCAAGTAGAGGGGAAATAATGGAATGTGGATGAAACAGGATTAGTGAACTTTGGTAAATAGCCAATGTACATTTCCCTCTAAGTTTATAAGTAGTCTGATTTTAAGCCCCAGCTAAGGTTTCTACATGGACCAGACGTGTTGCATTCTTCCTCAGTCTTCCAAGCCATTATAATGGTGGATAAATAAACCCCCGCACATTGGTGGGGTGATTTCATGCTGCACCTAATGGTGCAAACTTCATGGCTCGGCTGCTTTACTTCATTATGTTCTACCACCTCTTCTGGAAGCCCTTTGGGTGGGCTCCAGATGTTTTATAAAAGGTGACATTTTTTATAAAGAAAAACACTTCGTTCTCTTGTTGGCAGCACTTAATGAGTGTGTTCCCTGAAGATAGGAAAGCACCCTGCAGAGGATACATTTAACACAACACTATAATTTCTGCAACGCTCACTAAGTGTCTGACTTTACAACTGCCCCTTTGCCTTCTCAAGTGCCAGAGGCAGTAATGGGGTCAGTTAGAGAGCTTCCTTCGATACTTGGGAATCTACCCTCTGAGACCAGTGGAGTTAAACATCAGGAGAAAATTCACCCTCTGTGTTTTATTTTATTCATTTAGACATTCACTCGGCAAATGCTATTTCCAATTCTGTTCTCTATTAAAACACTGCGGTTGATAACATCACTGTAATTTTTGCAGTTTTTCCCACTTACCCATCCAACAAAGAAAGGAGATGGCTGCACATGTATGTTAAGTGAAAACATAATATTATATCTTCTTTTACTTTTTATAAAGCGTGGTGAAACAGATTCATTAGTTTTGACTAAATACAAGGTTTCCATGAGGATTTTGGATAGGTGACATGACAATGTTGATTCGTGTGCTCAAGACAATGGAGGTTAAAGCTGTTTAGCAAACATGTTTCTCTAATATATCTTGGGGTTCGGAAGAGTCACAGAGTAAATATACAGTAGATATTTTTCAATGTAAGAAAAGAATTTTCAAAGCAGGTATGTCTTTTTGTGAAACACCTTTTGTGCCATGATGAGCTAGCCTACAAAAGGAATATTTTTTTTTTTTGGTTTAATAAGAGAAAGTAATTTATAATACTGATATGTCAATATATTTTTCAATAAACTTTTCCCCAGATTTTTTTTTGAATTCTAGTCAGTGTAAGAATTATAATTATATGTCTTCCTCCCACTTTGAAAGTGGCACAAGGTGCTCATTTGCAGAGTTCTGCTGTTCAAGTCGTCACTAGAATAGAAATGTCATGACTCAGTTAACAATGCTTTATTATTCAGATTGATCTTTTTTTTTATAGTGTTCTTTATCTCAAAAACATTGTAAATCAGATATCTACCTCCCACTCTTTTGTTCATTTGCAAATTTTTATTATTCTAGTTTAAGAAAGCAATGGTGTGTCAAGAGTCAGTGTATACTGTTTATGTTCTCCCTGCTTCAAAATCCTTTTCTCTGTAAAAGTGAAGATGCCAGAAGAATGCCTGATTCTCAAGTTCTCTATAGACATTCACAAAAAATTCTGTTTCTCTTCTGGATCAAAAGCAATTGAGTGTTTCTTGAACCCACAAAGATGAAACAATGGAGTGGAAATACATTTTAGTGATAAGGACAAAAGCATTTAAGATTTATGTCTTTTTTAATAAAATGCCATTCTTCAGTTCAAGCTATATGGTGGTGCTATTGTTGACATTACTTTATAATGAGCTCCATTTAAACACATGTTGCTAGAGATCTTGCCTCCTAGGACTTAAAAATCATGTTATCAAATCTTTGTTTCATCACCATCTACTGGGTAGTCTTCTGATACAATGTTTACATGATTAAAAACAATGTACAGGGGGTGAAACATATTGCTGTATTCCTCAGTTCCTCTCTATGTCAGAGTATGGTAGGCATCTCCCAGGATGGATTGATTAATCAACATTCATTTTTTTAAAAGGATGACAGTTGATCACATGCCTCAGAAAACACGACGCAATACCCCACCTAACAGATGAATTTGAAGCAAAACAGCCATCAGTAATTCATTCAGTCTTTCAGGAGACATTGTGGACTCTTTACAAAGTGCCAGGAAATATACTAGCTGCTGGGAGATATACAAAGATGAGAAAGGCCTGGCCCTGCTTTCAGAGTTCACTCTTCAGTGGAGCGACAGGCACTCAGACAATTTCAATAGCCTGTGATGAGCCCTGTAATGGAGACATGTACAGAGTTCTATGGGTGCAAAACCCAGGAATTTCCATTACTGTTTGGTGTAATGCAGAAGAGTATCTCAGAGGAGATGAAATTTTCACTGGATCTTAAAAAATTTGTGTTCAATTTCCAGGTGGCAATTAAAAGCAAGGATAATCCTGGAAGAAAAAGTTTGTAAAGTGTGGAAATGTGAAAAAACAGAGCATGGTAAGAAGTGGGGATGGGGGAAGAGAGAAGAAAGACTGGTGAAGCTTTTTATCTTTACCTATAGATTTAAAATTTTAGCCCTAGACAATGGAGGGGCATTAAAGTTATTGACAGAGGATGGACCCCAAGGAAATATAAGGATCTTCTCCTTGGAAAAATGCACCGTGTGCAGACATATGATACAGATTCCCAACCCTTGGTCCCCCAACACACAAACTATATCCAAGTTCCCTTAGTTCCTGTTTAAGAGTCTGAAATAAAGGTTTTAACCAAGAACAAAGCAAGGTCATATTTTTGTCTTAGAAATGCCGTGATGGAGGATGAATTAGAGAGAAAATAACCTGGATTCTAGTCATTCTTATTTGTCTGTTCTCCTTCAAATTAACCCACAAACCAATTACAGCCTCCTCCTTACACTATTTTTTCCTGGGCTACTTCTGATACCAGTCTCTCTGGTTTGTTTTTTTCTTCCATTCTTCTTTTCCTTGTGCAAGGAATGAGAACATTTCAAGAAAAAGGGTGTGACTAAGAGGACCAAATGCTGCAAAGAAGGCAAAGATACTCTGGGATGGAAAACAAGCCCCTGACTTTGGCAATTGGGATGTCATAGGAGACGCTTGCTAGAATAATCTCAATGGAAGGGCGAGGCTAGAAGACAGATTGAGTGGGCTGAATAAGGGAAAACAAAAATAAGAAAGGGGAAATGTTGAACATTGATTACTCTTTCAGTAGGTAATAATAGATAACTATTTCTGCAGGCTTTTGAAATGCCAGATAGTGTTCTAAGACTTTTGATGTATAACCTTCTAAAATCCTCACAATAACTCTATGGGCTAAGTGCTATTACTATCCACATTTTACAAATGAGGAGGCTGAGGCACACAAAGGGAATGTAAATTGTGAATTATAATTGCAGATAGTAAGTAACAGAGCTGGAATTTGAACCCAGGAAGTCTGGTTTCATAAAAAAGCATGAGCTTTTAACCATCATGGTGCACTGCTTCTGATAAAGTATACTTAAAGTAAATATAACTAACATTCATAGTAGGTATAATATAATTAGTAATATTGGTAATAAAGTAATATTATAATATTAAATAGTAATATAGTAAGCAATATAAATACTGTGCAGAGGAGAATCTTAATATCAGATTGAATGGGTTACCATTATTAGAATAGCATGTGCTACATAGTTCAATATTTAGAACTTAATAAGGTGCTCACTGTAGTCTTTACTGTCCTTAATTTTTAAAGATTTTGACATCAAGAGAGACAATTTACAGCTGAATATCCACAATAAGATCTAAAATATTACAATAAAGCCAAAATGGTAAAAAAATATAACATATTACCTATTTTGTGTGTTTCACTGTGAATGGAAAATCTCAACAAAAAGTATTTTCTTTAATCAAAGTTTAATTTCAAAAGTAACCCATCTTTAGGATAACTATTCTTTCCTAACTCTCAGAAGAAATTGTCTTGTAACTGATGTAAGGATGCCAAAAAAAAAAAAAAAAAAAAAAAAGCTTCACTGATAGAGATTCAGAGATAGACAGTTTTTTAATGTAGCACAAAGTTTGGGGAGAAGAACCTCTGGTATGCTTGTTCTAAGTTGTTTATCTTTTTTTCCTGTCATCTAGATTACGTAAATGAAAGGAAAATATTTCTAAGGTTGAAACACTTAAGGTTGTTACTTCTTATTTTTTTAAGTATAGAGCTAAATATTGAAAAGTGAAAATAAGAAAACAGAAGTTTTATACAATTAGAAAGGAAAATGGATATTTCTCCCATTAATATTTTTTCATGAATCATTTGTTTTTTGACTGACAACACTCAAGTTTGACTTGTATCCTGGTTTTCTTTACCTATTAATATGTTATGCCTCAAAATTTCTTAATTCCTTCAACGAATGCTATTGAGTGCCTACTATGTAGCAGACACTGTACTATGTGAGGACAAATTCAGATAATAGACAGAAGTCAGCTGTCAAATAGCTTCTGGTCCAATAGCAGAGGCCAGTGAGGAGACACTGAAAATATCATGTAATAAATGCTAGGAGTGAGGTTATGGGAGTGTCCACATGGGGCACTCCGATTAGCTTCCATAACCAGAGAGGTCTTCCCAGAGAAGATGATCCAAGAGCTGAATCTTGAGGAAGAGTAGGAAGAACGTACCTTCGCTTTTGTAAAAAGCATAAAACTTTTTGTGAATTTCATTATTAGATCATTACACGTAAGAAGAGGAAAGGAGTCTGTGGAGGAATGTTCAGGAAGTAGGAGAAAAACCCAGAGATAACCAAGAAAGGCAAGTGTGTAAAAGAATTTAGTGGTCAGTAGTGTTAATGTATACATTAGGAGTATTGTATGTTCAGAATGTTCCCTGATTTGCATATATTAGTATATCTAATCCTTCAAATACAGCTACAGAAGATGTCTTAATTACACTATTGTTACTGAAAGCTCAGCACTTGTCCCTGGCATGCCAAGGACAGAAGAATGAGGACAAGTGGTTTGAGGAGAAGCAAAGAGAGATTTATTAATTTGCTGGCAAATGAGGAGGATGGAGACTACTGTCTAAAAATGCCATTGTCCTAATAATAAGCAGAACTACGAGCTTTTAAAGGGTGGGTTCTCAGCTTCAGGCAATTGCTGTTCAACTAGAGTTGATGATTCTAATCATCCCATCTCCTGTCCTGTCTTGGCTGGAGACAATCTGTCTAGGACCTTCCTAGCTCCTGTAGCACGAAGAACAAAAGACATTCACCTGCCTCTTCTGACTGCTGGCCTGAGGCAGAGATGCAGGTTCTAGTTCTCCAAAAGGGGTAGTGGATGTTTTAAAGAGACATAAAACATTTTTGCCATTTTTCCAGGCAATTTACTCTGTTACACTAGAGTTATGTTGGTCTCCAGCCTCAGCAAGAGCAAGACACCGTCTCTATAATAAATAGAAAAATTAGCTGGGTATGGTGGTACACCTGTAGTCCCAGCTACTTGGGAGGCTGAGGCAGGAGGATCACTTGAGCCCAGGAGTTTCAGGCTGCAGTGAGCTATGATGATGTCACAGCACTCTAGCCTGGGCAATAGAGTGAGATCCTGTCTCAAATATAAATAAATAAAAAAAAATATTTGTGTCAGTGACAGACACTGGCTAGATGCATACCTAGTGGAGCCTGCTCTTTCTGGGCAGAGTTAAACTACATTTTCTGGTCTTTCTGCATCTAGAGGGGGTCATACAAATATTTCTGGCCAAAGGGAAGTGGACACAAATGATGTGCCTCATTTTCATGTTTGGCCCCTAAAATATGCCATATGATTCTCCACATTTTGTTCTCTACTGATTGGCCAGTAGAAAACATGGCAGAAAACTCTGAGAAATTCCCCAAAGATGGCAAAGCCACAAGATAGAAAAAGCCTGATCTCTGGGTTACCACTTGGTAGAGCACAACCCAGGAATACCTATCTGTCTTGAGCTTTTGTTGGCTGAGAATTAGCTCTTACTATATTAGGCCACTGAAATTTGAGAGTTGTTATTTTTAGGAGCTATCGTCAATTAATCTGGCTAACAACATGTTTATTTGAAATATAACTCATGTGAATTAATCAAGAAATACGTTTTGGTATTTGTTATGGAATTATAATGATAAAAATATTCAATTCCAGTTGTACAAAGTATAATAGATTTATCTAATTTTATAGTACAAGAAATGCTATGTGGTCAATGCTATTGCTGTCATCTCCGTTACAATGGTTAAGAAACTAGAGTTCAGGGAGTTGGAGACATTTACTGAAGATTATAGAATTGAAAATGATGAGGCCAGAATTTGAATCCATGCAGTTAAAGATAAGAGCTGTCCACATAACTATGTGTTGTCTCTCACTGGTAGATACCATAATTTATAGTGGACAACTAATGTCCTTTTAAGAAGGTAAACATGGCTTAACAACACCCAATACATTCCTCTTCATTTTATAGACTAATGTAGGAACTCTATTTCGCTCTTAGCCTAGCAATAGAAATTCTTTCCCCAGTATATTCTTTCATAAATATCTGTATTTATTTGTGGGCTGGTGTCAAACCCTTATTTTTGACAGCTAGATAGAACTTTTATTGGGTTCTCAAAACCTCTGCCAAATCATCGTTACCATTAGGAAAATAATAGCTGAATCATACACACATATTCTTTTAATCCTAGCCAAATGGACATTTGAATGATAGAAATCTCTCTTGAAATTGGCTGACAGAAATTGTCTATTTATTGTTTATTATTCATATCTGGTTTCATTTAACAATAACAACAACAATTTAAGCTGTGATGACAGCAAGCTGAAATCTAATAGTCAAGGATTCTAGTCGTTTTGGTGGATACCTCTTCTAAGAGGTGGTTTGTCTATGGAATAATTTATCCCATCCCTTCATTCTCCTTGAGTTTTGCAGGCAATGCTCCATGGTGAGACCAAGGGCTAAATGTGTATTCAAATATAATGATGTTGCGTGTCCACCCTACCTCTGCTTGTGTTACCATCTTCCTCCCAGGTCCGAGAAGAGGGTCTGAATAAACACAGCACTTTATTTAGAAGGGGAACTTCAATTTGAATGAAAAGACCACAATCTGATTGCATTATTGCATTTCGCTGTTTCCCTGCTCCAGGGCACTGGATTGACCCTCCTGTGTGCTGAGCAGCCAGGAGCATCGTGTCTTGCCATTGCTATATTTGTAACAAATACTTTTCTACCTTCTCTGACAAAACAGTGCTGTTATCAGCTGTAAATGTATTAAAAACACACCAGGGCATTCTAGTATGTGTATTGTGCATAAAAAATATTATTGCCTGACAGCCTCCCATTGGAAAGTGAAAAGAGGTTTTATTGAAGGAAACAGCAGTTGCAAACAGCAGTGCACAAGGAAGGTAATTGTTCCTTCAACATTGGTGGCACACGTTTGCAGAAGACGATGATGCTCCTGCCCCTGCCTCATCCACACCCAGAGGACCTGCTAGACACTCAGCCAGCCGTCTCTCTCTGGGATCGAGCTGTCAATGCAAACTTGCATTCTTTCTCTTTTTCCGAGCTAAGCTCTACCCCCAGAGCTCCCGGCGCCTTCCTGAGTGAAAGCTCTAAAAGAGCTCCCTTCTAAATTGCATCACACGTGCTGCTGTACTCTTCAAACTGACAGAACAAAAGACCCAAATTCCAAAAGTCTGGTCTGAGTGATTTGTTAGTGGCGCTGGATGATGATTACCCCTTAATGGGCTCGGAGGACAGGCTGGGGTGGTTTTGACGCTGTGGAACTAAACCTCGCAGGGTCTTTCTCTGGTTAGTTACTAATGAAGGGTGATTTGCTTAATCAGTGAAACACACACTAAGGGGAGAGAGAGAGGGAGAGAGAGAGAGAGAGGAACATACAGAGACACAGAGACTCAGAGAGAGAGAGAGAAGACAGGGGACAAAACAAAGTCCCATGACTGTCCCTCATCCCTACCGATTAGTGGCAGTGAAATCACTTGGACCAGGAGTCCCTAAATAGATTCTCATCTGGAAGGACTAAACAGGACTGCTGTGATGTGTGTGTGTGTGCCTTTTTCTCTTCCAGAACGGATGCTACACCAAGTAGCAGTCCTGTGTTCCCAATAACAGCTATTTAGTGTTACAAGCCCCCAAAGCATTATTGTCTGCCGCTTCGCCCTTCTCCTCCCTAACCATTAATACATATGTTTAACTGACAAGGGTCACTTTGTTATTCTGACATAATGAACTGGGAGATGTGCTTTCCGAGTTCTGAGGCTGACACAGTGACACTGGCAGGGTGACATTTTACCTCGAGGTGCCCCGATTGTATACTCAACACACTTGGAAGAATAAATATTGATCTGCTCTATGAGGATGTGTGCCGTGTGAAATGTGAATGTTTTTAAACAGCTTTGGACGTGCAAAGTAGCATTTATTACTATTATTATTATAAGGTACAAAATCTCGGAGAGTGCCTCACCTTTACCCTTTATCCTCATGTTTAGTGCACATGTATTGAGCGCCCACTGTATTCACACCACAACACCTGTGATGGATACAGTGATGATGTTGGGGATTTTCAAACTCCCTACCAAGTAATGTAAGGATTATTCACAACAATAATGTGACTATACATTGTTTTGTGGACTATCGGTAATGAATGTTCATTCCCTCACAGGGCCTCACTGATTATTGGGTTGGAGATTTTCCACTCATATTCCCAGGGTGATTCATTCCTTTGTACAGAGAGAAAGAAAAAAAAAAAGTTGCCATTTAAAATCATAATTGACTATAAAAGTTTGGAGCCTTAAAAGGGATGGGGTTAATATCTGACCTTTCCTTTGGCAAAATAATTTCTGGGGAATTTGGATACTAAAAGGGAGTCCCCTGCCCAAACCATGGTGTAGGAGAGAGTCCTAGTTAAACTGCTCTATATAAGATACAAGCTGAAATTTGTGGGGTGGGTAGCACAGGGGCCACTTGAGGGAAATAGGAGCATAGCAAGATGGCAAGAGGCGAGACCTCAGCGGGGAATAGTGGCCAGTGAGATTGACCAAGTGACACAGGTAGCCATGCAAATATCTAATATCTAATTTTAAATCACTTTCTAGCTGATATTTTGATATTAATAATTAATAAAGTCTCCCTGACCATTGTTTATTTTATAAAACTTTTTTAGAGCTTTTATATATAATAATTGATAAAGTATAAAATGTGATGACTTTTGACATATGTGTGCACCATGAAACCGTCACCACCATCAAGGCAGCAAACATTTCCATTCTACCTCCCACTCAGTTTCTACATGTCCCTTGGTCATCCATTCATCAATCCACCTCCTTCACCAGCAGACTCTGACCTGTTGTCTCTTTATACAGATCGATTCGACTTCTAGAGTTTCATATAAACTAAATCACTCAGTGTGTACTGTTTTTGTGAAGTTTTCAGACAGAATAATTTTCTTGAAATTCTTTCAGATTGTTGCATATAAAAACAATTTTTTTCTTAGTAATAGTTGCATGAATTTACCTTAATTTAGTTTCTCCATTTATCTCTTGAAGGCATTTGTGTTGTTTTCAATTGTTGACTATTATAAAAAAAAGCTGCTATAAAAATGTATGTGTGGGTCTTTGTGTAGACATTTCCCTTGGGGAAAAATTTAGGAGTAAAATGCTGAGTCATATGATACATCCTCCCTATTTTTGTCTCTTTTTTGACAAACTTTAATAAAGATTTGATACACACAGAATCTAAATGATGGCAGCATTGAGAAGACAGAGATTGGAGTCATACCTAACGAAGCCAGCTGAAGACCCAGGGATATCTGAGTGGGATGTGGCCACGTACTTGCAATGAATGACTTGGGATTGGGTATGGGGCAATTCCACTTTTCTCAAGTATTTCAGAGACTTAAAAAAGAGGGCTGAGCTGACACCTGAGTGATACATTTGTTTATCTATTAAGCTATTCATTCAACTGTTTATTGAACAACTACTGTATCCCAAGGAATCTGATGAGGACTGGGGATACAAAAATGAACAATATGGACACGATTCTTGTGCTTAGTAGAGCTTAGGGTCCTAAGAGGATGCATATAGATCCACTTTGCCACCATTTGACAAATTATAAGGATCCTTTGTGATCTACCCTCAGACCAGCTTTTCTATTTTCTCCCTCACTTCTTCCTGGCAAATTAATTTCTTTATCGCCTCCTAGTTTTTTAGATTTTGCTTAAATTTTTGTCACATGAAATGCCCCCTTTCCTCCCCACCTACTCAAATCTTGCTGGCAACTTTCTATACTTGATCTTAGCCAAAATGCCAAGAAGCGATGGCCAGCAAATTTTTAAATCCTACCTTGGAAAACCTCAAAGTTTTCTGACGTATTTGGTCTGGAGTGCAGTCTGAGCACTATGATTTGTAATAACTGCAAAGATGATTGTAATGTGTAGCCAGGATTGAGAACCTCTGTCCCAAGGTGATTTTATTGACATAGTTTCCTATGATTGTACTTTACTGTAAAATTTCTCTGTTCCTTTACATTTTCTTCCATCCCCTATCACAGGAGAAGGGGCCCTCCTCCTTTTAAAGGTGAACCTTTGCATCAGGGTTTTACATCCTTATTTCTTGCACCACGCACAAGATATGTCTTTGTCAACCATCACCCTCTTTCCTTGTATTTTTGGTCTTCCCCTGCTGACTCCTTCCTCCCTCGGAACGCATGCTCAGGTGTACGAGAGCCCATGAATGCTCTTTGCACTAATTTTTCCATCATCAAATTCCTCAGAGGAGACCTTAACACGTACTATTTCTTTATCCACTCACTCCTTAATCTCTAGTAATTGGCTTCCATCCCCACGCAAATAAAACTGATCTTTTAAAGCTCAAGCAATAATACATGCTAGTTGCTTAATAAATATTTCTTGAATGAATGGATAAACACACGAATACATGACTCTTTCTAATCACCATGTCAGTGGCCTTTAATCAGTTCTTATCCTTCTTGATCCAAGGTCAGTCAGGCCCATGACTTTGTCCTTGTCTTCTTTAAGGTGGAATCCTGTTTTTTTTTTTTCCTTTTCCAAACATGTCTCTATGACCCCTTTGCTGACCGCTTTTAAGAAAGCCCTGTTGGCCCGGCGCGGTGGCTCACGCCTGTAATCCTAGCTCTCTGGGAGGCCGAGGTGGGCGGATCGTTTGAGCTCAGGAGTTCGAGACCAGCCTGAGCAAGAGCGAGACCCCACCTCTAAAAATAGAAAGAAATTATATGGACAGCTAAAAATATATATAGAAAAAATTAGCCGGGCATGGTGGTGCATGCCTGTAGTCCCAGCTACTCGGGAGGCTGAGACAGGAGGATCGCTTGAGCCCAGGAGTTTGAGGTTGCTGTGAGCTAGGCTGACGCCACGGCACTCACTCTAGCCTGGGCAACAGAGTGAGACTCTGTCTCAAAAAAAAAACAAACAAACAAAAAAAAAAAAAAAAAGAAAGAAAGCCCTGTTGCTTAATGTTTAAGGGTTCTGGTGGCAGACAAACTTGGCATTCAAATCAGGCTCTTGACACTTCATAGCTGTATGACTTATGACAAACTGTCCCACCTCAACAAACCTCACTTCTTTATCCATAGAAAGGAGATAATTATATAATAGCATGTTATAAAGGTTGATGTGATACTTAAGTGCCATTGCAAAAACAATAAAAGCTCCGTAAATGTTAGTGGGTATTAGCCTTCCGGTGGAGATGCGCTCCCTATGGGCAGTCACCATGCCATTTTTTCCACCATTGTGATTCTGTCCTCAAAACCTGCACGGTATTTGGCACAAGGTCCTTAAAAAATACTAGTGGTGAATGAAGGAGCCAATGCATTGCTCCCCTTGTCTTCATGGATGATCATTTCCAAGGCCTTGGCTTCAGCTCTCTTCTCTTTGTCTTTTGCTGACTTCATTTTTTCCATCATGATCTTTTGAGCTCATTCACTCTTTGGCTGTCTCCTCTACGTTGATGACTACTGAATCTAAACTGAAATCAGACTTGGCCTCTGTGGTCTCCAGATTTGTTGTCTGAAGCAGCTTCCCAATAGAACATTCCCAAAGGCATCGCTTTGATACTTTAAACTCTCTATTCTTAAAAAAACACTATTCTCTCCCCTTAATCCTTATTATTAATTCATATATATTTACTTATTGTATACATTTCTTTATTGTACATATATATTTAGATGGCCTCTAAACAGTTCTACCTGCCTATTTGCTTATTGGCTCTAAGACAATTTCACTTGTGACATGCTCTTCTTCCTAATGTGCAGCTTCATGTGTTAGCTACCTCCACATTGACCACCAAAAAATAATAATAATAATTTTTTTTAAAGTTCACACTCCTTATTCTGCCAGGAACTTGACCTTCATTTTAACAGAAAACTTTCTTTTATTTATAAGTAAAAAATTAAAAAATATTTCTTTATTAAGCAAGCAGCATGTAGGTACATTATTCTTGTGAAAAATAGTAGCTGAAATAACACAGATGTGTCAAAATAAAGCGAAAATCACTGCTGCTTGCCCCCTTCTCACTACTATTGTTTGATTAATTTATTTGATTCCTATTATCAGTTTGGGATGAAGCTTTTCCAGACTTTTTACATTTATTCATGAACATTTGCATATTTGATTTTACATAATGTAAATGGGGCCATGCTGTACTTATTAATGTGAAACTGGACTTTCCCCCCTCTTTATCATATTATATCTTGAAGATGTGCTCATTTAGTCCTACTTCACCCTACAGAGCTACTGTTACTCCCCAATGCGGATGCACCATAACATGGACGGACCTTTATTGATGAATGTGTAAACTCTGCTTTGCTATGTTTATTTCCTGTCACTTTCATATATGTAAACTTTCAACCACATAAAAAAGCACATTTCAAACTTTTTTGTCTTTGCCTCTTTGTGCATGCCATTCTTCTCCTATTCTTTACAGAGAAACTCCTACTTATCCTCCAAAACCCAGCTCAAATGTTAACTTACAACAGAGCCCTCTGTTCCGTGCTAAAGGTAATGTCTTACACCTCTTACTTTTCCTCCTCAATCATTCAAGGATAGAAACTGAGGTTTTTGAACTCTCACAGAGTTAAACCCAGTGTCCTACATACAGTAAACTCTGATTCCATTTATTGCCTAAGTAAGGAAACAATTTTTAACCTTTTGTTATCTAACATGTATACACACATGGTTACAAGCACCTCCAAGGTAAAAACACACCTCAATGTGCTTTGAAGACTGTGCATATGTGATGATTTGTATGCTGGTGCAATGGCTGTCCTATTGCACCAAAAGTGCCCCTCAGTCAATATATTATAGGAAGCCACCACAAAGAAAGGAGGACAAACTTATCAGAATCTCCAAGAGGATTTATAATTGAGCTGGATAATCCCAAAACAAGGAGAGTTGAGGGGAGAATTAAGTGGTATCCCTTGTTTTCATCAGCCCAGGATCTCTTTCCACCTTTTTTTTTTTTTTTTTTTTAGGGACAAGAACTCTACTTTCAAGCAGAGAACCTACTCCATACAGCTTGAGTGGGAATGACTTGCTCTCTCCTGCTCCCTGCACAGACCCATGGTGGCAGGAGTCCTCTATCTCCTAGTCACAGTAGTTTGTTCTGGAATGGTTATGAGACTCCCGTAGAACCGATCCAGGTGTTCCCTGAGACTTGAAAGTAGTATACTGGGAGTGAGAGTTCTCTCCTTCTATGTGAGGTGTAAAGATTATGGGAACTTGGATGGGCAGAAGCCGTCTTTCCCATCATGTGTAAAACTTCTATCTAAGAATAAAACCCAACAGGGGGCCAAACAGCCAAGACAAGAAGGTAAGGCAGGGAACTTTACCTTCATTTCCGGGACAAATTCCAAATTTATTGTTTGGGTCCCTGCATTGAGTTGCTCCTGAATGTTGTCTCCTCCTGGACATCCTAGAGATGTGAGTCCACAAATTCCTTCTTTATCTAAACTGGTTGGGTTTCTATGACCTGCAATGGAAAGAGACTCACAGAATTGTATGGGAGGTTTAATTAATTTTATATATTTCTTCTGACTCTATTTTCTCTCCATCTCTTTTTAGAGGATGTATGCTGATTAAATTCTCTAAATCTAATTGTTTAATCTCTGCTTTCTAACTCCCAAAATATTCACAGAGTGGAAATGTTTAATTTTGTGAAGGTATGCCAAAAATGATCTACAAAAATGGCTTAAAATTGGAGGCAGAATCTTATGCTAAAATGCATGGTAAGGAATAAAGAAACTGTGGTGTGGTTTCTGCTGATCTGGTCTTTCATTGGTTCTATTCAATTTACAATAATGAGAAGTGGGAATTTACGTATGTTGAGTACCTACTCGGTTCATCTATGTCATGAAATTTACCCATGTCATGTAGAAGTTATTATCCTGATTTGAACCATTTTTTAAAAAGTTAAATAATTTTCGAAGTTCTATTCTTGCCCAAGGTCATCTATTAGGTAGAATAGATGGAAGATTAGAACCTAGTTGGGTCTGATTTCTCAACCTTTCTTCTTCAACATCCAGGATGCTATGCAATTAGGTTGGATATTGACTCTGTCCTTAAAGTACATTTCCAACAGTCAACTGTCCTGAAGCTCATGGCTTGATCATTATTTTTGGGGGGAAAAACAAAACCAATCATTTTCTAGTGTGAAGTATATTGCTATTTAGAGAGTAAGAAATTTGAATTTGGAGACTCTGTCCCATTTCCCCTAAAGAATGTACTTATGAGGCTCAACTTTTCTAGACCTTAGTTTCTTCCTCAAATAAAGGGCATAAGGGTGGATCACCTCTATGTCTATTTCAGGATTTTGCTAGTGATAAGCACTTCCCCAGCACCCTGTACTTTCCCTGTTAGAGATCATGTCACCCGGTGTTATTATTTGCTGGCTATAGTAACATCTTATTCAACTCTTGTGTTCTCCAAATAGATAATCAATAAATACTTGTTGAATAAAAAAATGAGGCAATGAAGTCTGTTTACTCTTGTGTACAAAAGATTACTTTTTATTTTGCTTGTTTTTTTTTTTCTTTCACTGACCAAAGGCATAATCTTTGAAATTGCAGAAAATACCTCTAATTTTGCTGGTGAGAAGTAAAAATAGGTTAATGATAGATGTGAGCACTCCAATGTTCTATACATTGGTGTGGATTTTAAATGGGACTTTAATTAGAAGCTCAAGATAAACAAGGAGCTCATGCAACTCTAAAAATAAGAGATGTATTTAATGTGTAAAATGGTCATTTTAGAGAGCCATGGTAATTCAACTTTTAAGGCTGGGTAACTGAGCCATCCTGGTGAACTTTCTGTGTGAATAAAGTCTTCCTTAATCGGCTTTTTCTATATTATTTCATCCTGGGAAAGAAAAGCAACAGTAGCTAAGCCAGAAACAAGCAGGATAACAACAACAACAAAAAAGAATCTGTGGCAAAGCAATAGAATTAACTTTTTTTTTTTTAATCCCATTACTTGTGTTTGTGAAGAGTGTGGTTTTTTGTCTTTGTTTAGACATTGGACAACAAAAATCACAAGAACATATATTTTTGACATACTATTTTTTGGTGTTCGTTGGAATTTGGACCCTAATTAAAAAATATGTGTTTCCTAGCCCTTCTTACTGTGAAAATCCTTGGCAATATAAACAGATGCACTGGTTGGCTTTTAATTCTGACACCAGACTGTCTGAAATAATAGCTCTAAGAAAGTGTGAATTCTTTCATTCCTCAAGCTTCAATTATAAGTACTTAATTTGTTTCTCTTTCTATTGCTGACTATGGTACCAATCTGGTTTATTTTTCATCTGGCTAAACACAGTGCACATTAGAAATCCCTCATCTTGAAAAGTTTCTTCTGCACGGGAAGACAGAAACAAGCTACAAGTTTGAGTTATTTTCAGACTCCAGGGCACGTCACTGTAATTTAACAATTAAGATATTAAGTAGTGTTCTGAAAATTTCAGTAATATAGGCCCGTAAGATGACAGAATTAGGATCCTTGATAAGCAGTTTGAAAACACTGAATATTTCTCATAAAAGTCGATTCATCTCTTGATAAATGAGCCAAGTTAATAGCGTACTAACTCATCTTGACCTTTCACAGTCAAAGATATTCTTCATTTTTTGTGTCCACTACTTTTTGTGCTTGTCGCCAAATAGCTGTCATGATGTTTTCAGCCTGTAATGTGACTGTGGTGATACCGACTTCTGTGCTTGGATAGGGTGCCACAAATGGCACGTGAAGCCAAAAAAGTCATCAGTTCCTGGGACTGGGGATATTTTGGAAAAATTGCTAGGACTGATCTTCATGAATATTGTCCTATTTCCACTTTTAAAACTTCTCTCTGTAGAGGTGTGTTTTGATTTTCCAGGGGCAAAAATCAAATCACAGAAAGGCAAATCATTGCTGGAACGCATGGTAAACATAATGAAGAAGGTGGCGTGCTTCTCCATTTGTTTTCAAGTCTACCGCTATATGTGTGTATACATCTTGAGATGTTTTTGCCAGTTTTTTTGGTGCCTAATACTAAAGAAGTTTATTTCCCATTTGTAAATATGCTGGCAAGAATGATTAGGCCAAAAATGTAATGAGTTATATGGTAGGAATTGTTAAGCCCTTTATTTTTATTATCTCACTTGAATCCTGACAACAATCCTAAAGGTATTGTTGTTAGTATTATACCCATTTTAGAGATGAGGACACTGAGATTTAGTGATGCTAAATACCTTACCTAAGGTCACTCAGGAAGTGGTGGAAGCAAGGACTTCAACCAGGAAAGGCTAGAGAGTACCACCCGGTTTTCCCTGCTCCTAGGTATTGCAGCTATTAACGTACCTACCGTTTTGCACGTGTGACCCTATTTTATCCTTCCTAAAACCATTAATGTTGGTCATATTACACCTATTTTACAGATGGAGAAACCCAAACTGTGGAAAAACAATT
The DNA here is from genome assembly GCF_041146395.1 of Eulemur rufifrons. Classification (NCBI taxonomy): domain Eukaryota; kingdom Metazoa; phylum Chordata; class Mammalia; order Primates; family Lemuridae; genus Eulemur; species Eulemur rufifrons. The sequence continues at coordinate 174,619,978 of NC_090989.1, forward strand.
TTGTTCAAGCTAACAGAGTTGGTAAGTAGTGGAGATGGGCTTAGAACCAAGTTTTCCCTGGTTCCAATAACCCTGTGCTTAAAACCTTCATTCTAATCTGCATAATAATATTGTTTAGGGTTTTAGAGTTTGTTATCTAAACCTAGTAGGTGACACCAACACAATTCTTCAGCGTGCAATGACTGAATACATGGTCTTTGGTGCCGGAAAGACTTGAGACAATTTCCTGGTTAAGTGTAAGGGCCAATGATGTGGCCTACTGTTCTTGACATATTTATAACAGCGATGAAAAGGAGTCATGGAGGATATGTATTTCCAGTGGTAAAGCAGAGGCTGGGAATTGGGCTTCTGGAACATCTTCCTAACCTCTTTTACATGACACATCATTTAATTCATTTGCCTCCAATTAATCTCCCCTAAAACCAAGTTGGCAATTATAACAGCTCTTCAGAATTGGTGGGGAAAATACATAATGGCATCCTCTTGATCCTTTTGCAAAAATGCGACTATGATTTTGTCCATTTTTAAACTTTTTTCCCATTTGTGGAAAACTTGTTTTTGTGGAATTAGATTTTTGAAACTGTGAAATCTCCATGGCCTGTGGGTTCCATGACCATGCTTTGGGGCAATAGCTTGGACAAGCGTGATAGCTTCTAAGTGGTTTCCTGTTTTTCTTGGCCTCATTGCAATCCTTTCCAAAACTTTCCTCCTTAGTAATGCAAAATGAAATTCATTGTGCCCATTATATCTGTTAAATGGTTTCCATTTTAACTTGAGAAAAATGTATTGACGTTCATGTGTTTGGCATGGAAAATGTGTATATCTATCGAAGATAGCAACTTGTCTGTTGGAATTACAGTGCATTATGTATAATGCTGCTTTTAGCTGTGCATGTACATTTCCTGGAATCTTATTGTGTCAGAGCTTGGAAAGTTTACACAAGCATTGGTAATCTAATTTTTGTCTGGTGGGTGGCTGTGGAAATATGGAGTATTTGAAAAAGCAAATGTCTTGGCCATCTGTGCCAGGGAGTGGTTTGGTGGCAAGGGTGTCTAGTCAGGTGGGTAAAAAAGCATCCATCAAAAAAAGGTTTTAAAAATATTGCCCCAGGCGTAATCTAAATATTAATTTCCCAAGAGCAGAATGATATAACAGTTATTGTGACATGGTTTTTTTTTTTAGCACGTTTCTGGTTATTCTTTTTAGGAGTTCTAATTGCAAGGTTGAAGAATCTGTTTTATCTTTCTCCTGCCTCTTAACGATAATCCTTCTCTAGACTATATTGTTTCCTGTGTCTTTTGTCTTCTGCAGACATGAGCCTTTGGCTCGTGAACATCTTGTTAAGGTCTGTTGAGGATTAGGGGCTGTGACACAATTTTCTTACTGAGTCTTTTTATTGGGGATTTTTCAGCTGGTTTGTCTTGGAGGTCTTTGAAATGTCTTCTATCAAGCAATGATTTTCATTTTTCTTTGTCCTCCTCGAAATTGGGGTTGGATTTGGCTCAACTGTTCCTGGGGTCTAGGTAATGAATTGTGTTATTTAATAGGCGAGTGTGAGATCCTGCGTGCAGCAGCTGTGTTGCTCTCTGTCTGAGTCTCAGAGTCGCTTAAATCCTACTCACTGAGCTGCTGCCGAACTGTGATGTAGTTTTCGTTTTTTAGCTTAGAGTGTATTTCAGTCATCCATCTAAAGCAGGGTTTCTTAACTTGGGCACTGTTGTCCTTTGGAGCTGGAGAATTCTTTGTTGTTGGGGGCTGTGCTGTGTGTTGGGGGTTGGGTCGCAGCATCCCTGGCTTCTACCCACTTGATGCCAGCAGCACCTTCTCCAAATCTCGAGCTATCCCCACTGTCCCCCCGGGGGTGAAATCACTCCCACCTGGAATCTCTGATCTAAAGCAAGGTTGAAAGATAAGGCTGTTGCGATGTAAAGGAAGGTCCATAAAAAGCACTGAGCTCACGCAAGGCAATGACAATGCTGAGGGAGCTTTGTGTCTTGGAGGATCCGTGGAGGAACTGTATCACACATCCCCGGAGAAAATACTGTAATAATTGTCTATAGTTTCCTAGCCTGAGTAACAGAGGAGGTAAGGGTCACCTTTTAACTGCTTTGCTTCTGATCTGCTAATTATCTCCTCACCCTGTGATGCCTTTCATCTCCCCTCTACGCAACTTGACTCACATAAGGAAGATTCTAATTCTTCTCAGACTTGCCACCTTAACTACTTTCCTACCCTAACCTCCTTGCTCTTCTGTTTCCCCCACTGGTTTTCTTTGGCTTAAATGGGAACAAGGTGCCCATTTATTTCTTTAATCCACTTTACCACCTAATAGAGCATTCTCTTCTGCAGACCAATTTTAACGAGATGCTTTCTAACTCTGTAACGCACTCCAGTAAAGAACTAATGTTTACCATGATGAGTATTCTCAGTTCCACCCGAAAAGCTGAAATGCTGCCGACCACTGAGGAGTAGACTTTATCACGGTTAACTTTTTCTCAACGCCTCTTTGAGTGAGTTACATCTATTATACTTAATGGCAGTCTTATGGGCCTGTCAAAAGGGCATTCTTGTTGCTACTGAGACATTAATTAAAATAACATGCAAACGAATGAAGTAATCAGATGCATCTGATGATAATAACAAGATTATTTTTCATTTTTTTAATGCCGTGAAAGCTGTGGAGGAAGGCTAACAAATCTATTTGATCAATATATGGGATGTAAAAAGAAGAGGAGACAAGATTGACTGATGAATAAAATGAAACTGACACAAACAGGCTGACAGCCAGCTGTAAGTCTCTTTAGGGCAAATGCAATTAACTTAGAATAATAGACTCAAATTTGATGGTTAGAAATGCATTTTTATTAACAATCACAGGCTGAATCATTATGCTCTTATGAATAAAATGGTACTTATATTTTGTGCATGTGTGTGCATGCATATATAAATACATACACATATGTCTCTGTACGTATATATCCATGCCTTTCACATTCCTATGTGCTCTGCTTACAATTTGGGTGGAAAAGTTGATTTTCAGAATAATGTACTTTAAAAAGGAAATTCATTCATAAATTGTCTCTAGGACTATAAATTCTGAATATTCTCCCAAATTACTTATATAAAAATCATGCTACTTATCTGGTGCTATTAGACATAAAGCCAGTGAGCCCTGGTCCCAGAACTGCTGGTCCTTTGGGGATTTGGAATTGCAATCAGGGATTTACAGATTTCATTTTGAAGAGGAGAAGTCATTACTAGAAACCTAAGCTCATTTCCTCTCCTTTAATAGCTATTTTAAATCATTCATTTAGAAAATACATTAACTATTTAGGGTACTTGCAATGCATTTCTCTTGGCTTTAAGTCTGCATTTTTAAAAGAGTTTTTCTAAAATTATTTCAAAGGATGAGAATTAGGGAGAAAAAAAAGACCAAATGAAATTTTGGTGATATAAAATCACTTTTGGATAACATTTTCCTCTCTTATTGCCTAAGAGAAAACAACTTAAAACTTCAACAAAATATTAGAATATTAGCAAACTCTTTTGATGTTTTAATGTTATATAGAGGAAAAAAGTACATGACTTGGAAAATTACAAACTGGATTTTAAATATGATTAAGAAATAGCACATAGTCAATGGTCTCTGTAAATGAATTTATTAATAAATTAAATAAAAAACAGTTTTAATTCTGTACTAGTTAATATTGATGCCAACCTTAGCTAGTAACTGGGTAATAAAAGGGAAAAAAGGTCACAGTAAAAAATAAGTAACTTTGATTTGTACAAAGAATTCAGAATATGGAGTCTTGCATAACATTTTGCAAACTGCTTTATATATATGTGTATATATATATTTTTTTTTTTTCAAATGCCTGAGTTATGTAATTGCTATTCTTCAAAAGGACATCATGAAGGTTGACAATTTAAAATGTGCTCTTCCTGTCACTATCCAATTTTTTTGAATGTCTACTGATGGTGTTAAAAACAATCTCCGCAGAAGAGGGCTGCCATTGCCAATTTAGGACACTGGCTTTGTTATTAGCGTAGGCATATTAGATCATCCTCTTGCTCTTCCTGCCTGCTTTGTTCTTTTGATATGGCAGGGAACTGAAATTGACAACAGCCTACATTTATATAACAATAACTTGCATTGTTAAATATATATGTGTAGATAGACAGATAGAGAGTTCTTTTATTCCCAAAGATATCAAAGTTCACTACACACCAGGAAAAAAACCACAGATATATGCTGATGATTCTGAGGTGAACCATAGCAACTATTTAAAAGCATAAAGTATTGACAGCCTGAAGGTCTTGGAACAGTACATCGTCATTTTTAATTCCTGATAATTTTATCCCCTTAGAAAATTTCTGTTTTCTTCCTGAGGAGGAGAGGATAAAGGTCATGCTTTGTTACTTGGGCAACAAACCAGAAGCAGTTTAGGAAAGTCAGCTGGGAAGGAAGCGTCTAAGTCTACATGCTTGGAAAATGCTGCTGTTGTAGACACAAGGCTGAGTCGGCTGCTTGGTACCTCAGTCACTGTTCGATCCACTGATCCATTAAAATATCACACAGGAAACTCAAGGTGAGGAGCCTGATCATTGGATGGATGCCACTGTAAATAGGGTTTTCTGATTTAGTAAAGAAAAATACAGAATGTTCAGTTAAATTTGGATTTCAGTTAAATGTCATATAAGTTTTTAGTATAAGGATGTCCCATGTAATATGTGGGACATACTTCATACTGAAATTGACCAGAAGATACATTTATATAACACTATGTGGGACACACCTAACACTAAAAAATTGTGCATCATTTATCTGAAATTTCAATTTAACTGGGAATTCTGTATTTGATCTGGCAATCCTAACCATAAAAGCAAGGCTTTGTGTACTCTTTAGGAAGTAGATTACAATGGAGGTAAAGAAAGTTTTTAGAGAAAAAAACAATAGAACCTGATTTTTTTTTGTCATCCTTAAAACATCCTACCATCTTAAATATTTGTAAATCTGTTTTCCTCCTCACAGAGCAGAAACAATAATATACTTAGAATATATTTAGACATGACTCTTTTTTCAATAATTCATTATCACAGGTCCTGGATAGAGTATTCTTGAATAATATAAGGCTCAGATCATAATAATCAGTGGGTGATCTATCTGTTTCCATAATTGGCATGAAGGATAGTGATTTTTTTTCATTTTTTCTTTTTTTTAAGTTTATTTTCCTGAATGCCATACAGAATACCAAGCACAAGGTAGATGATCAATCAGTGTTGCTTGAATGAATTTATTCCCTGGCCATTGAATTGATTTTTTTCTCCTTTCTTCTAACTTTTTATCATTTCTCTCCTTTTTCAGACATAATGATAATGCTCCCTCTATGGCTTCATTTCCATTTCGAGATATTCTTCACCATATACAGGGTGAAATTTGACACCCTTCTATCAGTAAGGTATAGGCAGCATTTCTCTGGCAGTATTTCTAAGAAAATGGAAACAGAAAAGTTCTGGATAGTTGAGGATAAATCTCCTAGAGATGGGAAGAATTAGTGAAGTATTTTTTTAAGTCCACTAGGAAAGTTGTATTATAGAAATTTACCTGTGCTCTTGAGCATTTCCTACGTATTCTTTATAATGCAATATATATTATCTATTATATGAATGAGTTAAGAATTTTCTAGCAGACTCTAAACATATAAAATTTTTATCTTAAGTACTGTACCAATTTTTGAACCACTAACCCAAGCTGTAACTCCATTCTGTTAGAATCTTAATAAGTCATAGTAGATCTCTTTTAAAGAAAGTCAGAATTTATGACTCTGTAATTGCAATAAGTAAATCTCTTTATCCCCATCATCATCATTGGTTTTGTTTCTATTGTTTACATATTAATGGCATTTGCCAACACAATATAAAGCAAGTGAGATGAAGGTAGCAAGGAGAGTGAGATAAAGCCTAAAGGATGATTCAAGGTTAGAAACACATAAAATAGGATTATGGTCATCAAGAAAACATAGAAACTAAAAATATTTATCAAGCACAGAAATAACAATTTTTTTTCTAAGTTTCTGTCTGTTTTCTATGGCAAAGAGATACATATTCTCCTTTCAGATTAGATTAAACATTACATTAACAAATAAAGTAGAACTTGAAGTTGAGATAATCAAAATAAAAGTCTAAACAAGTCAATTCATCCATCTTTTTATTATTTGAAGGGTAGGACAGGGGTGAGTGGTAGAGGAGATGGACCTAACATTTACTGAGCACCTACTAAATTCAGGCACTGTGCTAAGCAATGAGAATACTCTGACCTAAAGTCTCTGACTCTCTAACTCACAGTTTAATGAGAGAGACGCACAAGCCAGTTAAAGGATTGCAAAGCACTGTAATGAAGCGCTTTAAAGACATAGTATATTGTGTAGACATGATCTCATGTAGAATGTTATCAACATTCTATAGAGATTGTAGGAATATCTTTGCTGAAGAGATAATGCTTGAGTTGAATTCTGAAGGAGTTTATCAACTGGGCAAAAATGTTAAAAAAGTATTTTACATTGAGAGCACAATTGCTAAAGTGTTGAGTCATGAAGCAGCATTAGAAGCAGACTGGTTCGAACTAGAGTGTAGGGTTCAGGGTAGAAACAATTTGAGGAAATGGGGCTTGAGAAGTATGCATAGCTCAGAACTTGGAGGCCCGATATATCATAAAAAGGAGAATTTAAAGCAGGAAAATACATAGTCGAATTTAGGAAGAGAATGCTGGCATCAGATTGGAAGGGACAAGATTAGATTAGAAGAGCAATGTTTGGGCTCTTGCAATCAATACTTCAGGCAAGAGGTAATGAAGGCTTAAACAAGATGTTAATTTTCAATTGGAAATGGACAGGATGTAACAGATTAAAGAGTTAATGAACCAAAGGACTCAACAGCTCAACATACTGGGGAGTCGTGATAAGCCTGGTTAGTATAAAACAAGGTAGCATTGAGTAGGCTGCCATGTGTGATAGGTTTGCCGATGGTAGCTTATATGACACAGGTGAAAGGAAATCGAGAGAAGGGAAGCGAATTGAATTAGTTGATGGTGAATCTACTTACCAGGAAATGGGCTAGGTAGCTTTACAAACATTATTCCAATTGACAACTAAACCATCATATTTTTTGCTAAGGAGATTTATCCCATGTGGCTGAAGAAGAACCTAAAGCTCAGAGATGATAAACATAATATTGTAAGCTCACAGAGCTAGGAAATGATGGAGTGGAGGTCCCCACACAAGTCCCTGGACCACAAAGTCTCTGATCTTTCCTCTAATTTGCGCATCCTGAGGTCGACTTCAGATAAATGTGGATGTGTGTATTTGGACCCAGTTGAATAAAGATTTAATTCTACATGAGGGACACTTTAAATGATCTATCCAGGAGCATGAGGAAGTTCAAGAGCTTTGTGTCTTTAATATTTTCTCACCAGTTCAAGAGGACAGAATTGGATTCATTCATTCATTGACTCAGTCATTCACGATTTATGTAGTGCCTTCTTTCTTATTGTAGTTATCATCTGGAGCTACCTCAGGCTTTAGTGTCTAAGAAAAGAAGGAACTTACACTGTGCAAGTACGAGCATTGATTTGGACGCAATTTAGGAGAGACAAACAGATGCTGTGACCTCCATATTACAGGACAAATAGGAGCAGAAAATAGTCTAATTTCAATTTTTTTGCCTCCCATCTTCCTCTTCTTGGTTAATCATCCTCCCCTCCCCCCAGCCCCCACTTTGTGCCTGCCCCTTTAGGTCTAAGTGAATTCTTTTCTTAAGACATATCATTGCAGGTGCCCCTGCTGTGAAAATGGAAAAAAAAAAAAAAGTGATGTTTTTGGTCACGGGAGAGCTGCCAATTCCACAGTCATCCTCCATTTATTTCCCCCTTTCCCTTTTTTGGATGTTGATGAGACATTAGGATGGCGTGAAGCCTGTTTGCTCCTTGCTGTATTTATTTTGTTAAGATTAGAGTTGCTAAGATACGGTAGTTATTTCACATTGTAGCCACCAATGCCAGTGGTCATAAAATAAAGTACTGAAATTCCTTTATTTGCTAACTCTAATAAAAAAAATTCTTGAGGGGGTGAGGGAATTTTCTGGCAAAAAAACGAACAGTACACCAAGTGGCATATGTTATAGCACATAATTAGATCCACTAGTCTAGCTGATGTTGAGCTATTTTGGTTTAAAATCCAGAGAGAAGTTCTGGCCTCGAGTTGTTTATTAAGTTATTGTTTTTAAATAAAGGGTGTGGTGCGGTTGTGCAAATTTTATGTCCCCTCTTCTATTTAGTGGTTCAAGCCAGGGAATTTCTTTTCCAATCTGTTGCCAGTTATTCTTTTCTGTTCAATAAATATTCGGGGGGATTTGGAGTTTTTAACAGTTTCTTGCAACTTCTTGACTTGGGTCTCTTAATTCTTCTCATCTTGTGTCGCTAAAGCACTAAATCTTTCTCATTCTATGTATTACTTCTGCTCTCTTAGTACATCATTTATAAATTACTTGTAATCTTATTGTCGTCAATGACTTTTTTTAGGTAATTGAGAAGAAACCACACCCTGTTGTTCGGCAGCTTTTATTGTTATTGACAATATTCTGTATTTTTCTTTATAATGCATCATTTTTTAAAGAGCGCAGAATGTTTTTCAACCAGATTTAAATCAACTCCAGGACATTTCTTTGAGCTTGTAGGTAAATATTTTCAACTAATACTTAAAAGAAAAGCCATTAAACTATTTGGGTGGAAAAATAGTCTCTGAGCAGCCAGTTTGGCAAAAGTTTGTTCAGTGAATGTGTGTAATTTCAAATTACTGTATGTTTTTATTCCACAGAAATTTCCAGCTTCCTTAGAACACTTCAAATACTAATATCCAGAGTTTCCACTGGCAATTCCTTTGTTTGTCCTGGAAGCATCTTGCAATTTGGGACTAAGAAAATATTGTGTTCCCCTTGGATTTATAGACATAAATATATGTATTTCTTCATCAGCACACAGTTCTTCTCAGAGGAAGCCAGGTTTAATGGGCAGATTGTCAAATAGTGAGAAGGCTTCATCAAGACTATAAAGCATATTCGGCTAAAAAAAAAGTGATCTTCCATAAAATTTACTCTATTTAGAGAAAGATAAACTATTAAATAATGATATCCCAATGTGAGTTGATTAAAAGTAATATTTTGTGAAATCATCATTAAATGCCTTTCCAGGGAGACTTAGAGGATATGCTGTACACTGTTGAATTGTATTCATTAAACCAACCTTGTAATACCCAGTGGAGCCTTATTCCACAACAAGCCTGTGGTTAATTGTAATTCCATTAGAGAAATTGCAAAAAGGTGGTTTCTGCCCACATCTCTGGAGACAAAAGTGGCTCCTCAAGTTCTGTGGTTATTACCGTCTCAGGATTTTGAGATGATAGTGCCTTGTAGAGTTTCAGTTCTAACATCTGACTTCTTAGAACTTAATGTCCAGAAGGTAAAGTGTTTTATCACAGTCTTCAGTCTTCATGTTCTATGTTTATTGTTCATCTATGCCATAATAAGGGCACCATCTGAATTGTATTTATCTGACTATGCATCTAGAAGTCTAAGGTTACAGCTACACCAGGTTATCTGTCTACTTGCATAATAGTGGGTGTATATTGGATTGATTTATTGGTCCAATTCTTTCACTTCCTTAATTAGTATGAGATATATATATATATATATACTCTTGCTCTGGCCTCATGATGGTGGAGTTTATATGCCTGCTCCTTTTTGGAGGACTTAAGTGACTTGACTTGGCCAAGGAAGGGAACATAGTGAGATCAATGTACTTGCGAATCCGGGTTTCTGTTTTTGTTTGGAGAATAACATGCCTTAGTAGTTGATGATCCAAGGAAGAGGAGGAACATGTAGAGCTGATCTAGACACACCTGTAGCTTTGAGTTAAACCCTATTGAATCTTGCTCAGATTATCCAAACTGCAGCTGACTCATAGATAAGCATGCAAGAAATAAATGCTTATTATAATTTGCCATTGAAATTTGAGATGGTTTATTATGGCAAGATCTAACTTATAGTGTGCCCAATTTTAGTACCTTAACCAGTGTCTTCAAAACACCATCTGCATAGATAAGGAGGTAAAAGGAGTTATCTCCTCTGTTATTAAGTCTTTTGATTCTGTACTTCCTCTGAAGCTGCATTTTGTCTTCAGTTCATATAGACCTGAAAAGCTTTAATAAAGTTAAGTCGTGTGTATTTATTAATGCCCCAAACCTGTTACTTGGTGAAATTGAACAAAATGGAGTTTTGCAAGCCCAAAGTCTCAGTGGAATTCTTACCCGATATATTATTTAGGCTTAAAATGTATGTATTATCTGCTGTGATTTTTCCATTTGCGTATGGTGTGGCATACCAGTGTCCCATAAACTTTTCATGGGTGTCACCTTATTTACATCAATGTCTGATTTTTTTTTTTTTTTTGACAGTTGGGCATTGGAGAGTGGGTCTCATCTGAGGATACAGGCTATCGTAGTAATAACTGTAGATGGTTTATTGTGCTAAGTGGTTCAATTAAGACAGCCTAGAGAGAATAATAGGTTAGAAACATGACTCAAAGATTACAATCACAAAAGCTAAACGAGGCCAGGCAAACAGCATAAATCAGTTAAGTGGGCCAGGTAATCAGAACGAGATGTTCATGGTAAACTGGAGAACATGTGCCCCATTTGTGGAGATGTTTGGCTCGGACTGGCTTCATCATGCAGGCATTGCATTGCTTTTTGTTTATTAAAAAAATGTTTTGAACACGTACAACATGCCAGGAACTATTCTGGGTTGTGTAGACACCACAGTGAACAAAACAAACTGTAAAGAAACCAACTGAATAAAATGAAAAGTATTTTGCATTGTGATAAGTGCCAAGGAGAAAAAAATAACACCAGGTAAGTGAGATACAACATTTTTAAAAGGGTGATAGTGTTGTTGGTCCTTACTGAGAAAGTGCCTTTTTAGTGAAGACCTGAGTGAAGACTGAGAGGGAACCATGTGGATAGGGGAAGACCAATTCATTCATGGGGAATAGGCAGGGCAAACATGCAGAGACAGGAGTGGCGTCCCATGGCAAGGTCAGTGTGGAAGGGGCTGAGTGGATACAGGAGAGTGGGTGAAGAGTTTCAGAATACCCAGAGCCTTGGCTGCTTTAGGTAGGGCACCTTGTTTTTACCCTGAAAATGTTTCATCCAAACCTTGAACTGTGAACATATAATAAAATAAACACCCAACAAGACTATGCCATAACCCATTTAGAGACATTTGCAACTCTTGTATCAATTAAACTTAAGTAAAAAAAAAAAATTCTGTTCTAGGAGATAAAAGTATTTAAATATACTAAAAATGTACAGTCATGTCTAAAAACAAACCAAAATCCAGAAGCTTTTCTATTATGGTCATTGGCATAATATATCTAGTTCAGCAGAATCAAGAAAAAGGGTTAACAAATGCAGAGATAAGATTAATTATGAATCTGTACAGCTTGATTCAAATAACAGTTATTTAGTAGGCATATTTATATTTTTAATATTCTTTTCAGAACATTAAAATTTTGGGGTAATTGTACATAACAAAACCCAGTTCCAATTACAAAAAAATTGTATGCTAACTAGTAATGATAAAACATTAGTGTCAACTGCATGATTTTAACAGCTGTAAAGTCTGTATTTGAATTCTGTTGAATTTAATGGATAAATTACAGTCATATTTTAAGACTACTTAAAAGAATCTTTTTTAAAAAAAAAGCTCAACCCCAAACATTCTAAAATTGCTTATTTTTATTCAATCTGTGCAAATTATTCTCAATTATTATTTTGTTTTGTACAAGTTTTACATTATTATAAACAGATGTGAGCATGAACTGAAATAACATAATCCATCTTAGATACAAAGGATATAAAAGCAAAAATAGACATTCTTTTGGGGCTTTCCTTTCACTAAACTTTGGGGAAAATTAGTTTTCACTTAGAAAGCTTTTGGAACAATAAATACAAGTCTATTTTCCCTAATGGTGAGGTGGCAGAGGTAGTCATACTTAAGAAACAAAAAGTGGAAAACAATTTTCCTCTATGAAATCAGGGGTTACAGAGAAGTTTATTACTTAAGTTTGTCACTGTGGTAGAAAAAGAGAATCTTTTTCTGAAAATTATAGAATGAAAAGTAGAAGCCCTACACAACTACCTTACCTCAACAGAGATATTATCACCCCGCCTTAGTAAACATTCTCCTATACATGATTTATGCATGTATAACATCTCCTATTTTTATTAAAAAATGAGAGCATATTATATGCCATCATCCTTATATTTCTTTATTCCACCTAGACATTTAGATTGTTTCTAACAATTTTATAATAATTACTTTTGGAATGAGTAGGGAGTCAGCCTGAGGAAGAGAAAAATGCAAGTGAAAGCCACGGATCAGTGAAGCAGTTAAGTAAGGGTACGTAGTTCGACTAATGAAAACAGTGAACAAGTGAAGTGTTTTGTTTTTTTAGACACCATCTTGCTCTGTTGCCCAGGCTAGAGTGCCGTGGCACGTGGCATCAGCTCAGCTCACAGAAACCTCAACCCCCTGCACTCAAGCGATTCTCCTGCCTCAGCCTCCCAAGTAGCTGGGACAACAGGCACTCGCCACCAAGCCCAGCTAATTTTTCTATTTTTCTAGTAGAGACTGAGTCTCGCTCTTGCTCAGGCTGGTCTCTTAACTCCTGAGTGCAAGCTATCCTCCCGCCTTGGCCTCCCAGAGTTCTAGGATTACAGGCGTGAGCCACCGTGCCTGACCAGCAAGCGAAGTTCTTAAAGCATACTGATGCTTTGATACCACAGAAGTTATTTTGAGATACGTCTTTTTAAAAAAAAGAAGAGTGAAAGGGGTTTAAAATATTAGTAAACTAGAGGATAAACAGTAGATTGGACTAATGACATAAACTTTTTGTAAAACAAAATTTCTATGAAAAAATATTTTGTAAATTTTATAGTTATTAAAAGCACACAAATAAAAGGGCCAATGATCAGGGGGGCTGTTGTTGACATTTGGTTCATAATAAGCATATTGGCTCTGGGCTTCAGGGACCCATAAGAATCTTTTGACTATGTCTTATGTACCTTCTGAATATTGGAAATTGAGGAGCAATCAATGCACACCAATTGATGGAAGCCTCTATCCCTTTGGAAAATGCCTTAACTCCTTGGTTATGTGCAAATTGTGGATCCTGAGCATTTTATTTAAAAAAATAATCTTAATTACAGGGAGAATTAGTAAAAATTTTACAACATTTAGTATAAAATTAGGATCTGCCCTCCCCTTTTTTCCCACTAGAATTGAGCCAATTTGTAGGTTTAGTAATATTACCCCAAATTCTTTTTTAGTACAAATAGTAACCATATTCTGAGAATTCACGGTTCTAGGTAATGGAGTAAGAACTAACAAGTTCAAATAACTTATCCATTGGTGTTTCTGTGATTAGGAATGATTCTTTAAGATGGGTCCTCTTAATTCAGATGGAAATCCTAGCACATTAATTATATTATGAAGTGTTTGTTGCTAGTAAAAATAAAGCTGCTTTCTGGGAATCAAGATAACGCGTATCTTTGTTACAGATCCTCTGAGTCATACAGAGAGAGAAATGTACTTGCTATTTAAGAGACATGGTTTGGCCTTTTCATCAATCCTCCTATGATGATCCGTTGTATAAACTAATCTCTAAGATTTCTTTAAAATAGAATGGTGACTGTAAACTGCAATTAATAAAAGTTTATGATCTCAATTCCAATTTAGGGAGGTATATTAACTCTTTGAGGATCTCAGAGCCCATTTGTTTACTTAGTTCTTCTAAGAGCTGTATGTTGGAACCCTAGTGACTTTACAGAAATTAATACAATATTGGAAAATCTATGCCACTTTCTGCTCCATCAGTAAAATAGGAAATACATTATACAGGAAAGCTGAAAGCTGTAAGATGCAGCCCTCCCTTTCTAGTAGTATGGAGAAGCAATTGAAAAGGTCAAATGACATTATTGGTCTTCTAGTTCATTCCAATTGTCAGAAATTCCCCATTAACTATTTACCACCAAGTTAAGAGCTCTCTAAACTTACTAATACTGTAATTCAAGGTAGATGGGCTATTTCTCCTACGTCTACACTAGAAGCTTAAATAAACTTTAGACGGATACTTGGGATTTCAGCATATGATTTCTGTTTCCTGGGAAAATAGACCACAATTTCTCCCCACTGTGAAGCCCTCTCACCCCCCAAAAAATAGCCAGACTAATGGGCCAGGCAAAGGAGAGGAGGGCAAGATCAGTGGTGGAGAGAGTATCTGGTCAGTATCATAATAATTCAGAGATCTGATGGTGAAAAGTAGTATTAGAGCATAGACTATGAAAAAGGAAAGAGGATATTTACACACTGAAACCTGCACAACTTTCCTAGAAAGTAATATGATGAAATATGTCATGATTACTATAGGGGACTTGTTTAACTATGCCTTCCCCCCCCTAGTCCTCTTCTCAGTACAGGGGAGGGTTTCTTCGACAAACTTTCCCCATTCCTTACAACCTGGTACATCTGACCACTCAAGGAAGTTTAAGGATAGACTTCTTTGGAAATTTGTTAATGGAGCTAACAGGGAAGAATCTTTCCCTACTGGATCATGAGCTTTAAGGAATTAGGTTTAAGAATCTCAGTAGCCATTATTCCTCTTGGACAGAACCTATTTGTGGCAGGAGAGAATGTGGCCAAGAGGCAAAAAATAGTCATAGATAAGCAGAGCTGTAGGAGGTGTAGGATGGAGAGAGAGAGACAGAGGTAGGGTGGGTGGGAGGACAGAAAAGGGAGAGGTAGAGAGAATTGGAAAATTAATTAGAAGAAAATACTATTTGCCATTGCATCAAAACCTATGAAGTGGCAAGAAAGAGATTTAAGGAAATACATGTAAGACCTGTACACTAAAAACTACCAAATATTGCTGAGGGAAACTAAAGACTACCCAAATGAATGGAGATATATACTTATGTTCATGGATTGGAAGACTCAGTGTTGTTAAGATGACAAACCTCTGCAAATTGACCTATAGATTTCATGCAATCCCAACCAAAATCTCAGCAGCAGGCATTTGTAGACATGCAATGGACGTAGATGAGCTCAAACCATTTTGAAACAGAAGAAGGCAACTGGAAGGCTTTTACTACCTGACTTCAAGGTTTATTAATATAATAAAGCTACAGTAATCACGATAGTGTGGAATTGGTATAAGGATAGACAAACAAATCAGTGGAACTCAATGAAGAGTTCAGAACCTACGCATATGTGGTCAATTGGCATTTGACAAAGGTTCCAAGGTAATTAAATGGGGGAAATGGAGAGTCAAAAAATGGTGCTAGAACATCTGGTTATTCATAAGAAAAAGTTAAATATATCCCAACTTTCATTTCTCATCGTACATAAAAAATTAACTTGAAATGGATGATAGATCTAAATGTAAAGGCAAAAGTTATCATCTTCTAGAATGAAACACAGGAGAAAATCTTTGCAACTTCGAACCTTAGGGTAAAAAACAATTTCTTAGGACACAGAAAGCATGAACTATGAGGCCAGGAGTTTGAGACCAGCCTGGGCAACAGAATGAGACCCCATTTCTACAAAAAGAAAAAAAATATTAAAAAATTATCTGGGCTTGGTGGGACACACCTGTAGTCCCAGCTACTTGGGAGGCTGAGGCAAGAGGATCACTTCAGCATGGGAGTTTGAGGTTGCAGTGAGTTATGATAATGTCACTGCACCCTAGACAGGTGGAGAGAGTGAGTCTCTATCTCAAAAAAAGAAAAAAAAAAAGAAAAGAAAAGGCAAGCCACATATGGAAAAAATATTTATAGTACAATATTGGACAAAACATTTCACATGAGAACACAAACATGTATCTACAGAGAGAGACAGAAACTGACACTGTTATAACCTCTAGGCTCAGCTATAACTGAAGGTAGATCAATCCCTAGCCCAGAGTATACAGTAATATAAGCCAATAGAGTCTCCTTTTTAAGTTAGTATGATCTGAATTTCTGTCAATTGCAAATTGAGAGCATCGATTGGCACAATCTTTTAAAATATTCACATTCCCTAACTCAGCTCTCATGCTACTAGAAATTTATAAAAAGTAAAAAAAAAAAAAACACCCTATGCAACCAAAGCTTCATGTATGAGTGTGAACTGAAGCATAGTTTTAATAGTTAAAACTTTAAAATTATAAAAACAGCCAACAATAGAGAAATGGAACATTATAATGAAATATTACTTAGTCAATAAAATATAAAACTAGAAAAAGTATACAAAAATGTTGACATGATCGATTTTTTTTTTTCTTTAAAATTTTTGGCATACTCTAATGGTGAATGTGTTCTTTTTATAATTAAAATTTAACTATAAATTTGAGAAACAGCTAAAAAGAAAAAGAAAGGTGCAAGAAATATTATGTACTAGAGAAAGGTTCTAAAGTTTATGCTAACTAGATAAAGATACAGTTAATGTGTTTATCAGGTCAGTCTGCTACTTGAAATTATTCAATGGCTTCCATTAGTGGTTTCCATAAGTTCTCTCTCTTTCTTTCTCTCTCTCTCTCTCTCTCTTTTTTTAAGAGATGGGGTCTCATTCTGTCACCCAGGCTGTAGAGCAGTGGCATGATCATAGCTCACTGCAGCCTCAAACTCCTGGGCTGGAGTGATCCTCCTGCCTCAGCTTGGTTTATATTCTATTCTGAGTGTCTCAGGCTGGCAGACAACGCCCTTACCATGTATGGCCCTTTTTCCAGGTACAACCTCAGCTCTAGCCCTTTGCCAGAATACACTCTATTCCTAGTGAGTGCTGAAAAGCTAAATTAAAGAGATAAAGGTTGAAATTTCACATTTTCTTTTAGAGAAAATAGACCTTTATCAGTTTAAAGACAGTAACCCTCAAG
This sequence comes from Eulemur rufifrons, assembly GCF_041146395.1. Classification (NCBI taxonomy): domain Eukaryota; kingdom Metazoa; phylum Chordata; class Mammalia; order Primates; family Lemuridae; genus Eulemur; species Eulemur rufifrons. The sequence continues at coordinate 174,636,998 of NC_090989.1, forward strand.
CCTTATGCTCAGGTCTGGATTGTGCTAGAAGGAGCATGCAAGCACTTGTCGGACAGAGACCGGGTCTGCTCTATACTTGGCTGTTTCAGAAATCAGGGCCATGCAGGGCTTTCTAGAAGATCTCCCCCACTGCCCCCCGTTGGCTATTTTTTATTTGCTGCTCCAGATTCACTTTTTACTCTTTCAACCATCTCTGCACTCTGAAAGTCTGACGTGTAGGGACTGCATCAGTGGGCTTGCATATTACTAACAGTTTCCTGTGGCTGCTGTAACCAAGCACCACAAATCAGGTGGCGTAAAATAACACCAATTGACTGTCTTAAAAGTTCTAAAGGCTAGAATTCCAAAATCAAGGTGTCAGCAGAGCCAGGCTCCCTCTGAAACCAGTAGAGGAATCCTTCCTTGCCTCTTCCTAACTTCTAGTGGTTTGCTGGCAATCTTTGGCATCCTTGGCTCACAGCTGCCTAACTCCAGTATCTGCCTTTGTCATCTGTCATCATATGGAATTTTCCCTGTGTGTTTCTGTGTCTTCATTTTGCCATCTTCTTGTGAAGACACCAGTCATATTGGACTTCAGGGCCCACTCTATTCCTGCATAACCTCATCTTAACTTAGCTAATTATATCTGCAACAATCCTATTTGCAAATGTTGCATTCTGAGATACTCTGGGTAACATATCTTTATGGCCTCAACATATCTTTTTGTAGGGGACACAGTTCAACTCATAACAACCCTCTTACCAATCATCCTGTCCTGATTCAGCACCTGGGGTGCCCATAACTGATCCCTCACCTTTCACTTTCAGATGTAGGGGTGGTAACGAACTCACTTCCCTACTATTGCTAGCTCCAAGGTACTATTATCTTGTTGGGTTCCCTGACATCTGCCCACACTTTTAAAAATAGTCCCTTTATAAAATTCTCCTCCAGTTAGGGAATGTGCCATCTTCTTCCCACTGGGACTCTGATCAATATACCTCCAATTGATAGGTAAACTGAGTTCAGAGAAGAGAAGAGATTTTCTCAGAGTCATAGTATTTGCAGAACTGGACCCCAGATCTTTTGAAAAATTTTCTTTGGCTTCAAGCACACCTTACAGAAGTTACTCAAACAGTAAGAATATAAGCACTTCCAAGTGTAATTAAAGTTTAATTCCATTAATTTTGGAAAAAAGCACAAAAATCAGATGTCCATTAGCAGGAAATGTTGCATTTCAGTTTTGTTCTCTCATGCATGGCTTGAAATTTACTCACAGACATTGGGTGGTCAAAGCTTTGAATCATTTATAAGAGTTGATCTTGGATTCTTAAAATCAAAATCATCATGACTTCTTTTAAATTAATAGAGTTGTTACAGTGTATCTTTCTCCTTATGGCTCTGTTGGCTAGTCCCTTCTTCATCATACTCTAACAACTGTGCTTCACGAGAAGTTCATGTGAACACACATATGCTTGATCTGAAACCTCAGCAGGTTCACTCTCACTGTACCAGCTGCAGTCACTGAGCATTTCAGATGCAACTTCCCTCATTGGTTGTGGGTGTATTTTCCTTGCTTCATTCTGGACATCCAGATTGATAATTTACATTTCAATTTCAGTGGTAATAACTCACTTCCCCATTATTGCTAGTTCCAAGGTACTATGCACTCTCTTATTGGTTTTCCTGATACCCCTGAATAGCCTTTCTTCACTTTCAACAATTTCTACTTTCAGTAGAACCATCGAATAAAGACAAAAGAACAAAAACCATACGAGGAAAGGATGGGAATGGATAAATAGTTGTACTGGTAATGTTAGAATGAAAACAGGCACTGGGGCTTAGAACAAAACTCTGAGATTCCTGGAAGCCAAAGCAAAATGGAAAATGATACATCATTAAGACTTACCGTCTCATAAAATCAGTTTTGATGAGGAAAATATAATGGACAATGACTTCAATAAATGTTCTTTATAAGATACAGAAACATTCTTAATAATGTTCTTTCTGTAGAAATAAGACCAGTTACAGTAAATGCAGAGCCATTTAGTGTTTATCATAGGAGATGGCTTGAGGGCCCTAAAAGGCTACTTCATGTGAGTCTTATTTAGTATCAAAATAAAAGGATTTTAAAGTTATTTCCAAGTGAAGTTGTAACATATCTACATAGATATACTGCTAGGTTCAAAACAAATAATCATTTGAACCATGTAACTGGATTTGTGCATGCACCATGTTTTCCTGTAGGGGTTGAGATTCTTGGATCTGTGGGTGTTCATCAAATTTGGAAAATCTTTAGTTGTTATTTCTTCAAGTATTTTTCTGTGTTCTCTCTCCCCTCTTTCATAATTCCAATTACACTTACATCAGACTGTGTGATATTGTCCCACAGGTCGTAAGGCTGGTTGTTTTATTTTCTTTACTGTTTTTTTCTCTGTGCTTTGCTTTGGATAGTTTCTGTTGCTGTCCTTCAAGTTCACTGATCTTTTCATCAGCAGTATCTAATCTGTTGTTAATACCATCCAGGGGAATTTTTATTTTAGGTATTACATTTTTCTAAAAGTTTTATTTCATTTATTTCTATGTATTCATCTGTCTCCTTATTATGTTTGTTCTTTCCTTACATCTTTGAACATATGAAACAGATTTATAATAGTTGTTTTTGACACCCTTCACTGCAAATGCCATTGTATTTGTCATTTATGGTTCTGTTTTTAATCAATTGATTTTTCCTCCTGGTTATAGATCATGTTTTCCTATTTCTTCTATGTTTAGTAACTTTTTATTGTATGCTTGCTATTATAAATTTCATGTTATTGAGTGCTGGATTTTTTTGTTTGTTTGTTTTGGTATTTTTTAAGTATATTAGACTTTGTTTTAGTGACAATTGTGATCAACATAATTCTTTTGTTTTAATGCTCTTTTAAGGTGGATAGTAATATTTACTCTAGAGCTGATTTAACCTTTCTTCTGAGATGTAACTCTTCTCAAGGTGTGAAGCTAAATGTCCACATGTTCATGAAGGTTTCTTCATTCTTGCTGGTGGGAATTGAAGTCATTCTCAGCCCCGCATGATCTCTGGAAAATGTTTGGCTTGCAGATCTCTCTGGTAATTATTTTTTCCCAAAAAGTTGGTCATGCCTAGCCTCATGGGGTTTCACTCTATGCATATACATGATATTCAGAAAAAGACTCTGAGGGACACCTATGCAAATTTATGAAATATTTCTCTATGTAGCTCTCTCCTCTCGGGTTCTCTGCCCTACAAATTTTACTCTCTTTGACCTCCTAAAACTTCAATCTCTCTTTCTTCAGCTCAGTAACATTGCCTGGCTCTATTTGGATGTCCATTGCTATCCTATAATGCAGAAATTACTCCTAACCAGAAGGCCTGAGCAATGGTAGGGCTCAAGTTGTTTGTTTCCTTTCTCTCAGGGATCACACTCCTGTTGTCCAATGTCTAAAATAGTTGCTTGATGTATTGCCTCCAGTTTTTTATTTGTTAATAGTGGAAGGATGATTCAGGCCCTTCTACTCCCTCATGGCTGAAAGCAGTTAAGTTTACTATGAATTATTATTATTTTTAAAATTCTTTAATTATTTTGCAGCTGGCGCAATCACTTTGTATTTTAAATTTTTGTAGAAAGCATTACTTTTTAAATGATGAAACATGTAAACGTTTAATGCAGCATAACTTTTGCATTTCTTCATTTTGTAAAATACACAGATTGCCTAAGAAAAAAATGGCAATGGCAATGGCTTGAGCATCGCTTGACCTCCTTTGACCTTAAAAAGGCATTGGTGTTGTCAGCTGTCTCCTTAGTTGAGCATATATTAGTTAATTTTCCACCACGCAGGCCATTACCATCTTTACATGTTTAGAACTCCACTCTTATTTAGTCCCATAAGAGTGGATTTATTTTTCCGAGGCCAACTCATAGCAACCAGGCTGATCAGATGAACGTTTAAGAACGGAATATCAGTTTGCTAATTTACAGATGACAAAGATCAATGTGCCTGAGTCCAGATGACCAGCACATTGTCTCTGTAGGAGACGTAACCTGAAGACTCTGAAGACTTGTTGATAAGCATGGAATTTGAGCAAAGTGAGTTAGATGAATCAAATAGTTGCTGGCATTGGGGCATATATGAAGTCATTCATCTAATCAACAAATATTTACTGAGCACCTAAAATATGCCATTTACTTTACTAAAGACTCACTTTGCTAAACACAATGAACAAGGAAGATGCAGTCCCATGATAATGGAGTTCTTGGGCAAATATTAAACAGGGAATAATAGCAGTGTGATGATTCTTAAGAGAGGGGAAATACAAGGAGCTATGGGAACACTGTGTGTGGTGTGTGGGTGTGTGTGTGGGGGGGTGTGTGTGTGTGTGTGTGTAGAATATACACTAGGGGTCATGTAAGACTCCCTGGGAAAGTCATATTTAAGTTGAGATATAGAGGATTAAAAAGATTTATCCACAAAACTAACCTAGTGAAATATTCTCCAAAGTGTAATATTATTCTCACTGATGTTAGGGAGGACCAGGTAAGGAATCGATTTTGGAGCAGATGGTGAAGGAAGAAAAAGATAACAGGGGAGGGAGGGAATCTCTTTTGACTTTGGGATTTGATGAACAACACCCCAACCCACCCCAACCCCACCACATGCTATTCCATACACTCTGCATACACAAACACATGGAGTTCATGAATGAACCTTTCCAGCCATCCTAGGACCTTTAGGGCGGGGTTGGCTATCAAGGTGCTTCATTAATATTTTTTCAAGCTGAATGACAACAGTAAGCAGATAAGAACACTTTCTTTCCACAGTGTGCTTCATACCTTACCAAATAAGTTTGTTTATTCAGAAAAGAGAATGTGAGATCTCCTTGACTGTCTTTTGAACCAAATTTTATTGAACAAAAAGTCTCTTATATTATTTTGGCTATTATACCTTTGTCATCAATTTGATAGCCTTAAGCAGAATATCACTTTTATTAAAAATATTTATAAACATTTCTGTTCTTTTCATTGAAGGAGAAACTTATTTTTACTCATGCACCTTTTTAAATTGACTCACTCTATTATTATTTACATTTACTTGTGTACATCTAATATCAAATTTGTAATTTATACAGTTGATTATGATTAAATTGTAATCATTATTAAATATAAACATTGTAGGGCAACTGTAACTGCTTTGCTTTTCTACTTATTAAAAAGATATATAATTGTCTTTTAAAATGTACATACTTAATGTTTGAAATATTAATCAGTTTTAAAGCAAATTAGTAAATATCAGTCACAATGGTACATGGATATGGCAAAAACCATAAGGTGAAAGTTTAGGAGAATTGGTCCAATGCATCCATCCTCTGCCACAAGAGGCCTAGCCTGGCAATGGGACTAAATCATTGGTGTTTTGTTGGCTAAGGAGCCTTCACCTATGGATATGCTTAGATGGATACTGCCAACATTTGCCTCTCAGGGTTTTCTTTATCTAAGTTCTCATGAATGACCAATTGTAGCTTCCTTCTGAGCAATGTTGTATCAATTAATTAAGTTGGCTCACTCTCCCAGATTGCTGGCTGTGTGGGTGGGGAGGAGGGCTGGGAGTGCTAAGCTTATATTTTAATAAATTTTCTCTGATTAATTATGTATTGGTTTTATATTTATTTATTTACTCTTTTTATTTATTTTTATTTCCCCCTTATATCTTACATAGTGAAGGAAACTTCATTTTTCCCAAGGACAAAAGGAAAATCAAGAACTGATGGATACATCTTAGTATTATGAAAGTATTTCTATCCTGTTCTAAAATAATGTGCTTTACGTAAGTTTTCTATGGGGCTTAATTTTATAGGATTATGGACGCTACTCTCTAATTCCGACTTCTTAAAAAAATAGTACTTTCATGGCAGCTGCACAGCAGACAATTTAAGACAAAGGGCTTTTCATCAGGCGAGAGCTAAGTTATTTTCAAGAAATAAATTCTAAGCAGAAATGGTAATCTGAGTGCTAAAACATCCAGAGCACTAGTTCACCTTCTGAAAAGTAGAGTTGGGAATTTTAACCATGGCTCAAATTTCTTGGTTTTATTTCCTTTCCTTTCCTTTTCTCTTCTCTTCTTCTTCTTTTTTTTTTTTTTTTTTAATATTTAAGAACTTTATTGTTTTAGAGCAATTTTAGGTTCACAGCAAATTGAAAAGAAGGTACAGTAATATCCCTTATACCCCTTACCCACCATACACATACAGACTCCCCATTGTCAGCATCTACCACCACAGCACTGCATGTGCTACAACCCATGAACCTACATTGACACATCATAATTACCCAAAGTCCATAGTTTACATTAGGGTTCACTCTTGGTGTTACATGCTCTGTGGGTTTGTACAAATGTGTAATGACATGTAGCTTTGTTTTTCAAACCATTAAATTTTCAGTATTCTCTCTTTTTTGCAGCTGATTTTTAAAAAGTTTTTCTTAAAAATCTATTGATTTTGGCAGCTCCTTTATAGAAGTACGTCAATGAAGTATCCACTTTATATGTGATTATTTGCCTCATAAGCATATTCTTTTCATTTACAAAAAATTAAACTATCATTACCCAATATTTAGTCTCAATAAATTTATATAATCTCAGTGTATGGGAATTATTTTTTCTGGAACACATATAATGAATGCCCAGTATTACTAATTAACGATGAAAGCAATTATAGTGCTTTCCTTTAAACCAGAAAAACTCTTCAGCTTCTTGTACATTACAAAAGTTAAATAAAAACAGAAGTTGAGAAAAATACTATTGTGATAGGAGTTATTAATGTTCCTTTCTCAATCTGTCAAAAGTTAAAAAATAAGTATATATAAATCAATAAGAATTGGAATAATATAACTTATAAGGTTGAGTTACATCAGAAGATACATGTTCTTTTTAAAATCTGTGTAATATTTATTTGTAATATCTACATTCAATAATCACAAAAATTAATAATTAATCACCCATCATATACCAGGTCATAAGAAAATACCAATAAATTCCAAGAGGCAGAAAATGTGTCAGCCGTATTTTACCACAGTGACATAAAACTAGAAACTAATGATAAAATTTTTTTAAATGTCTAGTTAATTGAAAGTTTAAATATTATTCTCCAAATTGCTAAAAGGACAAAGAAGAAATGAAAAAAAAATCAAGTAGAATTTAGAAAATAAACGTAGTGATGATACTAAATATTCAAACTTAAGGTATGAGTCAAATATAAACTTAGAAAAATTACTATTCTCAAGCGATAGTAGCTGAAATAAGTATTTAACTCAAGAAATTTGAAAAAGAAAATGATCCTAAAGTAAAGAGAAGCAAGAGAAAATGGACTGAAGCAGACATTAAAGAATTGGACAAAAGTACAATGATAAATAAATCCATGAGTTTATTTTTCCTTCAGGGAATGAAGGACACCAAGAATACAATGTTCTGAGAAATCTAATAATGCAAACCACAGAATTATGCAAATAAATTAAAAATTGGGGATCATTTTAAAATTTGGAATGTGTAGGCAAGTAGAATAGACTAACAACTTTGGAAAAAATGGTTGAAGTTTCAGTGACCAGTTGATTTTACAGATTAGTTCTTTGAAGCTTCTAAAGCACATCTAATTCTAGCATATTATAAAATATTTCAAAGCATGGAAAATAAATAAGGACAGTTTCCAGAATAATTGTATAAAGAACATGTAACCTTAATCCCTAAAATAATATTAAATTTTTTTAAAAAAAAGAAAAGATAAACACAGACCAATCACATATAAATACAGTATCTGTTTCAGGGCTCAGTTTTGTGTTTCATTCCCTTGTTGACAGTGGCTAACTATCATATTGTAAGTCCTGGGCTACTTTAATTACTGAAACTTTCTCTAGTACACAGGTGGCTGCTTCCTTCGTCCAAGTTCAGTGTTTGCAGAAGGTTGGCTGGAATTTCACAGCTTGCTAGTTCTTTCTCCATGTATTATATATACACATGTGAGTGAGTGACTTCCTGAGACTGATTTTCAATACTTTAAATTTTTATTCCTAAAATTAAATCACTGGGGCCATTTATCAAAGCTGGAAAGTTGTTTTCCTCTTGAGGATCCCAGTTAGTTATCACTGATCAAGTTTAGGCTTTGCAAACTCAAAATGACCAGGACTAGGCAGGTATGTAAATGATGAAAAGGGCCAGGTAGGCAGCAACCCAAACTGGAGAGCATCATCTATGAATAAACAGAGCTGTGGCTAATCACTTCCAGCTAACTGGTGTCGTTTAGGATGCAGATTCCCTGTAGTTAGATATTTGTTTTTCTAGGGAAGCCAGAAGTCTTGAATTTCTTTGAAAAATTTATGATTTTTAAATGGAAATTGATTCAAATATTTAACAAACATTGCCCTGGCCTTGCAAAGGTTGACCAAATGTAACCTATGGGCCACCAATTGGCAAATTCCAGTCCAGTCTATTACCTTCATCTTATAGCAGAGAAAGTAGACCCAGGTAAGTAACTGACTCATCTAATAAGGTCTCAGAGAGAGTTAGGGGCAGAACTGAGCTTTAGATCTCAGCATGTCAACTAACACTCACTAAGGCTGTGTCACACTAAAAATCCTATTAAAAGGCACAAAAGAGTGACAAGGTAGCCCTGAATCGCAGTGGCCAAAATTGAATTGTGACAGTTCAAATACTTTTGAAAAGGAATAATGAGAATTCCTATCACAATTCCAGAGTTACACAGCACATTAATTTTGTTCAACTTCATTTAAGTATAATTTACATACAATAAAATGTGCCCATTCTAAATAGTGGAGTCTCAACAAATGTAAATACCACCATGAGGAAAATGCAGAACATTTGTCTCCCCAAAATGCTCCCCCGTACTCCTTTGCAATCACCACACCCTCATCAGCTAGTCCCAAGAAATCACTTTCTGCCACTATAGATTAAATTTGCCTTTTCTAGGATTTTATACAGAATGTGCTCTTTTGTGTCTGACTTCTTTTGCTCAGTATAAGGTTTCTGAGATTCAGTCACGTTGCTGAGTTCATTCATTCGTGATGCGGAGGCACAGTCCATTGTATGAATAAACCACATTCCTTTATTCTTTCTTTTTTGATGGACATTTGGATGTTTCCTGTTTTTAGTTAATATGAATAAAGCTGCTATAAACATCCCTGTGCAGGTTTTTATGTGGACATATGTCTTTATTTCTCCTGGGTAAATACCTAGGAGTAGAATTGCTGGGTCGAATGGTAAGTGTATATTTAACTTTTTAAACTGCTCAGCGTATTTTGAATTTTGAGTTTAGATAGAAACACACAGCATTGCTGAATGTACAAACCCTATTATCCTTCCTCTAAATTCCCCATGCTTTCCTCTAGGTTCTCATTGAAAAGCATAAATGACTATTTCCTGTGCCACTAAGTTAGAATTTTCTTTCTGCAAGGTTTTGGGAAAGAAAGAAAACGAAAATGAGCACAGAAAATTACTGAAACAAAAAACTAAAGAGACAGCTAGCAACGAACATTCTGCAAAAACTCTCCAAAGAGTCATTCATGGCCATGTGCCTTCTAATTGGCATCCTTATGGCCACAGTCTAGGTCCAATAGTATCCTCCCTCCTCACTGTGTCTCTAGATGTTCTTCTCACACTCTTGCCTACCTGTTGCCAAGGAAGTCTAGCCGGTGACGCGAGTTTTGTCTAAGAAGGCTTTCCGTACAAGAAAGATAAATACGATCTAAGAAGACTGCCAAAGCTAAGATTTACCCCAGTGATCAGTGAGACTTGAAAGGTATGCATGACGTTTCATGCAGATGTGAATGTTTGTCCCCAGAGGTGGAATAATAAGTGTGCTAAGCCCAGCGAGTTCATTAAAACTTACTCGACTCAACAATTTCTCTGAAGACTACTCTAAAGAAAATATGTGTTTATATAGTACTTATCACCTCTTTTTTCTTTGGAAAAATGAGATGCTAAGACCTTTAATCCGAAGGGAAGTCTTAAAGGCTTCAGGATGAGATCACAGAATTGTTTCTCTCCAAGAGTATTTTGGGATCATTGCCATCACCCAGGAGATGGTCCAGAAAAATCCTCCCTAAAACAGTAAACTCCAGATAATACAGTAATATCACCTAATTGGAAAAAGGTCAATCCTAGTGAAAAGTTTGAGCTATGAGAACATTTTTAAAAAAGCAATGTAGGTCTTGTCTTTGATTTACAAGGGCATTTTGGTAGGATCAGAGGAGAAAAAAGGCAAGGTACAGATGAGCTTGGCACACATACGCTGCCATTCTCTGGTGCTGTGCCAATGGCAGGCATTACTAATCAATCACAATTTGTAAAGGGTAGCTTTTTCAGGTTTGGTTAGTAGTCAAATGTACAATGAGGTCTAGAATTTGATTTTTTGACATCAAAATTTATTGGCCTTTCAAAAACAAGACATCGCTATAAATATTGTAAATAAAAGAAATAGCTGCCTTGTGTGCATGTGTGTGTGTGCGTGTGTGTGTAGAAAAAGGGAGAGAGCGAGCTGATATTTTTTAATAATCTTAGGGATTATTAAAACCAGGCAATTCTGATTATAATATTTTGGTGCTTTTGACTGCAGATAAATTATCACTTATGAAAATGAAACAAGGTTTAGAGTCATCATAGTCAACAAAGTAAACTTAATTCTCTTTGAATATGGAGTACGTATCTGACAGAAATGAGCACTGATATATAATTTTTAATGACATTGTTCATCAATTCAGTGTTATAAGATATATTTGAAAAGTATTTTTCTTCAAATAATTAATGTTAAACTGACTGAAGAACTATAGTAAGGAGCCTCTAAATAGAATATGCATTAAGGAATGTTATAAAAACTACTGGGTATTACTAGTGATGTAACTTTAAAACCCAAATGTCCTACTCTTCTTTCTGTAAACTCTGGATTCATTCTTTTAAAGATCTTTACAAAACTAAAGAGTTTTGCAAAATGAGTTATATCCAATCTGTTACCATTTGAAACTGTTTATCTGTGAGAATGAAGATTCTCAATACCTTGTGTCCCAAGAAATAAGCAGCCTCCTGTGGGCTATGTCAGCCTGCAGCTGCCATTTATAAGCCCCAAGCAGAAATCCCTGTGATCAGCAGAAATGCCTCCTCATCATCCTCACTGAACTTATAATTATATAAATGTTAGAATTGTACAGAAAAAGTTGATATTAATAAACTGTTGTCTGTTTTTCATATTTCACTTCCAAATAGTATCCACAATGATTAAGAATACAGGCCCTTGGAACTGCACTGCCTGGGGTTAAATCCTGGCCTTGTCATGGTTAGCTCTGTGACTGTGGGCACGTCATTTACCCAACTCCTATGCATCAGCTTCCCCATTCGTTAATCAAGGATAATAATAATAATACCTCATAGGGTTGTTGCAAGGATTAAATAAATGAATAATTGTGAAGCACTGAGAACAGCTTCTAGCATATAATCAGTACTATAGAGGACCTGGTAAATAAAATAAACTTCATTTGAAATAAGAACTTTTCTGATAAAAAATTTTAAAACTCGTGTCTTACTTTGGGAGTGCCTAATTAGGCAATAATGACTTGAAATCAGACTGTTCATTATTGATGCAAATCATGGTAACTAATCAGCTTTGATTAATATTCTTCCTCAAAAGAAAGTAAATAAAATTACACATGATTTTGTTCTCCCACAATAAACTTTTTAAAATATTTTGATGAAGAACACTTCAAACTTTAAAAACACACACGCACACATATATACACAAAACAGACACACACAATTTTTAACAAAAATACAATTATACTTAATTAAGATAATATGATAATATAGGCTCTATATGGAAAGGATTTTTGAAAGTTTTATTCCTGCTGAGTTCTGGTGTCTAGAACAATGGTTGGTATATAGTTGGTATTTAATAAATATTTGTTCAGTCAAAAATACTTGTTTATAATAAAATATTTTACTAAATATATTGAAGATATTTTAAAAGTATTAAATATTATTCTTCCAATATTACATATCACCATTTTTAATGACTGCATATCATTTCATCTTATGAATGTACATATTTTCTTCATCCACTCACCTGTTGCTGGACATTTGTGTTACTTCTATTATATTCCTATTATAAATAAATATTGTGACAAGAACCCATAGCAAAATCTTTGCATGTGCCTCTGATTATTTTCTTGGGATAATGCCTAGAAGTTGCTGGCCAATGAACTTTATGGACTTTTAAGAATTATGATTCGTTCAATATTTATTTAGTAAGTACTTACCAAATATCTAACCTACCTGAGGATACCGTGGTGAATAAAGTAGATATAGTCCTGACCTCATGCTTATAATAATCTAATGCAGAGGTTGGTAAACTATGACCCAGGGGCCAAGTGCAGGCTCCTGACTTTTTTTGTAAATCAAGTTTCATTGGAACATAGCCACACTCATTAATTCATGTATTATCTGTGTTCTCGCACTATAATGGCAGAATTCAATAGTTGTAACAGAGACTACAAGACACACAAAGCGAAAAATAATCACTATCTGCCCAATGATAGAAAAAATTTGCCAAACCCTTAGTCTAGTAGATTGTAATTTTGCCAAATTACACTCCAAAAAGTTTATGTTCTCAACTTTAATCCATGAAAAGTCCTCACATTAACAAGGTAAACAAGTCTTGGTTTTCACCGGATTTATTTATTTTTTCTTAAGGATACTCCTCATAAATAAGTCATTTTTAGCATGGCGTGCATGAATAATCACCAAATTTGAAATGAGTGAAATCAGAATTATTGAGATTTATTTTCAGTGAGGCATGAGAAATATTGGCTGAGCCTGTGGGATGGGCTGAGCTCTCAGCAGTCGTATCTAACTTTCCTCATGTGCTCCTAAGCACTGAGAAGGATGGAACAACTTAAAGTAGCCCATATCTGCAGCTGACTGGAAATAAAATACCAAAAAAAAAAAAAAAAAAAAATTCTGGAATTTTTGAAAGTGATAGTATATCATTTTACACATGAAATCCATTTTGTTTATTCTGAAACTAACCAACATTACCCTAATGACTTATGTAAACGGAAATATCTGTTATTTGACTTTTTTCCCCCCAGCACTGGCCTCACACAGGCACGCTAATGATTATTTGTCAAAGTCACACTGTTTGCTTACAAGGTATGAAGGCTTTTTAGACACTCTAATGACGGCTCTTGATTCACTTGATAATATTTAGAATAAGCCATAAAAGCTGATCTCTGAACGAACAGACCGCTTTTATTGGCTTTTAGTGCTATTACTGCTGTCATAAGTGGGAAATTGGCCTAATGCAAGCAATACTGCTGTGTCATACTGCAAAACTGCTGCTTGGTTTTTATGGTTTATTTCTTCTAATGAAAGTATGGCCAGGTATGGGGAGGGTTCCATCACCTCCTGAGCTGTGGGCATGATGCCACCACAGTTCATATCTCACCTAGGAAACAGGGAGGGATGTGCTTGAGGATGGGTGGGGAACTTGCGTGGTGTTGTGGGCATGCACTCATTGGTTACCTAAATGCCTGTTGGGTCCTACTGTGTGCCAGGTGCAGGGGATGAAAGGGTGAGACAGATCTGATTAACCTGGAACTCAGTCTTAATTAGAGGTCAATGGTAGACAGCCTACTGCCCCATTAGCCTGCTCAATGTTTTAAATTAAATTTTTGTTGAACTACAACTTACATAAAGTGCATAAATCTTAAATGTACACCTTGGTTAATTTTTACATATGTGTACACCTATGTGACCAAAACCTACTGAGATAAAAATATTTTCAGCACCCTAGACAGCTCCCGTGTGCTTCCCCACCCCCAGTCAGAACCTTTGCCCCAAGAATAACTTCTGACTTTAATCACTACGGATTACTTTCGCCTATTCTTCTTATAAATGGGCTCATACAGTGTGGATTCTTTTATATCTAACTTTATTTCTTCAACATCATGTCTGCAAGATTCATTTACGTTTTTGCGTGTACCAGCAGTTTTTTTTTTTAAATCACTCTGTCGTATTCTGTCATAGGACTACACTACAATTTATTTACCATTCTATTGTTGGGGAATATTTAGGCTGTTCCCAGTAATTGGCTATTATGAATAAAACTGATTTGAACATTCTTACGCATGTTTTGGTGGACATAAGCACTCATTTCTGTTGGGTATAAGCCTAGGCATAGAATTGGTGGGTTGTGAATGGGCAGATTTTTAGCTTTAGGTAGACACTGACTAGTAGTTTTTCAGAATGGTTCCAATTCATACACCCATCAGGAGAATATTAGAATTCTGGTTACCTTATATTGTTGCCAGCACTTGGTACTGTCAGTTGTAATATGGTTTTAATAGATTTTAATGCCTTTATATACTGCATGCACAGAAAATTCAAGAAAATGGGCTTGGCTCTGGAATGTTTCTACATACAGTTGAGCTTGTGTGATGAATATGTTGGAGCATGGGAGGTGGTGGGAAGCCAGATTTGGAATCAGAAAGATCTAGGTTGGTGTCTCTAATCCTACTAATTAATGGTTTAGAGCCTTAGTAAAGTCGTTTTTGTTTCCTATGCCTCAGATTTTTCTTCTGTAAAGCAAAGAAAACCACCCCACATCAGAGAGTTGTTGTAAAGACAAATGAAGTAAAAAATGTGAAGTAGAGAGCTAATGTTTGCCATATGTCTGGGCTCAATGAGTAGTTCCTTTCCTCTCTTCATAGTTGCCTCTTCATACCGATCAAGCCAAATGATGAAGCTGCTCTGACATCCATCTGTGTATAGTCTCCTATCAGCACCTCATTTTCTCCCTCGTCAAGTTTTGTCCCCTCCCTAACATCCTCTCAGTTGCCCAAGCCAGGCTCCTGAACGTCCTCCTAGAATCTTTCCTCTGCCTCACTCACAATTTGCAATAATGACAATAATAAGTACCATTCCAATTTTTTATTTAGCAAGTGCTATGAAGCAAACGTGATAAATGCTTGATACATAGCTTCTCATAAGAATCCTGCAAAGAACTTATTATTATTTCCATTTTCTAGAAGGGAGGGAAATAAGACTCTGAGAGATCAAACAAATTATCCTTGATTACATATAGAGTGGGTGGCAGAACTAAGATTTGAACCCAGATCTGTTTGATTCCAATGCTGCTTTGATTAACTACAAATCTGTACATCAAACTAATCAGAAAGTCCTCTGGACTTTATCTCCTCCACATCCCTGACTACGTCATTTCCTCTCCATCCCTGTATTGCATGCAAACCTTGTGCACCTTCTCAGGTTTCTCTGACTACGTTCTTCTTGCCAAATGTGTCACCCCATCATCACCTTTCTTGGCACCCTGGGGAGCTCCCAGGACAGATGGAATCTGACTTAGAGGTTCAGATTTGCATGGATCTCTTGCACCACATGCTCAGTTCTATTTGCATTAAGTAGCTTCTCCATTTCTACATTTACATGAAATGCACAAGCTAGGGTGTGGAATCAGGCTTTCTGAATAGTTGCCAAGGGGCTGAGTGATGCAATCAAGCTGATAAATTTCTTACCCACTTTCCTTTCATGGGCTGCTCTAGGGTATGACTTCTCCTTGTATATCTTCTAAAGAAGATGGGCTTTAGAAGATATGGGCTGCACAACTACAACAGCACAACTACAACAGCTGTGTAATGTTGTGGTTCTTTGTAAAGTAGTGGCCAGTATAGTAAGACATCACATTGCTTGGCGTCCTTTCTTTTCTCCTTTTCTTTCTTTCTTCCTTCCTTTCTTTCCTTCCCTCCCTTCCTTCCTTCCTTCCCTCCCTCCCTCCCTCCCTCCCTCCCTCCCTCCCTCCCTCCCTCTTTCTTTCTTTCTTTCTTTCTTTCTTTCTTTCTTTCTTTCTTTCTTTCTTTCTTTCTTTTCTTCTTCTTCTTCTTCTTCTTCTTCTTCTTCTTCTTCTTTTCTTCCTTTTTTTTAGACAGAGTCTTGCTCTGTCACCCTGGGTAGAGTGCAGTGGCATCATGGTAGCTCACTGCAACCTCCAACTCCTGGGCTCAAGAGATCCTCTTGCCTCAGCCTCCCAAGTAGCTGGGACTACAGGAGTGTGCTATGCTGCCCAGCTAATTTTTATATTTTAGTAGAGATGGGGGTCTTGCTCTTGCTCAGGCTGGTCTTGAACTCCTAAACTCCTGTGATCCTCCCACCTCAGCCTCCTGGGATTACAGGCATGAGCCACCACACCTGGCCTCCTTTCTCCCTTTCTGTACATGTTTCTTCAGTTTGTTGTAACAAAAGTACAACCCGGGTGGCTTTAAAACAATGGAGATCTATTCTCTCACAATTCTTGAGGCTGCAAGTCTGAAATCAGTTTCACTGGAACAAAATTGAGCTGTCGGCAGGGATGCACTCTCCCTGGGGGCTCTAGGGGAGAAGCCATTCCTTGTCTCTTTCAGCTTCTGGTGGCTGTGATGTACCTTGACTGTGACTGCTTTACTCCAATCTCCGTCTCTGTGGTTGTGCCACCATCTCCTCTTCTGTGTGTTAAGCCTCCCTCTGCCTCTCTTTTATAAGACACTTGTGATTCCATTAAAGGGACACTCAGGTGATCCAGGGTCAGGATGCTTAACTTAATCACATTTGCAAAGACCCTTTTTCCTTACAAGGTAATATTTACAGGTTCCAGGAATTAGGACCTGATACCTTTGGGTGGCTATTATTCAGCCCACTACACTTACCGTATTTCTTCACCTTTTCCATGCTAGGCTCGCACCTCTCAAATAAGGCACCAATACTTTCACCCTCGCTTCAAGCTCTGCTTTCTAGTGGAGCTGAGCTGAGGCATTATCTTTGCCAGTAACTTAGTTATGACCATCACTACTTCTTGCCTATATTCCTGATGCCAAAAGAGTCATGCTAAAACCCACATCTGATAATGTCATTCCTTTGCACAAGTTTCTTCAAGGCAACCCTCCGTGGATTTGTGTCGATACTCAAACTCCTTGGCTTATAGGAAGGCATTTGAGGACCTCCTGATCCAATTCATTCTCTTTCAGAATTTGTTATTTGACTTTCCTCAGTATAATGTTTAAGCCATGAGCTTCAGAGTTAAACCACATTTGCTTGAATTTTGCCATTAAAAATTTACTAGCCAAGTAATCTTGGACAGGCCACTAAGTTTCTCTGATTCCCCAACCCACACTTCCCTTAAGGTTCCTTTCATGGTAATTGAGGCGATAAAATGAGATCACATATATACCTAGCACAGGGTAAAAAAATCAAAACAAACAAACAAATTACTCCAGTTACATCAAATAATACACGAGAATCTAAATGTCTGATATTTTATGTCTCCAGGTATTTATCCACAATGGTTCTTCTCCCTGCAAGATCTTCACCATCATTGTCCCTCCCCAATGAGGTAATTCCTTCTTGTCTCGGGAACTCAGTTTGAGAATCCGCTTCTCTACAAAGCTTTCCCTGACTCCAGTGGTTCAAAATCCTTGCACATGTAAATCGCCAGGGTATCTTGTTAAATGCAGATTCTTAGCTATGAAAATTCTAGTTCATCATATCTTGGATGGGGCCCATGAAATCTTCAGTTTTCAAAAGCATCTTGGGTAATTCTAGTGTGGATGGCCTTCGATTGTACTGAAATACCTTGTGCATGGCACAAAGCCAATCCCGGCTTGGAATGGAATCCCCCTGGACAGACACAGGGCTGAGATGTGTTCACCCACAAGGAATCCGATGTGTTCTCCTACCAAATTCCCAAATGCTAACATGTCTTTTCCCTATAACATAAATTTTGTAAATCAGATCATGTTATTTACACATGCTCTGATTTCCCACATCTCTGAAATTGAAATTTAAAGCCATATATGGCCTACAAGTCCTTTCATGATTGGGCTCTGAGCTCTCTGGCCTTAGCTTTTATCACTCAGCCTGGCTTATCCTACTTCATTGGCCTTGAACACATCACACATTCTCCTGAGTCAGAGACTTGGCATTTACTATTTTCTATGCTGGAAATACTTTCCTTCAAGACATGGCTCTTGTTCTCATTTCATTCTGGTCCCTGCCTGGACGATACCTAACCAGAGAGGCCTTCCTTGACTATGCTATTATGTCCTTTCTGCTCCTACTCCTTCTCACTTATTGTCACCAGACATACTATATACTTATTCATTTACTTATTGCTGATGTTCCCCACTAAAATACAACTATCGTGTCTATTTTATTTATTGTTTCCAGGCTATGCCTAGAGCAGTGCCTGAAAAAGGGAGAGTTAAGTAAACATTTTAGAATGAATGGATTTGCCAACATTCTCTCACCAATATGAAATGGGAAAAGGGGAATAAAAGATGAGTTTTATAACCATTGTGTGTCCAGACAGACCTGTCACCCAGACTAACTTTTGAGAGCAAGACAAAATGGAGCAGGAGACTGAAAAAGCAGTTGAGTACATCTTAATCACCAAGGCTTTGAGGCTAGTGACTTGGGGACTATGGTACAATTCTCTCCACCAATAGCTTTTGGGTGATTAATAATCAAACAATAGAACACATTTATCTTGGCATGGACAGCAGCACTAGGTGGCTGGGAGCACCGCAGTCCTGTGGCAGGAGATGCCTGTGAATTCCAACTTTGTTAGGAAGGAAGACACTGGAATAGACTTGTGGGACCCTTTGTAAATTTGTGCAGTCCTCTGATGGATTGTTTTCTGGGTGGGGTGTGTTTTCAGTGCACTGTGCCTGTTAGATAGTAAACGCTCAATCATGGCTGAATGAATAGGTCCTGGACTTGGCAGAAGTTGAGACTGGATGGTTACTGTTCAGACTGACAAAGATCATCATTTTTCCTAGGTACTGCAGACTGGAGCAAAGTACAAGGGCCTTGAAAACAGGGTTTGAATCCCACCTGTGGCATTACTTACCACTGTGAGATTAGAGATCATCAGTCTTAGAACTAGAAAGGTCTGGGTTCAAATCCCACATGTCTCAGCCTCTCCTGGCCTCTGTGACCTTATCTGTACAATGGGCTTAACTGTGTCCACCACTTACCTGGTGCAGATTAAAGGGATTCATACTTGGGTAAGGGTCTTTGTATCTATCGTAACAGTTGGGGTTTGGATGTCTGTATTTCAAAAGGTTTCAAGTTAGGATTTTAATTTTATACATAGTAAGAGAGAATAAACGGTATGTGATGCTTACTTTTTAAAGAAAAAAAAAGAAAGAGAAAGAAAAAGGCAAATATGGCCAAATGTTAACATCTGTTAAATCTGGATAGTGAGTACATAATATATTTTTAAAAGTATGTGTAAAATGTCAACAATCAAGTAGTTAATATATGTACTGTTAATAATCTTACAAGAATCTTACAAGATTATTAACTCCCTTCACTTTTGATCCCTGGTCTCTAGTCTTCCCACCACCCCACCGTCAAACAAAAAGGGCTTTCTATGCCTTTGGGTGGCAGAGATACTGGCTATTGGCTTTTTAAAATCCTGGAATGAGATTGGTTTTAAAACTTGTTGGATGGGTTTTCATGAGTGCAACTCTTAAAACTATTACCTCGTTCCAGTTAAAGTTCCACAGAAGCAAGGGTCATGCTGTTTTTCACTTATGTTTTATCTCCTTAGAGAGACTTACTGAACATTAACTAGCAGGAAAAGTGTGAACAGTAATTTTGACAAGGCCAAGATATTAATACTGGTTAATCCCTATGATTCATTTTTGTAATCCTGCCCTATAATTTTATAGAGTGAAGTTAGCCTGATTCCAAACTCTAAACTAACAAAATTTGCATTTGACTCTTCATATGTTTCCAGCAAAACTCTATTAACCTTTCTGAAAACAAAAGCAAAAACAAAAAAAGAACAGCCTCTGACTTTGAAGAATGACAAACGTCAGAGTAAATGGAATTGGTTTAGCTGATCCCTATGTTTTTGAAGTTTCATTGACAATGTTATGTGGGTTACTCTTAAATCACTCTAGTTCCAACTTGTTCCTTACTAAGGGAAGGAATAGTCTTGAAGCAGTTTTACCATAAAAAAGTATTTTTCACATATTTTAATGATTAACATCTATGGCTCTAAAGCCAGTTTGTCTAGGATTTGAAACCAGCCCCCACCCTCACCTACCAGGAATTGATTTTGAGCAAGTTACATTATCTACAGGTCAGTTTTCTCATCTCTAAAATGGGGATAATAATAGCAGCCATCTCAAACAATTT
This sequence comes from Eulemur rufifrons, assembly GCF_041146395.1. NCBI lineage: Eukaryota > Metazoa > Chordata > Mammalia > Primates > Lemuridae > Eulemur > Eulemur rufifrons. The sequence goes on from NC_090989.1 coordinate 174,657,233, forward strand.
TTCAGACAATTCAGTGAATTCATACATGAAGTGCTTAGAACAGTCTTGTATGTATACTGCTATTGTTATTATAACTGATAAATCGTGTTACTAATTTCTCTAAGCAGAATACCTAACCCCCTTCTCCGGACTGACACAGCATCTTGTACATAGCTCTGCTCTTGCACTTTTCACAATGTTTAGTACTTTTTCTGTTCTTTGGTCTTATCTCTAATGACACTCTGAGATTCTCCTGAGACAAAACAATATCCTTAGCATAGTGCCAGGAATATCAGTGGCCAGGAATGGCAAATTCTTGGCAGGCATTCTATCACTCTGGTACTCACAACAGACTTGCTACCTTTTCCCAACTCAGAACCCTCTTCAGCTCTGTACTCTTGGGAGTCACTGACAACAGATTAAAAATAGACCAAGATGACATGTATGTGTTCTCCATGCAGTAGATGCTCACTAAATTTTGCATACTGTGTTGTCTTCTTAATGCCTTTCTTCCAAGGTGTGTAATCTGTACATCTTGTCTTTGGCTTCCTGGAAGAATGTCAGAGTCTAATAATTTCTGTTGTCTCATCCTTTACCTCTTCCTTAAATTTTGTTCACTGTCTTTTGTTGGTTCTGCTTTATTTCTAAGTTTCATTCATTTGTTAAACTTCACCTATCATACAAAAGATGCGATGGTTTCAAAGCTGAATGGTCTTTTCCTTCAAGAAGGCAAACATTATTAATAGCATAAAGCTGTTTCTTTTTGATTAGTTTTGTGTATTTTGACCTCTCCTGTTAGACTGATATCTCTGTGTTCTCTTATGGTTGTGTGACACAGGGCAAATAACTCCATGTCTCTGAATTCAAGCTTCCTTTTATTAATTGGAGATAATACTTATTTCACAGAGTTGCTATAAAGATTAAGTGAGATAATACACTTTGTGATTTTCCTCCGTAATATCAGTAATGATTGCATTTAATTGATTACTTACATAATATGTAATATCTGCCTGTTAGACTGGAGCCTCTGAGAGTTGTTACTATACATGCTTTGTTGGCCTTGATAGTTTCAGCTTCACCCACCACGCCTGACACGTAGTAAACTCAACTACTGTTACTTAGTACTATTAATCATGATACCATTATTAATAATAGCAAGGGTGAATCTGGAAGCAAGGGCAAAGATAGAGCTGGGATTCAAGCCATGTATGTCTACCTCCTTCAGTTTCCTTAAAAAAGGAAAGTTCATGATCTTGTGATTATCTTTTATATCAGACTGTTTTGTATCTGTCTTACATTGGGATGAATTTTCCTCTATGAAAAATAGCCCTTTAAACTTCCTAATAATTTGACAAAAAACAATTCATTTCCAAATGCTTTTTCCTTTTATGATGTACAAATATTTGAAATTATATCTTTGACCATACACACACTCATACACAGTTTGCAATAAAGAAAATAGTTATTTTCTTTTCATGGTTACACAATGGAATTGTAATAAAAAATAGCAATTTTCTTCAAATGTTTTCCTTTAAAGGTAGAATCACATTGATAGAAATCCTATAAAATCAACTATTTCAATAATAGGCTCAGAATATTTATGATTCAAAATTATCTAACAAGAGAAACATACATACAACTAATTACTAACAATTTAAAGGTTTTATCTTTTTGAAAGAAGTAAAGGCTGTTCGTAGGTAGTGAAATTGCAAGACTTTGATGTAACATATGACAGGAAGGAAAGAAATTCAGTATTAACCACACACCTGGCTTTTTAAATTTCTAGAAGCATGCAGCTTATTTGCATTCCATTAGTTTAGGTGTCCTATGTAGGTTTGGTGAAGCCTACGGACGCCTTTCAGAATAATGCTCTCAAATGCATAAAATAACATGCATAGTATTTACAAAGAAAAATAATTACATACAGTTACCCAAATATCTTTTAAATTGTGATAAAGCAATATATGTGCAGCCTTATCAATACATTAAACAATAAAACCTAGAAGTTGAATAACTTATTTTGGGATGAGATGCCATGATATTCTGTAATATCAATAACAATTGATACAAAATTGATATGAAAATATCTTTTATGTCTATTGGTGACAAAATCACAGATATTGCTGATCCTACGATTGTGGTCATTATTGTGATGTTGCCTACATTTCTGACTGAAGGAAATTCTAAATTTTAGTTAGAGGTTGTGAAAACAAAACATTTGTGCTTTAGTTGGGTGCTACAGTGATATAAGATGGCGTTAGCTTGGTTTTTGCCACCAAATAAGACTTCATTCGATAGGCCTGTTCCTTTCCTTCCCATTTTCTCTTTCTATTAATAGCACAACATTCTATTGCACTAGAAGTAACAGGATTTTTAAAATTACATTAATATTCATCCAGATAGTCTTAAGGAAAAAGAAATAATGAGTGTCTGAACCTTATTGAAAAGAAAGACGAAAAGACCTTCTTCTGAGCCTTGTTATATTTATTAATTGGTAAAATTAGCTGTACCACTTTATATCTCATTACTTTACTTTTGTGTTATACACTGAGGCCTAAAAAGACTCTCGGAGCCAGGAAAAAAAGAGCAAAGTTATCTGATAAAAGAGGGAGCATATGAATATAAACCCAAGCTATCACTCAAGAATATGAATGCAAGATCAAGGCTGCAACAGGTGAATGAATTTATGATATTTATCAATGTTTATGAAGGACACAGCTTGGTTTTACAAAGACATTGCCATGTTTTAAGTTTTCTCATCTTAGTTTCTTTTTCTCCATGCTATAGAAATGTCAGTTCAAAATACTGTTCTAGCATTTAAAAATCAGTTTCTAGAAATGTATTTTTCTTTAGAAAGAAAAACATATTCTTTAGAATAAAAATTACATTGATTTACACTGATTTTTCTAATACTGTTCTTTATAAAACATTCTCTATTTTTGCTAATGAAACCTGTCTACCATAGCTCACGAATAGACCTTGTGGTACAACATCCAAGGATACTTAGATTCAATTCAATTTCAATTTAACAAATATTTATAAGCACTTACTGTTGATAGACACTGCTGTAGGTATGTACGGAAATACAGAAAGGGCTAAGAAACCATACATTCCCTGGTGGTTTCAAAAAGTCAGGAAAAATGAGAAAAAGACTCAAAAAACGACGATAAGAAAAACGGTAAAGTAATAACAGTAGTTATTATTGGGTGCTAAGTGCTTGTCATTCATTATTGCTCTTTCTGCAAGGTAGCTGGGTTACTTAGGATGCTTTCAGCTGCAAATAACAGAAAATTCCAACACAAAGTAACTTAAAAAATAAGGTAATTTATTACTCACATATCAATTTTAGAGGTAGGATGGCTCAAGTATTGATTAAATCAATGGCTCAACAACACTTTTAAGAGCCCAGATTTTTTTTTTTTCCTATGTCATTTTAGGTTAGGTGTGTGGCTTTTTGCTGAGTCTTGCTTCTTTTATGATTATAAGGTGGCTTTACCAGTTTCAAGCATCACATAGCAACTTGATAGTATCCAAAAGAGGAGACCATTTTTTTTCTTGTGAACTATCATAGGAGCCAAAACCCCCAACACAAAGCAAAATAAAACAACCAACCAACCCACCTCCCTCCTTCCCCCAAACAAAACAAAACAAAACCCTTTACTAGAAACCTGTAGCACATGGGCCCTCATGTTTCCTTGTCCACAATGGTTTCACAAATTATTGCCTAAAAGGATCACTGGCAAAGGCAATGGGACCACCATAACTGGGTTAGGCCAGTCAGAATTTGTCCCACTTCCTGAGATTAGTGATGAGGCCAGCATCCCTGGAAATGCATGACCACACTGAAATGGATGAGTTCCTGAACAAAATTGAGAGTCCTTAAGAAAAATAAGAGAATGGATATTAAGAAGGCAACCGACTATGCCTCCTGCAATAGCCATTATTATTTTGGAATTATAGCATTAGAAACTGAGTGTCAGTTATGTTAAGTGATTTTACCAAGATCAATATCTAATAAGTTAGCAGATCCAGGTATCAAATATGGTACTAGTAGTCTGGGGGTTCCAAAGACTAGACCTTTTGACTGCATCATTCCCCATGGTACTGCAATGGAAAGATTTTAGAGTTCTGTATCTTGATATCTTTTGATTCATGTTGAATGTCTAAGACAAAGATGTTGCATTTTGGTATCAATATAAGACCTTATTTTTATGAAATTGAATAGGATTTGATAGAAACATGCCCCTACTTGCTTGCCATACTTTCTTATTACATTCCTTAATCTTCATAGAAACAACAAAGCTAAACTACGTGTCAAAATAGAACCAACCCCTGACTTGCAAACTTTACTGCTTCTTTGTATGGCATTTATGACTGTGTCCAATGTGTGTATTAACTTGTTAAAGACATCAACAGAATCCTGAATTTGTTTTATATCTTATAATTCGTTCAAAGAAGTACCATTATTACTGGTGAGGAAAGGGGGAAAGCCCTGTTTATCAAGACATTTTCTTCACTTTGTAATAAGGCGAAGATAAAACGAATGAGTCTTTTACCCCTACTGCTAACTATAGATTTCCTTTTCCCATCAGCCCCCAAATAAGTTGTAGTTTGACACATTCGATACTGTGAAATTTAATTTAAACCTTATATTTTGTTTCCCTTTCCAAATCAGCTTATTATCTTCCTGAGTGAGCGACTGAAACAAACTCTAAACATGATACTTTCTTACTATCAATTATTGCTTCCAGAGCCTACCAGAAAATATGACAGATTAATTTTAGGTAACCAAAGTTCAATGAACACTGAGCCCCAATTTCTAGAGCCCATCATCTCTAACACCTTGACAATGGTTAATACAATTTTGCAAATAAAGTAACTTTCAAGAAATCATTTAGTTATTTAATTCTCACCAAGTGGAGGCCATTCTCTATCTCTTCCTGTGTTTCCAACTGAGTAAAGAGCATGATCTTTTACCTAGCAATGTGATTACTGTCTTTGATGTCTTCTTCTCCTTCATCCCCATAACCACTTTGCCAGGAAGTCCTGACAATTCCAATTTTCAGTGAGTTCTCAAAATTTCTCTTCTCCTCATTCCCATTGTCATTCTTTTAACTCCTACTTGGGCTACTGCAAGCCCTCCTACCTGCTTTCCACCAATCCACTTTTTCTCCTCTCCAATCCACACTGCAGCCAGAGTGGTCTTTTAAAAGGCAAATCCAACAATGGCCTCTCTGTTCTTAATACCATCTCATGTTTCCCCGTTGCCCTTAGAGTAAACTTCTTTCACATGGCTAATAGACCCCTGTGATCTGCCTCTCTGGTCTAGTCTGTTGCCAGTATCTGATCCAATCCCCTCTCCTCACAGGGCATAGTGGCTTAACCAATGTGTGCTGACTGATGAGTTAGAGAATATATTAATAATATTATTTCTCATCAAAAGGTTCTTCTGATATGATAGAAATCTATTTCTCTCTGAAGCTTGCTTACCTTTAAAAAATGCAACTTTATATTCAAGCACAACACTTTGTTTGTCAAATTTAATATTAGACAAAGCACCTAAGAGCCTCCCTGTTTACTTCAATAAATTGGGGAAAGTTGAGATAGATAGAGGTTGTGAGATGCTTACCCTAGACCACAAAAAGACTGGATATCTGGGTAGAAATTAAGAGTTTAGATATTCGAGCCACTAGAAGGCTGTAATTTGATTACTTCTGCTTAGCTCTCAAGTTGTTTATTTAGTTTCTTTTATTACTAATGACAAATTCATATAATCTCTGTAGTTTCAATTGGTTAGACAGAAATATAGATGCTTATAATTACATATGTCTGGGTGCCCTGTGGAGCAATATGAATATTCGTGCCATCAGAATTTTTTGAACTGTATTAAATTCCTTCTTCAAGGATGGAAAAATATTTGACTTTAGTTTCCTCCCTTACATACAGTGAGGAGTTAAAATATTTCCTTTTTAAAGCATTTTGTTATTGTTTTTTCCATCTGTGGGGTATGTGTTAAGAAATCAGGTAATTTGTAACATATTATTTGATTACCTAAAAAAATAGCTTTCACTAAAAAGTACTATTATCATAAACTCACAGCCTTCTGACCACCAAAATAAAATTGAATTGAATTTATGATTGAAAAGTACAATTGACGCTGTAGATCCATAATGGCTATCAGAAAAAAGTTATGTTTGCCTCTGATTTAAAGCTTTTGCAGAGTGATATCTTTTATTCTTTGCTAATTCCTGCTATTTAAAGATTTAAGGGGACAAATTTTTGAAAATTCTAAATATAACAAGGAAAATCAGGGTCATGTCTAAGGTTGATGGTAAAGTGCTACTTGCTAAATATGAGAAAACACGGCTGTGTGTAATATAATTTTATTGCTGGAGAGATGATTTGATCAGATAGGGATATTTGAAAATTAAAGTTAGATTTGGCATCCAAATATCCTTAGGTTTTCAGGTTTTTGATCTGTTTATTAGCCATGCAAAAATATATTGCTGTTTCTTAATCTGATCGTAGTTGATTCTGCCACTGGAGTTATTTTTCCCCCACACTTTGATGTGATATGTTTTATTTTCAAGGGCTTGTTTCATAAAGATAAGCAAACAAAATGAGGATTCCACTTCCCTCCTCCACCAGCCATGTTTTTGTTTAGTTAGCCAGCGTCAATGGGAAGATATTAAAATGATTAATTCTTATGATTCATTTGCGTCTTAAATGACTGGCTATTATGGAAACTGAACTCCAACTTTTATCTCTCAAATATGAATGCAGCAATATTACAAAGTTATAATTCACTCTGAACTATTTAATCAGTACAACCTACAGATAAGTTTACTTCTGAATCTTCGCCTGATTTCATAACTAAGTCCCCTTTCCCATTCAAATCATGACTGTGCTGAAGATAGGTGTTTAGAGAATCCAACTAAATGAATAATAGGTTTAAAGATGTATCAGCTTCACTGACTTCCCCAAACTTTTCCAGTCTTCTTTAATTTTAATTATCAAAATGAGTGCAAATGAGGGCTATTGGTTATCTCTCTTCAGGTGTATTTCAAAGCAAAGTCTATGATGGAAAAAGCACTGAAATTAGGATCAGCATACCTGGCTTGAGACCTAGTTCTTTTGTCTATCACCCATGTGACTTTGGACCAAATTACTTAAACTTCTCTGACCTTTACCTTCCTCATTTGTAGAAAAAGCACTGATAAGATTTTCTGCATATGACTTTTATGCGACTACACTGAGGCATTGATGTGCAACAGATTGTCAACTGACAGGCAAAAGCCAAAGGTAAGGTGTGAGGACCTCACACAGTGCTTTTGCATAGTCCGTATATGAGGAAATTCCAGAACACATTGTAATGTATTCCTTTAAGATTTAAAAGCAAAAGACTTAAAACAACCTGAATATCTAAAAATGAGTAATTGGTTACATATATTTTGTTACTTCACAGAACACTGTGTATAGCCATTGAAATGATGCTTTAAATCTATATTTATTGCCTTGGAAAGGCATTTATGGTCATTTATGAGTCATCAAACTCTGTTATTAAATATTTGCATAATCATATTTTATTAAAATTATAAATTCATGTCTGTATACACATACATATACAAATATCAAACATAGAAGATGCATAGTAGCTATCTATGGGTGTGGGGATTCAGAGTGATTTTTTGCCATGTGTGTTTTCTAATTTCTCTAAAATAAACATAGATAAGTTACATAAAGTCATGCACAAACTTACACACATATGTTTGTACATTGTTCTATTATAAAACAAGTTATGTTACAAAACTCATACTCAGTCATTTATTCTAGAATTCAGAGGCCAGAGAGTTGCTTTTTAATTAATGGCCTACAGAATTTAGAAGTTTAACAGTATGCTGAATTTGAACACTCCAATGTATTCATGCCTTATAAATACACCATGTGTCCAAGTTATGCTGTTATTTTTTTAAAAAGTAAAAAAAGTCCTTAGTGTAATTTTCGCTCTTCTTTCATTACTAAATAAATGATTCACTTAGGAATTTCCTTTGGAAACCTGAACTACTTACTATCTATTCAGTATCTCTCTATGTTTATGCTGTAGTTTATCCTCATTTTAAAAGAGGATATTAGTTGTTTTCCTTTTTTTAAAGAAAAAAGGGCAAGCAATAAAGAATATTTACACAAAAAGTCTTTGCTTCTGAGAGACATATGTAAGAAATCTAAGTTAATATTTTTAAATTAATCCTGCTGTTTCAAATAACTCCTCATATGGTTGTTTTAGCCCAAACCTGCTAAGTCCATTAAAAACAAAACAAATAAAAATATTCTGTTTTAATTTTAAGATAAATCTGCATCTAAGGAATTGGGTGTATTCATACGGTTTGGTGTGCGTGAGAGTTGATACTGAAAAATTCCATCCAAATTGTTTTTGCACATTCTACTATATTTCAAATATAGCAGAAGAGCTTGTGCTTTTCTGAATCTCATGGTAAACAGGATGTGTTGTTGGTATTTTATTTCCCCAGCTGAATTGTAAGTTTCTTGAGCATGGGAATCATTGTGTATTACTTGTGGAACTCTGTGTCTTGTAGGAAATGAAAACATTTGTTGATTTGGTTTACTTAATTTTATATTATTTTTTAAAACAAATGCTTCTTTTGGAGTAGGAATGGTTTTTCTTATCAATCTGGAATTGCACGTATTGGTTTAATAAATTAGTTTTAAGACACATGTGAAGAGTGGAATCCTTTTTATTAATTTGTGGTCTGAATATAGACTTTTGATATGGTCTTCATTCTCCAGAAGATTTACTTACATATACATTTTATATTTTTATGAAATTTGTATCCAATATGTTTCAGTATTAACACATGTCTTTTGCTAACTCCAGAAGAAATATGATTTCCTATCTAAAGCTGAATTTTCTACATATAAAACAAAATAAATGTGGTAAGTGAAAGAGGAGCTAAAATGCTTTCTTCTCCTATTGTCTGTTTGAGATTAGAAATCGCGAAGCACCTTTCTTACCTGGCGCAATGTAGCTGTTTCATTTCAGATCCATGTTGGTGTGGAAATGTAGCTCAAGGTGAAGAATTGCCTGATGTCTTATTTAATACTACGCCTCTATGAGTTGTCCCCTCTACTTTTCTTGAAGTTATACACTGGCAGAACTACTGTCATTGCCCTTGCTTTTTGTCTTTGCTGCACATTTACTTCTCGACAGGCTTAAATAATGGCTAAAATGGTTGAAATGATTTATGCCTGTAGAGTGATGTCTTCATTTGCGCTATTCACAATCCCTTCTTTCTTTCTTTTCCTAATGGTCTGGTGAACACCTAGTGTTAGGTGCATTTTATTAGAGAGTACATTCCCTCTAAGTGCGGTTCCTACGCTGAAAGAAATGGGCCATAATCATATAAAAGTAAAGTATCTCTTTGCAGAATTTACAAGAAATGGAATGTCCTTATTCCTGAGGCATAGAACATAAAAGACGTTTTTCCTCTCGGTCTAAGACTGCTCTTTATAATAATGTTGATTAAGTGTAGCACATCAACAGCTGTTGTGACATATAGGAAAATGAATGATTCTACTGAAAATCTCTATTGAAAGGTATAAATCTCTCGAAATTTCTAGTTATCTACAATTTTCTTCTTCCTGTTGAGACAGGAGGGATTGGTTCCCGGTCTCTACAGATTGCTTCACTCCTAGTTCATAAAATTGCAGTTAATAATAGTGAGCTAAGATCATTCTGGATTTGATGAACTGCCCTATCATCATTGAGCGAGAGTCTTTAAATCTGCTATTTAACAACTTATAGGGATTTTGCACTGATTAATTCATCTGGTCATAGTCTCAAGGCTGACATGGCATCTTCTGGGCCTTCCATTCCATTGGGATCAACATCATCATTTTCTATGAAATGAACTTACTACTTTATAGGCTTAGTTGGAAAGAAATTTTAACCATCAGCTGTAGGATGTGCCACTGGAATTTAATTTGTTGACCTATGAGAACACAGAAGATCTCATCTTTTACTGAACTTTCTAAACATAAATTAAGGTTATCAGAGAATTGAAATGATTCTGACATTTGAACTTCAGTAGGAGGCCAATACATTTAAAGTAAGTACTCCCCTTCCTGAAATATTCAGTGTTTTATCAGCATTGCATATCAGGTTCTTAAGAAAATATTATCCCTTGCGGAGAAAAGCATGGGTCGTTAGTATTTAGAGTCTTGGAGTAGACATTATGTTGGGGCCACACAGCATCTATTGTCCTTTTATTCTGGTGCCAGAACCCTGAATTCCTCCTGAAGAAGCATCTACGTCTCATTAAGTATAGCCTTGTGGTGCTGTCAGACAAGGTTCCCTGCCTTGCCTATCCAGGAGGTGGGTTCGTGGCCAAAACTATTGAGCTTCCTTCCTTGGGACTTGGAGTTTTGAGGAGGGAAATAAGAGGACAGAAAAACAATGTGGAGCTAATTTATTGCAGGAGTGGTGACCTTAATATATTAAGTCTTGCTCTCAGGCTCACCCGGGCTGGATTAATTCCTGCCTCTCCTGGACCTAGATTTTCCTTCTAAACTGTGATCTACCACCAAGCCTTCCAATACATTCCCCTTTACATTAATTTAGCTGGAATCAGTGTCTGTTATTGTCCTCTCAAGCCCTGATAAAGCTCCCCTTTCATATTGCTAAATTTTGAAAGTAATGTGCCATCCTTTGAGAGTTCTTTACTATACGTTCTTTTGAGAATAATACACAATGGGATATATTTTACTACAATATATTTTTAGCAGGCATTCCCAGGGTGAAGAGTTTATTGGCATCCAGAATGTCAACCAGGGCCTGTGAAAGGCTCTAGGGTCTGTTCCCAGCCACACTCCTCACACTCATGGAATACCAGCCTTCTCTTGGGTCCAGATGCCCCAGGCACTCTTGTTTTCTTTCACTTCTTGGAGCATGATATGTCCTTTCCTTCCCCAGTACCTTTGCACTTGCCATTCCTTCTACCAGAGGTTTTATTTCATTTCCATTATGCTCCCTTTCAACAGCTGCTTTCTAATCCTTCAGGTCTAAGCAAAATCTCAAGGAGACTTCCCTTGTCAATAGTACTCAAAGTAGGTCAAGTGATCTTACATATCCTATTCCCCAATTGATAATTTTCATGAGGTTGTCTAGGAGGCATTTCACATGTAACCTGCCCCACCCAGATCTTCTGATTCTCCCTTTTCTAGCCAGTTTCCCTCACACTGTTCCATTCAGCACTACCATTTTGCAATGTCTCAAGGTAGAGCCAACCTCTGGCGCCTTTCTTTCTATCGGCCCACACCAAGGCACCAGGCAGTCCTGTTGGTTCTACCTCTAGATAGATCCCAAATCTATTCCCTCTCTTCCACCTTTACAGTTTTATCCTATCCCAGTTATCATCTTTTGCTTGTTCAGCTGCAATTGTCTCCTATTTTATTTCTGCTTCCTCCTCTTTTCCTCATGCAATGTGAATGATTGCTCATATTTCCCTGTTTAGAATCTCCAGTCACTTGTAATTCCAATTAGGAAAACAATATTCAGTCTCCTGATTGGCCAGCAAGATCTAGCATTATTTCCAACTTAAACACCCTTCGTTTTCCTCCTTTCTTCCCTCCCAGTTGTCTTCCTCCCTTCCTTCCTTCCTTTCATCCCTCCTTCCTGCCTATCCAGCCATTCTGAGCCCTACCACCTTCGTACAGGCTCTTCTCCCTGATGGAATGCTCTTCCCAGATTTTTGCACAGTTGGCTTTTTCTTGTTATTTAAGTCTCAGCTCAAATGACTTTCCCTTGGAGAGAACTTCCTTGACTGCTGATTCTAAAGAATGGTTCTCACGCCAAGCTCTATCACATTATCTTGTTTCAGAGCTTCAAAACAATTACCCTTGTGAAATGATCTTCTTGATGTCCTTGTTTTACTTATTGATATGACTTGCAAGGGCATATTTTCACATCCAATTTTTCCTATTGGCTATGCTTTAAAACAGAACAAAACAACATCCTATTTGGCTACTACCTTTCCTTCACTCCTATTTTGGTTATTTGGTAACACACTTTCATACGTTAATGAAAACTACAGAAATAAGAGCTAATGATTCTTCTCCTGTGTTTACTTAAAATAGGAATCTCAAGATATGCCATTTGTGGAAATTAACAATTTAAAATAGGCATTAGTGTGGCTTAATTTTTTAAGCTAGGCACACAAAAAAATAGCCTTTTTAGAAATGAGAATTATCTGAGTGAGAGAATTAGCATGGTTTAACATTTAGTCATTATAATAAAGCACTTAAGTACATCAGTTCCTTGAGGGCAGGAACTGTGACATTTTCATTTTGGGCATCTTTGTTTCTTTGCCTTGTATGTTGTCTATGAGTTCAAGAGGAGCTATGTCAAATGGTTGCTCAACTGAATAAAATGTCTATTTGGAATTGTTTTAATGTTCATGGTCTGAAATTATTTTTTGAGCAAATGAAGTAAGTTGTCTTAGAATGAAAGGGAAGTCCAGTGAATTTACGAATGTCAACAAATGTAAGATTCTCATTTCATCTCATTTGAAAACAGACATGGAAGTTCAGGAACGAGATAGGATTTTTGTATTATGCATTTGAGGTTTTGCATTATATTGAAAAGGGAATTTTTGGAAGCTGGGTTTTTGGGGCACTAGACTCTTTGCCAGTTTTTTTGGTTATTAGTCTCTAATATTCATTAATCTAAATGATAACCAGTGTATTCAGGGTGCCAAGTCATTGGGGACCAAACTCCTCTACATAAGTACTAGGTAAGGTTAGGAGAGTTTTCTCTAAAATAAACCTAAATAATGATTTTTAAATCACCAAAGATTGTGATTACCATGTGATTGCTTACAGAAAAGACACTGTACTTAGCTCAAAATAACTACAGAATTCTCATCTTCCATACTCTCTTCTTCCTGGCATTTACAAAAGGTGAGAGAAAATCTTTTTGATTCCCTTCACCCCCACATTTTCGGTCAAGTTTTTTTCTCTAAGCATGAATTTTCCCATTGGGATACCACCCAACTTGACAGTTCTTGGACAGACCTGACACCTGGTTAGAAGATTGCAAAACTACTGCTTTGGTGCATTGAGGATACACTTGTAACTTGGGATGAGTTTGCTTTGCTCCTACTTGTTACAATTGTGAAGAGAATAGCCCACTAAAACAATTACAGGTAGCTAGTCTTCTGAAGACAAAAATTTGATTTCAGTATTCTTAATTTCACATATTTTAGGTCAAATGATTGCTGTCTTGACTTTGCACATACATATAAATATGTATGCATATGTCTTTACATACATACACATTGACTTCGCTTGACTTTGCTCATACATATAAATATGTATGTGTGTGTATAGAGAGAGATAGATAGTCGATAGATAGTTGCAGCAATGTCTGTGAAAAAACAGTTTTCAGGAAATTGTATTACGTTTTATTTAGAAATGTACATTCCTAGAACAGAAGTTACAAACTGGTAGTCTCTGTGCTGGAATAGACCCCGGAACCTGGTTTCATTTGTCCTGAATAATATTTTATTGTTGTTGTTATTGTTATTATTATTATTACCTACACTTTAACAATCAGAAGATTTCACATAGAAATTTAGATTCCCTGAAAAATCAGAAGACACTATAAGAAATTGTGTGCATTTCAAACACTGGTGATGCTGTGATTTTAAACTGCAAATGACAACAATGTTAGGTCTTCCGTCCCTTCATCTTGCTGTTTCTCTTCCGTATCAAATGGTGTAAGCTACAAGCACGGAAATGGTTACCCAGAATGCTCCTTGGCTTAATGGGGTATTACATGCCATCCTATTCCACCTGTAATTTTTCCCCCCAATTTCTACGTTATATCAATTTTTCTTCCATAAAGTTTTTCACATTTGGGCCTATTTTCTCCCTCTCTTTGATATGACTTTTATTCAGGTCATGTTTTTCTCACTTCAGGGCTGCCGAATGGATTGCTCTCTTAATCATCACCATCCCTCCTCCCTTAACCTAGCCTCTGCCTGCCTTAGCCGGCTCTGCCTATCCGTCATAGAGTTACAGATTTGTAGACCCAAACTTTGCTTCAATATATTAGTTCCTGCCCTCAGACCTTCAGTGACAACACAGAACCAGTGTCCAACTACTTAACACATAGTCAGCACACAATCTTTTCTCTCCCCTCGTTTTGTGTTAATCCCTGCACAAATAACCAGACAATGCACCCATTTCCCTAGCACCAAAATAGGCATCTTCCTGCCTGTAATGACTTTGCTTGTAGCATTCTCTCTTTCTCTTTGCCCATATAGATTGTGACTGCTGTCAGAACTGGGCTTCCCAGACCACGCTGGTCCGTGACTGCACAGTGCAGCCCATCTTGCCTGGCACTTATCTCAAACTCATACCTTGTTCCTCTGATTCTCTTAAGACAGGGTCTCTCTGAGTATGGTTCCCAGATATTTTACTTCAGAATCACCTGCCTTATTCTTTTTTTTTTTTTTTTTTTTTTTCTTGAGACAGAGTCTCACTCTGTTGCCCAGGCTAGAGTGAGTGCCGTGGCATCAGCCTAGCTCACAGCAACCTCAAACTCCTGAGCTCAAGCGATCCTCCTGTCTCAGCCTCCCGAGTAGCTGGGACTACAGGCATGCGCCACCATGCCCGGCTAATTTTTTCTATATATATTTTTAGCTGTCCATATAATTTCTTTGTATTTTTAGTAGAGATGGGGTCTCGCTCTTGCTCAGGCTGGTCTCGAACTTCTGAGCTCAAACAATCCGCCCACCTCGGCCTCCCAGAGTGCTAGGATTACAGGCGTGAGCCACCGCGCCCGGCCTTATTCTTAAGGTTTTATTCCTTGGCTGCATCTGTAGCCTCCTGAATTCCTTAAGTAGGGACCCAGGAATCTGATGGATGAATCTAAAATGTGAGAAGTCTAGAATTTAGAGGCAACGTGACTGGTATTGGTAGAAGCCTAATGATTTGAGACAGGGGAAAACAGAATTCATTTTAAAATAAATGCATTTTTGGGTCTGCCAGTGGTGTTTCTCAAACATTGTTTACCCTAATAATTGATGATGGCTCTGGGTGTGGCTTTTACCATCTCTTTGACAGGCCCCTAATCTAACTGAGTAAAGGTGGAAGGCAAATAAGAGTCTCTTTGCCTTTCTGGCAAAAGCAAGACAATTGAATGAGACAACTGAAGAATAAGTTTCTTAAGCACGAGTATGTTTCCTTTCTTTATTTTTTATATTGTTCTCTATCATGCTCATACCTTGTCTCTAGTCATGCCATAATTAATAATCATTGAATTGGATAAATGGCATGAATGAGGCTGAGAAGCTAGGAAGAATAGCCATACTTAGGATGGTGGTGATGGTGGGAACTCCTGTTGGCTGCATGCCCACTCTGAGGTCAGGTGCTGCCCTCAGTGCTTTGTGTAGGTCACTCCAGCGAAGTGCTCACCCAACCGTAATAAGGCATTGCCATTATTCCCCGTATTTTAGCAGTGAGGAGCATTCAGCTGGGGTTCCAAGGGGAGGCAACAAAAGCACTATGATGTGAGATACAACCACTTTTGTCGTCCATGGGAAAAAGAAAACATTTGGAACAACTTAAAGCATCTATTTTTTTTTTTTTTTAAAGCAAGGATGGGGGAAGAGGAGGTTGATGAATTTAAAATTCTGATTGATAACTGTTGGGAAGGTCACTGTGATAAAGTGATTTAATAAAAGGAACAGGATTTGGAACTGGAAGATCTGGGTTTGAGAATCAATTCTCCACTTCCCAGGTCTGCAAGTTTGAGCAAGCTTCAGAGTCTCTCTAAGCCTCAGTCACTTAATCTACAAAATGGGGACAATACTACCGCACATCAGGTTGTTACGGATGTCAAACGAGGAGTGCATCGGAAATACTATAAAAATGCACAATGCTACTGCTATTCCAGACTGTTCAAGGTGTGAACTAAGCTCTCAAAAAACATTACTATTCTGAAGCATGCTTTTAAGAGGAAAAGAAACAGAGAACTAATAAAATCTTGTGGCCACAATTTCACAAAGCAGATATTCTCATCCCCAGCTAATGAAGCTGAGGCTCAGGGAAGTGAAGTAACATGCCTCAGTCACACAGCTAGTAGGTAGCTGAGCTGAGATTTAAAAACCATGCCTTCCTGACTTCAAATGCCACCTTCTTTTTACTGTACCAGTTTGTCTTTTTTTTTTTTTTTTTTAATAAACCAACCCATATACTTTTTCTTAACATTAAAAAAAAAGACATTTATGTTTGAAAACTAACTCATCCTGATAATTCCCAATTAAGATGTTGTCATCTAGCATCTGGCTCAATTTCCTTTTATGAAATATAGTAAACATAATTTGAGTGTAGCTTAAATGAAGTGTCCAAATGAGATAAAACAGGTCACCTGGGAAATTAGATTTTATAGATTACAAGAATTCAATGCCCAAGTTGTACTTAATGGACACAATTTTTTTTTTAAAGAAAATTCATCAGGAAACAATTGATTGGTCTATCAATTTCATCATTATTTCTATATGACATCTATAGTGTGCAGCAATTAAAGTAAAAATAAATAATATAAACTCACTGTAAGTCGTAATGAAGAACATCTCTGTTTTCATGGATTTGGGATTCATAAGAAAAACACAGGGGGATCTTTGAAGCAAGTTAAATTTTTTTTTCTTCTACCTTGTATTTAAAGAACTCTATTTAAAAGACCTTTTAATAAAAAGAAGTTAGAGAATTTTCTAGCCCTGTGGCTTTTTAAAGGAAATGATTCTGAGAACACTTTATGTCTGCATTAACTTTTATCCCCCACTATTAAATGTGGTTGCTGAGCAGTTGGGCAGAAGGAATGATCTTTTTTTAAAAAGTAAACATTTTAAAAATGAGGGTGGGGGTAGGGTGGGACTTAGGACAACAGTGGATTGAGAGTACGATGAAGTTGGAGGTGTTGATTTAAACACGGTAGGAAAATCTTCTTTGTGTCCAGATCACGTCCTGACAAGTAACTTACACTTTTTTTCCTTTGGAACACAATCAGGTGTTTGTTCCATTCACATGCTGTAGAATCACAACCCGGCATTAAATCCCAGCTCTGGCACCTCCTAATTTTGAAATTTTAGGCAAGTTACTTGAACTCTTTAAGGCTCTGTTTTCTTATCGGTAAATTGGGGATAGCAACTGCTTCATAGGGTTGTCACGATGATTCAGCATAATCATCAAAAAATGTCAATAAATATTGTCGACGTTGTTAATATTATTATTATTACTTTGGTGTGGTATAACTTACTTGACATATTTATTAGAGTCTCCTACGACCTCATAAAATAATTTTAAAAAATTTCAGGTACTTAAGAACTGTCCCTTTACAATTTAATAGATTCATAAAATGAGGAAAAAGACACAGCATACCTATTTAGATAAAATACCAAATCAGTTTCTTTTAAGAGACATTGAAGGTGTTCACAAAATCAAAAGATTATGAAACCAAGCCTTCTAGTAAATAATCACAGGTTTAGAGATATTTTCGAAAGTGCACAAATTTGCACTCATCATAGGAGAACATATCGATTTGTGTGTGTATTTCAAGCAACCATCTTACGCACGCCGTGCCACGGCCGACAGCATTGTCCCCTGGGAAGGTGGCTTCTCTAATTGCAGTGAATGGCGATTCTATTTATAGACATACTTTCCTACAGCATGCATCCCTTTCTGTGATTATTATTTAAAAATACTTGTCCTCAAATTAGTCTTCTTGGCCATAAAGCAACAAAATCTACAGCAGTAAAAGAACCTCACAGATACTATGTTTCCGAATTGAAAATGCATATTAAGTCTTACCAACAAAGTAATCTATGTTTCCTGCAACACGGGGGCTATAAAAAGCATTTTAATATTAAAGATCCTCAAATGGCCACTTAGGCCACATGTGTGTTAAAAATAATAATAATGAAAATCAGAAATACTAATATCATTTGAACTGCCAGGGCACTTTTTCTCATTCTCCCAGGCTATTCTTTGCTTATAAAAATTTTCACACCAATAGAAAATCAAGAGCAAGAAGACTTACCTTCCTTCAACCAAGAAATGTTATTTTTATCATTTTCAAAATGCTCAGCTGTTCTTACTTTTATCTTTTCCAGCTCAGTTTCTGACATCTAAGTGGAAACAGAATTTGTGATATAAAAAATTCATTAAGAACCCAAATTTATAACATTGAGTTTTATATTTAGAGACTACTGCCATATTATGGGAAAATTTTATTTCTATGGTTTTCCAGTTCACTGTCCAATGTCAAGTCTTATATTTATTTTATCCATTTGTGTTATTTTAAAATATTGAATTGAAGACTTTATATGACATTTCATTGTTCAGCAATACAGATTGCTATAAGGTCTTATAATTTCTGAATGTGAAAGAATAATAGATTAATAACTAGGCATGGGTTTGTAGCAAACAAACAAACAAACAGTTGCTGTTTTAGTGGGTTTTTTTATAGGCTATAGAAAAGCATGCTGCAAAGTGATATGCAAAGATATAAATAACAATAAAACACAAAAGGACATTTTCAGGAATTTATTGGGTGGAGTAAGAACCTTATGACCTAAGCCAGGCCAAGCTGAGCTCCCTGAAGGTGTTGGGGAGACCCATTCGGCATCTTCAGTGCAGTGCACTTGACTCTGACCGCTTGCTGGCAGTGAGCTAGGATGCTCTGCTTGAAGCAGCACCGCAGTGTACTTACCTGTGTGTTGCAAAAGGAGGAGGCCCAAGGTGTGGGGCTGGGGAGCAGCGGGTTGCAGCCTCCCTTATCTTTGGATGTCCAGCATTCCTCAACCCTGACAGAAATGAGCGAAGAAGCAAATACGCTCCCTCCCTGGGTGGTGCTAGATTTGTACGGCTGCCAGAAGCATCCAACTTGCGGCTGAGAGGCTTTTTTTTTTTTTTTTTTTTTTTAGGTAATATAAAGCCTGTGGTTCAAAACAATAAAAACCTTCTCCAGGCTAGCACTTATTTAAAATGACACTCTGCAAAATAGGGCAAAAATAATGAACTCCTTTCAAATGGACAAAGTTTCTTCCCTCCTCTTTCTCCTTTACCCACCATTCATTACCTTACGGTTAATATGAAAAGATACCGAAAGAAAAGGTATTGAAAATATGCACAGATTATTTGGGTTAAAAGAAAAGGAAGAGAAACATTTAAAGCTACAATTTCTGGAAATTCATCCTGCAGCTGGTATTTTGAAAACCAATTTTTTTCCCCCTCACATTTTAAAAGCAACAGGAAAGCATTTCAAGTTCTTTTGATCATCTGCAGATATTCCAAAGAGACTTCAGAGTAACATTCCAAAGAGGATTTGTCATTAGAGTCTTAGTTAAGGGTAATACTATTTGCAACAGAAGGTTAAAAACAAAAAGCATAACCCTTGGGTATGCATGATGATAAATAGTCCACCATTCCGAAAAGCTGTCATTTTTTCCATCATGAAAAATAATATATATTTTTTTTTGTCCCAAAGTGGTTTGCCTCCTCCAGTGTTCTGAACTGGACAACTGTTTATTATCTCATTGCTTTGCAACCATTTCACCTCCGTTCCCAACTTCATTGCTCCTTGTACTTTGCTCCCAATATCATCATTTTTAAATTCTACCTTGGTCAGCCAATTTTCATCCTCAAATAACTTTCAGTTTCTCCCTTTATCAATAAGAAAAATTACAGATTTCTTAGACAGCTAAGGAAGACCTCAAGTAGTCAAATTCTATACCATGATTTTCAAACTGTGGCCCACACTAGTCTTCAGATTTCTTGGAGGTTCCTAACGGTTTACGCCAACCTAATGGTATTGCTAAGGAACCTAATCGGTTCCTTGAACAGACTTGCATCTGTTAGTAACATTCCTAGAAATGTTTCCTCAACATTCCATCTCCACCCTAACCTTGAAGCCTTCTTGATCTCTCTCGTCTGGAAATGACCTTTCCCTTCTCTGATCTCTCTTGGTACAGTTGGTACGATTGGTCTCCATTTTAGTCTTATGTTCCTGACAAGACTATTAATCCCCTGAGGGCTCAGCCTCTATCTTAGTATTTTATGTCTCTTGCTCAGTACTTGACGCCACCCCCCAAATTAATAACTGTTGTATAAACTAAGCCAGCACATCAAAGACTAATGACAGTGTTTTCCTTTTTCCCAAAGTTGTAGAATACAACCCAATTCCTTTCATTTGTCTCTTTTCTGTACGTAGTGTTCTATGTTGCTTCCTCTTACATTTGGGGACCTAATCTAATTCCCTTAATAGTTTAATCACTCTCCTTTGGAAAAGCAAATTATCTAAATTTTACATATTAGTGGGCCAGAAAGACGTGATAAATAATAATCGCAGTGATCTTAAAGCAATGAGGGGAGAGATAACACAGGAGCTAAGGAAATCTAAAGTGAAAATATCTATAATGGATTAGAAGAGGCAATTAACTACTGGGAGAGAATAAATGAGCCAGGGACATACTGAACATATTATTACTCTTAGTTTATTTTTAACCCTATTTTTAATATTAGACCATATGATTAATATTATTCCCCTACAGAAATGTTTGTTATTTTTGTTTTTTAATTTTCCCAATTGGAATTGGATCTCTCTAAGATTGCAAATCGGGTAACCTCTTCTCTCCATGCACTTTCTAAGGCAGAGAACCCCTTTCTACCAATGCACATGTGATGTTTCCAGGCTCATTATGAAGCCTTGCTAAGATTCTGTGATCATTTTTATATATTTTATACTTATGTCCAGCTAAACTATTTTCCCATTTTCTGTCCCAGCATAACCCATTACTCAAATCCTTGTCCATAATTGTCACTTTGGAGATTATGGATTACTCTTTGATTATAATTTATCCTTTGATTTTTCTTGACTTATATATGCTTTACACTTGTTAGACTTTTGCAACTACCTATGATACATGTATTTCAGGTTCAGTATTGCATAAATTTAACATCCTTGTGCAAGGTTTTGTTCTGAGGAGAAACTTTTATGAAGATAATGTGGTAACTAATTTGGAAATAGTATCCAATTTGGGCTGATGTATTTGCAACATGTCATGAGTCCTAACCCTTGGAATTTTTCTGGTTTTTGCTTTATCATTTCTCTCTGCTTGGCCTCTCACTGAAGTTTGATTTTGCTTTAGCCCTTTGAACTGGCTTTTGTTCTTAAGACTATGTGACATTACTTGAACTTTCTATGTGGATTTTTTTCACTTTCATTCTGAACAGAACCATTTTTCAAAGTTAGACAAACTCATTTTGAATTCTATTGCTGTCTTAATGAGTATGTGCATCATTCCTTGTGAGAGTTATAGCTGTAAATAAGCATAGTGTTCAATTTTTTTTCATCCATTTCATTAGAAAGATGATAAGCATAGACACCAAGTACTTTTTCCTGAATCAACTGTATATCACTAGTGTCCTTGTTGGACATTGCGTTAAGGGTATTCCATACTGATGCCAATCTTCAAACCATTTATTCACCCACCTAGCTATATCCTTGGGCCACAAAATTCTCTGTCTAGGTAATGGAGTCTGGTTTGGACTAAGATTTTAGTCTTTTGAGCTGGGCTAGACCTGGGAATGAATGAGGTGAACCCGCAGTCTGACAAACCCCAGGCAGGACAGACTGGGAGATAACAGGTGGTCCAACCCGAAGTTCAAAAGCGACAGGCCAGCCTCAGAAGTCAGGCAGGTCTGATGGGAATCCAAGGAGAATAAACACTTTTTAAAAAGAATCCCCAGTCCAAATAATGTGCATTGTGCCCATTTAAAATAATGAGCTAAACAATTTATAACCAGGGATGCAGTCTCAAAGTTCAAGGTTTTCTCTTAAACTGTGTTTTCTTTTTTAAATGGAGATAGTCCTTTTTAAATTATTCTATTCTTTTTATTTGGACTCAAGGCTCAATATTTTTAATTCCTAATCAAAATGTGATCCAGAAATAGAATGTTTAAGGGCAAATTATCCAACAGAAGGCAATCTTTGCCAAGAGAGAAACCTGTAAGATTATCACGCATTCCACGTTCTTGTTTCTGTTAGAATTGAATGCATGGAGCTAGAGCACTTTTAACAAATAAGTGCTATCATAATAGTCTTTTTGATTGTCTTAAAAATATCACATTATCACATGCCATTGTTTGTAAAACAATGAAATTATATGTGCAATGTAAGAATATGGTATTAGTTAATGTGTAGATATGTCACCAATGGAGACTATTGGATTTGAGGACTACAATTTGTAGAGTAGAGCTCTCTGAAAGATTTGTGGATTGGATCCAAATACAAATGGTATAGGAAGATGTACTATTCCTTTGAAAGTGTGTTTTCTGCCACAGAATAGAATCTTGATTATTCAATATAATTAATTAAAAATTTTAAAGAGCCATTCTAATGATCAATATATGCCATTAAATATTTTACATTTTAAAAATTCTCTTTGGGATTTTGTGGCTTTGATACAAAAATACACATGGTGTACAAAAACATTGATCCAAGGTATCAAAGGCAAAGGTAAATAAAACAAGAAGAAAATTCCGTATTTGTAACACATGTTTTTCCCAGGGGAAGGCTACAGTAACACCACAAGGCAAAACAATTTAAGGATTTATTAGATGTTAGATCTCACCAAAAGTTTAGGTATGAGAAATAACACTCAGGGATATAAAATGCATTAAATTTTATCTTCCTTTCATGCCAGATCATTAAAAAAAGCTGCTTATCTTGACCAAATTATTTTTATACCATACAGAGAATTGCTTTTACTAACTTAGACTGTCACTAGCAGTGAAAAATGATATGAGAATAAACATGTGAATGACACTTGCTAGTGGATTTATAATGAAGATCCTTGGTTCCTCTGGGGACTGCAATATGCATCCTTAACTTAATATAGTTCATTTAGTCTTAATATTGTTCCACTTGATGATAAGGCTAATAACTTCATAACTATAATTTTACTCTCTCCTTTGTACTATTATTTTCACATATTTCACATCTGCAAATGTTATAATACCACAGGCAATGTATATATGTATATATAAGCAATGAGTATGTGTATGTGTATACACACACACTCACATATACAGGCATACATTGTTTTATTGCATTTTGGTTATTGTGCTTTGCAGTTATGGCATTTTTTACAAATTGAAGCTTTGTGTCAACCCTGTGTCAATCAAGTAAATCACACCATTTTTCCAGCACCATGTGCTCACTTTGCATCTCTGTGTAAGCAATGATTAGCAATAAAGTATATTTTAATTAGGATATTTACATTTTTTAGTCATAATGCTATTGTACACTTAATAAACTACAGTACAGTGTAAACGGAACTTTTATATGCACTGGAAAACTAAAAAAAAAATTGTGTGACTTGCTTTGTTGTGATATTCACTTTATTACAGTGGTCTGTTTTTTTTTTTTTTTTGAGACAGAGTCTCACTCTGTTGCCCAGGCTAGAGTGAGTGCCGTGGCGTCAGCCTAGCTCACAGCAACCTCAAACTCCTGAGCTCAAGGGATCCTCCTGTCTCAGCCTCCCGAGTAGCTGGGACTACAGGCATGCACCACCATGCCCGGCTAATTTTTTCTATATATATTTTTAGCTGTCCATATAATTTCTTTCTATTTTTAGTAGAGATGGGGTCTCGCTCTTGCTCAGGCTGGTCTCGAACTCCTGAGCTCAAACGATCCGCCCACCTCGGCCTCCCAGAGTGCTAGGATTACAGGCGTGAGCCACCGCACCCGGCCTATTACAGTGGTCTGGAACCAAATCTGCAATATCTCTGAGGTATACCTGGATGTGTGCATATGTGTATGTGTATATAGACAGGGATCTTTACACACACACATATAGATATATACATATATCTATATACATATAAACAGTTAGTTGTAATAAAGAAATTAGGAAAAAAACATACTTTTTAATGTTTACTCTCATAGTTACCACTCCTGGTCTCTTCATTCCTTCTAGTAGACCTGAATTTTCATCTTGATAATATTTCTTTTCAGCCTAAAGAACTTTCTTCAGCATTTCTGGAAAGGCAAGTCTGCTAGTGACAAACTCTCTCAGTTTTAATCTAAAAATGTCTTTAGTTCATTCATTTGTGAAAGATACTTATCTTGGATATATTAACAGAATTCTTGATTGCCACTTTATCTCTTTTTTTCGTTCTTTCTCTTTTCTGTTCTTTCTTTTTCTTTTCTTTTCTTGTTTCTTTTTTTAAACATCAGTCCTATCATTGTTCTCCTATATCTAACATGTCTTGTTATCCTCTGTGACCACTTTAATTTTTTTTATTTTATTTTATTTTTTTTTTTTGGTTTTCAGCAGTTTAACTATGATGTACTCAGGTGTAGTTTTCTTTCTATTTTTATTCTGCTTGGTTTTTGGTGAGATTCTAGGTTCTGTAGATTGACTTTTTTTAACCAAATTCAGAATATTTGGCCCATTATTTCTTCAAGTAATATTTTTCTATCCCATTTTCTGTATAATCTCTTTCTTGGAACCAATTACACATGTGTTAGACCAGTGGATATTTTCACAGAGGTCACAGAGGCTCAGCTCAGTTTTTTTCAATCCCTTTCCTCTGTTCTTCAGATTGAATAATTTCTACGTATTATATCCAAGGTCACTGACCCTTTCTTCTGGAGTCCCCAATCTACTCTTAAGGCAATCTGGTGTATTTTTCATTTTAGATACACTTTTTTTTCTAGAATTTACATTTTGGGTTTTTTTTGTGTGTGTAGTTTCTACTTCTTTGCTGATATTACCCATCTCTCATATATTATCACTATCATTTCCTTTAATTTCTTGGTAATATTTATTACAGCTAGTTTAGAGCCATTATCTGGCAACTCCAACATCTTGATCTTCTGTTCCTGCTTGTTTTCTTGGTAATGGTTTATGTCTTCTCTATTCTTCAGATGCCTAATATTTTTTATTGTATACTAGACATTGTGAATGATACATTGTAGGGAGTATGAACTACTCTGTATTCTTTTTGAACGGTGTTGAATTTTTTTCTAGCAAATAGTTAAATTATTGGTGTAACCTTTGATCCTGTCAGGCTTGATTTTATTTTATTGTTTTTTTATGGTGGATCATATTCAGTCTTTTTTCTCAGTCTTAGGATATACCTTATGGTCTAGGACATGCCCAAGGCATGTTCTCTTTTAGGCAACAACTGAATGTCCAAAGTGATCAGGGAGATATTTCCACTCCGGTTAGGATAGGGTGTCTTCTAGGGCTGTACTATGGTACCTGTATTCAGTGCTGAGTCTCACAAAAGCTATATTTTGCATGTACAGCCCAGCCATTAGCCAAGAATATCTGTGTTGAACGCTGCCTTTTCCCTACCTCGTGCATTTCCCTCTTCTTCATAACCCTGCACTGTAAATTCTAGCCACTTCAACAGCCCAAACTCCAGTATTTGCCTCCTTAGCTCAGCAACTCTGCTGCTCTATTAGGATTCCAATTCCCTGCACTATAGTAGGGAAAGGGCTGCCAAGTCAAGAGCTGAAACAAATGTGTAGCTCATCTTTTGTGTTTCCTTACTCTCAAAAATTACAGTCCTGTTCTGCCTGTTGTCCTATGCTTTAGAACAGCTTTTTTATATATTTTATTTTGTTTTATAACTGTATACAAATAATACAAGTCCAGTTTATTTCATCATGACCAAAGCAGAAGAAATATTTTAAATTCCTTTGCCACTACCTTTCCAATCAATCAGACAGTAAAGATAGCTTTCTTTCACTGTCCCCTTGTGAAGGGCACATGCAGCCTGGAACAAAGGGTGCTCAGCTTTGAGATTCAAATTTCCTTTTATTTTAAGTTCATAGAAGAATCAGGAGTTTTGAAAGCAAGTCTTTTTTATGATAAGTACCAAAGAGTTGAGATTCCATTTAAACCATAAATCATATATTAGGTAAGAATACGAATTCATTTAAAGGTAGTGTTTGAGCCAGCCACTCTACCAAACTAAATCTTCACAAGCAAGTAGGAAGGGGATTTGAAGGAGATTTGTGACCATGGTTTAGATGCTGGGGATTCATTAAAAAGGGACTTGATGCCCTATTGTCTTAGATAATCCTGGAAAGATTGGGGGACAGTAGTATCCTCAGATATTGGAGCAGAATAGAGCTTTGCCCAGTTCCCTACAAGAACTTAAATGAATTTCAAGACCTAGAGATAATCTCTGCATTCAACAGGGCATCTGAGCATCAGTGGCAGATGGAGGCATCTAAGAGGAAAGATTGAGGTCAATGTAGTATGAGAACACCTGCAGAGAATTCCAAACTTCCTTCAAGTTGGAGATAGATGCTGAGGGCCAGCAAACAGGAACAGGGCTCTTGGTCACAATAAGAGATGCTGTTAGTGGATGCTGCAGAGATGATACAAGCTAGAGGCAATACAGGGTTTTAGACAGTGGGAGAAGTAGCAGCAGGAAAAGAGATGATCCCAAAGGCTGGCAGAAAGTGCTGTACCCAAGTGAAACCATGAGCAATGACAGAGGATTAGCATGTACTAGATGTGCTACCCAGGAGCAAAGCAATGGGGAATTATATTGCCCCTGAAAGTCTCTTTTTTAAGCTGGAAGATACTGAGTTAACTTGAATTTACAAGTTTGTTTTCCACCATCAGCAGAAAATTGGGCTCAAATGCTATTAAGTTAATATCAGTTATGGAGACATAAAGGCATTATACTACATATTTTGTTGATCTGAACACATAGCCTTGCTCTATACTTCCATTTCTAGTAAACTTTTCTCTCCAGAAACCTGCAGTATGGGTTCCCCAATGTAGTCAGCACCTAATGTGTCCCATTTAGAATTGCTTCTTTCTCAGATAATGACCACCATTTCTCACAGAGGTGGTTCAGCACCACCAGGCCACTGTATTCTTTGGCCAAAACAGATTGTATCAGAAATGGGTAATTCAAGCTAGTCAATCCAATCCTCTCTCCCAAAATTTGGGATTGGGATCTAATCAGTTAGCATCTAGCACCTTAGATCAGCTGGGGATTCTCAGGCAGCTAGGATGGCCTATTTGGATGTGGGAAAGTCGATAAATTGGACAGTTGTGGGAGAGCAAAGTGTCAGTTTTTTCATTTGTAAAATAGAGATAACAGTGGTCTCTATTTAGGAGTTGTTGGGGAGGGGAGCAATGTTAAAGAAGTTTATGAATATAAAGAGTTTTAAAAAGAGAAATAGCATGTATAAAGACTCAGTAAAAACTTAGCAATTATGTTTACTATAAATGATTTTTTCTTGCAACTTTATGAAGGTATAATTGAAGTACAGCTAACACAGGCTCCAGTCCAACAAATGACACACATATAAAGCATGTCAAATTACGTATGTTTTACATACTTATCCATCTATAAAACCATCACTGCCATCAAGATAAATATCTCCATAACCCCAAAAGTTTCTATAACCCTTTGTAATCCAACCCTCCCTCTACCTTCATTCCCAAACAATGATCTTCTTTTATGTCATTCACTATAAATTCATTTGCTTTCTCTAACTCTTAAAAAAGTTTTTTTAAAAATTTATTTAGAGATGGGGGTCTCGTTATGTTGCCCAGGCTGGCCTCAAACTCCTGGGCTCAAGCAATGTTCCCACCTCAGCCTCCCTGTTTGCATTTTCCAGTTTAAATGTAAATGGAATCATATATTTGTATATTCTTGCTGCCTAAATTCTTTTATTCAGGACAGTGATCCTGAGATTCATTCATATCAATAGTTCATTTATTTTTATTGCATTCCATTGTATGCCTATACCATAATTTGTTTATCCATTCATTTGTTAATGATATTTGAGTGGTTTCTCACTATGGCTATGACAAATAAAATTTCATGAACATATGTGTACAAGCTTGTCATTTTACTTTTTTATGGTTTCAGTAATTTCCAAATTAAAAATTTTAAGGGCAAAAATGAGAAAAACCCTAAAATAAATAAAACTGTCATTAGAAAATACAGTTTTAGCACATTGAGTGCCACACTAGAAAAAAATTTTCTGTGTTTTATTAAAACAAAACGATCCTTTCTAATTTGCTA